>NC_138034.1:48493792-49110023 GCF_964106645.2 Podarcis pityusensis | reverse complement strand
GATTATGTGTGTTTGTCAAGTCAAAGGTAACCAAATGTGAAACCGACCTGTTCCTGCCTTACGTGCTGTGGATTGTAGAAACTGATTCATTTTAACCACACCAGTCGGAACCCCACAGCACATGTTGTACACCATGTGAAACCATCCTCCCAACAAAATTGTAGTGCCTTGAAACACTCAGCAGCAAGATTGCTTAATAAAAACTGTTTAAACGTCACAGTCATTTCCCTTTTATTTGAAAAGTGCCCTATTGACCATTATAAGCTTTATAGAAACATCATGTCACATCCTGGCTGCAGTGTGTATGTTCGATCGCTGAACTCATTCCCGAAGACGAACTGGAGCATGTTCAGATACTGAGCTCATTCCCAGTGATGAAATCCATGGGTAAGACTTTGGCGCTATTAAAGTTAATGGGAAATTTGCCACCGACTTCAAGGGACTGGAATTCCATTTACATGATTCTAGTATTTACACCAGATGTCACACATGATAACCACAGCAGTCAGATATGATATCAACGTGATAAAGTGAAGCGCTTGCTACTTTGGCAGCAAGGGGCGATTCTAAAAACCAATATATCCTTCCTTCCCAGCAATTCATAACTGCAGCTGGAATCTAAGTTATAAGAAGGAGACCAGCAAGGAGAAAACTCCATGCCTACTACACTTTTGAGATGTACAGTTTCAGATGACTGAAGACCGCTTGTAATGGCTTGACATAACCTAGCTAGACAAGGTTTATGGTTCCCAGTGACTACAAAGTATTTATTTATTTATTTTGTATAACACCCTTCATCCGCAGATCTCAGGGCGGTTCAAGAATTACACCTTTACTTAAGTTTAGAAAGGACATTAACTATTAGGAAAAATGGTAGCTGCTCACCTTAGTCAAGATTTCTAAATTTATTTATTTCATATAATTTATACACTGCTTGATTGTGGGTGGGTGGAGGGAGGAACCCTCAGAATGGTTTACAAAGATTTTGCTTTTTGCAATTTGGTATATGGGGATGTGTTCAAGTTGCTTTGATATTCTTCTTGACTTTATGAATTTGTACCTACTCTTCTTTCCAGAACTACTTTTTGAACCCCACAATACTCAATAAAATCCCCACACTAAACCCTCCTGGATCCAAATCATAATTCATGTTAAATGTCAATAAGAAATGGCGTATTTCAGCCACAGTGGAGTGCATTTAAACCAATGGAAAATAATATATAAGGTGAGCTTAATTGTCTCACTGAAATACGGTAAATGGGATTTAAAAGTGCCCAACTTTGGAACATCAAGCTCAAGTTAATTATGAAATTGTAATTGGTATGACTGAAATCTAATTCACGAGTAAACACTTAAAGGATTACAGCCTCCAAATTTGTATCTAATTTTAACTTAAATATTTCATTACTAAGATATATATAACACATAATAGCTCAAAACTCTATTACATTTACCGGAAACCCGCATATTTGAATCACAAAAGTTTGAATTAAGGTAAAGTTGTCTAATTTACAAAACACACACAAAATACTCAGAAGTGCAACTTATTGAATCCAGACAATTTTTCTGCCATGTAAATACTCCTGGGCTTCAGTCTGCAATCCTATATTCACTTACCTGGGAGTAAGTCCCAATGAGACTTAATTCTAAGTCATTTATTCTAAAATGTTTCAAAAAACAGATGTTGGAACTATTTTTTAGAAAAATAAATGAAACCAAAAAGGGTTATGTTCCACAAACATGTTAATTTTAATCAAACTGATTTCTGTGGAAATGCAAAAAATAAAACAGTTATAAAATGCATTTTTGCCTAACCTTCACTTGTGTATTGCATCTACAAATTGACCTTCAGAGTATAAGCCACTAGGTACAATCCAAAATTGAAAATAAAAATACATAAATTGAATTGTGTGCAATCAAAATTGAGTTGATTATATACTCTGGATTTTGCCCAGTGTATGAGGGCAAGTAATTGTTGTGTTATTGTTATTGTTATAAGTTAAAGAAGAAAGGAATCTACCAACCCCAAACACTTTAAGCATTACTAGATTATTTTACTCCTAATACTTATACAAAATGATTGATCCTATTATTTGTAAAAGCCTCCATTTGTAAAAGCTTCCATTTTCAGGATGCTAGTAGTTGAAATAGATTTTCAGATATAAAAGTTTTACAAATTTATTAATTAATGATGCTCAAAATGCATTGGAATGGATGAGAAGGAACATATAATCTAATATTTAAATTTTATGTACAGGAATATAATGTCTGACAATTTTGTACATGAAATACATACAGTATTTAAACATTTAAAATTTACGAGATAGGAATTTACATTAGCAATAAAACTTACTTCTGCGTAGTCCAGTTAATACTTAGTTTAGATCTGTGTTTTAAGAGGGGGAAGATATTTTAATAGTTTACAATCATGGAAACATAGACATTTCAAACAAGACTTTATAAAATAATTTACATGACCCTATAGCCTACTAAGAGATAGAGGTTGTGTGGGAGTTTTGTTTCTGTGTCTGTGCATAAGAATAAGGTAACTGAATGACTTTTCTTAGCCTTTGAAGTAATAAAATAATTTAGAAGCACTTCATGCAATATGGAAGCGAAAAAGGCAGTTCCTTCAATATTTCCTGCTACTTTCGTTATCTACTGAGCACTGAACTTGGACCACCAGACGCATGATAATGCAACTGTCCAATACCAACGAAGAGCACCAGCCTCAGTCCCTTCATTTGCTCTTGCAAACATAAATATAGATGTTAATATCTTCTCTATATAGTACCAATACAGTTCACAACTCCTCTGCTGTGTAAGTAGTCAGTCCATATGCTTAATGTTCTGCTGATTTCAACATGAGAAGTGCCACTAACAGAATTTCCTTGTTTTCACAATTTTACTTTGATACTTGACGGAGTGCCCTCCATGTCCTATGACATAAACATCCAGAAGGTAGGATTTGCCAGGCTGTAGACCTTTAATTGTCTCTGTGGTAACTGCTTTTTGTAAGTTTTGGCTGTGGAAATATTTACAGAGGACTTTTTCTGATTTCTTCCTCAAGTCTGGCCCCAGGCACTGATTTTGTTCTCTTTTCTTTTGTTCCTCATTATAGTTGTCATCCACTTCCTTTCTGTATATGCAAAATTTGTTCCTTTCCTGTGTACCTAGCCATGCAACTGTGACTGAAGAACATGTGCGAAGTTTATCAAAGGCTTTAATTCGTGTGTCCTCAGGAAGAGATGGAAATGACTGTTTATTAGGCCTTGTAGTAGCCAAAATCTTCAGCATGGAAGCACCTCTTTTATTTCCTTTCAGTCGAATGAGGTATTTAGCTTTTGGCTTTCCTCTAAGTTGGAACTGACGGACGCCTTCAACATTTTGAGACAACAGAAGTTTACCATCTCTTCTGACTTGGATCTGTACAGCATCGAGGCATGAATGGACAAAAAATGTAACCTTTTGGTGTGATGAAACAGGAGCAAACCGCAAAAATTTAGAGCCTTTTCTCTTGACAAACACATCTGTAACTTTCCCATCTTTGAGATCAACTGTTTTCTGCTTAGCCTCTTCTTTGGTTCTCTCGAAAGTGCCAACATAGGCAGTACTCATATTGGTGTTGACATTCACGGCAAATATGTCAAAGTAGTACTGTGTATCAGGTTTCAGGTCAGACACAGTAAAGATGTTCTTGTTCCCAATGCATATCTTTTCAAGGTCAACTCTAGGCTTTGAATAGACCTGTCGCCCAAACTTTGATGATGACTTTAAGAAGCTGCGCTCTTTCCCAGAATTACTGTTGGATGAAAACCCAAAATGGGCAAAGTCAAAGGGGCTGAAGTCCAGACCAGGTTTGGGAGCTCTCATAAAGGCATCATCAGCACTTTGCTTAGCTTCAACAGCACAGAGACTTTTGAAATTGTGCTCTTTATTAATGACCACACAATATTGCATAGGTTGTTTCAGTAACGAAGCTGTAGGACTTGGTTTCCATGCCAAAGTGACAGTTGTGCGGCCAAGAGAAGTGACATCAACTCTTGGGTCATAAGGTAGTTCAGGATATGGTTGATCTGACTCTGGAGTTGTTGTGGCATACACTTTAAAGTGTGTGTCTTTCTCTGTTGACAGGAGTTCCAGCTGGTACAGCCCAGAAGGTGAACTGGAGGACACAAAATACTCAACATCGTTTCCTCTGTAGGAGAACAGCTCTGTACCTTCTTCATTGAGAATCTGTTGTTTCTGCTGTTCAAGTGGCTCAGGTTCACCTAGAAGACACACAAAGGGATTTTTTTTAGGAAAGGTGTTCTCATAGGAAACAAATATATATGTTTAAGTACCAAAATAAATGATTGCTTGGTGGAAACTTAATCACGAAACAATATGGTTTATGGTTTGCAATCCATTCAACTTTTGAATAAGTAGCACTGAGATTTTATTGCTATATTGCATTCATATATAGAAGAATAAATTACTATATTCTGCTGCTTTAGTAAAAAGATTTAAGGGCATTTAAGACTAAACTTTTCTTTATTGAAGCTTAGTTCTATGCTGGATTCATATTTAACCATCTCTCAATGTTCCCATCCCTGTTCTCTTTGTAAACTGCATAATGTGTGTGAGAAAGAGAGTTAGAGAGGGAGTGTGATAATCTTAATGCATTATTTTGCTATTACAAGCCCTGTTCATATAAGCAACCATTCTATGTAGCATAGTCTAATTTATCAAACTAATTCTAACACACAGATGGTCAGGATTCCTTTAAGACAGTCACACTGATTCATATCTGTCATAAAAACCAGAATTTTATCTGAAATTTACCTGAGCCATCTCCACTGGACTCTTCTGGAAGCTCCTGCAAACTCAGCTTCCATTCCAAAGGAGCGTCACAAGGTGTTACTGTAACTGCTAAGGGTGTGTTATCTTCTTCAACTACAAAAAAAAACCTAGGGAAAGATTAACAAACCCATTAAATTTTTCGCAGTGTGCTTTCAGTACCTTCCAATCAAAATAAATGGATGTATATTTCACATCCTTTCATAAAGACAATCAATTAGCAAACCCTGGCATTTCATAGTTTCCTTAGGGCTTTTATTTAAAGTTAATGTGACATATCTGAGTGGGGTCACTGAGGTTTTGGATTGTGTTGTCAGCAGTATACTGATGACACACAGCTCTGTTTCTCCTCTACATCTGCAGTTATGGCAGTGGATGTGCTGAACTGGTGTTCGGCCTCGATAATGGCCTGGATGAGAGTCAATAAACTGAAACTCCATCCATATAAGACTCAGCCACTGTTAGTGGGTGGTTCCCTAGACTGGATGAATGGGAGACTGCTGGTTCTTGAGGGGGTTATGTTCCCTCTAAAGGAGCAGGTACGTAGTTTGGGGGTGCTCCTGGACCCATTTCTGTTGCTTGAGGCCCAGGTGGCCTTGGTGGCGCCAAGCGCCTTCTGTCAGCTTCAGCTGGTGGCCCAACTATATCTGGACATGGATAGCCTAGCTTCTGTGGCCTATGCTCTGGTAACTTCTAGGTTAGATTACTGCAATGCTATACACGTGGGGCTGCCTCTGAAGATGGTTTAGAACCTTCAGCTGGTGCAAAATTTGACAGCCAGGTTGCTCACTGGGGCAAGCCAAGTTGAGTATATAACACTGATCCTGGCCCAACTGCACTGGCTGCCAATTCGTTTCCAGACCCAATTCAAAGCTGGTGCTGACCTATAAAGCCTTAGCTGGCCCAGGACCTCAATGCCTTAATGACTGCCTCTCCCCAACAGAACCAACCTAGACCCTGCGCTTGTCACCCAAGGTCCTCCTTTGGGCCTAATTCTCAAGAAAAGGCTGTTTCTGTGGTGGCTCCCCATCTGTGGAATGCCCAGTACTATCATTCCATGTCTTTAGGCACCAGGAAAAAACATTCCTCTTTACCCAGGCCTTTTGCCATTAAACAATGACCTTTTAAAAGTGGGGTGAATGTTATAAGGATTTTTTGTGTAATTGTTTTATTGTTGTTGTTTTTTAAATGTGATGTAAATAATCTTTTTAATGTTGTACACTGGGTTATTTGGATAAAGCGCATTATATAAATTGAATAAATATGAATAAAGAAATACATATCTGGCCATACATCCATTTCCTTAGTAGGAATTCTCTAGCTATATACACCTCATTATCATCTAACTGAGCAACTTGATATTTTCACATATCATAGTAAGCATTTATCAATATTTTGCTTTCTTCTGAAGACAACATTTAAGATTAGCAGAACCTAGTGGTATATTCATCAATAATATATTTTACTACCAAGCCAGGTTCGAAGTTGTTATATCAATTTACAAAGTCCTGAACAACTTAGGTCCAGGGATTCTCTGAACCCATATATCCCAACATGATCACTGAGATCATCTGCAGGAGCATCACTGGTCATTCCCCAAGCTGGTGAGGCTCATTTGACATTTCGTGTCATCAGCCCAGTCCTATGGAATAATCTGCCAATCAAGATTCAGCAGGTGCCCTCTGTTTCAACTTTTAAGTACCTGCTGAAAACTTCTATTCTGCCAAGCCTGCACACAGGCAATTGAGAATACATATTTCCACAATGGTTAATTGATGCCTGCTTTTAACTTTCTATGTTTTATTGCATGTTTTATGTAGTATTGCTATGAACCACATCAATATTTTCTCATTATGATATAGTGGTAAATAAATAAATAAATAAATAAATAAATAAATAAGAAAGAAGGCCTGGAAAGGAAAAGGTCATTTCAGCCAGGAATATTGGAAAGAAACATTTGTTTAAAAAGATATTTTCCTTCAAAACTCAACACTTACTATTGGGAATCTGATTACATCTTTTGCTAGTCATTGAAATATTTGTACTTAAGTGTGGTACCTTAATAGCGCCAATGTCCTTTACAATAATATTAAAACGAGATATTGCTCATACTGTGACTCTGTTTTAAAACATATGATGTCTTTCTCCACATTATTCTTTTGAAATTTAAGCACACTTTCATTTCTAAGTAGAGAACTAATATTTCTATTCTCCATGCATAAACCCAAATTAAATTTAATTACAAATCCATATAGCAGCTCCACCTGTAACTTCTGTCTCTCTCTGAAAATATCATTAACCCAAATACCTTTTGGGTGTTTCTCTGAAGAGATAGCTGCTGATTTCAGCTCCATCTGGGAGAACTGACGTATCGTGGAAAAATGTTTTGTCCTGGATCTGCATCTGAAAAAGCTCTTCATCTCTAGTTGGCAGCTTCTGTGTCCAGGAGCTAAATGGTAGCAGCAGCAGAAGGTAGGACATGGAACAGTGCAGCAAGAGCATCCTAAAGCAAAATGAAAGGGATGCATTGTAAATGACAGGGCTAGTAAATATAGTTGTTGCTGTAAAAAAGGGGGGAAATGTGTTATCTCTTATGCCATAATTCAATTATGTTCGGTATTTGTCTAAGTGATCCGTCAAGTCAATAGTCTTTACTTGAAACTCATGTTGTTGTTGCCGTATGATTGAATGAATAAAGCATTTTAAAATTTCCTGCTAGTGGTTTTCCCAACTGAGACATCTAAGGTTTAGGATCTAAAGAAAAGGGCTATAGAGGGGAGTGCTTAGCCAGCGCCACCCGTTCCCACTGACAAGTTTCAGTTACTTTCTCCTGCCAGCCAGTTTTCAAGCAGAGCTGTTCAGAAGAACGGAAAGACAAACTCATTTACAGACATGTTCAACAATATTAAGAAGATCAGGAGACGGCTAGTCTGTTGTCTATTGAGTCTTGTAATTAAACTCTATAGGAAGCCAAGAGAGAGAGAGAGAACATGTAGCTTAATTTGTACTTCATTTACTTTGATACCATAAAAGAAGGAGTGGTTTACAACATTCTGGTACTCTACAGTGTGTCCTCATTACAAAGTCTTTTTCCTTTAATCGTATTTCACAAAGTGTGTATTTTTCTTTCCTCAGTCACTGAATTATTCTGTATAGAACAATGATCACCGCAGGACTAGGAGCAGCAGTGTAACGTAATCTATTTTTGCTTTCTTTCAGCTATATAAACACTCATCTCTTTCTCAGAGTATCAGAAGTATCTTCTTTCCCAAGATCAGGGTTGTATGTGGTAGACATTAGGGAGCTGATTTGCCATTGGTGCTAATAATGGAGGACCAACCCCGCCATGTCTCATCTAACAGAATTCCAGTAGAATCCCCTTATTCAATTGGACTTTCTCTGATGTAGGAAGGATTGCTGCCTCAGACATCTGTTCATAGATAATCAGCATACTGTTTAAAAGCCCAAAATAGGTTCAAGGTGTCTGAAGGATTGCTTGTTTACATATCAGTGAATGCCTACCTATCAAGATACTTTGAGGAGGCTGTGCTCTGTGTCCCACTATTAACTGAAAATAGGCTGGTGGGTACACAGGACAGTGGCTTCTGGGTGGTGTTACTTACATGTAGATCCAGTGTGGTGTAGTGGTTCAAGTGTTGGAGTAGGACCTGGGAGGCCAGAGTTGAAATCTCCACTCAGCCATGAAGTCCACTGGGTGACCTTGGGCCAGCAGCTATCTCTCAGTTTAACCTACCACACAGGGATGTTGTGATGCAGAGGGGGAGAATATGTATGCCACTTTCAGCTCCTTGGAGGAAAAGTGGGATATACTGTACAGTATATGCAATAATAAAATAAATGAAATCCTGATACAGTAACAGCAACACAGTTGAAAATAAAGAACTAAAGAAAATTTGAGCATAGAGATCACAAGTCAAAATATTTGATAATTTGATTTACAAAACTCATTGAAATATGTTTTAAGTATCATTTAGGATAAATTATGACTAAAACAAGATACTTTGTTCATTAACTTTTCAGTCAGAATTTGTCTATGAATTAATCAGAACTATAGCAAATTCTCTGGTGTTCTGAATGCTTATGATGATAGTGTCCTTTTAATGAATCACTATAAGATCTTAATAATGGATATTCTGAGTCCTGGATTCCAGTGCAATTTTGTTTTAAAAATAAAGGTTACTGTATAGGGTTCTTCAGATTAAGCTTTGTTTCTCAATTTTGTTTTTTAACCAGATCACCCACTTTATAGGCAGGCTTTTGGATCAAATTAACAACTATAAATTAAGTAGGTAGGATCTTGTTTTAATTTACTATAGCTAATTATCAGGTTATTCCTTCAGACAATAATAGCATAAGTCTTATATTAAGTCCAGTCTTGCCTGCTTATTTAGGCATAACACATAAGAAGTCACTTGAGATTTTGTTGAGTAAGTAAGCATACGCCATAGAGTGTTTATTAGGTTCTTCACTTTCTCTCACTAACATTACACATGTAAACCTGTGTATTAGTGAGTAGCCATCAGATAGAACACATTTTAAGAGTTTCCACTTTAAAGCATTATCCCCCTTTTTTGTTAATCCCTAATTCAAAATTGCTCACTCCAATACAAAAATATTCATTTTTTGATTCTAAAGTCCAGTCCACTGTTGTTACAAAATTCTTTCATGCTGAATTTCTTTTATTTATTTTTACAGCCCTTAATAACTTCCTGGCATGTGCATTCCACCTAACTTCTTAAAAGATAGTTCCTGGCTTGCAAGAAAACCAAGCTCTGAAACTTAGCCCCTGGTGTGAGAATTGGCACTTGGTCCATCATTGTAAAAAAATTGGTGGGACAGGTTTGGCCTTTTGTTTTAATTCCAATTAATCTCAGCTCTTCTTTCTTTTTAAAGCTAATGCTTAGCCCTGAAAGTTGGAAGACAACTAGGAAAATATTACCGTATAGTCTGCTTTTTGTTGTTTCTGCCTAAGCTGAAAACAAGCATGATGTTTCGATCCTTGATCGAAACTCCCATGCGTGTCTGTGAAGGTTTAAAGCAGCTGTGGTTGTGATGGTGGTTAGGGCTCAGTAATCAAATTATTTTATGCAAATGTATTTAATTAAAACATTTATACCATTCTTCTTCCACACTCACTACACTGCAGTTCACAAGATTTAAAAGCAATACAACCACATACACTTAAAACTAGATATAAAATATGAGACCAAGTGGGAGAAACAGTAGAGGATTGTGAACAAAATCCACAGCTCCCAGCTACCACGTCCCCTTCTTTTAGTCACATTATGGGGCCCTCAACAGCCTTCTTAAAAAAATATATATATTCAGTGGATTCTCCAAAAAAGTAAGGGGCCTGGTACTCTTGGACCCTGTAATTCAACATCATCAGGGAGAGAAGAGAGGTAGTGACACAAATGCTCATTCATGTAACACCAAACCATACTTTAGTGTTAAAGTACAGACTGGGAGACAAACACAGCCTTTGACTCCTCCAGAATGGGGATGCTAGAATAACAAAACCATTACTGGGAATAAAATTCCCCTCTTGTACCAAGAAAGCAAAGGTAAAAGTAAAAGGTAAAGGACCCAATGTGGTAGCATACTGCAGCTTTGTTTTTGCTTTTCCTTCTATATGTGCCAAGATTTGTATTTATTATTTTGGTGGATACAAGCCCTTACCTTGGCTGCCACCTTGCATTGGTATCCAGTAAAGATGTGAGGTCTCCTTGACCATGCTCAGTAGTGAGACTTAGGCACTGGGAAGAACCTTATGAAAATAAGAGCTCTTCGACAGTTGACCAGACTTCCATGAGCAGTGGTGGAGGTTTTTAAGCAGAGGTTGGGTAGCCATCTGCCAAGTATGATCCAACTGAGATTTCTGCATTGCAGGGGATTGGATTAGATGACCCCAGAGGACCCTTCCAAGGCTACAATTCTATGATTCCATGATTCTGTAAGCCTGGTAGCTTTAAAGTGAATTTATTTTGCTGTGGTTCTGGCAACCATATCTGTTGACAGGTAACAATATCCTGATTCAAGAGCACCAGTCACAAACTGATGACAGTACCTCGTTCATATCCTCACAGATATCCTCATCTGCCCCAGCTGCCAGTTGCCTACAATATTTCAGTGTGGTCTATGCTAGGAACAAAGAGAGCTGCTTATACTGACTTAGACCACTGGTCCATTTATGTCAGAATCCTCTGCACCTACTACCAGCAGCTGGCCATGATTTAAGGACCAGGGCCTCTTCTGGCCCTACCTGGAGATGCCAGGGACTAAACCTGGGATGTTCTGCATACAAATCAGAATCGCTAAATAACATTTTACTCTCTTCTAGATGTTCAGCTTGTTTCATCATTAGAAATTTTAAATCTGCAGGGGGAGTAAAGAATTTGTTGGAACGTCACCACTGACTTGAAAGACTTGCATGTTGTTGATCCTGACTAAGTGAGAGCCAAAACAAACAGTCCAAAGTGAAAGAACAAACATCTATCTTATTTTTTTTAGGATTACAAAAGTGCCCTCTAATGGCCTTTTCTCTCTCTTTCTCACCCTGCCCCCACAAACTATTGCTTTCTAGTCATTGTCTGTCTAATAGTACAGTATAAATCTGAGCATGAATTTGAATGTCTGGTCACACTCTGTGGTTCTGGTCTATAGGTTTTGGACAAATAGAACTGTAAGAAAAAACTGAGTAGAAAACAAAGCACATTCTCTTGATCCTGGCTAGGTCAGGCTGCAAATTTCCTACTAATGTCTGAAAGAAAGAAATCCCACAGCCACCTTTGAAAAATACTGGTTGCAATCTGCCTCATTTACACCGAAGGACCAAAAGAAAAAAATAAAGAAAGCAGAAGAAAGCCACAAAAGTTTTACTTGACAATCTAGACAGAATACACACAGAAGCACAAACCCTGCCAGATGTAGCTCTTTCGTAAGTACAGAGTAATGCATTGCATTTATGTTTTGCATGCTACTAAGCATAGCTACATAGAAAACATAAACACACAGCAACCATTCACAGAAAATAGCGGCTAACTTCCTACTTATAACTTTCTTATACCACACAAAGTGAATATGAACCCGCAGGGACTGCTACTTCTAGGCTTGCAATAGCAACTGTTGCTTATAAATCACCATCAGCAATCCAAAATTAGGAGCAAGCATGTTTGACTATAGCAGAAAAGACAATGATGCCATACCCAGCAATCTTGGGTTTCTTGAATTATTCTATTTACAATACAGTGGTACCTCGGGTTACATATGCTTCAGGTTACAGACTCCACTAACCCAGAAATATTACCTCGGGTTAAGAACTTTGCTTCAGGATGAGAACAGAAATCGTGCAGCAACGGCGCAGGGGCAGCAGGAGGCCCCATTAGCTAAAGTGGTGCTTCAGGTTAAGAACAGTTTCAGGTTAAGAACAGACCTCCAGAACAAATTAAGTTCTTAACCCGAGGTACCACTGTATATCCAAGCTGCATTTTAGGGTAAACATGCTCACAAGGCAGCTTCTGTACAATATTAAAATACATGAAATCAAATAACAGCAATACAAGAATCATCATACCAAGGCAGAAGATAAAAGCCTAATATTAATACCAGAATAACACAGTTTAAAACCAACAAAGCCTTAAAGACCTTACAGCTGGTGATAATTACAGCATCTTTAAGCCATCTATTAATGAAGCCAGGTTTCATAACTGAGTACCAGAAAAGACAACTCTGAAGCCTACTGTTTTTGAGATGTGTGTAAAGCAAGTATGGTCATTTAGTAGTAAACTGATGAGTGATGATCACTAGTACATATTTTTAAAATGTGCAGCTGAAAATATCCAGTGTTTTCTTTTATAGCATCTATTTGCTGAAAACACAGTTTTAGTACTTTATACTTCAAACATTGTCCACAAAGCATTCCCAGTTATATATTAGTAGGTGGAAGCACTAAAGCAACAACTTCTTGCACTATATTTTCACAAAACACAAATCCACTACTTTTTAAAGCTAACAGTTGCATCAGCCATTTTGTTCCTGAAGGAATCACGATACACACCACCTTCCAAAATTCCATAAGAAGCAGTCACCAGTGGATATGTTGCAATCCAAACCTAAGGAAACAATTCACTTTTATTTTCTGTCAATTTTTAGGTCCCTGAGACCTGTAAAAGATCTACTACAACAGCAGCAAAAGGTCTGGATTTACTTGAAGCAAATACATCTGGAATAAATAAAACTAAATGTTTAATTACAGAGAGTTGAAAGTGCATGATTGTAATTTAGTGAGGTTAATTTCAAAGAATGGCCTGCCACAGGCATTTGTATGTTGTATTTCTATAACTGGGTGGAGGGGTGTGTGCAATTTTGTATCCCTCAAATCTTATTTTTAAAATCAAAAGCACTGACTTTTATTTGAGTTAGTCAGTCCCCCATTTGATAATAAATCTGCAGGATACTATTTAACTTTTGACTGTAGCCTTGGAGAAATCAAAGGGGATCATGTGAAGGTGGCAAATAATTGTTCAGACTAGACTTTAGGGACTAGGTCTTATTCCATTAAGCAACCTCTGGCTTGACAGTCTTAAACTTAATGACTTTATCTGTACAGATGCAAACTTAGACATCATTACTATAATTTAAAAGAAATACAGTTCATTTCACCATAGAGAACAAGAGTGTCACTTGTGTGTCTACTTAGTCTGCTGTTCAGGTACTCGCTGTTGATGGACAAAGTAAGGTGATTAAGGCCAATCTGAGATTAAGCCCCATTAACGTCAGTGGGACTTACTTCTTATTACATATGCATAGGATTTCTTCATAAATTTGATTTAATTTTGTGTATATATTAGAACACAGGGAGGAAAGAAAAAAATTGACTTTTTAAAAAAGTTTGACCATGTGTATAAATTATTATTACAACCAACAATGCAGTATAAATTTCTCTTTGCCCAGAACACACCTGGGACTTCTGACTCCTCACCCAGCCCAGATGTGAAACATCCTTATATGTGGTAGTTGTCTTTTTTTATTAACCAAAAGAAGTATATAATGTCTGCCCTTCCATTTGCCGCTTGTATCCTACAGAGGTGTTTGGCATGCCAACTCAACTTGGTGTTCCAAAGCAGTTCTAGGTCTGCACTGGAAACATGTTGTGAGCATAAGTGCGGCATTACACACACACACACTAACAGCAAGCAACTAGCTCAATTTTAAAGAGAGTTAAATTCATCATTGTGCCAAAGAAAAAAAGGATTTTTAAAGTTCAAGACTTCAGTTGACTTCAGTGCCATGTAAGCAATAAAAATGTTCTACAGCTAGATGGTGAACCTGTGGCCTCCAGATGTTGCTGAACTTCCAATCAGAACATCCCTGATGACTGGCCACGGTGTTCCAACATCTGGAGGGCTACAGGTTAGCCTGCCTATAGTACAGTCCCATACACTGTGCTTTGTACAACTTAACCTCCATTTACCCTACACTTTATTTGGTTGTTTATTCCCAACCTTGTTCCTCAGTGGGGTCAGGGGCAATAACAAAGCTGGAGCCAAAAGTACACATGATTTTAAATTTGAAACTAAATGTTGACAGCCAGCCTCTTATGTTGAATCAAAAGTAAAACCAGAAAATTAATTATTCAAGCCTGTTTCTGATTTTATGTTGTGTTATTTTTATGGGATTGCTTTGTTTTTAATTGTAAGCTGCCTTGAATGAAGCTAACATACTGGAGAGGCAAGGTATAAACTTTTGAACTAAATAAATCAGAACGTTGGTTCTGCAGGCCAGCACTACTGCGCTGATAAACTCTAAATTGCTCATTAATTCTTTTCACTGAAATCCAACTTGTTTCAAATTTATTCATGTATTTATTAACTAAATGTATATAGCCAACCCACAATATACCGTAAGTGGCCTGCAAAACATATATAAAAATTAAAATATGACAGAAAATGATTGATATCATTTGACATTAAAAAAACAACTGAAACACATTTTTTAACCTAAGAGGACCATATCCTCTTAAATAACACATGTTATTTAAAAGGCCTGGATAAACAAAGAAATCTTCACTTGGGACTGAAAAGGCCAGAAAGATGGTGTCAGGTGAACCTCCTTTAGAAGGATGCTCCATAACTGGGGCCCTGTCTCCAGTGGTTGCCCCATACCCCTCAACTGTTCCACTTTGAGTGGGGCATCCTAGAATTACAGAAGCCATCCTGACTTGCGACTGCATCCCAGGCACAGCCCCCAAAGACACCAGTTTTGGGGGTCATGCTCTCAAGCGAGTTACCTGGCTTCCATGAGACTGCAGCCCCCAAAAGACACATGTCCCAATTTTCCTCTGCAGCATGTTGGAGGGTATGTTACCCATCTCATGTTGTTGGGCAAGGGCACTTGGAGCAAGGATTCAGACCAGCTCCAGGTAGGGTGCAATGAAGAGTACGGTATCAGTGCAGAGCTCAGGGATGTATCCAACTAAGTTCCTTCAGAGTAGACCCATTGAAATTAATATATCTTAGTCATGCTCATTTGTTTCAGTGGGTCTGCTCTGAGTAGGGCTAGCATTGAATATAATGCAATTTCCTCCCCCCCACCACCATAAATAAATTTCTGGATTGACATATTATAAATGTGGATGGGTGTATATTTATGTGCTACATTGTGCAATAAAATAACTGAAATTTAAGGAGTAACAATGGATCCTTTGACGATTTTAGAATCTTAATATGTTCAAATACAGTATGGGTTAAATAGGACTTATTTTACAGTTTATTTCAGAACATGTTTTCTCCTTTTGTTGAACATATTATTGCAACAACGGAAATCACATCAGCATTTCAAAGAAATATTGTAAAATAAAATACCTTAACAATTGGATTTATTTTTCTAATCCATCCATAAGTAATACCATGGGGACCTGTGCTATAGCTACTAAGAAGTTTTGTTAAGACCACTTCTGGGAACACTCAGTTTAGTTATACTGAAGAAGCCAAAGGTCAAAGAAAACACCATCTGATCATCTTGAAAAGGAATAGTTAGGTTCTGAAAGGCTTTCCCCCTTTTCTTTTGATGGCAATGTGTGTTGTGTTTTCAGTTTTAGCACTATATTGGAGCACCCCATTTACCTCACTAGCCAAGTGGCACAGGTGCATTTTATCTCAAAGTAGATTTAACAGCCAGTCTTTTTATTTAAATTTAGATTTGTCTCATTCATTTAATAAGTGGTGTGTGTGCCTCTGGATGATCCAATTTCAAGAGCAGAGGGGATATGGGTAATGATTTCTAAACCCTCCCTCGCCAACCACTCAGTTCCCTGAAGCCACTCTTCACAAGTCTTGTCCCATCAGAATAACTTCCAGGATTGGGCCTCTGTTGAAGGAAAAGTGAATGACATGAGGTACTCTGGGGAAGTGATATGTGAGTTGGGGAAGGGATCCAGTACCTCTCACCCTTTCCATCTCCTGTCTTCTACATGACCGTGTAGTTTAAACATGCAGAGCTGCCACCATCTAGGTTTGATCCTATCTTAAATGACACAGATTCAGCATTATTTTCATGTTAGAAGCACTTAAAAGAATTTACAATTTAAATATGAACAAGAAACACATTGTGGCTAAAGCTATACTTTTTGGTCTTTCCAGTTACCTTGATTACCACCAGCCTCTTATCTTACTTCAACTGATCTGTTTACACAATCAATTCTGTAAACAAACTGAGTTTGTTTACCCAATTAAAGGGGTTAATCAAAGGCTGAAGTAAGATGGAAATGAGCCCTTGGATAAGCAACTACAAAGGCCCTGAAAAAGTAACAGTGGTTGTTTTTTTTAGCTGCCTACTTGTGTGTAGGTACTGCATCAAAATGCAAGGATGGATCTGGGGCACAATTTTAAAAAAAATAAAAAATGGCTGAAATAGGCAGAGGGAAAAACAACAACTAAATACGTAATATCTCAGTGATTGCCTGCTAGCATATGATCAGGAACTCAACTATGGATGTTTTGCTGCTAAATTCTAGCACATTTTAAAAGAGTTCCTCTGTTTTCTATATATTTTCTCAAACATTTTATTTAATCTTTGAGAAATGAAGAATAAGAAGAAAGATTTCAAATTTTCTCCTTCATGGTTCCTACTAATAAAAGGAGTTTCAACATAACTGACTTAAAATCTCATTTTCCCTTGAGTTCCCTTTAGGTTACAGATAGACAAATCTTACAGCTTCCATTTTTGTCCTCCAGAAAGGAAAGCACATGTGAAAAAGTTTCATAAATACGAAAAATTAAAAGTAGATTTTGCAGAAAAGATATGTGAACAGAATACTAAATTCCTGCCAGCTACTATTCATTGATTTTCTCTGAAAGTTCCTATAGGATTTCATTACAAAATATTTTTCCCCCATAGGAGTAATGTAAGATCATGCATCAATTCCCCTATCTGCACACAGCTGGAGACCGAGAAAGAACTTCCCTGCTGAGTACCTAATAAAATGATCAAATACCATAATGTATCCTGTTATAATATACCAATAACCACTCCCTATGTTTTGAATGTATTTTACACTATTGTAATTAATTACAAAAAAAATCTTTTGTTTGGAATAGAAAAAAGCTACATTTCTTTCTACACAGTAATTTAACTAAAATTTCAGAACAAATAGAACTAGAAGTGATTAAATTGTATTTAAATGGACACATATAAAACACCAAGAAAACATAAGCCGCTACAGTACAGAAAGCCTACAAATAAAACAGCAAAAACATTCAACAGCATTAAAACCATAAAACAGCATTTGTCAGGCCAAGGTAAAGGTAAAGGACCCCTGACAATTAAGTCCAATCGCAAATGACTCTGGGGTTGTGGCACTCATCTCACTTTATGGGCCGAGGGAGCCAGCATTTGTCCACAGACAGCTTCTGGGTCATGTGGCCAGCATGACTAAGCCGCTTCTGGCGAAACTAGAACAGCGCATGGAAACGGTGTTTACTTTCCCACCAGAGTGGTACCTCTTTATCTACTTGCATTTTGAAATGCTTTCGAACTGCTAGGTTGGCAGGAGCAGGGACCGAGCAGCGGGAGCTCACCCCATCGCGGGGATTCAAACCGCTGGCCTTCCGATCGGCAAGCCCTAGGCTCAGTGGTTTAGACCACAGCACCACCTGCGTCCACAGCCTTGCTAAAAAGGAAAGTTTTAACCTGGTGGTTAAAGGTTGTTACTGAAGATGCCTTTATAGGTCTGTTTGGGGTAGTTGTTTCAATGCACAGGCAACAGCCCCCCCCCCCCATTTACGTGCGTTTCCCATGTGTGTGACCATGCATACGCACATTGCGCTGAACACAGATGTGAATTTAAAAATTGCCAAAATGGCCCTAGAAGAGCCCAGGATGGGCAAAAGGTGCCAAAACAGCACCTAGCAATCCCGGGAGCCCTTGCCCTGACGGTTGAGGCTTGTGGAGAGTTGGATTTTGAGCAATGAGGTTTGGAGGGAGTGATAATGGTGGAGTTTAGTAAATGTTGCTGGCTTTTTAAAGGGTTTTTCAAGAGATTCCATAGTTTTTGGGGTGTTTGCAGGATTTTCCTATGGTGTTTCAAATCTACACAATTTCACATATGTGTGTGGTGCCTCGAAACATAACCTCCATGTAAATTGGCTGTAAATTGCCTGTGCATTGAAAGTTGCCTGTGCTTATTTAAAGTGAGTCACATTTATTTCAATGGAACTTGCTTCCAAGGAAATATGCTCTGAATTACAGAATCAATTAGCAACTACATTTCATATTCCAGGGTCAAAGGTCCGGAAGCAAACAATTCTCTAGACCTCACCAAACAAATATGCACATATCAGATCTGAGTTTCCCCTATCCCAAATCCAACCTCACCAAATCAATGTCAGAGGAATTCCTAAAAGACACATTCAAACAGGACTGGGGAAAATATTGTTACAGTGCAAGATTAAGAAGTGTGCTGGCTGTATTTAGTCTGTATGCTGGCTTACTCAATCAAGTGTGCTGCTTTTATTTATTATATTAGCTCTAACCAAGCATCTCAGATTTCCTTAAATTTCTTCACCCTTTCACATCTTCCCTCATGAGAGTCTTTCAATTACAAGACAATTTCTCTATAGGCTAAGTAGGTGGCTTCTGCATGCAGTGTTTCAACTGCAGTTCTTTCAAGGTATGTTCCCTTCTGTTCATTTCTTGCCTGCTGTTTGATGTGATGCAAGTCTTCACCTATTTTTTTAAAATAATTTTTTATACAGTACAGTTCCTCTAGTAAATATTTGAAAGGGACAGTACATCATAGCTGCCATTATCACATGCAAAATAGGGGTGAAATCCTAACCCTGGGCTTGCTAGGATGGGTTAGATGTGGCAGATCTCTAGCTGAGTTGTAAGTTTTCCTTTTAGAGGAGTTTTCTTGTTTAGTACATATGTGAAATTAGACCCCCTTTTGCCCCAGTGCACATGACTTTACATTAACATAGAATCATATTTGTCATTTTACTTCCCATTCACTCAGTTTGGAGAGATCCTTCTGGAGCTCTTCACAATCCCTTTTTGTTTTGTTTTAATCACTCTGAACAATTTTGTATAGTCCACTACTCACCCCTAACTCTAGAACATTTATGAAATAAGTTGAGAAATACTGGTCTTGGAGGACTCAATTTTTACACCCCTCAATTGGGAAAATGGCTTCCTGTTCCTTAATCCATAAAACCACCTGTCTAATCCACAAAACAAACTGCTAAGCTTTACTGAGGGGTTTTCTCAAAAGATTTTTCCAAGGCTAAGTACACAATTATTATTATGTGCATTTGATCAAATGAAAGGTTTCAAAAGTTTAGAAGCAAGCTGGAATTCTGGACAGGAAGCTGTAAGTGGCAACCATGTTACTGTGCTTTTTGATCTAATCTGAAGGCCCTTCTTTGGTGCTCCAGTTTGAGCCAGTCTAAACTTGTTTTGAACTAATCAGGGTATAATTTCACTTCACCTCCATCTTTCATTCTCTAGAACCAACCTAGCTATTAACTCTCTGAGATGTTATGGTTTCTAAACATTTCTTCTAATCATGTACAGAAAACAGTCTTATCTTGACCAAGAAATCATTTTTTGCAATGGTTTTTGTTTTTCAAAAATAATGTGTCTTGGCTATGCATAAAACGGTGTGATTAAGAGCTATCAAAATCAAATGATCAAAGGCTTTATACTTGCTTAGCTGCTTGTTCTCTGTTTATTTGTCCATGGTAGGGGAAAGGTTAGTCCTTTAGCTAGCTACTCGTGGAGAAAAAAAAAAAGAGGGCATATAAACAGGCACATAGGTCAGCGTACCACAGATGAGTGACCATGACAACAATCTGGAAACCTTCAAATCCCCCAAACTTTTTAACGATGACTTTAAGAAAGAAGTACTAAAAGAAAACAATGTTTTGGCAAGGAGGGGGGTAATTAGTTCAAAGTTCAGGATCTTCATGCTTCTGGAGCTGTTGGGGGATTTGGAGGACATATGTAGAGACTAGGAGGTGGGAAGCCTGCTTGAGTTGCTTTCCTGTTCTTCATTATTATTTCCAGATTAAGTGGGGGTTGGAATGTACGTCAAGGGAATTCTATTTTTCAAAGGTAGAAGATAGACTGAGTTGTGTTGGGGCCCCAATTATCTGCTTCTGAGAAGCATCACGAGGCTTAGCAAAGGTTTCTCAACCATCCTTAGATGAACATTACTCATAAAGAGAAAGCACTATTACCAAAGGCATTGCACCAACAAGATGATAAAGAGGACACATATTTATTACTATTACTTTCCATTATTTTATCCAGAGGCCTTAAGCATGTCAATGGCATGTTTTCAGGTTTTTAAATATCATGCACTATGTTATATAACTGATACCTTGCCAAGTAGGAATTATCTTTAGTCAAATGATTTTTCGGATTTACTTTAGAAATGTAATTAGAAAGGAATATGAGTAGACATGGGGCTCAATTAAGACATGGTGTAATAGCTGACCTCAGAGAATTTGCTTTTTACTTAAAGTAGAACACATGAATTTATTATTGGTTCAGTTTGTCTTCAGAGCTACAAGGTACTTTTTTCTCATGGAATAATTTGAAAGTTAAATTAAATTAAATACTATTCTGACCAAAGAGGAAGTAGTTGACACAGAAGTTTCATTAAAAACTATTAAAAACAAAAATAGAATTTTCCACTGACCTAACCATTTGTCAGAATTCCCTGTAATAAATGACATTTCAACACAGACTATGGGTTGAATCTAACATTTTAGTGGAGTTTATACAGTTCTAAGTGGGTTAAGAAGTGTATCTAATGCTGTCCATCTGTGAAAAGAATGGACTTCCACTTATGGAAAGGGATTTCATGTTCCTCTCTCCCCATTGCAGCCCCCTCCCATGCAACCCCAAAATATGCTCTGGGGGGCCTTCAATCCACAGAGCAGATTTTGAGGCTGCATGGAGGGCTACAGGAGAAAGACAGGAATGTGAAATTCCATTAAGTGAGTGGAAGTCCATTTTGCTCATGCATGGACAGCTATGGATATATTGCTTAACACATTTATTCCCATGTAAATTCTGCCAAATTTGTCTTGATTATCTGTATCTATGTTACACAAATGTGTGCCAAGAAGTCATGCTATAATTAATTAAGAGGAAACTTTTCTTGTTGTTTTAATGTAGTTCAGAGGCTTTGCATCAAGTGGTACATAAATTTATTACGAGATCTTATTACTGTGTTATGAGATTTGTAAATTGAATAGATGAATGTGGATTAAGTAAATTGGCTGTATTGTTTGCACAAAGAGCAGCATGGTTTCATTTTATGTTCTGTGCCAAAACAAAGGTGGAATGCATTTCACAAACTTTTAATGCCCCGCAAAAATGAACCCACCCCTTTCAGCACCTGCTTATGAGGGGACAAGTGCTGGGGAAAGGAGAAAACACATCCCTGTTGCTAACCAGGCTGAAGCCCAATCACACTAGGATGCAAATCCAAATCCAAATCTTATTTCAACTAAAACAGTCCAGGGCAATAAATCTAAATTGTGCATGTGCACAATTAGTAGAATGTAGCGGGTTTTCTACAACCATGGTTCCCCCCCCCCCCTTTCTGATCAAATGAGTCAAAACTTACATGGCTTAAAATGGCTCCTACCATGTTTTATGGTTATCCTTCTCTGGAGAGTCACACATGGTTGCTCTTTACAGCCTGATGGTTTGTCTCAACAAAATGCAATCTAATTCCACAAAACTAGAGAGGTTTCTGCCTCCTTATGTAAAGCTGAATGAAAAAGGGGCTCTGATTTCCAAGGAAGATCTCCTGGTTTTTACAATCCTATCACCACTGTAATCACATTCATCATTACATTTCATCCAAGGAGCTCATGGTTTTCTTCCTCCCAATTTAACCTAACAACAACCTTGTGAGGTAGGCTAGGCTAAGATACTTTGACTGCTCCAAGATGCAGCTATTCACGCACCACTTACATCCCCACCTGCTGGCAATTCCTAAGCATAGTAAATATTCCACCACCATGTATTTAAAACAGCAACTAGTGTGGGAGAAAGACTAATATTTGTGGATACATGTCCAAACACAAGGACTTGGATTGTAAATGTGCCTTTCATAAAGAGATGCATTTCTTCTGTTCATAGAAGGCTAGTGGATGATCCCAGGGACAGGGGTGGAGGAGGTTAATTTTTGCTGATTGTCCCACTTCCTGCAGCTTCTTCATTGGTTGGATATTCAGAACTCTACCCACAGGATGCTCCAGCCAATGGAAGGAAACACAGCATTATCAGCCCCTCAAGACTGTAAACAGTTTACCATATTTTTCTCTCCATAAGACACACTTTTTTCCTCCTAAAAAGTAAGGGGAAGTGTCTGTGCGTCTTATGGCACTAATGTGTGGTTGATTGTTGGCCCCCTTTCTGGTCCCGCCCCCTTGCCCCGGCCTCCATTGTTTACTGTTTGGAGGCTGTTTGTTTTCCCAGCGACGTGTGACTGGATGATTAGATTATCTGTCTGGAAACTGTAGAAATGGCTCCCCTTCCTTTCCTTAGGAAGCTGCAGAACTGTGAGTTGAACCCCATAAAAACAGAATTTTTTTCCTTTGCAAAGTAAGCTGAACAACTTTGAGCTGATCCTCAAAAAAAGGGGCTTTTCCCCTTTGCAAAAGAAGCTGCACAACTTTGAGCTGATCCCCCCCAAAACGGGGCTTTCCCCCTTTCCTCCTCTAAAAACTAGGTGCATCTTATGGTCAGGTGCGTCTTGTGGAGCGAAAAATACGGTAATTTGCATCAGATTTTTAGATTTCAACAAGTCATTTTAGACAGTCTGGATACAAACAGATTAGTGAATCTGAATTAAATAGGAAACAACAAAGCACTTTCATATTCATTTTGCAAAATGATTTCATAACTTAAGCCTCTATTCTAGTCTATAGTGACCCGAAACCTTGTTATTCTCAGCTATTAGAGTGGATCCAGGCTTATAGCGCAATACTAACTATGCCCTATTTAATTCAGTGGGGCTTACTCCCAGCTTGGTGGATTTAGAATTGCAGCTTTAGTTAATTTCAAGGGTTTTACTTGTAGCATGACTAACTAAAGTCCCGCTGATTTCATTGGCCCTATTTTAAGCATTACTAAGTCTGGATCTAAACCATTCTGTTCAATTAAGGTGCAGACCCTGACAATTGGAGTTTGTGGAAAGAGGAAAGAGGTTGTATTGAGTATTCAATTTATGGCTTAATTAATATTACAGCATTTATTTATTATTGTAGTTCATTATTATTATTTATTCTTATTGTTTTCCAAAATGTATAGGAATGCAATAATTTTATCTTTAAATCAAATGCAAATGTAAATCAAGAAGAAGAATGCTAAATGTACATACCTGAGAACAGCTAGGCTACGATAAAGCCGCTGAGAAATTGGGGCTACTATGAATATCATCATTTTAATGATGATGATGATGATCTGATAAAAAAAATGTTCCTAAACTGTTCTCAATGTTCTACTATTTAAAAATTCCAGACGGTTCAGAACACCATGCCTGTTCTTTTATTATATGACACAAAAGTGGTGGCCGTACTCCCTGTTGAAGGGAAATTTCAAAAATTGTTAGTTTACACAGCATAAGGAACATTCACCTGTGATGTATGGCAGGGGCAGCTTAGCAGTGCAAACGGAACAGAACCTGCTTGCGTGTTTGTAAGTCTCATACTATGTGGCTGCCAGGAGCAAACAAGGGTAACCTAGAAATTGTATCCAACTCTGTCACAAAGACTTGGGATAAATTATAACACAGTAAAAATGATTAAGAAGGCTATTCCTACACAGCTACCTCCTCATCTGTTTATCTGTCTAAAAGCTTTTTTGCATAAAAAATACACAAGGCCAAACAGTCAAATTAACTACAGGCATTTCTTTTCCATATTAATCTTATCAATAGCACAGGTAGTTTAACCAAAACGACCTCATTATTATCACAAACTAACAGCTATCACAGTGCCACTGTTCACTGTTCAGGAAGCCTAATCTATCTAATAACAGCTTTTCTTCTTCTTCTTCTTCATATTCATATTTGTTAGGAACAGCAGAACTTGGGAGAATGTAGACCAAAAACACTATTTTTGTTCATTTATGTTTCACTTATCTCTACTACTTATCACTACATCTTGTGTATTAAGGCCCTATCATTAGATTTTATTCACAATATAGTACGCTACTAATTCAATTAGGATAAACAGAGGTTACCACAATGCCCTTTAACTAGCAATTATCATCAATTAGCTGAATTTATTCTGAGTCCCCTGTGGGACACAGATAATCAAGGATGAGTGTGTAAGCTCCGTTAACAATTCTTAGTTAGCCATAGTGTATCCAAACACAACAAAATCTGATTCCCTGGGGAAGGAGGGCAACCTAGGTATTTAGAAACATACCATCAGCAGCTGTGTGCTCCACAGAGAAAGAAAGCACACTGCCTCCAAACTGGGGCAGGAGGGAGACAGATAAATGAGTCACACCATATGGTAGGTGCCCATCCAGAATCCATTTTCATGTAATAGCTTGTGGTTGGTGGGCACATTTTTCTAGCAACTCAGTTCTGCAAACCAGCAGAAGACCAAGTTTATTCCCCCACAAACCTAGCAAACCTACTGTACTCCAAAAAGCCCCTTCTTCAACACAAACCAAGCGCTTGCTGTTGATTACCAAACACAACTGTCCCAATCTGTACCCTACTTTGCCATCATAATAATCAGTGCTTTTTTACCCCAGTTGCTCACTTGCTGTAACAATTTCATGGTATGTACTGGCACCAATTTTTCTATATAAAAAAAAGCACTGGTAATAATCCTTAGTAATAAACTCATCTGCACTTACTCATTATGGTACATCAGGGCACTGTCCTTCCTTGCACAATTGCATACTTTATGCACCTGTAGTTTGTGGTACAAGCTGGCATTTGTGTAAGAAGTTGAAAAAACTTTTGTGTAAGTTGAAAAAACTCTACCTAACAGAGTGAAAAAGCTATCTATCACCACCTTTTAGAAAAATTGAGGTGAAGTAGAAGTATCTAGATTCTTAGGAAACTCATCAATGGATAGCAAGGATTGCAGTGACCTCATTAATGAGGGATAAATCATTAAGGATTAATAATAAATTGCTCCTGGAATTCAGCTTAAACTCAGGGAGAGACTGCCTTTTCATTGGCAAGCCAGAAGCTTCAACAAACCATAGAAGTATTAAACTACCCAATGCTAATGTTTGGGTACTAATGTTTTGAGTACCTGAGTACATGACATTTATTTTGCCACACTTTTTAATCACTGTATTATTGTGCATGCCATTTCATTAATTGAATTAAATTGAGGCAAACCATTTACTCCAAGTGCAGGGTAAATTTATTGGTTTGTAGGACACAAAATGTTACAGTGCAAAATGCCAATGTAAAACTGAAAAACACATTCAAATCTGTCATGTTCAATATAGAATAGTTGTACATAAGCCTGTTCTTATACAATGTTAATCTTCTAGAGTATTATTATTATTATTTTATTTTATTTTATTTTATTTATTTATTTATTTATTTATTTATATCCTGCCTTTTTCCCAGATAATTTTTTTAGTTTAATTTTCTAAAATCATTTATGCAATAAATATTAGGTTTTATTCTTTGTTGCCTTAAGGATGCAATATTTGAATTCCTCTGAAAGCAAGGCATCTCCATTCTTTGGTTTTGGTTTCCTCTCCTGGGCAGTTCATCAATCTCAAGAGCAAATACTTCTCCCTGCAGTGAGATACCCCACTGCAGTTTTCTAAAATAATAAATCATCTCCTCTTGTTCCGTGCTACTTTCTAGTATCCTTTAGCTTACTTTGATTTCTGCCTACTACCAGAAACTAGGAGTTTAAAACTCATTAAATAGCTCTATCTGTGCATACAAAACATTCTCGTCTCAAAAAAATGCTGAAAGCAAGGAACTTCTTCCTAGTCATTAAAATCTATTGGCAAAAGGTGAAAGCATCCCTTTTACTTCATCAAGACAAACGTGAAGCTTATGTGTTCTCTGCACTATCAATCGCTGCTCCCGTAAATGTCCTCCAGATAATGTGGCAGGCATATTTTTCTCTTATGGCTGCAATCCTTAACTCACATTTATTCTGGTTCTATGCACGTTATATTCAGGGGGGGGGGGGACTCCCACTGAGTTCAGTGGGGCTTTCTTCCACATTGTGTGCATACAGTTGTACTCCCAAAGCCAAACTACACGTGCCATTAAAACAAGGACTTCACTTATTCCTTAGTCCTCTGTAGAATTCTTTGGGAGTTCAGGTGGTCCCACTACCTTCTGGGATTTACTGGAGTGTCTTATTAGATAGTTATCTCCCAAAGTGCCTTGTACCACCTGCAAATTTGCTTATGCATTGAGATTGCTTTCATGTCCAAACGGCTCTTCTGATGTAAGTATTATGGATAGAAAAAGACCCTAATACATATTGTCGAAAATCATTTTTGCTTATCTCAAATACTCTACAAGATGTTTTGCCTCCCAGTTTCATTAAGAGTGAAAGTAATTAGACCTAACTATTCTTCCTTCTAGGTGCATGAAGGCCAAAGTACACATAACATTAGTCACATGTTTAAGCAAGCATGCTTAATCTGGCTGCCTTTATTTTGGTGGGAAAGCAGACATTGGGCCCTGGAATGTGTTCCTGACCTGGAATGTGTACCAGATGTCTCCTTCCTGGCTGGTTTTTGCCATCAAATACACTGTTTACTGCAAACAGCATCTATGAGGAAAAAATAGCAGAGCGGCAGAATGCATTTTGAATAATAAGAACTGGTGTGGGACCTCAATCTGAATCAGGATCTGTCAGGGAACTGCCATCAGTGCCAGAGGGAGAGAGCAAAAGCCAGAGGGATTCCAGAGAGTGTCCAGGGATCGGGAGAAGCAGCCCATCTTCTGGGGAAGAGAATCAGCGTAGCACCAGTGGAGAAGGGGGGCAGATGGGGGAAGCGGCGAGGCGGTCCCATGAATCCTTGCCTGGGACCAGCAGGGAGAGTAGGGGTCCTCCGTTGCCCACGCCCTCCTTGCGCAGAAGGCTTTCACGCAGAGAGGGTAGGCGGAGACTAGGCATCAAGGAGCTTCTTTGCTGGAAGAAGTTTAAGAAACGCCCACTGACGGATTCTGCCAGCGACTAAGTCAGCCATGGGTGAGTGGCGTCCGGACAGATAAGGTTTACTTAGGCAGCCAGGCCAGGTGTTCGCACCCAGCAAGGGAGATAGTTGCCTGCTTACGCACGAGCAACCCCTTAGAAACCTTTACAGGATCGTATCCTGGATTTGGCCCTGAATCGCTTTTCCTCACTTATTCCACTCTTGGTAATAAGATGATACAGGCTAGACCCATTAAAATCAATGGGATTTGGTAATCATGGCTAACTTAAGTTCCATTGATTTCAATGCGTTTGCTTCATGATTAACAGTCAGAATCCTAACCATGTCCACTCAGAAGTAAGTCCTATTGAATTCAATGGAACTTACTGCCAGTGGCATTAGGATGGTAAGCTACTTAAATGCAGAACTTTATGAAACCTTTGACATCAATGACCCATGGCAGGGTACAAGGCAGGTAAGTGTTAACTTAAGTGTAATACATGACAGGTTACATTGCAAAGTCCACTTAAACTTTTAGCATTTTAAAAAAACAAGTAATAAAAATAATGCTCCTCAAGAGCAGGCTTGAACTTATATGTTCAACAGATAATGTATGAAAGTATGAATTATTTCTACTTCTACAAGTATCAGTAACCAATCCCATCAGCAATGACATAAAAGATAACATACAAAACAAATATAAACACATGTTTTTCAAAAAGTAGCTCCATAATAGTTTTCTGTTCATGAGATAAGTTAGAGCATGCTGTTTCTATTACCTTTAGTTTTAAAACCACACACATAAAAGTTGCAAAAAGAGTGTGAACTGCTAAATATAAATTTGTTAATGAATAGATTAATTAGTGAATTCACCCTTTAAAAAAAAAAAAGCTGAGGAACGGCATGATAAATACCTGCTTAGTAACCAAATTAAATTCAGCATCCACCCAAGTGGCAAAATTCAAGGAGAATGCTGAAAATAACCTCTTGAAAAAGGTGGCAGAAACTTTTTTAATCTTTAAAAACTAGTGCAAAAGCTTAGTGGCTCGAAATGAATGCACAGTCAAACAAGGCATGCTTTCCCCTTAAAAAGCTCTACTGTAACAGAAGCTAGGGCCCAGATGTTCTGTGGTTAAAGCTGTCGCTTCATTGCATGAAGGCACCGCAGGAGTGAAACATAGCCCTAGCATTCCTTCATCTAAAATTCATTTTTTGGCTTGTTTTTCTAACAGTTTCTTAAACTGACAAGTGAAGCCTAAAAGTTTGTCTTTTATATCATCATGAAGTGTATCCTTTTACAAAATAAGATTTCTGATGATGTGTTTATTCACTATTTTTCATAACGTATTTGACACATTAAAAAAAATGTAGGGGGGAGAGAATAGAGCTTTCAGAAGTCAAGGGTAAATGCTTCGACACCTTTCACATTCAAGAAGCTTCTGTGTCCAGGATCCAAACATGTTTTGCGGGGATCATGTT
Organism: Podarcis pityusensis; assembly: GCF_964106645.2. Classification (NCBI taxonomy): domain Eukaryota; kingdom Metazoa; phylum Chordata; class Lepidosauria; order Squamata; family Lacertidae; genus Podarcis; species Podarcis pityusensis. The sequence continues at coordinate 49,081,016 of NC_138034.1, read as the reverse complement.
TAATATAACTTGTAACCGTAAGAATGTGGCAGCTTGTCCGATTGTATTTTAAAGACAAGATTGAAAGCGTACTCTTCTATTGTCTCCCTAGACAGATGGATGCCAACAGCAACAACAACAATATCTAAAACTATATTTGATTCAGAGATATTCATCAGCCTACGGAAGGTTTCCAGGGTGCCTCCAAAGTTGCCTAACGAATAAATCCAAACTTATATGTAAACTTGCCCCTTTAAATTAATGAATTTCTGTTTCCAACCATCAGACTAAAAAACCTCTGTTAACTCAACATTATTTGGAATTACTTTTAATTTAAATTTTTCACAACCTAATTTTCCAAATTAAATATTAACTTTTCAATGGTAGTGCCAACAACAACAAAAAATAGGTACTAAAATTAATTAGCAATGTCAAGTTGCCAACACCAAATCCTGAGATACACTACCGTATATAGTGCTTACATTCAAAATTGCACTTTTCTAGTCAGTTTTCTCCATGGAACAATGCTCAAGTGTCTCCAGACACACAGTCATGGATAAACACAATGTACATACCAAGAGTATACATAGACATACTAATCAGCAATATTATCATTATGGCAACATTTTTGGAGCCGTTGTCATCAGAGGAATCGCACGCTAAACTTATCTGTGTATTATGGCAAGAATGGGCATGTTCAGAACTGGAGAAAAGCAACCAAAAAAATGATTGCCCTAAATGATGAGCAACCCATTTCACAATGCAGTTGACACAAAGCACTAGAATTTAACCCCCTTTCAATCCTGTTCATAATCAATAAAATTTACAGAAGTTTAAATCCCCACAGTTCCAGTTTAACTGTGTCTGGTCATTATTATCAAAGCAGCATACAATAAGAAAAACAAAGGAAGAGATACAGATTCTAAAAACAATAAAACCTTTCCTACTATTATCATGAGATAAATTATGTGTTTCCAAGTGGTTTAGGTACTAACAGTTTGCTCTTATGTTTGTATGCTCCAGTAATAACATGCTGAGGTTGAACAAACACTATACCAATGCATCACAAAAATAATGTTATGCAATTGGCTTGGCAGGCAAATAGGCTTGTGATAAAATTTTAGGATGCATTTGACCTGGAGCCCTCAATGTGACCTCCATGAGCGCTGCAGCAACCTTATACAGAATACTTAACACTCAACTAAGGTTTCCCTGTCCTTACCAATTTCTATTTTATTTTACAAATACTAGGTTTAGGGGGTTTGGTTCAGGGTGTAGCCTTCTTTTTTTGTCTGTTTTATTTATTGTGTGATGTGTGCAGGTGTTTTTGCTTTTGCATTTTTGGAGGAGGCATGGTTCTGAGCATCCCCTGTTTTTCTTCTGCGAAACTGGCATGCTGTGGTACATACAACAGTTGCTTAGATTTCCAGCTTTGTCCCCAAGTGCCCAAAAGCTGGAGAGCTCTGATCTACACCCCCATATTGGGTCATACCAAAGTTGCAGTTCTGCAAGCAGGGCTTACTTGTGTGTAATTCTTCTTGAGTTATTTCACCAGCTCCTATTGAAAGTTGTACCTTTTCACAAGCACAACAGCGTTTAAAATAGTGTTCAAAGGGCCATTAGATTCTAGACCCTAAATCTGCCAAGTGCATGTCTGAACAACGAACAAGCATGCAAAAAGCACCTCTGGGGACCATGTGAAAAATTTGTTTGCACAAAAGGTCATTGTCAGCTGTACTGACATGCAACAGACTTAATGGCCATGTCCTGGATTAAAAACCTGTGTTTTTGTTTTTCCGGAAATGTAAGTGGCATAATTTAACTCAACTTCAATTTCAATTTGGGACATTTTCTAATATAGTATATTGCCATATGTTGAATCAGCCCATTGGTCCATCTAGTCCAGTACTCATTACAGTGGTACCTCAGGTTACAGATGCTTCAGGTTACAGAAGCTTCAGGTTACAGACTCCGCTAATCCAGAAATAGTACCTCGGGTTAAGAACTTTGCTTCAGGATGAGAACAGAAATCATGCAGTGGCAGCGCAGCGGCAGGCCCCATTAGCTAAAGTGGTACCTCGGGTTAAGAACAGTTTCAGGTTAAGAACGGACCTCCAGAATGAATTAAGTTCTTAACCCCAGGTACCACTGCACACTGACTAGCATCAGCTCCCCACAGTTTCAGACAAGTGTCCTTCAGAGCCCTATTTGCAGAAGTCAAGGACTGAACCTTGGGTCTTGTACATGCTAAAAAATGAGCTACAGCTGATAGCCCAGGAGTTATGCTGATTAGCCACCATACCTTCAACAGATGTTGTGGGACAGATTTACATCAAACCCTCATTAAATCGAAAGTAATATGGTGCATAATGCACCAGGGCAATCAAACCCTGAGGTCCATAGGGCAGAAATGCTTATTGGACTTGTTTGTTGTGTCTTGAGTTTCATTTATATCGTAATAGCTACTTACTGTATTCATCTGATTCTTGTCAGGTTTTTAAAGCATGTACACATAATTAGCTGTGCATCTGAAACAAGTTTACAGAACACCAACCTCAAGAATTGTGTGTCTCAGACTCATATCTGACTAGCTGGGAGTATTAAGATAGAATGCAGCTCTGAGTGTGTTTAGAATCGCCTAGACACATAGTGTTATATATATAGAATATCTGAGAGGTTTAAGATATACAAAAGGGGGCACTTCATTCAACATCATGTTGCTTGTGTGCACTCGGAGCATCTGTTACATAGCACCTAAGTCATTAAATGCTACTTCTGTGCTGCCATAAAGCTCTGGGGTTTTTTGTGTGTGTTTTTTTAAAACCCCTGTCATCTACAAACTAACATCTGCCTAACATGCATGTGACAAATTTAAACCCTCAAATTAGAAAAATATGTCTTATTATGTTGTACGCTTTACTAAGTGTACTTTTTACCCCAAACCAGTGATGAAAACACTACAGCCATCATGTTCTTCACAGAAAGCTGACATATCTATAGATGATGCCAACTATTTTCTCATATATATTTTGGAATTTGTTCAGCATGAGAAACCATTATCTTTTGAAATATCAGAATGTCAGAATTAAGGAAAAATTGGTACGCCTCAGTATTTTAAAAACAACAGGACATACAGAAACAAAAATCTGCAAATGGTATTTCCCGTTTTAAGTTTCTGTTGGTTTTGAAATCAAAACACAAAGCAGAAAAGAGTAGCAAACATGTGCCAGCTTTTAACAATCTTACTTGCTTTGCAATCACAGAAAAACCTAGTGAGTTTCAAATCTATGAACCAGCTTTCTGTTTAACGTATATATTTCACAACTATCTTAAGTAGACAAGAGGAGAGGAGTTAATCTTGTCAACTCTTCTGTAACTTGAATTTTTTTATTCTTCCCTATACTGAAAATTGCATTCCTCTTACACTGGACACACTGGTTCAAAATACTGCCTCCTCATACAATAAGAGCCTGGTAAAATCAATTATTAGTCATTTTTACACACGGGGGGGGGGGCAGTGGGGAGGGGAGAAGAGATTAGGTTTCTCCCAGTACATGAAAAGGCTGGTAGGAACTACAAATGGTAGAGTTCAATACACTACCACAAGGTGATGTTGAGGAGGATTCCTACGGAAATTAGTGGGTGTAGGTGTAAAAGATGGAAGCAATAATCAAAAATGGTTGTGGGAGCTGGACCTAGGATCCCTGATGCGTCCAGATCCAGGTCCCATGAACACCTTTGAGAAAGTTGTACTACATATTCAGCAAGGCTTGAAATGTTTCTACACCATGTACTCCAAAAGCTATTCTTTGGATGTAAAACGTTGTGTCATATACGGTCATAAACAGACTAAGAATTATTTATATTGTTGTTTGTTTGTTTGTTTATTCAGTTTATCTCCCACCCTTCTTCCTCAAGGAGTCCAGGGTGGCAATTACCATATACTTTATATATTTTATAGCATCCATCATTTTGACTAAGCACATCACTGAAAAGTTAGTTTATGTAGTGCAAAGATCAAACTGGCAACCCAATCCTATATATGTTTATTCAGAATTGATTGTAGGATTGCTGCCTAAAACCTATGCAGACTTACATGGGAAGGAAGCACCCTTGTGCACAACATCAATCTACTTCTGAGTAGACATGCACTGGACTGAGCAAGACATATGAAGATGATGTATACATAAAATAATCTATATCAGATAAAGAATCTGATACTATCAGCCTGCTGCAAATTTTTATTGCAGGTTCCCCACCAAGTTAAATTTCTGAAAATGTGAAACCACTCAGGAGAGATTAGTTTCATTAGATCTGAAATCTGTGGCACATAGCTCGATGTATATATTAGTGAATCAGGTCCCTGGTGGAGATTCTCTGACTTGATCCCATTAGTATTACAACCCCTTTGTCTGGCGACTGACTCATAAAGAAGCAAGTTCTGTACTGAGCAGAAATTATGCCATTTTGGTCCCGCCTTCCTTCTTACTGAGCATCTCAACAAAGCATAGTAAACAAATCATACAAGAGCTGTGATTTTGCAGGATTATTTCAAATGACTGTCTCATTTGTAAACATATACTTTACACACAATTGCCACATGCTACTATATACTTTGGGGAAATTTTTTTTTTTTTTTTAAATGGCATTGCAGGGAAGTGGAGATACCAAGAACAGAATCATCTGGTCCCTTGACTCAATAGTTAGCTCCCTTGTTCCAGGGTGACCCACAGTGGTTGATTCAAAAGGAGCATTCTCTTTCTGTGGCATTGGCAAGGATATTGCATTTATATATAACAATAAGCTAACCAGCTTGAGAAAGGCATAATACTTTCCCACAGGAGTGTTAAATGGGTCCAGAACAAATAAACTTGTGGTGAGGGCTTTTTTTTTTAGAGCAGGGATACCCTTCAATTATATGCTCTTTGATAAAAAGCTGTATCTGTAAGTGATTAAGAGTTACTTTATAGTCACAGTTTCAGCTCTGTTGAAATAAACGTGTAATACAAGCCACACATATTTCATATTCATTCCATCCAGTAACATCTTTCTTGTTTTGTTCATTTAATTGCTGTGAACTGCCAGACCCCATTGCTAGACTAATCCACTGAATTTTCCAAAAGGTGCAGTAATAAAAACAAACAAAACCATCTGGAAACACACATTTGTTTCTCTAGAATATTTTGTTTAAAATATTACTAGTTTTAGAGACTTATGGAGAGTTTAAAAGAAACTTGCTAAGAATAATATAACATCGATCATGAGCAGTTCTTAAAGAAGAAAATCGTTCAATTACTCCCTCCCCTTTCTGATCCTCTAAACTCATCTCTAACTCCAACTGTCACTACAAAATAAATTAAAAAAAATTCCTTCCAGTAGCACCTTAGAGACCAACTAAGTTTGTTATTGGTATGAGCTTTCGTGTGCATGCACACTTCTTCAGATACACTGAAACAGAAGTCACCAACTGTCACTGCAACTGGAAAAGGAAACTAAATCAATGAAGTCAATTAGGATGTTTAAGTCCCTGCAAACAACAGTTTAAACTTCAGCTTGAAAGAGCTTGTTTGAGTTTTGCTTCGGTTAAACTGTGGTGGTGATGTGGGTGGAGACAAATGCAGGAAAACTTTGGAAGAGACTACAGGATCACAAGCTGGAAGAGGGAGAAAAGAAGCTATTTTTAAGTAATAGGCAGCCTCTGGGTTATTTCCAGCCTCTTTCCTTTTCCTGGTCTCCCTCAGCCTCTCCCACAATTACCGTCTTCCAGAAGATCACAAGGAGAGGTTTCAGGGGTGCTGCGGCAGCAGGTAGAATAACCTAATGCTCCTTCTTTGGAGTAATGAGAGCGTCCATAACTTTGGATAGAAGGGGAGGAAAAGAGAAGGGGAACCCACCTAAGAACCAAACTGTCATGCCATGCGAGAACAGACTTCAAACAGGAGCCCTCCTGAAAACTCATCGCGGGTGGGGAACTTCTCCTGACGCGGTTCCGCCAGCCAGGAGGGCTTTGCTCAGCCCCTCAGACGCTGCCCCTTTGGAGGGGCGACGGGGGCGAAAGGAACCCTGGTGGGCAAGTCTTGTGAAGCTGCGCCTCTCCCCCGCCCTCACCCCGGCGCAAAAAGGGAAAAGAAATAAAGTTGGCTTGATCTCAGGTTCATGCCTCTCTTTCCCCTCCAACAGCACGAAGAACCCTTCCCAAAGTAAAGAGGATAATGGGAAGATCAGACACGGGATGAAGCAGACTGGCAGCAGGCAGATTTGCCTCATCAGAAGACGAGAGAGAGAGAGAGAGAGAGAGAGAGAGAGAGAGGTGCAGAATAGTATTTGGCCAACCTGAACTTAGAAAAATCAAGGTCAAAACCCCCAGATTTTAATGGCTGGGATTGCCTTAGCCATTCTTCACCTCAGATTCGGCGCGCGTGCGAACGATCTACTCTGCTAACTGTAGTCCTGTCCCAACATTTAATACCACCGTTTTAATTAATCCGGCATGAGGAGTTCTCTCGATCTCTTTCATAGCAGCTACTAACTTGCATCGGATCTTGCGTTGAAATTGGGGCTCTGGGCTGGCTGGTGTGTGTGTGTGTGTGTGTGTGTGTGTGTGTGTGTTAAATCGGAGAGCTGGATTTAAAAGGTGCCGAGAGGTAACTAATCCGCTTTAACTGATCTGACATCAGACAGCAAAGCAGATTCGAGGCTACTGCGCTCCAAGCATCTCTCCCCCACCTCCCGCGCGCCTTTTCTCTCTGGTACGAATACTCGACCGGGGTGCATTTTAGAGCCAAGGACTTGGACTGTCTGGCTCCACAAACAGGTGGAGAGGGAAGTGAAGACCGGGCGGGGGAGGCAGCTTTCCAAGAGCCAGCCTGTCCCAGGATCTCTCGCAGAGGGCGCTGGATCGTAAGGCTGGGCTTGCGCGCGCAGCCTCCCGGCGAAAGAGCCCCAGGCGGCGCACAGCTGGGTTCGGCTTGTGCGGGGCAGGCGCCGCCGCCCGAGGCACGGGCTGCCCTTACCCGCTGCTCTCCTCTCGCCGAGTGTCCCCCCTCAAGTGTCCGCAGCCCGCCATCCCCCAAACCTGCTCTGCTCCCGCTTAGGCTGCTCCCGTCTGAGCTCCTCAGCCCGGCGAGAGCCGAGAGCCCAGGGCGCCCTTCCATGGTGCGAAGCTGCCTCCAGCCGCGCGCGCCAACCTCTCCGCTCTCGGCTTCTGCTTACCTGAACGGCCAGCCTTGATTGGCCCGCGCCGACTTTGCCCCAAGTTCTTCGCGCGCGCTTCTGAGGCGAAGAGGCGAGGCGGGCTCTGAGGAGAACCGAGCGCGACCGGGGCTCCTCGTTGCCCGCGAAAGAGCGTGAGGAGAGGGATTTAAACTTCCCTCGAAGTCGCGATGCTAGAGTTCCTTCGTCGGTTCCCTTTTTCCGTTTTCAGCGGGAACGGCAGGCAAAGCCCGGGCAGGTCCTTCCCATTCTTCAGGAGGAGGAGAGGAGACCAAGTCAAGAGGGGCGAAATTGCCTGTCTGGAGGCTCCCTTCGCTTCTCCCACAGTTGTCTTTCTCGTGTAATGTTTCAAAAAGGAGCGAACAGCCCAGCGCCGAGGAGCTGAGGGGGATGGCGCCTGTGTGCGACTCGCTCGCTGCCTGCCCGCCTGAGTTAGGAGTGTGTTGTTCGCGCTGAATGTCACTTGAGTGCAGCCTGGGAGAGCCGCTCCCCCCATACACCCCGCCCGCTACTTTCCCTCCCTGGCCCTGCCGCCGCCGCCGCCGCCGCCGCCACACACGCGCTCTCGCGCGCACACACAGCGCGCGCGGGGCCACCAAGCACCAACCAGGCGCCTGGGCAACGCCAGGCAAAAGCCTATCGCGCGGCCGCCTCCCCTCCTTCCCTAAGCCTCGCCGATTGTCCCGGAGGGAGCGCACGCGGCAGCCCACCCCTCGCGCGCGCGCTCGCTCGCTCGCTCCTCGGCGGGCTTTGCCCTCAGCCGGGGAAAAGCGGGCAGGCGGCGCAAGCGGCGGAGGGGATTCGTGATTCCTTCTCGTCTGCTGCCTGGGTTTTAAACTCTCTCAGGGACGACGGTTCCCTCAGACCTGGAGAGTGGCCGAAGTCACACAGGCTGAGGCAGGTGCGGCAGAGACACACAGCCACAACCGGCCCCACACAACTCGGGGGCAGAACTTGAAAGCTGCCCTAGAGAGAAACAGGCCATTAGGGTCTCTGTCACAGGATGGCCTGCTGAGGGCAGCAGCAGCAGCAGCAGCTCCCTAAGTGTTTCTTCATCCCCTGTTAAGGTACCTGATCCTTTTAAGGTGAGATGCCAGGGAGGAGCCTGTGGTCTTCTACAAGTATAAAAAGTGCGTTTGAGCTGCTTCACGCGCTTTGGGCCACGTGGGAGTGTGGCTAATGTCAGAATGTAGAAGAGAACGACAGGTACGTTCTAAGACTGACGTAGACATTATAGATAGACATATAAACACAAATCAATTAGCCACCTATGATATCTGGACGTGTCTACAAAGATAAGAGTTCAGTCTGGTTCTGCCTCACAGCAGACTTGTTTCTTTCACTGTATGAGGGTTTTTGTTGTTGTTAATTACCTTCTAAACAACTGTCTCAAAGCGATTTACCCAAAAGATAATTTAAAACAATTTAAAACCCCAAAACAACAAGTATATCTGTATGTTTAGGGTGCATATAAAGATATAAAAGCAGCATGTTGATATAATTTAAGATTTGCATTTTATATTAAAGAATAACAACTCCCAGCTTTCTTCCCAACGGTTTGTGAAAATAACATGTTAATATAGGGGCAGACAATGGTGCCAAGGTGATTGAAAGTGGTTTGAGAGAGGCTCTGTTTTCCATGATGTTCACACTTTTGGGGGGCTTCGGACTGTCACATAAACTCCGGTCAAACAGACTTTTCTCGATTTTGAAATTATACAAGAACTGACAGATTTGTTTACCAGAGGCACAGATTGCCATTCCCTTCTTAGAACAACCCTCAATTATCTGGTGATGGGGTCAGTTTTCCAAAAGACAGTACATTAAAATTTAAATTTCAGATGTGCTGGTTGGATTGTGCTGAAACCACTCTCACTGTTTCACTTATTCTCTCCTCCCCACGCAGTGTGCACACTTCTGGCATTATATGTTCCTAGCTTTGTTACATTTTGAAATCCACTTGGAGAAATAGATAGGAAATTAGCATGTCGTCTAATTCTTGATACAACTGCATTGTGTGATGCAATTTTATTGTTTTCTGCTTCAGTACTACTGTGGTGTTTTCTGCCCTGGGAAGAAGGGCTGATGGAAATTTAACAATTAACAATAATAATAATTTTCAGCATTCCTCCCCATAACAATTTATAGACCAAATCTTATGGTTCAAAGCATTAAAATGCCACTCTGATTCTGAAAGTTAAAAAAGAAGAGTTAGAAAATAAAAAGAAGTATGGTGTAAAACATGTTTTTAAAATTACATATCTGTATATATTTATCGATATGTTAAGCACCATCTATGCCTATGAGGTCACTGCACTCTTGGGCTTATTTTTTAGTTTCTTGAATAATCTCTAGCATATCTGCAGCCCTGCTTTTTTCATGAAGGAGGGAAGGGTGAACAGCGGTACTGGGGTAGTAAGTAGAATGAGAAGGAGAGCGAAAAATGTGCTTGCCTCATTTACAGTTGTGCATAATCTCCATGTGGCAACCTGGCAACCACCCAAAAGCAACAGTCCTCAATATTCATACATACCTGAAAGCGATGGAACTTCCTTCTTAAGTAAAGGATCAGGCTGCAAGTCTTGTAGGACTGGCCACCAGCTTTAGCATTGAATTACACTTACTAAGGCAGAATCTATTGTGAAGCATGCAGGTCCTTGTGAAACGCAAGTGCAGGAGAATTTCCAGATGGATTTTGCTTGATGTCTTGATATCATGCCTCTTGGTTTACATGGAGATCATGAAAGCCAGTTAGTAAATAAATTAAAAAAATTGTGAGGAGTGGGGTTTAAAATTTGGTTACTTTTTTTGCTTTTACAGTAAATTTCCAGGGGGTCAGTTTTTGTTGGGGAAAATGTTGACAAAAGGAGATAATTCAAGTGTGTGCAAGCACATCCACAAGTTTTGGAGTGCACATCCATTCAAACAAGGAATAGTAAATAGAAATTATGTCCCAAGGCCCATGTCTAAAATCAAAACCACTTTACACACAGCTCTTTCATGTCTCTCCCCACGTCCCCCTTGCTTAGCAAACAAGGTTGGTCTCTGTGTTATAGCAAATCAGATGGCACCACGGCTCAGGCTGTAAGTGTCTTGGTCATTATATCACATTTGTTTTGTTTTATTCATGCTATCATTTATAATGACAAGGAGAGCTAAAGTTCTGAGTGTCCTAACAACAATATCAATTAAATAAAAAGAAATAGTAATCTGTTTTGGCTTTTTAGAAGCAGGGAAAAGGCACTATTCATTAAAAACCCAATTCACTGTGAAGTATTTGATCCAATGCACCTTTAATGAATGTTCCAGATTTTTGTTGTGTACATATAGCACATCACAAGTGTCACTGTCTATAACATTCAAAATGCACCAAGGCTCATTTGGAACCTAAACAAGTATTTGCAAGTTTAAGTATGAGAAAAAGCCACAGATGGGGAATTCTTCAAGATGTCTCTTACCAGAAAAGAACCAGTCTGTTGTTGCTCCTGTGGAAAATAAAATCAAACAAGCCACCACAGTAAGAGCAGCCTGAAACAATTTAAGAACACTGGCTAATTAGAAGATTATAATCTTGGGAACTCTTCCTTCTGAAGAACTGCTAATTGAAAATATCCACAACACCATCTCATCCGTCTCACACATAAAATTCCTCCTCAGAACTAAATTTTGCTGCAGTACATACAAACATATCAGAAAAGGCAGTTGGTACCTTCATCTGAGATCATGCCCACTGGTTATTGGTGTGCAAACAAACCCTTCGTGCAGCCAGAGTTTCATTCTCACCTGTTTCTTTCCCACCTACTTCTTTACATTTAAGCCCACTTCATAACCACAACCCCCCTGTATGGGGGGACACGGGTAGTGCTGTGGTCTTAACCACTGAGCCTCTTGGGCTTGCCGATCGGAAGGTTGGCGGTTTGAATCCCCATGACGGGGTGAGCTCCCATTACTCTGTCCCAGCTCCTGCCAACCTAGCAGTTCGAGAGCACACCAACGCAAGTAGATAAATAGGTATCACTGTGGTGGGAAGGTAAATGGTGTTTCCATGCGCTCTGGTTTCCGTCACGGTGTTCCATGGCACCAGAAGCGGTTTAGTCATGTTAGCCACATGACCCGGAAAGCTGTCTGTGCCGCAACCCCATAGTCGCCTTTGACTGGACTTAACCATCCAGGGATCCTTTACCTTTACCTTACCTTCTGGGGCTGATGGGTGTGGTGATCCAAAACGCCAAGAGAGCTATGGCTAGGTGAATGATGAGCTGCAGACTGTTGACTGTAACCTGGCAAAAGCAAATTGTGGAGAGGAACAGAATACTCTCCTCCTTAGCAGCTTCTAGCGCATGACTGGTTGACAGGAAGGGACCCTGAGTAAAGAGAGCTCTTGCGAAGAGGTGAGTATATGCTACCACATTTTGTTGCAGGTTCCACTTGTCTTTCCTAATCCTAAATGTAATTAATAATGATTATTTATTTGCAGCCAATCTGTATTAATACTTAATAAATGCAGTCTTTGCATGGTAAACACTCCTTCTTTTTGTTGGACACAAGGCCAGCCCTTGCTGTAGTGAAATCATAGTCCTGTAACCTTGATGATTTTTGATTGAATCATAGCTTTAAACAGGAGAGTTTGTCGCATTACTATTGAAAAGTGCTAGCATTTGTTTTAGTGTGCCAAATCTGATTATGATGTTATAAAATTAGATCAAAGATGAATGGCTGTACAGTAAAAATCCAAAAACTGCATGTGCAAAATAATGAGAAACAGGGTTCCCTTTCCTTGCTACAAACACAGTTTCTGAAGTTATAATTATACTCTGTTGTGGGGAGAAAGGGGACGGGGGAAGAGTAAAACTGTGTTGTTTGGGGTTATTTAAAGATGGCTTGAAACCACTTTCACAGCCAGAACCTACACATGCTTACTCAGAAATAGACCCCACTGATTTCAATGGGACATTTCCAAGTATGCGTATATAGGGAGGGCTGCAGCTGTGCTGTAGGACCTCTATATGTCCATTAAGAAGTTTCACTGAATTCATAGAGACTAATTCCCAGTAACCCGGGTACATGTGGATAGGGCAACAGCTTGTTTAGCTGAGACTGAAATGGCTTAAGAGTTAAGCTCCTCCCAGAGAAATTGCAAGTAGGAATGTCTCTTAAAAAAATAAGAGAGTTTGTCAGATATAAGATGGGCTCCCTAGTCATATTGGGTTGAAAGGTGTACCAGTACTTTTGAAGTGGCACATGTGCCTCCCACACACACTTAATCTGATCTGGCCTGAGTGAAATTGTCATGTGATCTTTACAAAAAATAAAAAATTAAAATCCGACATCACTTGTTTCTGAAAATGTACACAATACCTCAAATTGAATCTTTTCCCTAAAGAAATCTGAAAGCAAAGTGACCCTGAATATATGGCTTCCTTGTGGATTTCACTTCCCCTTTAGTAACCTGCAAAATTATTTGGACATCCTGGTAGTCCCATCACTTTTTGGAATTAAATAGAATGTCTCATGGAGACATGAGGAAGCTGTTCATGGAGGGAGCTGTTCCTCGCAGTGTCATGTGGCCCTTGAGTTTTGTTTTCATGCTGGGGCTGGCCTGAAATATATACCGTATTGGCCTGAATGTAAGCCACACTTTCCCCCCAAATTCTGTGAAAAGTTAAAGTGTGGCTTATATTCACAACCTTACGCCACTGGCAAAGCTTCCCTCCAGGAAGCAGCCTGGGTATTGTCTTTTTTTCTCTCCCCCCCCCCTTCAATTTTAAAGGTGTGGCTTATTTGCGGGTGTGGCTTATATTCAGGCCAACACAGTAAAGCAAATATTGTCAAATATCCTTCAAAACGTTTCGCCTGAATAGAACCCTCCAGATTTGCTTCCGTTTTATCTTTCAGGGACAGCTACTTCACCTAACAACGCTTCTTTCCAGGTGCTCACTTGCCTGTGGTTCAAACAAGCCTGCTTAACCTGGCTGCTTTTATTTTGGAGAAAAAGTAGCCATGGTGGTCCTGTTTGGAATACATCCAGATCAGGGCCCTGTGCTGGTTTTCTCGTGGAAATTGCTCCCTTCTGGCTCCTTTCTTGAATGTGCTATTTACTGGGTGCAAGCATGGTTGTTTAAACACCTGACAAATGTCCTCATGAGAGGAAAAAAAGCTCTGTTTCTGTTCTGGGCTGGCTGGTTCATCTGCACAGCAGCTGTGAGGAGATCAACACATGCACACATTTCATAAATGCGCACTGCAATGTGGCATTGGCGCCTGTGTCCCTCTTCAAGGAAGAAGGGATCTACAAGGAACGGCAGGAGGCAAGCGTTTTTGTTCGCAGTACACACTATTCACAGCAGAAACATCTGCTCTACATGACACATGAGGTCACCACAAACACATGAAGACTCAATATGCATGTATGCACTGACATAGTTTACTTGCATGCAATAGCAACTGCTTTGGCTGGGAATTGTTCTGTACAATTCTGGCTGGCTAGCCAGTGCTCTTGGGAAAGAAGCAGCATTGCCTAGGTCAAGGACAGGGCACTGTTTTCAGCCTGACGAGTGAAAAGACTTGGTTCACATATAATAATACTTAGCTTAGGGCTGGCCCTAACCATGAGACATAGTGAGGCAACAGGTGGTTGATGCTTGGAGTAGTGGCAGCAGCCTCCAAGCTCTTCCTCCTGGGTGCCCAGCTATTCCCTTCAGTTGTCACATTCCTTTCCTGAGCCCCTGAACCTGGCCTGCTTTCTCAGGTGTGCTGGTGGATGCTAGTCCATCATTAGTGTAGAAGAACGCTCAGTCGGCTTTTGCAGTGGACTTGAGAGAGGGTGCCACCTTGTCCTTATCAAGCAGCAAAATGTATTGGGCTGGCCCTGGCTAAGCCATGTTTAGCAAGTGACAAATTAAGTTGTTCCATGGATGATCAAGCAAATGAGCATCTGGGGTGAGATGGCCAAATAAACCATGGTTAAATTTGAGTTCTGGGTTCACACATAACTAATCCACATAGGCACCAACTCCTAGGGGCCAAGGCAGTGATTTATGTGCTCCCCTAGTATAGGGACAGCCATCAGTTATTTAATGATGAGAGAAATACTTTCTGCAAATGCCCAAGAGACCCTCTTGCCTTTATTGCTGCAGGCTTAGAACCAAGTCCTGAAAAGCAACAGCATTCCTAGCGTTCAGAGCTTCAATGGCACAGTGAAATAGTCAAGGTAAGTTGAATTTAAAAGAAATATATTTCTTTTTGTGTATGTGCACATGTATAATAGCATTGTGCTAGATTCTGTTCTCTTATAGGAATTCCTTATGTGGATCACCTTTGTGTGAATAAAATTACAAGCAGGAAGCTTCATTTTGCACACCTAAGCAATCTGGCAAAGTAAGGCGTTAAGAACTAATTTTATGTGGTGCAAATTCATGTATGCAGAGTGTAGAACTGACAAAAAGGCACAGGGAACAAAAGTATGACATAGTACTTGTTAGCAAATAATAAAAATACGTTTTTGAGTTTGCATTTACCCAGATTCATTTCAAGCTGCTGCAATGTTATAGCTCTTTTATGTTATTTTAGTATGTATGAGGTGAGCTACCCCACTTTCTATGAGGAAAACCAGATTCTTTTTACCGCTGCTGATTCACCAAGTGTGTGGAGGAGTTTCTGTTTGAACCCCACTTCCACCATGGTACATATCTATACCATCTCTTAAACCATAACCCAGTAGCTGTGGTACTTTTGAGGTGGTACAAAACCAGACAGGCATTTATTGTTTCTTTTGGGGTTTTATACGTTTACTGTTGTTACAAATGGACATTAAGTTCAACAGACAGGCTCCTGTTTCTATCCCCTGGCCCTACCTGTCTGCTGTGCCCAAGGGAAGCCTGCTACGATTAATATATTGTTGCACACCACCCCAGTCTCCAGGTGGTGTGAGATTCCAGGGGTTCCAGGTGCTTACTCCTGGAACTTTTTTATCTGTGCTGTTTTAAATGAGACCATCTTGGCTGTGAGCCCTGGAAGACCTGCACCCTGCCTTACTGGCCCTTTCCCATCTGGCCTGGGAGAGTGAAGTGCTGACTGACTCCAACTACAAAAGCTGAAGCTGTTGAACAGATTATTGGGCTGGAGTATTGTTTACGGGGGGGTTGAGAGAGCTGTTGCTGTTATTGATTTTATTGTTGTATCTTTCGTTTTAGATCTTATGATTTACGTGGAAATTGTTTCCATTTGGTTGTGTACCTTTTGATGTGTTTTATTTATTGTTTATGACTTCTGTTATGTTTGTAATTATGTAAATCTCGTCATGTTGTAAGTTGCCTTGAGCGTAGTTTCAACTATGGAAAGGCGGTGTACAATTGTAAAATGATGATGATACTCAGGGTTTGTTTTTCCTTCAGAATGAGGCACAGTGGAGAATGTAGTATCTTCATGATACATGGCTTATTTACACATATATACAACCTGAGCCTGTGATGGAGGGGTTCACAGCATTAACATGCCAAGAGAGCCTTGTTTCTTCCATAGCCACAGCCTTGGATCTGAACAGAAACCAAACAGCATTCTCTCTCACTTGGTTTTCAGTGTGCTGCTTTGCCTCTAGCTTACATCACTGCAAACTCTCTGCTCTCAACTCCAGCTTTGTCCTTCTATCTGTCTGTGAGTTGAGGGAGCGGGCCATGCATATTTACCGTTCCCCTTAGTGGTCCATCTCCACTGGCGATCACCTCACTAGGAAACTAACCTGTTGTATATTTTCACACTGGCTGGATCCTGGGGTTAGAAGGATCTTGGCATGTAGCCGACTTTCTTCCCCTAACTCACAACAATATAAAATTGGGTTATACTGGTGTTGGACTGCTGGTCGATCTAGCCCAGGGGTCAGCAAACTTTTTCAGCTGTGGGCCGGTCCACCATCCCTCACAACTTGTGGGGGGCTGGACTATATTTTGAAGGGGGAAAATCAACGAATTCCTATGCCCCACAATTAACCCAGAGATGCATTTTAAATAAAAGGACACATTCTACTCCTGTAAAAACACGCTGATTCCTGGACCATCCGCGGGTCGGATTGAGAAGGTGATTGGGCCAGATCCGGCCCCTGGGCCTTAGTTTGCCTACCCATGATCTAGCCAGTATTGTCTATTCTGATAGGCACTAGGTCTTCAAAGCATTAGGCAGAGATCTTTCTTCCCAGAACGTTTCTGGGGTGTTCTGCATGCAAACCTTAGTGCTGTCTATCTGCCACAGAGTTGTGGTTCCTCCTGTAGTTCTCCCAGATTGTTTGTTTCATACTTAGTCTGTCCACAAAGATGCAGCTTCTGATATACTGGGAACCATGTGTGTGAAAGGGCACCTGTGCACCTGATTCCTGGGCTAAGTTTCTGCATCTAACACTTTTGAGGGGAAGTGTCTAATTCCCAGCATTGGATCTGGAACTGCATGACAGGCACAGGACATTGGATAATGCTGCCAACTTGGACACTGTATGGAAAGTGGGATAATTAATGCTGCCCCTTGTTACCCTTGACAGGGTGAAAGAGTAGCCTGGAGTTAGGTTTCACACCCTTCCAAATCAGAGACCTGCATTTTCAAAGCTGACAGCATTAACAGACTTCTGATTGGGCAGGAATGTTCAAATACATATACATTTAGCTTTGTTGAAAGGCCATTGCATATCACGGGATGAAAGAAAAGTGCAGCTGAGCCGAATAGTGACCTTAGGTTTTGTTAGAAGGGTGAATAAACACAGCCAGGCTTCCAAATTAAAAATGCAACACAGTTTTTGAAAGATACATTTTAACATTTTCACTGTGAAAATCGGCATTTCCTTAAGAAAGAGGCCATTCCTTAACTGAGTAGGTTTTCACAGAAAGTCTGTAGATCCTGAGAACAAAATACAGCCTTAATTATGGATAACATGCAATGTGAACTTCTTGACAAGCTAAAGTTAGCAAGAAACATACAAATGAAAAACAGAGCGTCGCACGCACAATGGGTGACCAGCAAGACCCTTTGAAGCCCTTGTGTTTGTTACTGAGTTTACCAGATGGCAGCACCCTTTAATATCTCTCCGAGGTGCTGACTTGCATTGCATCATTCCGTCAGGGAACTGAAGCAACTGTTATTTTGATTTCTTTTTGCAGATTTTTCACATGATAATTTCACTTGTGTGTCAAAATGTCACAAACACTGAGATTGCCTGTAACGGCCGAAAGAAACTTAGAAGAGTTTGTTTTTAGGAAAAGAAACTTTCATAATATTTGTGTTTTCAGCTTTGTATTTAATGTGGTATACAGGTATTTGTTAATAAGTACTTAAGAGAAGGGCCAGGCTGTTTACTGGTATTATTCTCTGATCTGCACTGAGTGGGATTTTTCCAGCCATACCACCCATGTTGATAATTGCAGTTATCTTGGGTAAACTGTTATAAGAATAATTATGAATCACCAATTCACTCAAAAGTATCCTGGTTGTGTGGAATGAAATAATGAAAACATAGTAAAATTATAAGTTCCCAAAATACAGAAGAAATGATGAACACTGAATCAAGTTAATTCTGTAAAAACACTTGTGGAAATGACCATGAGAATTGTAGGTGCCTCTCTGATTTCAATAGCAACAGGGGCCCCAAAGCCTTAGATAGCATAGAGATTAAATGGATATTATTAGGTAAGTTTAGATAAGTTTACGATACATTAACATGTTTGTATAGGCTACAAATGGGGTCTGAAATAGGAGTTCCAGAGGAGGCAAAAAAATAGTTGTAAGAGAAAGTATACACCACCAGGGAACTTGGAAAGATATATGGTGTCCGTGGTGTGTCAGCATCTGTGGAAAAAGCTGACAGGCAGGCCTAAAAGTCATTCAGCTCTAAACCTTGTTTTCTTTGCCACACTTGAAGGTTTTATTAGCTTTCTGTCAGACGCTGCAGGTTTAAGGCTGAGGGCTTTGCCCTCCCTGCAAATTATACATTTTCCTCTCTCACCCATTAAGCAAGCGGTCTGACTTCTGTCAACTTTCATAATTAAGGTGTTTTTAACTCCTTTACATCTGTGATGCATAAAGAGGGGGGGGGCTTTCAATGAAAAAAAAATGACCTCTGGAAACATTCAGCAAAACCGAAACCCATACAAAATAGAGATTAAAGGATCAAGAAAGTTTGAAAACGTCACTTAAGAGTGTGACAAATTATTTATTTTTTCAGACCCTAAACTTTAAAGTAAGCAGCGCTGGCTGCAGAAAACCGACATCACAGACAAGTGATCAAAAACTGCTCAGTTCCATATAGGAGAGAGACATGTTCTTTGAGAACCCAACCTGAAAGTTTCAGCAGTTGATTTAGACAGCATCATTTAAAACAACACCTCCATCTAGTGGCTTTATAACAAAAAAAAGTTAGTAAATTCTTACATAGGATTTCCTGAGTGTTTTCACCTATGGACCTCCCTCATACATAGTGTCCTATCACCTGATCATTGTTCACTAGAAAATAAAAAGTAGAAGAGAGGCTTTTGTAATGCAGATGAGTGTTCTGGCCAGTTTAGTTTGCAGTCCTGTTACAAACTTAGGGCAAGGTTACACATAATGTTAAATGTGGGTCTTTGCATCTAATGTGGGAATGGGCAAATCTTCCAATTACTGTTTCTCTCAGTTTTGAATTTCTTTTTTGTCTTAAGTTCAATTTTCCATATTTGCACATTAGTTTGCACTTTTAAAAAAATTCAGTATTTATAGTGGCAATATATGCAAATATACATGTTAGTATGCAGTTTTGCCTGATATTTTCCTAATATCTGTACACTTGCTCCAATGTATGCATTTCTCTACACACTACTCAATGTTGCAAAATTCAGAGATGGTCCATGTCTCATGTTCCATTACCTCCAGATATAGGCAAATAATTCGGATCTATAAGGTTTTCATCATTGTTTGGTTTTGGAGAACCTTTATCTTTGCACTCAACAGCCACATCACCAGAAGGGAGGCCACTGGTGCCTGGTTTTCAAAAAATATTATAATTTCTAACCTATCTTTTATGAAAAACTCCCTGATTTTATAAATAAAAAAGCAATGACAAACCTAGACAGCATCTTAAAAAGCAGAGACATCACCTTGCCGACAAAGGTCCATATAGTTAAAGCTATGGTTTTCCCAGTAGTGATGTATGGAAGTGAGAGCTGGACCATAAAGAAGGCTGATCGCCGAAAAATTGATGCTTTTGAATTATGGTGCTGGAGAGTCCCATGGACTGCAAGAAGATCAAACCTATCAATTCTGAAGGAAATCAGCCCTGAATGCTCACTGGAAGGACAGATCGTGAAGCTGAGGCTCCAGTACTTTGGCCACCTCATGAGAAGAGAAGACTCCCTGGAAAAGACCCTGATGTTGGGAAAGATTGAGGGCACAAGGAGAAGGGGACGACAGAAGACAAGATGGTTGGACAGTGTTCTTGAAGCTAACATGAGTTTGACCAAACTGCGGGAGGCAGTGGAAGACAGGAGTGCCTGGCATGTTCTGGTCCATGGGGTCACGAAGAGTCGGACACGACAAAACGACTAACCAACCTTTGAAGGTAACCACTGTATAGGCAAATAACAACATCTGAACTTTCTGGATTTAACATAAGACATCAGGAATTGGGGGTGGGGGTGTCTGTTTCTGCCCAGTAGCCCAGACATTTTTATAGACACCACTGGAATTGCTACTTTTAGTTTATATCATTATAGTTTGGGTGTTGATTTTTTAAAAATATACACTTCTTTCAACAATATTATCGCCCATATTAGCAGGTTATTCTAATGTCAGAGCAAAATGCACATCAGCATGCTTCCAAAATGACCCTCCCCTACTAGCTGGAGAAAATGACACCAGCACAATCACTTTTTACAATACCTAGTAAGAGAGCAATTGGAAGTGTTTGAGAAACCTGGTCCATATTTTCAGTACCTCATAACTTTATTTCATATTGCAACAGACAGCTTTCATAAAGAAAAGGTGCTTTGCCACAAATTATACTTGTTCACACCCTTAGCCAGGAGCAAATATAAAAACAGCTAGAATCACTTCATTCCCCACCCCCTCCCTTCCTGATTTCATGTTTCACAATGTGGTCTCTTGGCCAGATATACAGCCCTGAAAGCAAAAAAAACCTGTGGGTTCCCTGTTTATAGAACAAGTAAAAGCAGCCCAGAGCAGGCAATGGATGCTGTAAAGGGGAAAAGTTGACCAGCAAGCCATTGGTTCATATTGGGAAAATGATTTACTGTATTTATTAAGAAGACTTTGTGATGTTAGTGACGTCTGTTGAATTAAGGTCACATCCTCACCATACCATTGGAAACCATACCTAGCTTTTCCCAAAGAATCCTGGGAAATGTAGTTTAAGGGTGATGAGAATTGTAACTCTGCTGAGGGGTAAACTACAGTTCCCAGGCTTATTTGGCAGAAGCCATGACTGTTAAAGTGCTCTAAATGCTTGGTGTGGGTGTGGCCAAGGAGCCTGGTGACTAAAGTTGTCCCTCCACTCACACAAGGCACTTTGATTCTCCAAAGGTTTCTATCAGTGAAATTGGGAAGGAGGCAGTTTTTGCTGATGCTCATCTCTCCTGAACCCCGCATCTCTAGGGGTCTGGAGGACCTCTCAGCACAAGGTAAGAGGTGGTATGGGAGACTGCTAGATCAAAAATTATTCAAGCAGTGGAGAGACACCGTTTGATGCAACCATATAGATGGAGTTGCTATAAATTTGTAAAGGAAGGTCAAAACTGGATCCTTAATTGCTAAAAGTGTTCCCGCAGCGACTAGAAATGACCTATTATGTTTGGTGTACAGTTACTTTAAAAAAGAGAGTATGTTGTCTTTAAAAACAAACAAACACAAATATGGCAAACTGTGTTCATTAATGCAATCTTTGACAACCTAGTGCCCTCCAGATGTTGTGGACAGAAACTCCCATCAGTTGTAGTCTGGAGGGTACCAGGATTGGCAAATATAGGAAAGTAGGAAGCCACCTTCTGTGGGGTCAGACCACTGGTTCACCTTGCTCAGGTTTTAGGCAGAGGTCCTTCCCAGCCCACCTTGGAGATGCCAGGGGTTGAATTTGGGAGATGTTCTGCCACTAAGCTATACCTTTCCCCTAAGAAGTCCTTAAACATGCTCTGCTCTGGCTACATTACTTTAGCTGTAGAGTTAAAACTAAATACAATTAATGCATTATTCCATAATGGAGGGGTGTGTGTGTGTGTGTGTGTGTGTCTCCCCTCCTACCCCCGTTGATGACTCCAACCTCACCAGTTTCTCACAATTTGTCTCAGTAGGATTTAGGTGACTAAATATTTGCTGGGTCAGATGTTTGGCAGCAAAACATTAAAAGGCAGGTGCTGACACTAAGAAAAGAAAAGCACCCTGAGGCTGCAAAAATGTCTGCATTTCTCCTCCCCTCCCCTTTTTACTCCAAGTAGCTGGCATATATTCATCTCTGTTTTCATGAACTCTAATGATAATGAGTTAAGCTTCACAAATGGAAGACGAAACCCTCATAATTAGTTGAGCTGAAGTGTTGAAAGGAATGAAATGGGGTTTGTTGGCTCTAACATTGGATACACAGAGGCCTGTCTGTTTGGTGCATTCACGACAATCCTGAGTCTGGGGTGCTCTTCCCACAAACACTGGTCACCTGCTGAGAGCCTGAATTGAATTAGGTTACATTATAATTGGATTTTCCTAAGGCGCTGCATTAGCATTTTCCATGATCTCACCCTTATTAGCCAAATCACTAATCAGGAATAGCACAGTTACACTGCCTGCTAGTTAAATTATCTGCTGCTATAGTAGCTATTTAAGCCAACTTCCAACCCATGCATAGAGACCAATCTTTCCCATCTTCCTTTAGAGGGAATTCACATTATTCTCTCACGGCTGAACATGCAATGTGGTTTTGACTTCCACAAATATATTTTAAATATATATATATATATATATATATATATATATATACTCTGGAGAATTGTAAGTTTTAAGGCTTGTTGTACAGGTTCCATTATACGTGTGATAGGGTCAGGGTGATTTGTCTCCTTGATATATGAATGTAAAAATGAAGCTGTTGAGGGAATTGGTTTAATTGCAAAGAAATCCCTAACCATGAATTGTATTCCATTGTGGCTCAAATACTTAACACACCTAATCCTTTAAGATTATTCTTTTAATGCTACCATCTCCATCCATTAACTGGAATCCAAATGACTTTTTTTAAAAAATAAAGTGGCAATTATGTCCAGTACATACTACACAGGGAAAGTAGATGTGTCTTCCACAACTGACTGACAAGTCTACTATAGGGCGGTTGGTGGATATTGCTGCATAAAGTTAGATACAGACATACAGAAATTCCTGATTTGATAAGGTGGTCCAATGGCTATCTGGCCAATACAGTGTCTGAGACCACCTACGCTAGAAGTCTAAGCTCTGATAGAATCCTGCAAGGACTACCCCATTAGGAAAAGGAAAGGTAATGCTGTAAGCAGATTAAAATCTGCAGTATTTTCTCAAACATCTGCCATGCTTATTTCTTTCACATTTTAAAATGCAATTACATTTAGGTGCATTACATTTGTTCTCAAATTGTATGTCAGGGGACATTATGTTTAATGTTATTAAAGTGGGTAAAGCTAAGCTGAGCCACAATCCCAGCTCCCAGTTTTGCGTGCTTAAGTCACATTTAAACCATTTCAGGGGTTAAACATGCCAAACTCTGTTCTGGCCTTAATCTTCAGCTCAAAATATTACAGTAATTCTAGAAATATTTCATTTACACGTATATGCATATACACGCATATCACCGATATGGTTTTAATTCTGTATCATACATTCAGATTTCCATCTGCATTCAGTGTAAATGCAAGCAAATTCAGGATGTGTGTGCGTTTTTGTTCTCTCTTTTTTTAACCATAGATTTTAATTCTGGCAATAGAAGACAAGTTATTATTGAGTATTTAGATTGCAATATTGAACCTTACAAGTAGCTATACTGATATGGATGAGACTGTTCTGAATAATTGGCTTGAGGACACAGCAAGTATTGTCACAATCAATACAGCCCAACGCGACTACTGACCATTATAAACGGTTGATGGATTGCTACTGACCCACCAAATCAATTGCTGCCCAATAGCCCTCTAAGGTGGCCCAGCAGGACTTCTATGAAACACATTTGTTCTTCTGTCTGCAAAGGGTTGCCTAAGTACAGAGACTGTTAATCCTCCAGCAAAGCAACAGTGCGTGTCTGGTTGGCTATGTTTAAAGTGGTGGATCACACACTGTGCAAGCCAGTTTAGCAGACTAATGTACTCAAAGAGATGCACTGTAGAATTCAGAATGACGACGAAATGATTCTTAAACTAAAAATGGGGATTGAGACGCAGCCCAACCGAATAAAACCAAATACAAACATTTGCTGCAGCAGCCAGTGAGTCAGGTTGCTCACAAAAATGCTGGATTGCCACGTGGTGACCATAGAATCTTACAGTGAGTAGGAAGTTTAAAGGTAATCTGCTCCGACTCCCTAGCTCAGGGCAGGAATCTAACTATTAAAGCAGATCTACAACATAAAGGGTGACATAATAATAATAATTTATTATTTATACCCCACCCATCTGGCTGAGTTTCCCCAGCCACTCTGGGCGACATAGAAAAAAGAACCCCCATTTGCATTACTTTTAGGCACTGAGTGACGGTGAAGTGAGGGGGGGTACTACAGTCAGCCCTGACCAAATACAGGGTTATAGACCACACAGTAAGCTCCATGTGGATGGGACAAACATCCCATTAGCCACATTTTATATGCACAACTCTGCTTGCAATACCTCACAGCTCCTCTGGTGCCCAAAGGTAAGGACAGAATTGCCCTCTCCTTGATCTGCATACAAACGTTTTGCCTTGAAGAAGAAGAAGAGTTTGGATTTGATATCCTGCTTTATCACTACCCGAAGGAGTCTCAAAGCGGCTAACATTCTCCTTTCCCTTCCTCCCCCACAACACTCTGTGAAGTGAGTGGGGTTGAGAGACTTCAAAGAAGTGTGACTGGGCCAAGGTCACCCAGCAGCTGCATGTGGAGGAGCTGAGACACGAACCCGGTTCCCCAGATTACGAGTCTCTCGCTCTTAACCACTACACCACACTGGCTCTTGCAAGCCACCATAACACCACACACATTTCCTAAAACCCTTCAGACATTTATTTATAATTGAACAGTTGCAACTGGTTTGGTACAGTCTATTTTAAAAGAAAGGGGGGGGCGGGGCGGGGCGGGGAGAAAGTCTTCCCACAACAACAACTATAGCTGGAAGTGAATCTGTCTTTTTGCCACAGTCATAGAAATCTCCCATTGTGTGTATGTTATATAATGGTATATCATATAAAACAGAGTGCAATAGGACAAGAAAATGTAACGGCAGTTACAGGCGATGTCAGGATGGTTCTTTGTCTTTGCTTTGGTTCGCTCTCTTCGTATGGTACAAGTGAGGTCCTTCGTTTTCTGAGGAGGCATCTATGAATAAATGGATACATATGTGAAAGAAAATTAGACATCTTCAGTTCTCCAGCTTCACTGTCTTAATAAGTATACCCTGAGCTGAATTTTTTTTTCCCCAGGACTAAAAAATATTAATAAACTGATATTATGCTATAACAACAACAATAGGAATCATTAATATTCTAAAATAAACCAAAAAGAGAAACAAGGACACATTGGCTCGAATCCAGACTAAGTCAATCATGAAATGAAAAAGCAAAGTCTCAAAAAGGAGCATATTGGTTTGTTTAAAGCCCAAAGCATCTTGGGTCAAGAGACCAGTTTCTTCAGAAAAACTCCAACAGTCTTACATGCTAAATAGGATTCTTGTACTGGTGCCTTCACCCCCTCCTCTTCTCAGTTTGTGATACATTAGACAGTTGGGAGCAGAGTTAATCCTGTGCTAGAAACTCAGAAATCTCTTGCATAATCCTGGTTGGATTGTCCATTTATTTCATGTATTGTGGCTGCTTATATCAGCCAGGGATGAGGAAACACTGCCGTAAATGAATAATATCCCACAGCCATGTCACACAAGCAAAATGGATCTGTCCAATGCAAGCCATTGGTGGCAGTTTGCCAGGCTTCTATTGACAGAGGCAGAAAAGGAAACACTAAATAACCTATGGCATTTTTTAGGTGAATAACAGTTATAAAAGTACGTGTTTTCCAGTGCCAGCTTAGCATACAAACAAAACCTAAGGCCTATCCAAACCACATTCAAAGTGGGAATTGGAATGGGATAATTACTGAATCAATAGTGTACATCCACATTGCTCCTCCTGTCCAGAGACATTTAACTAATTCCTCTAGGCTGTTGCAGACTAGTCACATTGCATGACTTGCTCACTTGCATTCTGGAGACTTCATTCATTGTGTAGATGGTTAAGTAGACACCTTATGTGCCATTGCTGCTGAACTTGGCAAGGAGCAGTACAGATGCAGGGGACAGACACAAAAGAGACAAGGAACAGAAAGGTGGAGCTGAAAAGGGGGTTCTATGGGATATAGAAGTAAAGTATGGGATACAGAAAGAGAAAACAGAGGGGCAATGTAGACTGAGGTGCAGAGAGAAGCATGGTGCTGCAGGGACTAAAGAGAGAAAGTGATTGTGTAGAGGGGAGGGGAGTAGATGTGGGGGAGGAAACACAAGCACAACACATGGGAGAGATAAATAACACTTCCAGGCTGTCACTATTTTAGGATTTGATTCAAAAAACATACCAGCAAATTTAGGTTGCATAACTGAAGTTGATTTGGCACTCTTGTGCAAAAAACCTCCCACTTTCCCCCAGAATTGAACTTTTTGCAATGAGGAATGGGGTGGTGGGAGAGCATTGAAAAATGTGGGATAACAATGGCTTGATGCAACAACGTATACACTCCCCACAAACAAATGGTAATAAATGCTCAATAATCATGACATCTGGACGTGACCGAAGACACGGTGAGCTCTATGGAGTACAGAGGAAGAAGAAAGATAGTGTTCACATTTTTTAAGAAAGGGGGAGTACAAAAGAGGAAAGGTTAAAAGAGAAATGGGTACAGAGAATCCACTAGTGACACAGAGACAGAAGGGGAAGCACACTGTGAGTGAGGAAAGAACCAGGAGGATTGAAAAATGGCTTTTCATCTAAAGTAGTGATGCAACCTTCCTGAGTTAATAGAAATGTAAAAGTGATTGAGTTGTGTGTGCCCCTAGTATAGAGAGAGCCATCAGTTATTTCATGATGAGAGAAATACATTTTGCAAATACTCAAGAGACCCTCTTGCCTTTATTGCTTCAGGCTTAGAACCAAGTCCTGAAAAGCAAAATTGTTCCTAGGGCTCAGTGGCGTAGCGTGGGTTGTCAGCACCCGGGCCAAGGCAAGTAATATGCGCCCCCTAACCCGTGGATTTTAGCACTCGAGTCTCTTCCACTAGAGAGCTGCGAGTGTGAGCGCCCCCCCCCCCCAATGTTGCGCCCGGTGTGGCTGGCCCCCCCTGCACCCGCCACGCCACTGCTAGGGCTGTATTCAGAGCTTTAACGGCACAGCCCTCATTTAGTTAAAGACAGTTGAAAACTAGAGTACTGCATATATGGATTCCTTGGCCCTCAGAGTGTCTGGTTTCACTTGAACCCAGTTGGTACTGGCTTATTTTGAAGTATATTTTTAAGAGAGTAGGACTGGGAAGGGAGGATTGGCACAGGATCACAGCTGCAAGTGAAGGTACAGCTCCCATGCTAAAAACATATCTACCATAAATTAGGGCTCATTGAATTCAGTGGGACTTGCTTGAAAAAAGTGTTTAGGATATTAGTATCAGGCTTCAACTGTGGAGGGGAGAAGAATTTAAATATTCAGTTCAATTCACATTGAAAAGTGATCCTACCAAAAAACTGAAAAAAACAAAATTGACATTTGATCTACGGTATCCCTAGCTGCAGCAAATCTTTGTTGCTGTCCTCGGATCCAGATACATTTGGAACACTGGCAAAGTGAGAAACAGATGAGAGAATGATGGGGAAAAGGCTAGTCTTTACTTAAGCAGCAATTGCAACTGTTTCAATTTAAAAGGTTAAGCAAATCAAACACTCACAACTTCAACTCTTTCAAGGTTGTGGCATCTATATTAGTGAACAAATAGCATGGAACTAATTTTGTATCCCCTCTCCAGATAATGGATGAGAAGGCAAAGATTTTCCATATGTTAAATGAATGCCTCATGAAATCAACGGGGGAAAATACAGCCCATTAACATCTGGGAATTTGAAGTATATTACTAGAATACCAGGATTACCAATGCCATATGCAATTTCAATGCAAACCAGAGAAAGACATGTTCGTATAAAGATGCTTTGATATCTTCCCTAGGCATCCTCATACCAGATAATCATTATACTTGAAACTTTTTACAATCAACTTGACCATTAACTGTTAAACAGGAAATTAATAAATCTTAGAACATTCAATTCCGAAGGCTGCTTTTCTGAAACCATACTACTGTTTAAACTGGGGGTGCTGTTGTTATTTTTTATTGTTGAGCTTCCTTTTTGAGGCACTTCCTTCAGCAAAACTTTGACTCTTACATCAAGGCTATTTCTGAATGCAAAAAAGTGTGGTGTTCAAGGAAGTACAGTTTTAAACACATGGGTGGAATAAAAGTAGATTTACCAGTGGAAAAGATAATGGATTTAAGTATCAAGCAAGCCTTTTTGTGTTGTTTATCTCATTCACTAATGGTTGTTTTTAAACTATTTTGATTCAAAGGGTCTGATCATGGGTTTCTTGGCTCTGGAATAGTATCTAGGAGGAGATAAGGTGTGAGATCAGGGCATGTGCAATTCTGGCTCTGGATAGCTACCTCAGGCAGAAATGGATACCTGAGCTGGGAAATAGTTCCTGAGTTTATCTGAAAATCTACTTACCCCTTTACATTGAACTATCTTTGGTTTTATTTATTTATATTTATATCCCACCTCTTTTTCCATAATGGTATTAAAGGTAGTGCACCTAGGATTCCCAGGTGGCCTCTCATCCAGGTATGGACCAGACCAAGACTTGCTTTAGCTTCAAGGAAGCAGACAACGTCACATGCCCTCATGCCCTGGGGATTTCCACAGTGAAGGATATCCCACAGACAGCTGTCTTTGCCCCCAACACCATGAGGAGAGTGATGGTCAAGAAAAGCAGTGTGCAAAGCTAAGGCCAAAGTCTAATCTTCCTTTGGATTAAAACCTGGTGGCTAAGCAAGAAGTGTGTCTACCCTTTGTACAGCCCAAGTCATTTTGCTGCCCAGAAGAAGAACAAGGTGGCACCTTCTTTCCATTCCACATACAGAAAACTGACACTGGCAGCTCAGTCTTTCTTTGACAGTGGTGATAAGACAGCAGCACCTGTCAGCAGCAGGCAAGCTGAAGGAGTGCAAGGTAAGCCACACAGAGCTGTGTGTCCTATCTTCTAACACCTTCTCATCTTCTAGCATCTGCTGCCTGAGGCAGTGGCCTCTCTCCGCCTAACAAGAATGCCATCCCTGGGTGCTACCAAGTAAGAGACTGTTTTGAAACCACAGTGACTTTAAGCATATGACCCTGAAATTTGGTGTTGGCTCTTCTTCGAGGTACCTTTCACCCACTTCTGGTTCAATGTACAGCAATAAATCAGTATGGAGGACATAGCTCTACTATGGCCACAGCATAATGAAAGCTGCCATCATAACTAATGATGTCAAGGGATAGATCAAGTCTCCCTCCGCTGTCTATTAGGAGCTTGGCATTCATCTTGATTCTTTTTACAGAAGCTGCTGGGAGGCTGTGCCTAATGAGACTAGAAAACTAATTAGTCCCAGCTAAGTTTAATGAAAATCAGGAGGGTAAGATAGGAATGCATTGCAACTCTATTGTTGTAGGTTAGATAATGTACAAAGAGCCTCATCAGCTTTCCGGCAACCTAACTTCAATAGCAGATGTGCTGGAAGGAGACGCTTGTGCTTTATCAGAGGCATCCTATGTGGCCTTTGAAATCTCTTTAATCCCTGCCACAAATTTGAACCAACCCTATGATGGTCTATGGGCAATCCTCCCACCCCTTCTTTTTGCTTTCACATCTTGAATATCCTTCCTATACTGCATTGTGACTTTTCTCTTGCACCAATACATCAGTGACAGTATCTGCAGTTGCCCTGGGACACATGTAGACCCTACCTCTGGAACTAGGAAGAGAAGTGTTTTTATTGCTTACAATTCCAGGAATTGTATTTTCCTGCCATGGCTCAACAATAAAATATGTGATCAGATTTGGTGCCCTGTGATCAAACTTTATTGCCTCTTCTTGGATGCACTATATTTATTTTGAAGGAAGATCCTGTTGGCTTATGTTGATCTTCCATTCTTCACCTCAACTTAACAATAGAAAAATCAAAATTCTTTTACTGAATTTTGAATCAGAATTCACCTGTGGAAATAAATACGTGCACATGTATATTATATTATGTAATCCAGCTATGGAACCAAAGTTATCTGGTAAGAGGACAGCTGGAGTGAACTTTAAAGGTCCCGCTACACACTTGAAATAATATATTTGCAACGTCAGAATTGCTCCTTAGCTCTTCTGATTTTCCCCATTTGTAATCCCACTCCTAACTCACTAGGCTTGTATAGGCGAAATAAGTCACTAACGCCCTTGAAAAGATATGTTTAGAGGAGAGATTAGTGGTATCCCTTCATCTGCACACTGTGAGCTATATACTAGCCTTAAATAATAAAAATATGACACATAGTCAAATATTTAGCAATAAGACACCCAGTCATTGAATTAAGGTTTTCATGGAATAACTGTGGTTCCCAAATACAAGTGCTGGGGGAACCAATCTTATTGTATGCCCCCCACTAAATGGACTTTTGGAAGCAAAACTGACATTGCTTGCCAGAATCACAAGTATGCAAAGAAAGCCCTGAGCAATAAAACCTGTTTCCCAGAGATTTTTTTTTATTAAAAGTAGGTTCAGGGAAAAGCTCCAGCCCAATTTTTAAGCTGTCTCGTCAATTTTGCACAGTTGGAAAAGGAAGGAAATCATACTATCCCACCTGCCAAAATAAGCTGACACTCATAACACTAGTTGGAATACTCTTGTCCTTTGTTCCTGAATCCTTTGCTTCCTCCCCCAAAAAGGAAGCCATTGTCAAGGAAGGATGATCACTAGCTAGACTAAAAGAAAGTCAGTTAACTTTTAGATCTGGTACCCAGCAAAATATATGTGCAGAAAGGATAATACAGGCTAAGGAAAGAGTGGGTGAGAGATATAAGTAAGCATGACTCAAAAGAAACCACATTTATGATACCAGTATCCTATTGCCCTTTGTTTGAACCCACCTCTCTCACCCACAAACAGATCCCATAGATCTTTCTCTACATTTCTCTATTTTTCAGCTGCATAGGCAGCACACATTTAAAGCACAATACTTCCCCCAGAGAATCCTGGGAACCATAGCTTGTCAAGGGTGCTGAGAACTGTAGCTTTGTGGGTCCCAGAATTGTTGGGGAGAAGCCATGTACTTCAGATGTGTAGCATGTAAGGTAAAGGTAAAGGGACCCCTGACCATTAGGTCCAGTTGTGACCGACTCTGGGGTTGCGGCGCTCATCTCGCTTTATTGGCCGAGGGAGCCGGTGTACAGCTTCCGGGTCATGTAACCAGCATGACTAAGCCGCTTCTGGCGAACCAGAGCAGCGCACGGAAACGCCATTTACCTTCCCGCTGGAGCGCTACCTATTTATCTACTTGCACTTTGACGTGCTTTCGAACTGCTAGGTTGGCAGGAGCAGGGACCGAGCAATGGGAGCTCACCCCGTTGCGGGGATTCGAACCTCCGACCTTCTGATCGGCAAATCCTAGGCTGTGTGGTTTAATCCACAGCGCCACCTGCGTCCCTGAGTGTAGCATGTATGCAGCCTTTATTTCACACACTGTTGCAGGAAAGGTGGAAAACAACAAGTGGGGAAACCTCTTTCAACATATCTAGATTTCCTGTTCAAAATCTCTCCCCTAACCCTGCCTGGTGAATAAGAACACCCTACTATATGCTAATAAAAAAAATAGTAAAAGAATGGAAAAATATACAATGTCCAGACACTCCCATGATTGCTATGGAAGGCAGCCAGTTCCTCACAGCTGTTTGCAAAGACTGTCTAGGCTGTAGGGATCAGAAGGGAGTGACACAGACACCCTGTCCCCCACATCCTAGCCAAAAGGATGTGCCTGGGGTTGTCTCTTTATGACGCAGAAGCCTAAAGTAGGAAGGCAGGAGGAAGATGAAGGGAATGGACCAGGGAGAGCAGTTTTATGGCTTGCATTCATCAGCATGCCTTAAAAGAACCCCCATAGCATGACACCGTCCGCTACCCAAAGCCATGGAAATGCCTTTGAGTTAATATCCTGCATATGTGAAGGGCAGCAAGTGGATAGCATGCATCATTAGAGAAGAGGAGGAAATAATGGTGCTTAAAAAAAACAAAACTTTTAAGTGGTTGTTAAATTGTCTCCATAGCCTAAAGCTGGAGACAGCTAATGCTCACTCCTACACTTTCTGCTGGGAGGATGTGTATTTAATTTCTGGATTTTATTAAAACACTTGTTTCGAGTGGGCCATGAGCTGAGTACATGGATAACTACTGATAATATCTTAACATGAAACCTTAGCTTGACTGTTCCTGCCTCTCTAGCCACCATCCTGATCTGAGTTGTGCTGCCTCGCCCTGCCCAAATGAGTAGTGCAGAGAGTCAAAATACCTCTTTAGCCACAGCAATTGTCACTGTGGAACAGTAATAAACCTTGATACATGCATGGATAACACACAGACACACACACTTCTTTCAAATCATGTTCCTCATATTCCTAGCAATATTTTGAAGTCTGCCCCCTTGTGTGCTTCTGATAAGAAAACAGAATATGCATCAAAACCTGAGTTTAGACGCCTCAGCGATTATACTGCTCAAGGAGAGCAGTAGAGATGAAGATTAAATTTGATTTAAACTGTTGTGCAGAGGGGAAAGAACTGCTGCCTTATTCACTCATGCAGCATTTACCACCAATATGCTGCATATGAGCATTCAGATGCTTCTTTCAAAAAGGTTTTAAGAACAAACTTTTGGAAATCATGCAAAATTAATGACTGACAGTAGGCAGCACATGTTGCCTCTTTTCATACATTGTGATCAGCTGCTGGCTTAGTGTTGTAGTTTGTAGTCCAATATTAAACAGTTTCCAAGATCAGTTGCAACAGGAAACTGTGGTTTGCCAAGTGCAATTAGTTTTCTGTTGTATTGCATAAGAGGAGTGTGTGAGGAGGGGTGCAATGGCACGAGACCTTGTGGGGTTAAACCTTTCCTTCCCAACTTATTCCCAGTGAAATTCACCTCCCCCAAAGCTGATAATACTGCAAGAATCACCTCATCCTGTATATATTAACCTGGACTTTGCAATCGTAATAGAATCATAAAACTGTAGAGCTGGAAGGGACCACAAGGGTCATCTAGTCCAACCCCCTGAAATGCAGGAATCTTTGGCACAATTTAGGGCTCGAACCCACAGCCCTGAGATGAAGAGTCTCATGCACTACCAGCTGAGCTATCCCAGGATAATAATAGCCACCTGAGGCCTGTCTTGTGATTTCTCCATGAGAGGTCCGGAGAGTGGTAAGACAAGAACAGGCCTTTTCTGCAGTTGCTCCCCATTTGTGCAATGCTCTCTCTAGGGAGATTCAGCTGGAACCTTCATTATACATCTTTAGATGCCCAGTGAAAACTTTCTTCTTCTATGCCCTTTTAAATGTGTCTGGGTGCATGCGTTATTGGTTTGGTTTGTTTTGTTCTTGTTCTTGTTTTTATTATGTATTTTCTGGTTTTATTTTGTATTTTTATGCTGTGAACTGCCCTGATATCTTCGGATGAAGGATGGTATAAAAATTTAATAAGTAATAATAAATAAATAATAGTAGTAGTACCTCCAGGAGGAAAATTCAAATGGTACCAGTGAGACCATCCTCTCAGAAACTAACAGCAGCGTCAAGGGGTAGGGAGTGAGACTACAGTAGGGGAGAAAAGGAAAGTTCTGATCCTGCTCATCCTCTGCACCTGCTAATGTAATTTCCAATGAACTATTTTAAATACTAAGTGAAAAGTTTAGTGTATTGTGGCCCTGAAAAGTTGCTGAATCTAGGTTGTTCCCTTTTCCAAATCTGAACTCCTTGTTTACTTCTCCTAAGCCCTTTTCCTCACCCCTTTGGATTGTTCACAACTTGGTTCATCTCTGTATGCCAGAGATAACAATTCTAAGGGGACTTTCAAAGGGAGGCTTAATATTGCAAATGGATTGTTTGTGTATTGCAAATGGCTTTTTGGCAACAGAGTGTTGTTGTTTTAAAATACTGGGTTTTTCATGGACAGGGCAAATCTGGATTAAATTGGGGGAGGGAGGATATACAAGTTGCCATTTTGCTGCCAATGTTGTGAAAAACCTGCATGCATTAGGATCACAGATTCCACAATAACTACCCTTCTATAAGTACACTTATTTACTTGGTCACTTATTCCAAGATTTTCTCTCCTTTCTTCAGGCTCTCATTTGCAGATTGAACATGTAAACAAATCAAAACATCGAAGGAAATTTCATGCACTTTCCAAATGCCTTTTCCCAAAGCTGAAGATTGCTTTTCCTTGTCAAAGTCATGTGTTTCCCCGGGGACAGCTGGCCCCCCAAACCACAACAACTTCATAAACTGAAGCTTTTAAGCACTTAAAGGCTTCAATGCATGCAGCCAGCCAACTTGATCTCCTAGGTTAGCTGGCTCAGCAAGGCTAAGCTTTACGCTCTCAAGTTATTAAGTACTTATAAGGGCTGCAGAGTTTTCATATGGAGAGCTTACCAAGCAATCTTATGGCTAACCAATTCATGGCTTGTAAGGAGCTTTAGTTCTAAGAA
Source organism: Podarcis pityusensis (assembly GCF_964106645.2). Taxonomy (NCBI): domain Eukaryota; kingdom Metazoa; phylum Chordata; class Lepidosauria; order Squamata; family Lacertidae; genus Podarcis; species Podarcis pityusensis. Next base: position 49,046,804 of record NC_138034.1, on the reverse strand, counting down.
CAACAGGCAGTTTTCTGGATATCTCATGCTTCATTTGTGAAACAATCTGCAAGGGACTGTTGTAAAATTCTGAGCAAGTGGGACTCATCAAAATACATTTGCACAAGGTTTGGAAGTGCATAAAATTTCACTTTCTAACCATCTACACATTGGGGTATTGCACCGACATCCTTTCCATGACAGTCTGTGCCTCTATAAGGAATCGCGCTCCAGTATGTTTTAGCCATGCAGTCTTCACAATTGGATTTCCATTATCAAAGTGAGAGATCTGGCAATCCCAAGGCTATCTAATGTCTGCAGTACAAAATTGTGCATGGCTCTAATCCCATTTTCTCTCCCCATTTGCTGTCCTATAAACAACTCAAAATAAATGCCTCTTGTGCCTTCTAGTACGGAACCTGCTTTTGCAATTCTCAGACTTAAATGACTCTGATAGACCCCCCCCACCCCACAACTAGTTCAGTAGTATCCCAACAAGCCTACAAATGTCCCAAACTGCAATCCATTTGTCCTGCCCATGTCAGTTGCTTAGGCTTCCTGCATTTCTTCCTGCTCTGATAGAATGAGGGATAGGAAAAGATGTCCTTCACACTCACAGAAGAGGTGGGTTACTATCAGTCTAGCATGTTCTGCTTTTAACTGTATGGACCAACAGAAGCCTAATGCAGCTGCCACCCTTCTCCAAATGGTAGGGCTTGCTTTGCTGGGAGGCAATATGAAGGAAAGAAGGACTGGCATGCAAATGAGCAGCAGGTGATGGCCTGTTATGGGGAGAGTCCACTGGAAGAATCTTGCTCATGTGCCATGCCACACGCCCCGCTCCATCTGAACCTGGAATCCATGCTGATTAGGATTTTTTATCAGTTAATGCGCAACTAGCCCACGTTAACTGATAATACTCCATGTTCAAAGAGCCTGAATTCTTGTTTAAGAATGTAAGTGGTTCCTCTATAAGATCAAACTCTGCCTAATTCAGTATTCTTTGCAAGCATCCCAGCAACCACCAAGCATCAGCTGGCCCATCATAAAGTGGCCAAGGGTTTATTGGTGGACCAAATTCTACTTCTGCCCACCTCTACCATACAGCCTCTGAAACAAAAACATTTTCCTTCTTCAGGGGTGCTTACAACAAACAGGAAAGAATAGGAAAGGAATGTGCAAACAGAGATGAAAATGTATTAAGATAGTGTGAAAATGCTTCAGAACTAATTGTACAGTTACTTGATGAACAAACAAACAAATTAAGTTGCCCAGCAGCTTCAGCTTAGCCTAAGAGAAGCCAGAGTGATCTGTGTTTCTAAGGAAAACATGTTCCTATTCTATAGGGTTGAGCTGAGGCTGAACCAGCTATGCACTTGAAAATGTGGCAAATAGAATTGGGTAAGATGTACTGGAAAGCGTTTTCTCCAGGATTTTGGGGGACCCTCAGATATGACATCATCCGTGGGTCCCTTAAACCAGAAGAGTTGAGGTGTGTGGACTAATAATTATCTTGCATGGCCTTTGAACTTATTTGGTGTGAAGACAGAATGGTGGCAGTGTTAGGGTAGCAAAGTCTTAGCTAGATTTGATGTCACCCACTATCCTCTCTACTGCCTGGAGGAAAGACCCACAGTGGCTAGACTGAGCTCCTTAGAGACCATATATTAGATGCAACATTTGCTCAACTGTCAACCAAGTTATGAATGGAGGACTGCAATTCCAATATCCTTCATTTTTCTTAGGTGTTCAGTAAGGGATTTATTTGATTCTTTAAGGCATGTTAGATGTTTTAAAGTAGCTTGGCAATACCAAAAGCTGTACACAAATGCATTATATTTAGAATTCACAGCCTTGGCTGCATGCATGTATTGTAGTTGTACAAAATAGAGCTGTATACAAATCACACACTGGGTACTTATGAAAGTTTACTACTGATCAACGAGAGAGAGAGAGAGAGAGAGAGAGAGAGAGAGAGAGAGAGAGAGACCCCATTAAAAAGAAACTCTTAAAAAGTGTGTTCAGTACAGCTGTTGCCTTACCATTTGCCTTGTGCGGCACATCTGGCGGAAACCGGTCGGGAACATACCATTGATAGTCTGGCTGCGCAGAACAATAAAACATTATTACAGCAATATGGACTTCATAGACACTTCAAACAAAAGAATAGCAGCATGGTAAATATAATTATACTGTGAAGCCTTTCATTAGTCATACCAAAGTAATTTACCCCCAAAATCTCCTTCTTATTTTGATCAAATAATTTTTTTTCTGATTAAGTTCTTCAGCTGTTTTTTCTTTTTATTGCTGTGTCTTTTGGATGGTGAGCACAATATTAAAGAGTTGTGTGAAACCTCCTAGATCCCACAAATCAAAACAAACTTTATTAACATTAACAAACCAGATTTCCGAAAGCCTCATGAACCTTGAAACAGAGCAGGAGAAGACAGGATGAGATGGAATGCACCTGATTCTATCATAAACAGTTAGGTCTCTAACTACAGTCAATGTCAGCTGTTAAGAGGCTAAGAGAAACCTGGTGTGCATCAACATGACAGGTGAACGTGTTCCAAAGGGAACTTGTTCGCAATTTGCTAGGATTCTTTTAAAACCCTGGTGACCTCACAAAACAGAATTCTAATCTCCCACTCTAATGGCAGCAGGTCAGCATTTGAACTTTAAAATGATTTTTTGGGGGAAAATATTATTATAAGGAAAAAAATAGCTTTTTACAAAAACATGCAACATTTCAATCGAATTCTTATAGATTTTGACAGTCAGCTCCTAATTACAAAACTGGAATAATTTTCGTAAGGCAGATTTTCAAAATTAAAAATAAGAATAATACAGCATGCCAGCTGAAATGTCACCTTAGTGCTCCAGTAGTTCAAGGGTTGGGGACCTGCAGCCCTCTAGATGCTGCTGAGTAAATTACTATCATCCCAATGGCCATGCTGACTAGGGCTGATGGCCTGTGGGTAGAGGGCGGTATATAAGTTCAATAGATTTTTATTTATTTTTAAAATGAGAGTTGGTGGTTCCACAATATCTGGAGGGCCACAGGTTCCCCACTCCTGCTATATTGGGCGTCCGAAAAAAGAATGGAAAACTGACGCTATTGGGATTATACTTTCAATATTCTTGATCTGTTTACAGAAGAAAGTCATTATTGCAGTTGATCCTTCCTCTACACTTCCTTATCCAAATCATTTAATCCAAATTGTAAATCACCCTGCTCTTCTCTAGTTCACAGGCCAGGGAAACCCTGTGTTGATGCTTATGTTTCCAAAGCTTGATGCAGGACTTGATGCATTCCACACACAAAGTTTCTCCTGTGCAGAAAACTTCTTTTGAGATGGGCTAGGCGGAATGTTCCTGGTTGCTTAACCATGGTTAGGCAATCAAGATCAGGCCACAAAAGGCCCACCTCTCTCTCTTATGGAACACCAGTTTCCCCATAGGTTCTAACTATTGTAAACTATGACACCTGCAGTGGTGTTATTTTTGTGGTTATGGAAGGCGAGGGCTCCAGAACATGAAACAATGGTTTAAATATGGTTTCAGTTCCTGGATGGAGAAGTAACCACCATTAGGTAACACTGCTGCAGATATAATGGTTAATATAACTGGGTTGTTGATGTAATAGTTAAGTGATTGGGAGTTTTATGACCTGGTTCAAATGCAATGCTAAAGTATAGCATAGTATTATGTGCATGAGTCTTCTCCCCATTTCTCCAGCACACTCACAATGGGAAGATCAGAAGCATCTGCTTCCATGCTAAAATACCTGCAGGCTGTCATTTCATCTGGGAACTGGGCAAGAATCACAGTTAATTCTAACTATGGATATCTAAACAAGCCAGAAACCAAGGTTTGATATCTCTTTGGACAAGCCATAATTTAAACAAATCACAGCTTTTCCCAGAACGAATGCTCCATAAACAGGTTGTCTGGAGGAGACCTTACTGAGATGTTTTACAAGGAGAAAAAATGGAGTCAAATCCAACCTTGCTTTTTGGATGTTTGCAATGGCATGGAGAAGTGGTCCCACCTACATGGCAAACCACTGAATTCCGGCAGCTTGCTATCAAATAAACCATGTTACACAAGCACCTTAAACTTAATTTTCAAAAGGGTATCATATAACAGAGCCGGGCTAGATGGCCCAATGGTCTAACTTAGTTTGTATTATAAATTATATTAAATATCTTATCTCTTAACTTTTTATTTTAAGCCTCTACCCAAAGACATCAGGGCATGGATGGGATAAATATTCAATGAAACATGCAAAACACTCCCTAGTAAAATAAGCCATACTCAACTACAAACATATGATGTATTCTCAGAGACCCAAACAACAACGTGTGAACACTACTGCAAGGCAGTTAACATAATTTTCACAAATTTTCTTGAAAGTATTCCAAAGGATAAAGAGACATGATTCAAAATCAGACTAAACAAAAGATTTCTCGGATGATTGAAAAGTAAACAGTAAATGTGAGTTAGGGGGGAAAAGGAGTAGAAAGTCAAACTATAACGAAGTATCTGTACTATATTCCATACGCTGAGCCTACACACTCACTCAATTCTAACACCTTTCACATTTGATGACAAATAGCTTGGGAATTATTATTTTTTTATAAAAAAAAAAACCTGCTGGAGCCAGCTACACTTATATAAGAAAACAATCACAAAAGGACTTGGGAATAGATTTCAAAACAACCAATCAGCAAAGGACTCCACCCTTCCAGCAGTCTTCTAAAGGAAGGCAAAATTTATAAACCCCCAGGATGCATTGCACAGCTAGAAACCCAGATGGTGAAAGCTCTAGGACAGCGGCCAAAATTAATTGGGCCTCAGTTTTAAACTTTAGTGAGAAACTCCTTCCCCCCACAAGCTCATATAAGAGAAGAGAAGCAGAAGGAAAAATACTTAAACAAAAGCTCTGCTTATCTATGGCTCTTTCCTTGTTTTATCTAAGCTTAAGTATGTGTGGTCCTTGGCAGGTTCCATTCACTTCCATGGTGGCTTATGCAAGAGATTGTCCTGGAGAAATAAGATAATGGCAACTCCATCCATGTTGCATTCTTCCCCATAATGTGAAGGAATGCAGTTGTGGCAACCCGCTTGAACAACCATTATTCCCCTAGCAGGAGCCTCAATCTCAGCACAGTGTAGCAGTCAAATCTAATGTGTGTCTTGCCCTTGCACAAGGTGGTGTACAACTGCTAGAGTTACTATACACTGTGACAGCTTGTGTGCGACTGCGTGAGTGACAATGCTACTTTTGCTAACATTACTTTAGGTACTAGCCTATAAAAATAATTAAAACTATTTCCGGCAAATGAACAATCAGTTTATAAACATCAAAACCCAGTTATCAGTCCAAGATAAAACAACTCAAAGCAAAGTTTGAATAATTTGAAGACCTGAATTGATGGGGTCTCAGTTAGGATAGAATTCCACAAATTGATGTGGGGTCAACCCTATAGCTCTCACTGAAGGACACAAAATCAGGTCTTCAGGGGCTGAACTCAAAGGACAGGCAGGTTTGTATAGGTGAAGATGATCCTTCAACCAGTGTGGCCCCAACTCATTAATGGTTTTAAAGATTATTACTTGGAATTGGGCCCTGAAGCATACCAAGAATGCAGTAAAATATATTTTGTTCTGTGGTCAGAGAAAAAAAATACAGGGTGTTTTTTTAAAAAAATACTCTGCAGGAGATGTGAGCTATTTGAAAGAGGATGGGAATATGTACATTATGAGTTACAAAAACAATTATCTGAGAAAAATCAAAATGACAAGGCAAGAGAGAGAGACGAGTGTTTACATTTCACAATGCACATATTATTCTACTCCTGCAGAATCCTTGCATTTGTAATTGTACAATGTTGGTTTCCACTTTGTGAAACGAAGACTGGCAGAAGTATTACTTACTGGGCGCTGCTGCTTTCTGTGAATGCTGCATGGAGCCAATTTTATTTGAGGTTCAGGGTAAGGGTGAAGTAACCCACAGTTCCTGCAACTAAAACATGCAGGAACAAACATCTGATGTGGGAAGCCATGTTTTTCTGTAAGTGCTTGGAGGTCTCTTGCCTATACAAAAATTGAAATAATAAATAAATAAAATAAAATAACACTTCCCAATTAAAGTAGTAACATCTTAGTATTTCCTGTACTCCTGGTTTGATACTGCAGCGTACAACTGGTAGCTGATGCCTTTCTATTCAGGTAGTTGCATCCTTAGTTCTAAGTAAGCAACACAAGACTGATAACAAGTTTGCCAGTAATGGGACTACAGCCTGCTGCACTATGAAACATTAAAATCCAGCACCAGAAATGGCAAAAAATATCTAACCTGGATGCATTAGGCACAAAAACCTATTTGCATAAATTTGCTTAATCAACATAATCTGCTTTGGATGGTCATAGTGAGGGATAAGGCCATTCCCTGACTACTGGAAATTGTATGGAGTTCACCTTTAACTTAGAGATTTCACCAGATATTGTCCACTTAACATTCAACTCTGTCAAAGCAGCCAAAATAGCTGGAACCTTTAAGCTTCAACAAAAAATTAGCTTCAACTTGGGACCATATTTTGCACTTTGCCTGTACTTGCACAAACTCATGGCATGCACTGAGTCCTATAGACAAATTCTTTGTTCATCACATTAGCAAAATTAGTTCAGTTGGATTGCAACTGTGTGTCATTTGAGCCTCCTAGAAAAAACATATCTGAAGTACAACACATACCTGTTGCTTTACTTGCTTCTCAAGTAGTTCCCTTTCTTCCTGACAGTCTTTAACCTGTGTAGGGGAAATTAATTTCATACTGAAAAAGTGCATGCATGCATAGAAGTATGTTATCAAAAAGCAATTGCTGAAATCAAGAACTCTCATGCCCCCTTGTGGAAGCTTAGTGAGCTAAGTTAACAGGTTCATTAGGCGACAATTGTTTTATGCTCCAAAGTCAAAGGTGAGGGAAACAGTGAGGGAAATTGTTTTGGGTCATGCCAACAGAACGTCTCTTGCTTGTTAAAGCCAAAGCCCTCATTCATGAGAAGGCACAAATTATGCCAGCCATTGCCAGCAACTGGACTTGTTGTGGACAACATATTTATTCTTACAGTCCGGTCTGAATTCACTTGATGAAGATTAGGCTAAATATTTTTTTGGGGGTGGGGGGAAATCTAAACTTAAAGGGCAGTTAAATCATAGTGCAAGCTGCCCAGGAATGCCATAGGTCTCCTTTATAAATAGTTATAGGAAATAGTTGCACAAGCATTGGTTGGGTATCCTGTTTTAGTTCACAGAATTAGCCAATAAGATTTTGTTGTTCGCTCTATGGTCCCATATTAAGCTTCCTTGCATCATTGCAACCCGTTTCACTTGCCACTCCTTCTTCATTTGAGACACCTGACAAGTGAGGAATTACATTTCGATCTTTCCTTTCCAATTCTTGCAAGAAAAGTTGACCAGAAGAGCCCCAAACAAACCTGATAACTGCATTTATGTATTACTTATATAATAGTTAAGCATGTCAAATCACACCATACAATCTCTACAACGATAATATAATGTTCTGATTTTATAGGAAGTCACCATGGCTGCAGAAGGATAACATGCTTAATGAGCAAGGACGCAAGATGGAGGTAGAAACAGAGTGGAACCACAAGGGGACATTGACTTAGTGACTGGCACATGCACACTTTTGATTTATTTAACCAAATTTACATACCACTTGATTGCTAGAAAACCCTTAAGCCATTTACAAAAATAAAAATAAAATAAAATTATTGATTAAAAATATATATTTAAAAACAGGTATTTAAAAATATTCAAAAGATGGTGAAAATCAACAGAGACAAATCATATGCAACTTCTGCATGTCTTGGTAGGCTTGTCATTGAAATTCTACTCAATATTGATCCAGCATAGATTCCAATGTATAGTTAGCAAAGTAAAAACTTAAACACGTTGCAGGATTCTCAAAAATAGACCAGAGGCTATTGTATTTCATCCAGCAGAGCTTTACTGCTACTGAAGGCAAATGAACATAATGGTCACAAATCCAATACATTCAGGACTGGCACTGTCTATAAGAAATCCAGTTGCAGCAGACTTAACGTAAACTTACACTAACTTATAATAAGACTAAACCTTAACACTATACATACTGTGTACAGAACTCCACACCAGAAGGAAAGAGAGGCAGACAGACAGAGTGAAACCCAAGCTCCTTCTGGCCCTACTTTTATAGTCAGCATGACCATGACAGAAAAGATAACAAAGCCAGTTTAAGCCAGCTTTTCTGAAGGTATAACCTAACATTATAAACCTTCTGCTTATCTCTTTCACACAGAGAAGCTTCCAGAACCCTCTTGAATCAAGCAGAATAGGAAAGATCTCTAAACATCAGATCAATACTTTCTGCACTAAGAAATGCAAACTGACAAGGCTTACCTAAACAAACATGTTTTAAGAAGGCACCAAAAAGAATACTGTGAAGGTGCCCATCTTATGCCAATAGACAGGGAGTTCCAAAGGATATGGTGCTGCCACATTAAAGGTATTATGTGGCACTTGTAATAGTGACAGTTATACAGACAGAAGTGGCCGAGCAGGCGCCTATGGGTAAGGTGATCCTGCAAGTAAGCTGGTCCCCAGCTGTCAAGGGCTTTATATACTAATAGTAACACCTTGAACTTGGCCCAGCAGCCAATGGGCAACCAGTGATGATCTCTGAGCAGAGGTGTAATATGCAGACTGGGTCTCCTGCCAGCAGCTGTGCTGCAGCATTCGGCACTAACGGTGCTAACTTCCAGAGCAGGTGCAAGGGAAGCCCCACATAAAATACGTTTAAGTAATCCTATTTTGTCAACAATGCCTGGACCGATGTGGTCAAGCTCTCCTGGTCCAGGCAGTTGTAGCTGCCATATAAGTCAGAGCTGGTAAAGGGCATTTCTAGCCACTGATGCTTCCTGGCCCTCCAGTGACAGAGCTGGATCCAGAAGCACACCCAGCCTTCATACCTGCTCCTTTAGGAGGAGTGCCATCCTGTCGGGCGCAGGCAATTGACTGATATCTTGGGCACAGAGACCACTCATCCACAGTACCCCCATCTTGCCAGGATTCAAATTCAGCTTATCATGTTTCCTCACTAGCACTTCAAGGATACAAGGACCTAACCTAATGAGATCCTAGCAGAACAAGGATTTGAACTTAGTCTTCCAAAATATATTCATGGGTTGACTGTCACTTATAGCTCTTTAGATGCAGATGATTAGAGGAGTAATCCTATGCGATATTTATATAGTAAATTGCTTCAGGATACCTTGTGGGACTCTGGTGGCGCTGTGGGTTAAACCACAGAGCCTAGGGCTTGCCAATCAGAAGGTCGGCAGTTCAAATCCCTGCGACGGGGTGAGCTCCCATTGCTCAGTCCCTGCTCCTGCCCACCTAGCAGTTTGAAAGCACATCAAAGTACAAGTAGATAAATAGGTACCGCTCTGGCGGGAAGGTAAACAGTGTTTCCGTGCGCTGCTCTGGTTCGCCAGAAGCTGCTTAGTCATGCTGGCCACATGACCCAGAAGCTGTACACCGGCTCCCTCGGCCAATAAAGCGAGATGAGCGCCGCAACCCCAGAGTCATCCGTGACTGGACCTAATGGTCAGGGGTCCCTTTACCTTTACCTTGTGGAAAGCAATTCATAAAATGAATAAATGCATTTTCACTCTGTTGTATGCAAATGGAGCTTAGGCAAGCATATATAAGATGCAGCCTTAGTTGCGGAAATCATACAGAATAGCCAGAAAATGTTATTCTGCTTAATTCCCTTGAAACTATCTGGGATCAGAAACAAGAGATCAAAAAAAGAACTTTGGTGCTTGTTACAAAATATTTCATGAGGCACTGCATTTGTCACAAGTCACTCCATTTCGTTAGTGTGTGTGTATTTGTGTGTGTTCAGGGTGTGGGTTTCAAATTATTCCTCATTTCATCACCAACATTACTCCAGAATGATTTCATCCCAGATGGTGACCTCATATAAAATCTGTGTCAATTAACGGAAGCCAGAATAGAACGGAAGCCAGAATTGGGTTGAATGGAAAGCGAGAAAATAAGGAGGAAATACACATGTTTTGGCAATGATACATTTGTTTTTATTCATACCTGAGAATTTAGGGTGTCCAACTGAAACTGTATTCTCTCATTAATTCTCAGCAGTGCTTCTTTTTCTTCATTAAGTCTCTCTCTATCAGATCTTTCCTTTTTAAAGTCTTCTTCATATATCTGAACCTACAAATGAGGATAATGTAATATATATTCAGTAGAGGCAATGCCCCAAATCTTAATTTTATAAAAGGTACAAAATAGGCAAGTCTATCCATTTACATGAAAAATGCTTTAAGAGGAAATGTCATGGTGGGTTCTGACATTTTGGTAATTAAAAAAAGTTATTTGTTCTCACAAACCTTCCCCTCTAATTTATTTATTGAATTTATATACCGCCCTATACCCAGAGGTCTCTCAGAATTTTAAATGATTTTTATATTTGGTGTGGATATAAGAATTAATAATCAAAGAGAATCCATAATCACATAATTAATAACAATTAACAATCACAGAAAGATTATAGGGATTTCTGGCTTCAATTTGGTATTTTCCTATAAATTTCCTCTACTTACACAGGCTTTTAGTTCCATCCATCAAACAAAATTAAATGGTAATATACAGAGCAATCATGTACTTTTACTCAGAAGTAAGCTTCATTGTGTTCAATGGAGCTTACTCCCAGGTAAACATGCATACAACTACAGGCTAATTCTCAGCTCTGAAGAGAGAGAGAAAGCTACTTTCCAGGACAAAGAGTTTTGGCAACTTCAGGCAGGCATGATTACAAAATGTTTAGCAATTCAAATGACTATATTCCATTGATAAGTAATTAGTGTAAAATTTCAACTCATCTGGTACAATTTGAATTCCATTTATGTCAACACTAAATCACCCTTTAATTTTAGTATTTCAGGACTACACTCACTGTCTCATATATTAAGAGTCAGAAAGGCTTTGATTTTTTTTAAAGGAAAAACACAACACATCTTTAAATACCATATTTTTGGCTCTATAAGACTCACTTTTTCCCTCCTAAAAAGTAAGGGGAAATGTGTGTGCGTCTTATGGAGTGAATGCAGCTATCCCAGAAGCCAGAACAGCAAGAGGGATTGCTGCTTTCACTGCGCAGTGATCCCTCTTGCTGTTCTGGCTTCTGAGATTCAGAATATTTTTTTTCTTGTTTTCCTCCTCCAAAAACTAGGTGCGTCTTGTGGTCTGGTGCGTCTTATAGAGCAAAAAATACGGTAACTCTGGATGGAACAAGAACAACAGCACATTGGAGAATGAGATTTGATTAAAAAACTATCCATGCCCGACTGTGGCAAATATTTTACAAAATATATGCTTATAAGAAAGACAACTGTGGCTTGACACAATTGCTGGCAATTTATCAGATTACACACTCACTTTCTATATATACACTGTGTTAAGCTACACCACCTTAGGTGGCAATCTCTGAGACAGTCCAGGGCAGAGGTGGGCAAAAGATAGATTGGAACTAGATTGTTTTATCTTTGGGTCATTTGCAGTAGATTGACAAGGGTTTCCAACACCTAATTATTTAACAAGAAATTTACTTTTCCCACTCAAATTAGGCTGCTGAAATGAAGAAAGCTAGCCGGATGTGGATTTGTTTGTTAAAGGAGTATGGGTTCAGCTCATTTCTGGTACTGAAAACAAAGTCCTATGCTTAGACTTCACTAGGAGTCACCCTGTTCTTTTATTCTGTCTGTTGCATCTTTCTGACATAGCTATTGCTGAAGTTCCAGTAAAAACAGAAAGTAGATTCAACAAGTCTGAAGCCAGCCATGCCTGGCCCAGCACCTTCCCTACTCCTCCCTCAAAAAACTTTCTTAGAGCAGCTGCTCTGTTTGTGCCAAGAACTGGTGGCAGGGAAGAACACAAGGGGGGGGGGTGAGTAGGCTGTATGCCGAGACCCTTCAAACCCCTGGATCCAGCAAGTGTTAAAATATAAGCCAAGGCTACTTTCCTGGTGAGGTGATCGCCTGGGAGATGGGCCATTAAGGGGAACAAAGGAAGTAGATCTGTGTGAGATGGTAAATGGATAGTTAGAAGGGCAGAGTTGAGAGCAGAGTTTGGAGAGGTGTGAACTAGAAGCAAAGCAACAAACTAGGAAGAGAGAGAGAGAGAGAGAGAGAGAGAGAGCGCAATGTTTCATTTCTGTTTGAATCCAAGGGGTTACAGCTATGGGAGAAATGGGTGCTAATGCTATGAATCTCTCCATCATAGACTCAGGTTGTATATGTGTAAATGAATCATATATCCTAAAGATACATTCTCAACTGTGCCTCATTCTGAAGGAAACACAAACCCTGGAAAAGCGCCCGAATTGCCTGGAATCTTGCACTGCTCAGAGATAGGAATGGTGCTCAGAGATAGGTCTACTGCTTGCTTCCCTTCAGACTGTGGCTGAAAATGGGCTTCCTCACCCCTCCAAACCTGTGCTTCTTGTAAAGTGCTCCATTATGCAATGAAGGGTTCTGTCTCTTTGTAGTTGGAAGCAGAGGTTTTCAACTTTTTTTGAGTCCATGGCTCCCTTGACCAACTACATTTTTTCTGTGAGAGGGCATCAGAGGAGGGAGGGAAAGAAAGAGGGACAGAGGCCAGTATTACCCTGACCATTATTCAAGGCACCCCGGGTGGCACGGCACACTGGTTGAAAACCACTGATTTAAAGTATTACAGGGGACTTGCCATTTCGGGCATTATTGGCAGGGCTGGGTGGGTGTTGGTGTTGGTTGACACAATTCCTCTTGTTATTTATTTAATGAAAGTTAAATAATTGTAATAAAACTTCCAAATAGTCTACCAGAAATATTCAATACAATAGTTAAAACCAAGTAATTAAAAATAAAATAATAATAATATTAAAATCAGCAGTAAACTAAAAAGAGATTAAAAGATGTCAATGTCTATGTGTCTAGATAGACTTGCATCAGTCATGATCTTTCCCCCCATGAGTATGTACTTGTAAGGAGCAAATCACTGACAGCTAGTGCATGAGTAGTCAGGAAGACTTCAATTAAAAATCATTATGAACAACCACTTACTGGAAATGCTGATAAGTGATAACGCACCAGTGTCAGTAGTTACTGGATTATCAACCCCATGAGTCATGCAGTCTATCTTGTACATTCCCAGGGAATTCTACTTAATGTGCTCAGAATCCCAGCGTTTAGAAATACCACTTTCAGAACCTTATAGCCAAAGTTAGTCAATTCTGAATTTCAACCACAAAACAGAGACCGTGCATCCCTTACAGAGCTACCATTCCCAGCTCCCTTAACAAAATACAATTCCCAGGATTGTTTGAGAGGGGAAATTTGTGCTGTGAATTGCTTTAAAAGTATAGTATTGATGTCGCTTAGGCGCTGCTGGTTCATGGTTCTTCCACATTAATTCTGGAAGCAGAATTAGAACTGTAGTTTCACACAGGACTGTATACTCCTGTATTCAGCAATCCTGCAATGTCTCTCCCCACACCAGATGGAAAAGTAGTCAGGCACTACAGAAGTGTTAATGCAGCCTTAAAGGGAGACAAAAAACACGTTTATCCAGAAGCATTTGCTTTAACCGAACCTACTCCCTAGAACAGCGTTCCTGCTCAGGAATAGAGATGCAACTGCAGTAAAATCACCACCAACCTGGTATTTAAAAAGAGGTGAGGGTAACAGGGAATACATTGTATAAATCACATTGGCAATAACTTCTCAAATTATTTGTAATAATTGAACGAAGAAATGGCTACAGTGTGGAAGCAATTCAGGGCTGGCGAAGCCATAAAGCAAGTAGATAATCTGCTCTAGATGTTTAGTTGATACTGATCAGCCAGTGGGCATACGCTATCTGCTTTTTCACACAGCTGGCTTCCATCCTGGTTCTCTTTGGGAAAGAGTAGAGTCCTTTGTGGTTGGCTAAGCTTCCTCTATTTTTGAGTCTTGGGGAATGGTTGTGACCTCTCCTACCCTTTCCATACAAACAGATACGATAAGGTAGGAGGAGGGGAGCTGGGGCTGGAAAACTGTCCATGGGCCCTGCTGTTGGTTCCCCTTATTATATCGTCCCCACAACCCTTATTATAATTACTGCAAGCTTAAGACATGAAGGAGGCTTAGAAAACTAAAGGAGGTAGTGCAAAATGTCCTTATAACATGGAATTGGAACCTTCTGTCCTCCAATATGCAGTGTGAACTCCACAGCGTCTCAACGGATGCATAAAATGAAATGATACAAAAAAGAAAAAAAGACTCTAGATTTAAGTGCCCTCTGAAGTATAGGGGGAAGGGGGGAGGGAATGATATCCTCTGTTTTATTGTGTGTACAATCCATTATTGAACAATCAAATTCAAGGCTTTACCCTTCCACATGTGGCATGCATTACATGAGAGTAAAATCTGGCTCAGCCCTTCAAACGTGACAGAAACAAGTATTTTAGTCCACAGGCCTTCCCATCCTACACATTTGTATTTCAGCAACTGACTCTAACAGTGTCCAGAATGACAGACTTAAAACCTAAGGTTAACTGGAAAGTAACATAATTTTAAACGGATGGGTTCCTGTCTAAAAGGAAACTGGGGAGGGGGGGGGGGAGAGAGAGAGAGAGAGAGAGAGAGAGAGGTAGCAGCACATCTTTCCCTGAGGTTCTGCAACACTGATTAAATCAATCTTCCGTTCCACAGATAATGGAGTTTATTTGAGCCAGTTGGGGACACTTTATATGCTTTTAATTTATCTGTCCACTTAGAATATTGAACTAAAGAAAAGTCTTGCACTAAGAAGAACATGATTCACGAGCAACGTGTAGTCTCACAAAAATGGGGAAAGGGCACATGGCTTCTTGATTATCCACTCCCATCGGTGGCATTTGATAGGTGAGTTGAGTAGGAGTATTGCAACTAAAATAGCAGTATGAAAACAAAACGTAAATATAGATCAACCAGTTGGGGAGGATGTGTGAGCTGATCTAGCTGTTTATTATTGAAGCTTTCTAGTATAAATGGTAGTGCTACATCTGAAAATCAGACTTTATACTGAAAATGCCAACCTTCATTTATAATGGTTCTGAGCTCATTGTGGAATTCATGCACAGAATAAAATGTTCATGTTAAAACCTAGGAGTTCTACCTTTAGAATTAAATGAATTACAATGCTACTGCAATCCATTCATACCTGTTGCCTGAGAACTTCCATTTGCATTTTCATCTCTTCATGGTTGCAGTTCATATCCTGGGCATTTACAGGAGTCTCGTGCAAGGGGGCACCTTGATTTTTCAGGGCATCCTGAAGCGCCTGTAGCCAAAAAGGAAGAAAAGAGAAAAAGTACTTTACACATGGAGTTCACTACATAAAAATCATTGCTTTTTAAGCAGTACAATCTTCATTAGCCTTTCTAACTAACATATTTATAATCCCTAGTAAAGGTTGGGGAATCTGCGTCACAAGAGGAGTTCTCAAACTGGGGGGCAGCCCCCCATTCCTTGGAGGTGCAAAGACACCCGAAGAGAAAATGATATCTTGAATAAAGTGGCAGCTTCCATCATCCCCAACACACACAGCAAAGATATGTGTGCATCTGTGGGATCAATCCCCGCCCCCAGTCCCATTATCCCAACCTAAAGGTGTTAGAATATTTAAGGCAAATTTATGCCACTTTAGTATTTATGGCTTCCCCAAAAGAATTCTGTGATGTGTAGTTTACTCCTCAGAGAGCTGTATTTTCCAAGATTCTTTGTAGGGGAAACCATGTATGCTAGTTTTTTGAGGGAGTCAAATACCTCATTTTCTAGCTTTTTTAAAAACTTAGTGTTAGATTAGTATTATTACCAAAGTCCAAAGACTCCCACCAGGCTGCATCCAACTGCATATTAGAATTTCAGCACGTTCGCCTGCAGAGCCCTTTATTGTGGTTGGGTTGGGCTGGTCATGGCAGTGGAGCCCACACAACAAGGGAGTCCTATGGTACAGTCCTATGCATGTTTACCTAGGTGCAAGTCCCACTATGTTCAGTGGGACTTTCCTCCCAGTAAGTGTGTTTGGGATTGCACCCTCCATTGAGAAGGGCAAATTCAAAAAGGTTAAAAAACACTTTTGTGAGAATTTCCCCTACTAAGCACACCCTTCTATGCAATATTGGCTAAAGATTAGGCTTTAAATATGAACTGAATTGAATTTCTCCTCATCCCTACTTAGGATTGCTCTGTATTTAGAGAAGCTTTTATTTGATTTTGAAACTGGTCATAGCAGAATGCCCTGAACCAAGAAAAATCAGCAGTGTGAAGTATATACATCGGCCCCTGATATGCTGACTTTAACTGATAAATAGAACACTGTGTAATTCTTTATAGCAACTATAAAAGAAAATAACTCTCACATACATATGGCCAGCATATTATATCATTAAAATCACATTAGGCAACAGTACTATTTAGGCTGCAATCCCAACCCCACTGAGTGGACATGGTTAGGATTGTGCTCTAAGTTATCAGAAAACCAAGCTCCTAGTCCTAGCTGGGCAGATGAAGCTCATCAACCTGGAAAGGTAGCCCATCTAGGAGAAGGAAAACTAATCTGAAACCTCCGCTGCCTTGCAGGATATCTTCAGAAGAAGAAAAGGCTGAGGAGTAAACCCTACACAAACCTGGAGTGGGTGGTGCTTGTACGCCTCCTCCCAACAATTCCTGCAGCTAAGCTGGTGCCAAACATATTGCTCTGTTTTCCTTTTGACCACATCAGTGAAGCCAAGAGCAGGGTCTTGTCATCTGGGCAGCCCAGGGCCTCCATACACACTGCCCAGGTTTTTGTGCCCTAGAGAGGTCGCTCCTGTGCTCCTAACACAGCAGTTTAACTTCACCCCTGGATATATACTCCATTGCCTCTTGAGACAGACAGATGCCAACGCAATGCAGTCCTAGCTATCTGATTCCTCAAAATTAGAAGTAACTTAGAAACTGATAGCTTTCAATAAGGTATATTTTTGTAACTAATCACAAATGAGAGGAGGAATGGAACTAAGGCAAAACAAAAAGCCCCTTACATTCTAACAAACTCAAAGTGCATTTACATTTAAGAGTTCTTCTAATTGGTTCCAAATCATAACCTGACTTCAATATGTTTTGTTAACCATGCAATAAATGTGCACGAGATCTCATTTGGCTTTTCTTGTTACCATGTGGCTTACACCTGTGGAGATGACAATACATTTGCGTGCTGTATTCAAGGCTCTCTTATCCAAAGATGACCTTATGTCATTTTTTCTTCTTGATGAGGGTTGTTTCCCCCACTTCCAGATCTCTCTTTTGCCTTATGTTAAGCCTCCTTGCCAAGGGATGGGGGTGGAGCTGTGGTCTAAACCACTGAAGGTCGGCAGTTCGAATCCCCACGACAGGGTGAGCTCCCGTTGCTCCGTCCCTGCTCCTGCCAACCTAGCAGTTCGAAAGCAAGTCAAAGTGCAAGTAGATAAATAGGTACCGCTCCAGCGGGAAGGTAAACGGTGTTTCTGTGCGCTGCTCTGGTTCACCAGAAGCAGCTTAGTCATGCTGGCCTCTTGACCTGGAAGCTGTCTGCAGACAAAACACCAGCTCTCTCGGCCAGTAAAGCAAGATGAGCGCCGCAACCCCAGAGTCATCTGCAACTGGACCTAACGGTCAGGGGTCCCTTTACCTTTTTAAGTCTGCTTGCCATTTGAAACATGTAATTCTTTCAGCTCAGTCCTGGACATCTATTTGGGAATCAGTGGGTCAGGTAAGTGTGCACAGGATTGCACATCAAGAAGTACATTTAAACTTACCGGGAAGTACAAATAAACAGACATGTATAGGATTGTGCTATAAATGTATCAATTGCCCTATGGATTCTTGCAGACATGTTTATATAGCCATATAAACATAATTTTATTGTAACACTGAGTAAGTTCCTATAGCACTTCTTTAGTCAGTCACTGTAGCGGTTAGAGTACTGAACCAGGAAATTGGAGACCAGGGTTTGAATTCCCACCCAACAATGAAGCTCACTGGGTGACCTTGGGCTGACGGTGCTCTAGCCTTCTTGCAAATATTAAACAGGAAGGAGGAGAATTGTGTATGCCACCTTGAGCTCCTTGGAGTAAAGACAGGATAGAAAAATTCACTAATTAATTAATTAATTTTCCTGCACTATCCAAGTACAGTGGTACCTCGGGTTACATACGCTTCAGGTTACAGACTCTGCTAACCCAAAAATAGTACCTCAGGTTAAGAACTTTGCTTCAGGATGAGAACAGAAATCGTGCTCCGGGCACGCGGCAGCAGCGGGAGGCTCCATTGGCTAAAGTGGTGCTTCAGGTTAAGAACAGTTTCAGGTTAAGAACAGACCTCTGGAACGAATTAAGTAAACCCGAGGTACAACTGTACTGTAAGCTGCAACAATTACATTGAGGGTACAGTATCTCCACCATATGGCTCCACCACACTGGTAGTTCCCAATTACTTCTCAATTCATGATACCTGAGAGTTTTGCATTCAAGTTAAAAGCTTGAAGGGATCATATCCATAGGTAAACATCTGGGTGTTGAGGAGGCATTTAAGCTGTAAATGCTGAGGTGTTTTCTATAACTTTCCACTAGTGTGCAATGAAAAATACTGTTGGCGGTTTTGCCACCCTCAGATTCTCACAATTTATGTCATGACTCAAAAATCTTGGGTTGTAAATAACAACAATATGCTTCCTGAAAGTCATTATTTATTTGCATGCTAGCCAATGACATTTCATTTTGTTTCTCCACCTGTAATTAGTTGCAGGATTCAAGTGGACCAGACCTAACATTTTTATTTTAATGACAGTGTATTTTTTTATGCTTGAAGTTTTGTGTTTTGTCGCTTAGCTTAAAGCTAGATAGAACTATTTTTCAGAGAAATGTGTTTCCTCAGGAAGTGTTCGTGGTTTACCAGGAGATAGGGTTAAAAGGAAATACCCTCATTGCTTTATGTAGCCTCTCTTGGTGGAAATATGCTTTATGCCTCTCCAGCAATGGCCTTCTATTCTTCCTTTGCAACATTTTAGAAGCTGGATATACACCTGGAGTATCCAGCCAGAAGCTTGGTGTGGATCTGCATGTACAAACAGCTGCTGCTTGTATGATTTTCCTTTCCCTGCTCCAAGAACTGGGGTGTGATGCATAGCCCCTGTTGAATACTTTAATTCTGCCTATCATAGTTTCAAGATGGGGGGGGGGGCTGGATTTATTATTCCTGCTTTCCCTTCCCCAAACAACTTATTCTTGGTGTTCCGAGTATCTAAGTAGGTTATGT
Organism: Podarcis pityusensis; assembly: GCF_964106645.2. Lineage (NCBI taxonomy): Eukaryota > Metazoa > Chordata > Lepidosauria > Squamata > Lacertidae > Podarcis > Podarcis pityusensis. The sequence continues at coordinate 49,027,400 of NC_138034.1, read as the reverse complement.
GCACCTAGTTCCAGCTGCTTAAGATGCGGAGATTTGGATCTGGGCCATATTCTCCAAATAATCAAGAGAGACATACATCATCCCATTTCTCTTGTACATGAGAGAGAAAGGGAGGTAGAGACACAGGCAGGGGGAGACCATCATTTTGGCACACAGCCTCCTGAGTACAAGGCAAAAAAGTACAGCTAAACTATAACATACGGTGGTACCTCAGGTTACATACGCTTCAGGTTACAGACTCTGCCAACCCAGAAATAGTACCTCGGGTTAAGAACTTTGCTTCAGGATGAGAACAGAAATTGTGCTCCGGCGGCGCAGTGGCAGCAGGAGGCCCCATTAGCTAAAGTGCTGCTTCAGGTTAAGAACAGTTTCAGGTTAAGAACGGACCTCTGGGACAAATTAAGTACATAACCAGAGGTACCACTGTACATGGGGGGCTTGCAACAAAATGTTGCAGCACTGAGTGTTCCTGTTCAATATTCCAGTCCATATTATTCATTCCCTCACCATGCCCTAGTTTTCTGTTTGTTTTCACCCTTTCAGCAGTCATCCCACACTCCTCTTCCCTTTGGGCTTAAAAAAATTATGTGTATACTTCAAGTATACACATAATCTGCCTCTTGTGTGAGCGCACCACCATTTGATTGCATAAGGACGGCAGTTCAGAGAACTGAGATGACGGTTAGTAGATATGATATGATATAAAATCTAAATCAGAATTTGTGGCATTCAGAAAGTAAACATAAAAAGTAGGAGCTAAGGGGATTTAGTTGCACTTTACCAAACAGCTACAATAGGCGGCAATGTCTGGAAGGCCACAGATTCCCTACTTCTACTCTAAGATATTTACAGCATTTGTTGCATCATGCAAAATCAGTTAGAACATAAAAAGATCAGATGGATCAGCCTCTCTCAGGGACTGAGAACATCTTGCAGCTCAGGGACCACATTCCCTTCCAGTGACTGCATGCCAGTGGTGGTCAGGGCCAGAGCCAAAAGTGGATAGTAGGCAACATTCCAGCCACACACAAGCCACAGTTTCTACACACACAAACACACCTTACATCTCTCCATCCCCCATCAAGGTGAGTACAATTCAAGGAAACAATCCAGCCAGGCACAAGGACACGAGGGGAGTGTGGAGCATAGCCAGAGAGAAGTGTGGCTTGGAGAGGAGACATGATCTGGACAGTGTCCCAAGAGCCAGATATAGAGGGCTGGGGAGTTGCATTGTGGAGGTTCCCCATCTCCTCCAAACTTAAGTCCAGCATTCTGTCTCACAGAAGCCAACCAGATGTCCATGGGAACCCACAAGCAAATGCATTAGCACAACAGCTCTCTCCTGTTTGTGTTCCCCAGCATTCACATCAAGTGTGAAGCAGGGAAGGGCAATGCAAATGGTGTTTCCTCAGAGTAAACATGCAATAATGTAGGTTGTTGTTATAATAGTCTTCACATCACCTAGAGTGAAGGGGGGACAAACTACAAGCTAGGTTCAAACATGTTTTCCCCTACCAAAAAAAACTCCCTCTTCCTGACCTGGTTTCTCCTTAAAAATCTCATACACAAATGCACAGCTGCTATTTGCCACTGGAGGTGCTACTTCCTACAAACAGCAGCTGGGGGAGCAAATAGCATTAGGGATCAATTTCAGTGGGGTACTGGTCTAGCCCCCAATCTGGACCAGCAGCATAATAAGGATCGGGGCCCTGCATGGCTGTGTTTCTTTTAAAATAAAGACAGCCACCTTAAGCATGCTCTTTGAAAATAATGTTTTCGTGTAATTTTATTAACTTGTGTTCTCAGAAGCTATTAGTGCAGCAGGTGACAAAAAGAATGCTCACCAACTTTACAATCAATAGCTGCCAAATGGATAAACTTCTTTACCTGAGCAGGTAAAGATTTCAAAGCAAAGAGATAAATATTCTGAAACAAGAATATCCTTACCTTGTTAAGCCGACTTATTTCACGTTCATAATGAATCTTTTTTGTATTTGCTAAGGAGGCTTCTTCTTTCAGAAGTCTATTCTCTTCCTTTAGGATTTTTGTGTCTCTCTGGAATGTAAAAACACATAGATTGTTGATAAAGTGCAGATGGTTGCATTTTTTCTTGGTCTGACAGATGTGCTGTATTTTTTATTATTATTCCAAGGAAGCATGCCAAACTTCTCGGAAAGAAAACAGCAGCAAAACTGATGGATAGCTCATCCCAGATACACTAAAGTCTGATGAAATTCTATTGACTACCTTTTGGGCTCTCCTGTGGCACATATAGGTCATAAAACTGCATGAGGTAGCTGAAGAAATATAGAGCTTACCCCTTCACATCTATAAATACCACCCTGAAGGCCTTGTTGTTGGACGATGTGTCTGTCAAGGAGGCAGCAGAGGTCATGGCTGGAGCACTAGAGTAGCCCCACAATCCCCAGCCAAAGGAATGACATCTTGGGGGGGGATTTAATTGTATTTTATCTTGAATTTTTTCCACCCTACAGTTTCAAAGCAGACAGCACTTACTGGGGGTGGGCAAAGCAGGAGGAGATCCCCCCCAGATTTATTTGAAATATTTCTGGCCACCCTTCTTCATATGATTCCAGGGTAGGTTACAACATAATTAAAACAAGAACAATTCCAGACACAAAGTCCAGACAGTTAAGAGGAAGTAAAAACACAGCATGAAAAGTTATGGGTGAATCTCACAAGTGGCTCTTCCCCAATTGTCTGCCCTTTCATGACACCAAAAATCCGTTGCTTGAGATGAACCCCTCATTTTGCCTAATGGTAAAACTGGCTGTGCTTCAACGACAGCTTAGCCTAAGACTTTATCCAACTTGAAATGTAAACAGGATACTTCAGTTGTCTCAAAAGTCAACTGACTTCCGAGGTCAAGAGCTATAAATAAATGAAACTAACAGTCTTAGTCACTCCAGTGATACCTGCCTAACATCAAATGTGCCAGGTTCTGTAAGAAAAAGGGTAGTTTCACTCTGTCTGAAAGACCAATCATCTGCTAGAAAATAGATTAATAATTTGTTTTTGAAAACCAGAAAAGAGGAAGATACATTTAGATGAAGTTAGATCATTTGTCCATATAGTCCAGTATTGCCAACTCTGGCCGAGAGTGGCTTTTCGGGGTCTCAGGCAAGGGTCCTTTCCCATCATGTGCAACTTGATTTATTTTCTTACATTTATTTTCTGTTTTTCTTTCATCATGCAACCCAAGCTAACATACATGTGATTCCCATGTCACCTGTCCAAGACACTGACTAGACCCAGATCTGCTTAGCTTCAGCAAGAAGATGGTTTCATGTGTTTTAGAATTAATTCAAGAATTTGGTCAAGTGGCAGGTTTTAAATTGAACAAGTTAAAAACCAAGGTTTTAGAGAAAAATTTAACACCGATTGAAAGAGATAGGTTTCAGAATGAGACAGGATTGACTGTGGTAAAGAAAGTGAAATACTTGGGGATTAATATGACAGCCAAAAATGGGAACTTATTTAAAGATAATTATGAAAAATGTTGGACGGAAGTGAAAAAAGACTTAGAAATTTGGTCAAATTTGAAACTTTCATTGTTGGGCCGCATTGCTGTGATAAAAATGAATGTATTGCCAAGAATGTTGTTTTTATTTCAAAATAAAAAAATCCTTCCAGTAGCACCTTTAAGACCAACTAAGTTAGTTCTTGGTATGAGCTTTCGTGTGCAAGCACACTTCTTCAGATATTTCAGACATTGCAAATTGTGGACAAGATGGACTGTTTTAAGAAGTGGCAGAGAGATATCTCTAGATTTGTCTGGCAGGGCAAGAAGCCCAGAATAAAATTTAAGAAATTAACAGATGCAAAGGAAAGGGGTGGATTTGCCCTGCCAGACCTTAAACTTTATTATGAATCAGCAGCTTTCTGCTGGTTGAAAGAATGGCTACTTCTTGAAAACACAGACATTTTGGATTTAGAAGGTTTTAACAATGTATTTGGATGGCATGCATACTTATGGTATGATAAGGTCAAAGCACACAAAGCATTCAAAAATCATATTGTTAGGAAAGCATTGTTTAATGTCTGGATAAGATATAAAGATTTATTGGAAAATAAAACCCCAAGGTGGCTGTCACCAATGGAAGCAAAAGCTCTGAAAAGGCTCAATATGGAGGCCAAATGGCCGACATATTGGGAAATTTTGGAACAAGAAGGAGATAAATTGAGATTGCAGAGTTTCAAAAAACTAAAAAACAAAGTGAGAGATTGGCTTCATTATTATCAGATAATGGAGGCATATAATTTGGATAAGAAAATTGGCTTCCAGGTGGAAAAGTCAAAATTAGAAACAGAACTGCTAGAACCCAAAACTAAGAATCTGTCAAGAATCTATAACTTGCTGTTGAAATGGAATACTCAGGATGAAACGGTGAAATCTGCTATGATTAAATGGGCACAAGATGTTGACATAATATCATGTTTGCTGACTGGGAACAGTTATGGACCACAGGTATGAAGTTTACGGCATGTAATGCCTTAAGAGAGAATATAATGAAAATGATATACAGGTGGTACATGACCCCAGTCAAGCTTGCAAAAATCTATCATTTGTCCGGTAATAAATGTTGGAAATGTAAAGAATGTAAAGAAACTGAAGGTACATTCTTTCACCTTTGGTGGACGTGCCCAAGGATTAAGGCTTTCTGGGAGATGATTTATAATGAAATAAAAAAAGTATTTAAATATACCTTTCTGAAGAAACCAGAGGCCTTTCTTCTGGGCATTGTCGGCCAATTGGTGCCAAAGAAGGACAGAACTTTTTTTATGTATGCTACAACAGCAGCAAGAATACTCATTGCAAAGTATTGGAAGACACAAAATCTACCCACTCTGGAAGAATGGCAGATGAAGGTGATTGACTACATGGAATTGGCAGAAATGACTGGCAGAGTCCGAGATCAGGGAGAAGAGTCGGTGAAAGAAGACTGGAAGAAATTTAAAGACTATTTACAGAAATATTGTAAAATTAAGGAATTTTAGAAGGATGTTGGATAGAAACTAAGTGGTTTCCAGCTGTAATGCTTTAAGAGATACGAAAAGAGGTTTACAAATGGGTAAAAGCTAAATGTTAAGGATTTGCTGAACTAACAAACTGAACTGGAATACAAAAAAGGGAGGTACGAGGAGGTCCGGGGAAATAAGTGTAAGGAAGATATGATATGGAAAATTAACGTGTTTTTAACTGTTTTTATTTTGTATGTTTCTTTTTATTTTTCATTTCTTTGTTATATTTAAAAAACTTTATTCTTTTTTCTGTATTTTGTATTTACTTGTATTTTTACTTTTTGTTTTTGTGTAAACTTTAATAAATATCATTTAAAAAAGAAGAAGAAGATGGTTTCATATGCCTTCAGACCACACTTGAAATAACAGAGTAAATCTGGAACCTCCCTGTGATGGGACGATGAGCTGCTTGTGTGTAAAATCCTAGTCCCTCAGAGTTTGGTCAAGTTTGCAAACCTCTGTCTGTAACGGAGCCCCTTAAACATGGCTCCGTCAGTCGCTGGCAGATTCCGACAGTGGTTGCTTTCGGAATCGCTTCCAACATAAAAGCTCCTTAACGGAAACACGTCTTCTGGACTCTCTGCGTGACAGTTTCCGGCGAGGAGTGGGTGTCCCTACAGGAGGTCCTGAAACCTCCCCACTGTTTTCGCTGGAAGTGTCTCTGAGCCATCCCTCCAGCTCCATTTCCCTCAGCTCAGCTCCTCTCCCCCTACTGGTTCCCTCTTCAGCTGCTGAGTCTCTCCCAACCTGTGTGAGCCCTTTCACTTCCCTTCCTTCCGATGGCAGTTCCCTGACATCCACCTCCCCTCCAGGGCCCCCTTCATCCCCTCTCGCCCCCTCCTCTACGGGCGGTGAGGAGGCAAAACCCCGGAATGAACTTCCTTCATCTTCCGATGTCCCGAACACTTCTCTCCACCTGTTGCGGTTCCTGGTCTCGAAGTACTCCTCCTCCTCAGAGTCCATCTCCCCTTCCCCTTCCGATTCCGAGAATCCTTCCAACTCCTCCTCCTCATCGGTGGTCCCAAAGTATTCCCTCCGGAACCTCTCCACAGGCTGAGGTTTCCTTGGGAACCTTTGATGGAACGTTTCTATCAATACCTCGTCATTGATATCTTCTGCCATTACCCAAGTGTTTTCTGACTCCGGTTCTCCTTCCCACGCTACCAAATACTCCACCTGATCCCCCTTCCATCTGGCGTCGAGGATTTCTGCCACATGGCTGCTGCATTCCCTTTCTTCTATGACCGGTCCCCGAGTGGCCATCCCTTCTCGTCCCCCCTCATACGGTGACAGTAACGACCTGTGAAATACTGGGTGCAGTTTCATGTGGTTGGGTAACCGGAGCCTGAAAGCCACTGGGTTGACCTGTTGAATGACCTCAAAGGGACCCAATCTCCTGGGTCTTAATTTCTTACAACCTCCTTTGAACGGCAACCCTTGGGTTGACAGCCACACCCTATCTCCCACCCTTATGGTTTCACCTTCCCTTCGGTTCTTGTCTGCCTGCCTCTTGTATTCTTCCTTCGCCCTTTCTAAGTTGAGTTGGAGCTGACGATGGATTGCTTCCATTTCTTCTACAAAATGCTCGGCTGCCGGGACACCCCATCTCTCCCCTTCTCCCCCTGGGAAAGCCCTGGGATGACACCCATAATTAGCCAAGAAGGGGCTCATCCCTGTGGACACATTCTCGGCATTGTTGTAGGCAAATTCCGCCAGCGCCAACTTTTCTACCCAGTCATTCTCTCTGTCATTGACATAACACCTCAGGTATTGCTGGAGGACCCCGTTTGCTCTTTCCGCCTGCCCGTTGGTTTCAGGGTGCCGGGCAGTCGAAAAGTTGACCTCCACCTGCAGTAAGCTCATGAGCTTCCTCCAGAACCTGGAAGTAAATTGTTTTCCTCGGTCTGAGACCACCCTCAATGGCACCCCGTGCAACCTAAAAATGTGTTCTACAAATAACTTCGCTGTCTCTTCCGCCGTGACTGCATGCGAGCAGGCTACAAAGTGGCACATCTTTGTTAGTAGGTCTACCACCACCATGATGGCTGTTTTCCCCTTGGACTTCGGCAGATCAGTCATAAAATCTATCGACACTGCCTCCCAAGGTCGTTCTGGGGTTGGTAAGGGTTCTAATAGCCCCGCCGGTGCCCGCCTCTCCCCTTTGGCTCGCTGGCATTGCTCACACCCTCTTACATACTCCCGTACATCTTCCCTCACCTTAGGCCACCAAAATTCCCTGGTGACCAACCACATGGTTTTGTGTTGTCCAAAATGCCCCGCCGTGGGGCTGTCGTGCAACTGCTTGAGTACCCTCCCCCTTAAGTCTCCTTCAGGGATATACAGTGCCCCTTTGTAATACAAAGCTCCATTTCTTTCCTCGAAACCCCCTGGTTCCTCTCCCTCACCCCTAAGACCTCTGAGCTTATTCTGGGCGTATTCATCATTCTCTGTTTCCTCTACCAGTTCTCTTTGTCCCACCAATGCCGCCCCACACACCCAGCGGTCCTCTGGAATGACATGTCTCTCTTCGGGTGCTCCCTCCCCCTCCAAATATTCAGGTTTGCGTGAGAGAGCGTCCGCCCTAATGTTCTCTGGGCCTGGCACGTAACAAATCTCAAAGTTAAATTTGGAGAACTCCTGGGCCCATCTCACTTGCCGTTGGTTGAGCACTCGTGCCGTCCTCCAATACTCTAGGTTCTTGTGGTCAGTGCACACTTGCACCTTATGTTGTGCGCCAATTAGCAGGTGCCTCCATCTCCGGAACGCCTCATGAATGGCTAGTAGTTCTCGGTCATACACCGTGTAGTTCCTCTCGGATTTGTTCAGCTTTCGCGAAAAAAAGGCACACGGTCTCCACTCTGACTCCTCCTTCCCTGGCTGCAGAAGCACCGCCCCAATAGCTCTGTCTGATGCGTCAGTTTCCACTCTCATCGGTTTTTGTAAATCCACATGCAGGAGTTGTTGTTCCGAGGCGAAGGCCCTTTTTAGTTCCTCAAATGCTCGCTCCGCCTCCTCAGTCCAAACGAACTTCTTCTTACTGCTGAGACAGTCCGTAATGGGCGCCGTCAGGTGGGCAAAGTTTCGGATGAACTTACGATAGAAGTTCCCAAATCCTAGGAACCTCTGCACATCCTTCCTTGTTTTGGGTGTTTTCCATTCCAGCACCGCCTGGACCTTGCCGGGATCCATGGCCAATCCCTTGTCTGACAGGCGATACCCCAGGAATTCCACCTCCTTGGTATGAAACTGACACTTCTCCAGTTTCACCCACAGCTGGTTGGCTTGCAGCCTGCTCAACACTTCTCTGACGTCTCTCACATGCTGCTCCTCATTCTCAGAATACACCAACACGTCGTCTAAGAAGGCCACACAATTCTTGTAAAGCAAAGGCCCCAGGACATGGTTCATAAACGATTGAAAGCACGCGGAGCCTCCTTGTAGGCCGAAGGGCATAACTAAATATTCAAATGCCCCCAAAGGGGTGAACATGGTGGTTTTCCATTCATCCCCCTTCCTTATTCGTATCAGGTTGTACGCCCCCCTTAGGTCCAGTTTAGTAAAAATCTTTCCCTTCCTGACCCTTGTCAAAATGTCGTCAATCCTGGGCATAGGGAAAGCCACTGGTTCTGACACTGCATTTAAGGCCCTGAAGTCACACACAAGCCTCGGCTTGTTCGTTTTTTTTTTATCCACAAAAAACACTGGGCTGCCCCCCACCGCCCTGGACTCTCTGATGAACCCTCTCTTCAGGTTCTTGTCAATGAACTCTCTTAGCTCCTGCATCTCTCTGTCTGACATGGCGTACAGCTTGCCTACAGGGAGCTGTGCCCCAGGGAGTAAATTGATTTGACAGTCAAAGGGTCTATGCGGGGGTAGTTGGTCAGCTTCCCTTTCGCTGAAGACGTCGCGGAGATCTGCGTATTGTCGTGGTACCTTCACGTTCTCCGTTACTTCAGTCCCTGCTAGGGTGGCTTGGGCCCCTGCCAAACCCTTTCCCTCTTTGCAGTGTTCTAAGCAATGTGCTGAACCAAAAGAAACCACTCTCTGATGCCAGCCCACCAGCGGATCATGTAACGCTAGCCAGCTCATCCCCAATATAATGGGAGCTCCTCCCAAGGTGGCCACATTAAACGCTATCAGTTCGGTGTGCCTTGCCACCTTCATTATCATTGGGACGGTCTGCAAGCTGACTTCTCCTCCCAACAGCTCCCTGCCATCGATCGTGGTCACCTGCAGGGGGTTGCTTAAAGGGATCGTCTGTATCTGGTGTTCAGCTGCAAACTCTTTGCTCATGAAATTGCAGGAGCTGCCTGAGTCCAACAGCGCCTTTATCTTTAGAGGGTGTCCGTTTGGCAGCTCTAGCGCCACTTCTATCACTAGGGCGGGTTTAGGAGGTTCTGGCGTGGGCACTTTCACTGCTCTTTGGCCTGGCTGCTGTGCCCCGACGGTGGCAGCCAGGCGTTGGCTTTTACTTGCTTCGGTATTTCTTCCTCTCTTCCCTCCACAGCTCCTACCATCCCTTGCCATTCCTTCCTCTGGGGGCAGACTCTGGCAAAGTGACCTGGCTGTTGGCAGAGATAGCATTTCCGGGCGCCTTTTCCCTCCTTCTTTCCCCCCTCACTGGGCTTTGAAACTGCGCGCGCGCGCGCTGTTCCGATTTCCATCGGCTCTGCCGGCGGGAAAGTTGGCTCTGGAATGTCTGGAATGCGGAACTCCTTCCAACGTTCCCCCTTCCCTTCCCGCCTCTCCAATGCTCTCGCCTCCTGGCGCGCTCCTATGGTCAGCGCTGATTTGGTCAGCTGGTCCATAGACTCCGCCCTGGGCGCCCGGGAAAGTTCGTCTTTCACAGCCGAAGAAAGCCCTTCTTCAAAGAGCATTTGAATGGGTTCCGCCGATAGATCCCACCCCAATTTATGGATCAACATGGTGAACTCAGTCCAGTACTCACGGACAGATCGGCTCCCCTGTTTGCAAGCCATTAACTGTCTGCGGACCACTCCCTGTTCAATATCGCTGGAAAACATCAGATCCATGGCGCGAAAGAACTTCATCGTGTCCTTTAGGACGTCACTATTCGCTGCCATCAGGGGTCTAACCCAGTCTCTCGCCCCCTTTTCAAGATGCCCAATCACGAAAGCCACTCGTGATTCCTCGTCAGGGAATTCATCAAACTGCAGATTGAGGGCATATTGCATCTCTGTCCGAAAGCCATGATAGTCTTTGGGCTCCCCCCCAAACTTCTGCACCAATCCTGGTACCTTTCTGACGAGCTGGGTGTCTTTCCCCTTTTTGTCTGCATCCTGAGCCCTCCTCTCCTCAAGCCTCGCCGTCTGCAGCGCTAGCTGGACCTCCAACACCCGGTACCTTTCTTCCAGGCTTGGACCCGCTCCAGCTCCTGCTTCTCCGGTTCCGGCTGGGTTGCTCATGATGCCTTCTCCTGCACAAGCTGCTCACGAAGACTGTCGGAATGCTGTGATGGGACGATGAGCTGCTTGTGTGTAAAATCCTAGTCCCTCAGAGTTTGGTCAAGTTTGCAAACCTCTGTCTGTAACGGAGCCCCTTAAACATGGCTCCGTCAGTCGCTGGCAGATTCCGACAGTGGTTGCTTTCGGAATCGCTTCCAACATAAAAGCTCCTTAACGGAAACACGTCTTCTGGACTCTCTGCGTGACAGTTTCCGGCGAGGAGTGGGTGTCCCTACAGGAGGTCCTGAAACCTCCCCACTGTTTTCGCTGGAAGTGTCTCTGAGCCATCCCTCCAGCTCCCTTTCCCTCAGCTCAGCTCCTCTCCCCCTACTGGTTCCCTCTTCAGCTGCTGAGTCTCTCCCAACCTGTGTGAGCCCTTTCACTTCCCTTCCTTCCGATGGCAGTTCCCTGACACTCCCATATACATAGTATGTACTCCATCAATGGACCATGGTCCCTCCTAAGGCCACTGATATACAGGGCTTCTCCATTGCAAATGCTTTTTCTACCTCTACTTAGTCAAAATTTTAGCATGCAGATTAGATTTTCTTATATTCTAATATTTTAATTTCGCATATTTCTGAATTTATGGCCCTTGGGGAGTTATGGAGAACCCTGTTGGATCAGATCAAAGGTCCATCTAGTGCAGCATTCTGTTTGCACATGCTTATGGGAAGCGCATAAGCAGGACATGAGCACAATAGCTCTCTGATATTGACCTACAAAAGCCTCCATCTGTTTGGTTCTATGCTACTTAGAGAACATTGGGGAGGGGGGGATCAGTGAGATTGCAAAAATTCCCAGGACATACAGAACAACTTAACATCTCCCTAGTGCTCCAGGATGAAAACCCAGATGTCACATACGCAATTGCTAGATTTTGCGCTGCCATGATGGATATTCACCGAAGGATGGTTTGTGTCACAAACCAGACCTAAACTGAAGGTCCATATTGCAGGACCTGTACCCCCTTAAGTTTTATTTCTTATACTGTAGTTGTTTTAACTATAGTCCTTTAACTAGTCCTTATGCTCTTACAGTTGTTTTAACTGCGTGTTTTTTATTTTTCTTAGCTCTTATCTGTTTTAATTATCAGTTTTTATTCATCCATTATCAGTGTTCAATCTCGCATTTTATTCACATGTTTTATCCTATGCTTGTTTCTTTGTCCTTATTTGCTCTTACAATTATCTGTTTAATTCCTAACCGCTGCTGCTGCTGCTGCTGCTGCTGCTGCTGCTGCTGCTTCTGCTTCTTCTTCTTCTTCTTCTTCTTCAGTGAGATTGCAAAGCTCCTGTTTAATAACAGTTTCAGTTGGTTGAAACTGTACCCAAGTGATAGCTCAACGTATATAAATGCATTGCTATTGCCATTTTTCTGTCTTGAGAGACAATGGAGTGCTTCTCCAGGGATGAAGTCTGGAGAATCACAGCACCTGCTGTGGCTGCAGACACTTGTAACTGCTTTCTCCTGAATTGTTTTTGCTGCATTGGCAGCACCAAAGTGACCTCTCTGGGGCGCAAGCCTGGGCAGTGCATATGGAGGTCTGCCTCTCGGCCTCGCTGATGAGGTCCAAAGGAAAACAGGGCATTACATTTGTCACCAGCTTGGCTGCAGGAATTGCCAAAAGAAGGCATACAAAACACCATCCAACTGCCTTAGGGACTCCACTCCAGACTTGTGTAGGGTTTACTCTTTAGCATTTTCTTCTCCCGAAGAAAGGCAGTGGGTATGGATTTTTCCTCAGAGTTTACCCCCGAAAACCTTTCTCATTAATGAGTATAGATGCATATATATATAAATGTACATATAACATCTATAGAAGCATTTGTTCTCTTTTTCTTTGTCTAAGAGTAACACAAACTGTCAGCTAGATAACTTTTCTACTACTATAGAAAAGTCATTTTTGAACTGCAAACATAACTTTAACAAGACCAATGAATACTAAAATCCCCACTCCGACCCTGGTGAGAGTAAAACAACAATTTCCTACCATTTCCTGTAGGAGGCTGTTTGTAGTCAGGGCTTCCAGCCTTCTACACTCCTGCTGCATTTGGTGCCTTTCTTTTTCCATTTCCTTGACACTCTTCTGCATTGTTTCCAGTTGTGCTTTCACGTCTGTGACCTGCAATGTGACACAAGGATAACTGAGGTAAGATAGATCCCTTTCTTTCACCAGGATGCAGTGGCTGGGCAACACAACGATCAACGTGGGAATGCAGGGAACACTACATACATTTCAGGACAAATCTGTATGACTAAGCTTATGAGATTTAGAAGTCAAAAGCTGCTGAGTCTCTGAAGCTTGTGATGAGCTGTCCCATGGGGAATGATAAACCTATATAGAAAAGGGGGGGGGGAGTTATCTGTGCTGCATGAGGGGAAATCCCTGATCTAAATCTTACTTCAGGTAACTAAAAAAAGAAAAAGACAAGTCACTGATTCTAATCTTCAGTGTCTGGCCCACATTCCTATTGGTTATATAAAGTTAATATTAGCCAACCTTACAGGACTGTTGTACAGATTGAAATGCTGTGTGCAAAGTACTTTTAAAACTTGCTAGATCACAGCTTACTAGTATTATTTTTATGTTCTAAAATACTAACCTTTTCAGACCCAGAACTCAGCTTCACTCAACTTAAACAAAGGACTAGAGCAAAGACCAGATAACCTCCTGAGCTCACAACCCCATTCATAAGCAGCAAACATTTTGGGAACGGAAATTTGGGTGGATGGGACAGCTCAGCATTAACAGCAGTATCATGGTCTTCTCTTTTTCATTACCTTTGGCAACAGCGGCAAGACTAACACACTTCTTCCACAGGTCCCATTGCCATTTTCTTTTCTCCAAACTACCTGAACCTAGCATCATTTGGAGTGGCCATTTTACTGTAGTAGCCACCATCTTTTACCCCACAGTGCTCCAGGGCAACGCCAAATCCATCTGCAGACCCTCTTGGGTGTTAAGATCAGCAGAGGCTCAGGGTGGTGGAGGCTCTGCAGCAGTCCCTAAATTGTAAAACTCACACCTCACCAAAAATGCATCCGACATCTTCACCATACAGTTTTCATTATATGCTGAAGGTGCACATGTGGTAGCAAAGGGAGTGGGGGAAGAAGGCCACCACAATTAATGGTAAACAGTGCCATCTCTGAATTTCACTCCCTAACCCAGGCATAGGCAAACTCCGGCCCTCCAGATGTTAGGGACTACAATTCCCATCATCCCTAGCTAACAGGACCAGTGGTCAGGGATGATGAGAATTGTAGTCCCAAATATCTGGAGGGCCGGAGTTTGCCTATGCCTGCCCTAACCTGTGGTATAGTGGTTAAGAGCGGTAGACTCGTAATCTGGTGAACCGGGTTCGTGTCTCCGCTCCTCCACATGCAGCTGCTGGGTGACCTTGGGCTAGTCACACTTCTCTGAAGTCTCTCAGCCTCACTCACCTCACAGTGTGTTTGTTGTGGGGGAGGAAGGGAAAGGAGAATGTTAGCTGCTTAGAGACTCCTTAGGGTAGTGATAAAGCGGGATATCAAATCCAAACTCTTCTTCTTTAGTCATCAGAATTCAGTATCCTCTCCAAAAGACCGCAGCAATCATCACCTCAAACCTACATCAGATGCACTTGCTAGGTTTTCAAAAGCAGTATATGCTTTTGTTCCTTGCCCACCCTTTCTGCTACTCTACCTTCCCCTTCTTAAAAATTAGACAAGACAAAACAAAACAAATTAAAATTAAAAGTATAGAAAGGTAGCCTCCACTTCTGTCACACTTAAATAGAAATTTACCTTTTTTCCATACTGCTGTTTCATTCGCCTGAACTGCTGATCCCATTGATTGTTCACTGCCAGCAGCTGAAATTATTAACTAATTGTGTTAGGTACATTATTTATTCTCACATTACAAGTGTGAAACCTGAAGTGGTCTTATATTTTAACCTTGGAACTGGCATATTATTTTAGAGATTTCATTTGCCTTATTTCCTGATTCTCAGAACAGGAATAGTGATAAAACATAAATATTTTAAATTTTAATTTAACCAAGTAAATGAATGCTGAATCAGCCATCAAATTCTTGCCCGAGGAAAAACATTTCAGGAGAAACAGAGGACAGGACTTTGGGAAGTTTCAAAGCTGCTGTGAGCTGTGACCTACAGGGCCTTCCCCAACACTGGTATTTCCTGAGATATGCAAGAGTCATTGGAAGAATGTGGCTCCTAAAGCATGGAAGCCTCAGGTCATTTAAGGTTTTATTGATTATATCTGCTTCCAACCTCTTAACTACACTACTTACAGCTGTTTTGTATTACTATCAAAACACTTACAATAATATTATATTCTGTTTGCCTTGTATGATATATAAAGCATAGGAATGAATGTTAGGGCAAGACGAATAGGGAGTGGCAGCTGAGTCAGGCTTAATGCTGTGGAAATGCAAATGTTAAACACAAGACTTCCTGCAGGGATTTCTAAGATGAGCAGACTTCCCTCACAGCTCTGAAAGTTCACATAGTTCACAGCAGCATGAAATGTGCTTCTTTCCCATCTTTTATATATACCATCATGTAAGCATTCCAGACAGGATAGCCCCTTACAACACACTACCAAGAAAAAGGGCAAAAGAGGTCACAGATTTCCATAACATTTGCATATACTAATTTATATGTATACATGAAAATTTAGAGGGAAGATATCAATAGAAATACATTACAATACATCATAGTGGGGAGACTGTAACCTAGTGAACTGTGTGCCTGCTCAGTCTGCCTTTTAGGTGATGTCAAGAGGCAACTTCAAGGCACAATTTCCTTCTTAAGTTTAAACCAGACTTGGACCACACAATACTTCAAATAGATGGCTACTTCAAACAGACAACTGTACAGTTGGATATATGCCACCTTGATTCCAAAATCTTTTTTGTCAACATTTGAGGCCAAACCTATTGGTCCTAATGGGTAAGGAAAGTCTAGTTTGAGGCCAAACCTATTGGTCATAATGGGTAAGGAAAGTCTAGTAAAGGTAAAGGGACCCCTGACCATTAGGTCCAGTCGTGACCGACTCTAGGGTTGTGGCGCTCATCTTGCTTTATTGGCCAAGGAAGCCAGCTTCCAGCTTTCGTGTAATGTGGCCAGCATGAATAAGCCGCTTCTGGTGAACCAGAGCAGCACACGGAAACGCCGTTTACCTTCCCGCTGGAGCAGTACCTATTTATCTACTTGCACTTTGACGTGCTTTCAAACTGCTAGGTTGGCAGGAGCAGGGACCGAGCAATGGGAGCTCACCCCGTCACAGGGATTCAAACCGCTGACCTTCTGATCGGCAAGTCCTAGGCTCTGTGGTTTAACCAACAGTGCCACCCGCGTCCCTTAAGGAAAGTCTAGATGATACATTTTACATGTACATATAAACATGAACCATAATTATGCACACAATTTTCAACCACATGCATGATGCAATTCATGCATAGGAGAACCAAGATTAGCCACTGCTTCCTCCAGAAAGATTAATGTGCATTTACAACAATGAATTTACAACCCAAAACTCCAAGTGAACAACCCATTGCAGTGCATCAGCTTGTCAAAAAAAATGCTTAAAATTTACCTCTTGCCTCTGTTTTTCCAATGATATAATCTGTTGTTCCAGTACACCTACTGGCATCTTCTTTGTCAATGTATCCTATGAAAAGAAAAGAAAGCATATGTATATTAGGTACTGTTTCAGTGTATATTAGGAGCCCCTGAAAAATGTGACTTAAGCAAACTATGTAAGTTTCCAGAGTGCACAGCAATAATAGATATATAATATTAGATACTTTTTATATCTTACATTAACAAAGAACAACCTTTAAAAAAAGAAAGAAAAAAGACTTTTTGATTTCATTGTCAATAGTTAGTTATTATTTTTAAACTTATTGTGCATCTTTTCATAGCAGGAAGATGAAAAAGTTCTACATACATGACAAAGAAGCAGAGAAATTGGGGTGCCTTTAAGACAGTACCCTAGGTAACCTCTAGGTTCGAGTACTGCAACAATTACAGCCCGATACAAGATACAGTATTAGTGGTCCTAGCACAAAATGAAAAGTCCAATTGCCACAGACACATATGTCCAGCCGGTGCACTCCTTTACCTCTGACAGGCTGCTTGAAGTTCTCTTCTCATCCTCCATGCCCACCTGCCTCTGTCGGGTGTTGTGTTCACTAAAGGCCTTTAAAACAGATGAAGGAAAACAAGTCACATACGTTGTGTGGGAGAATTCATTCAAGACAAGAAGAAGGCCACTAAGACTTCACAAAAGCATCACAGAAAACGCATCCATGTCTTTCTCTCTGTGTGTGGAATACAGCAAGTGATGGAACTTGTATTTGAATCCTTCACAAACTAGGGGGCTTCCCAAAATGTCTCAAGTTATGTAGCCTATGATTCAGGTGAAAAGATAGCTGGCTGTTTCTTGTGGTATGTAAACTGCAGCTTCCTTGTTGTCACCCAGCTGTTCTCTGGGAGGGGAAGCTGTACAGACAAGAAAAGGGGAGTAAACTGACTAGGTCACACACCCCTCCCTCCTGCCACTGATAAGCATTTCCTCTTGGATCTCCCCCCCCCCCCCAAGTGTCCTTGCACGTTCAGAGAACTTTTCAGATTGGATGTTAAGACATACTGTATATTTGCCCATGACAGTGAAATAAGTGAGTCATGGTTTATGTAAAATATGAGCAATGCTTCCGAAAACAATTGGGAAGGAAATGTCCAACATAACGAACAATATGTACCATGTAGCACAAAACATATACAAACTGGGTGTGCAATTCCCGCCCCCCCCCCCCAGTTAAGCACACATAAACATATTCTGCCTCTTCAAATATTTGCTGGCTAGTAACAAAGTAATAAAGTAGTGAGTTCACAAGGGAATAAATCAAGGTGTGTGTTCCTATTAAGACTGAATATCACAGAACTGTGATTTTCTAATTACACTAGTAGCAAGTGGTTGGCAATAATTTCAAGTCACATATAATTGTTAAAGTAATTAGAAAGTTCTGGGTTTTAGTAAAGTTGGCCTTTTACATTCCTGCTGTTGTTGTTTTTGCAGGCGTAGAGGGTGGGAATCAGAGGATTCAAATGAAGTATAAAGCCTTAAATCTACAGGGGTGAGGTAGGAAAATCGTGATTGGTAGGTTCAAGGTGTGATGTCAGAGTTGGGAAAAGAGATAAGGATCAGGCCCACTGGCCAAAATTGTTTCCTACCAGACACAAACAACTGAAGGTATTTTCAACAAGTTTTTCCACCAGGGTGAAAAGGTCTTTGTCCTAGGTGTTCATTTTCTTTTTCTTTTTTTAAACTGCCTTTAGTTTTCTTTCTATTTATATACTTTCAATATAGCTGTTTTTATGGTATATCTGTAAATCACCTGGGACACAGGTAAAAGGTCATTCATAAATAAATTATGAATGGAGGGCAAAAATGATGTATCAAAAATGAATGGAGCTTGAAAATATATGAGTTTGGTATTGAATATTGATAATTTTTTTAAAGGTCCGATGTTCTCAATTCATTTCACTTATTATCATGCATTATTTTTAAGCACCAACATATAATATATTAAAATTTAAACCATGCTTTGAGAAATACCACACCTTTATGGGCAACCTGGCCACTCATTTGGTTACTGTATTGATGAAATAATAGACTTTTCTGCAGCTGAATCCCACACATCTGCGTGACAACTTATGATTAAACAGTGATTTTACTTTAGAAACTAATGTTTAAGTCAAAACTTCCTATAAACAAGTAAGTGCAGTTCAAATCAGAGCAACATTAAACTTTTAAATATTCAAGAACGATTTTCCCCCTGTTTTGGTTGGCCCACATTCAGTCCTATACATTTGGGCTATTACTCAGTACATACACCCATCACTTTTAGTATCCTTGTCTGGCTCAGTTTACCTCAGTTACATCACAGTCAAATTCTACATTTTCAAATCATTGTATGTTCCTTCTTCATGGCAGCCTTGGATATGACCTAAAACCTACATGGCACCTAAGTCAGGCTGTTTACACACTATACCTTTAAAGCACATTTGAATCACTTTCTTTCCCTCACAGAATTCTGGGTACTGTAGTTTATAAAGGGTTACTGTGAATTATAACTCTGTGGGGGGTAAACAACAGTGCCCGGTATTTTTTGGGCAAAAGAATGTGCACATTAAAGGTACAGTGTATGCACAACCTAACCCTCACCAGTGTGTCTGCTATGTCCTCACACACTCCATCCTTAAGGTAAAGGTAAAGGGACCCCTGACCATGAGGTCCAGTCGTGACTGACTCTGGGGTTGCGGCACTCATCTCACTTTATTGGCCAAGGGAGCCGGCATACAGCTTCTGGGTCATGTGGCCAGCATGACTAAGCTGCTTCTGGCGAACCAGAGAAGTGTACGGAAACGCCGTTTACCTTCCTGCCAGAGTGGTACCTATTTATCTACTTGCACTGTGACGTGCTTTCGAACTGCTAGGTTGGCAGGAGCAGGGACCGAGCAACGGGAGCTCACCCCATCATGGGGATTCGAACCGCTGACCTTCTGATCGGCAAGTCCTAGGCTCTGTGGTTTAACCGACAGCGCCACCCACTTCCCTTTAGACTATGTTTAAATGCAGACTCCATGTCTTCACCACCCACCAACATATTTCCTCCTCTTCCTCTCCCAGCTGCCATCCTTCCTCCTTTTTACCATATAGTTTGATAAAGGGCTCTGGAGAATTTGAAAGTTTACACATTGTTTTGTGACATTTTGGTTCGCCTAATGAAGTGTTGCCCTGATATAGATTTTGAATTGAAAGTCAGTTTTGGTTTCTCCCTGCTGTTACCTAGGTAGGTTTAACAGACAGGAAACTGGAAAGGTAGAATACAGATAAAGAAAGCTGTGGTAATACTTTTACTTCTATGGTATAACATGAACAGAAACCTCCTTCGTGGGCGTGTTATATTGCGAAGTATATATATAGTTCTTCACACATTTAAAATTGCACATTGCCGAAGGTGGGTGGGTTGTCAAAAGTGTGAATTGAGTAACAAGCATTGTGGACTGTACATGAATTCATTCATCCACTCAAAACTTTTATACGCAACGCTTCAACACAAAGTTTGCCCAGGAAAAGTATGTGCTGGATTTTAGGTCCTTTCTTATCATCTCTGCATAAGTAGGTATCTGAGGAATCCCCATCAAATCTACATTTATCTCCCTCTAAGCCAAAATAATGAAACAAAGCTGTGAAACATGGCCCATTCACCCTTGCCTTCCATGTTAGTTAGCATAACTAAAAGAATTACAAAACAGATGTGATTTAGTCAGTATGTGCAATGTAAGATTGCAAAGTATGTCAAGAATGAGAGGTAGATGAAAGAAAGGAAAAAGCATGCTCATGCTGTCCAGACAATGCAGGACAGGAAAGTCCACCTTAGGAAAGAGAGCAGGAAGACTGGACATATAAGGTAAAAATATGTAAACGTTTGCAATGAAGTGCAGTGACGCCCTTTACTCAGAAAGGAGGAGTGGCATGGAATGCGCTGGAACAGCAAAAGCATATCAAATTAAAATGCAAACTAATGCTCAAAGTGCTTCTTCAACTTTACAGTATTTGGATAAACTGTCAGAAGTGGTTTCGTCATGCTGACCACATGACCCAGAAAGCTGTCTGTGGACAAGCGCCGGCTCGCTCGGCCTGAAGCGAGATGAGCACCATACCCCATAGTTGCCTTTGACTGGACTTAACCATCCAGGGGTCATTTACCTTTATCTTTTATCTTAGTATTTATTTAATACTTTTCGTGAATTTTCAAAGTATTTCCACATCTATTATCTCTTTAATGTTTACCATGACCCTATAATGTAGGTCTAACATTATTTCCTTCATCTTAATTTGCAGACGCAGGATATCTCAGAATATTTGCCATTGTTTTCCTGCAGCAGCAGCATTTACAGTATTGGAGTGACTAAAAATGTATTATTTAACCTACCCTAGCATTTTGTAGAAAGTTGCACAGAAAATAAAAGATATGAGAAAGGTGCCCCTGTGGTCTGCTCAGCTCTGGACTGAACTGGTGTTGCACAGAGTACCCAGGTACAGAAGAACTATGGTCTAATTCATCCAGGTCTGGTCCACCCAGTTCCCCCAACCAGGTCTCAGTTATACAGACCAGCATGCATGGAGCAACATGCCCTTATTATGTACCAACCTAGAATTCAGTAACAACACCACCAGGCCACTGGGCACAATGGATGAACCTCCAGTGATACCAGGGGTGGGAAGAAAATTAAAAATGCATTATATTAGGGGAAACTGCCTTGCAAAAAAATGTGCATATTGGGCAACGTAAAACAAAAATTTCACACAAAAATGCTGAGAAATTTTCATGAGATTTGTTCTGAAAGAAATTTGCAAACAGGAAATGTGGAAAACTGAACTTAAGACTGGAAAAATTAAAAATAGAGAGAAACAAAATTGACAGATTCACCCATCCCTAGTTGCAGCGATATCCTTCCTTAAAAAAAAAAATCTGAAGAATTTTTTTTTTTATTTGAGCCAGAACATTTTCCACTCTGTTAAGAAACATATGTAACAACTATATCCACTGCTGCACATCATCCAAATAACCTTTTTACATTTTATTTTTGGCTCTTTCTATGAGTACACAAGGATGTGGAATGGCAACTCAAGCAGTGCTCAATATAGTTGAAAACCTTCATAAATTTTCTTCTGGCAGTTTTCATATCATTGACCTAGGAGGACATTTCCACCCTTTCTGACCAAATTCATATGAAACACAACCAACCACATCAAAGTATTCAGAGAACTCATTTTACAATTTATGTTCCCTTTTAAGATTCCTTCCTAAAGTACAGACACTATGTTCCAAGCAAAACCCATGATCGTCAGACACTTTTCATATGGGCGCCCAAGTTCTTCTCTGTCTTCTTTCATCTCTACAAGCTGGGCTCTGCCTTTCATTATCATTTTTGCATTGCATCCCTTCCATTTCCAGGATTTCTCAAGTCTTTCTCTTCCTTGGGCTGTATTCCTTTCTGATGAAGAATCTGCATTTTTATAGCTGACTTTTGCATACCCTTGTTCTAAGGCAGTACTGAACTGAAACATGTTGATCATTTGAAGCAAAGTGAGAGGGTGATTCCCCTCCCCCCAAGCTTGGAAGATAGATGGCCATCTAGTGGCTCACAAATGACATTTAAGTTTCCCAAAGGAAACCCAACAAGCTTAAAACAGCACACTACCATGTCCCCTGTATCGCTGTTACCCGCTCAGCTTCAAATTCAGTGACCAGCTTCTAAGGCTCTTTCTGAACATGGTTTCAACAGTTATGTTGGTGTTAACTTTACCCATCATATTTCTAGGCATCTTAAGATGCTGGTGCATGGTGCCAAAAAGGTGCATTTGTGGAACTGTTTAGAATCAAACCAGTAATTCATCCTAGCCAGCGTCGCCTCTCAACTGTCAGTATTTTGTGGGAGGGATGCAATCACCTACCCAAAAATGTGTGTGCAATTCAAGTGGATGAAGGTTGACCAGTGCAACGTATCTGCTGTTTTAAAAATTGCATTTTTTTTGTAGTTAGTGAGAGGGGAAATGCATTTAAAAGAGTAGGATAAATGAGTGACTGATGGGAAGACATATAACATATGCACAAGTGAGTCAGGATGAAGGTTCAGTAAAGGGTGGGCATTGCATAATCCCCATGTACGATGTGTGCAAGCAAATCAAGATGAATCAAGGTCATCTGGAGGAGCCCCAGGATTCCAGAATATTCTCATTGAAAGCTGGTCTGTCCATATCTTCTACTGGACTAAGAGGATACAAGAAACTCTTGGAAAAGGAATTGTTTTTGGCCTGCTTTGGATGCAACCATATCCTTATGGATGTGGGGAGGTGTATCAGCCTGTACAGCCAGTGTGGTGTAGTGGTTAAGAGCGGTGGACTCGTAATCTGGTGAATCGGGTTCGCGTCCCCGCTCCTCACATGCAGCTGCTGGGTGACCTTGGGCCAGTCACACTTCTCTGAAGTCTCTCAGCCCCACTCACCTCACAGAGTGTTTGTTGTGGGGGAAGAAGGGAAAGGAGAATGATAGCCGCTTTGAGACTCCTTGGGGTAGTGATAAAGCGGGATATCAAATCCAAACTCTTCTACATTGTTATCTTTTAAAGTTTCAAGATTTATCATCTAATGTTTCTAAGGTTCCATGCACACAGACAAATAAGATACCTGAAAAGCCTTAACAGCATATGTCAGGAATCAAACATCATATGAGAACAAATGTTCTTTTCTATTAGAGGAGCTTTCCAATAGAGTTTGCTTGTGTATGTCTTGGAGGGAAACAAAGCTGACAGCATTTATCTTGTTCTCATAAGGATTGATAGCTGAATCTTCTCTTCAAGTTATACAGTGGGCTTAACTTAAGGATAATTAAGATCACTGCACCCCAAGAAAGGACTAGGATATCGCAACACACTGTAATGAAAAACCATTACAGATGCAATTACTGGTGCATGAAGCAGATGTTCACAGTCTCATTAGCTTCTCACAGCAGATCACAGTCATGTGGTACCTTTTAAGCCTAGTTTTATTTTCCCTGTGAAGATCTCCTGGTTTGTATAAAAAAGGGGGAAGGAAGCAGAGGGAATTTGTTTACACATAAGTCCTGAAAACAGCTTGGAAAGAGCCTTTGGGTTACAAGATGTCAGTTTATGGGATGTCATCTGAATTCTCTGCTTCAGAAATTGTAAACATTATAGAAAGGCATGCAGACCCACTGTGCTCCCAAATGGGTTTGCGAAAAAGGGCCTCAGAAGAAAATCAAGAAGACTCAGATAAACACTCCAGGATCCCACCCTCAAAAATATGCAGCGAATTGTGTGATTCACCTGCCTTCTGAGGGAAATTGAAGGCAGCCAGGTATTTTTGTTCCGGCAGAAGGCAGTACAGGTTTTGTTTTGTTTTGTTTTGTTCTCCCACCCCCCAAAAATACAACATGTTGTTAACTTCTTTTGAAGTAGATAGGTAGTGTGTTGCTATATGAAATCTGATCTAAGTGAACTTCAAGCACACAGGGCATAGCACATAACTTTTGCAATCTATTAAACACTTTCCCCCATATATATTTTTACTGGATTATATTCTCTCCTCCCCACCTGTTTTGCATTTCAGTTTATACAAGTTATAAATAAACTGGCCTCTGTTTAACTTCACATTTCTTCACTCTAATCTCTCCTGCTTTTTTAATATCTGAGGACTGAATGTGCAATTTTCAGTTATTTCTGAGTTTAAAGCAGATATTCAGCATATAACTGGCCCAATTTATATATCCTAGATTAATATGCAATCTGGATCACAGCTATCCTTCATTTGTCATACTTCCCGAATACTGTGTCACAAAAAACCCATTTTTAAACATGTGCACTGTATTTAAAAGAAATACATATTTTAGGTTTAGATGGATGCAAAAATTCATAATAAAGGCTAAAATATGTATTTTAGGTTAAAACATTTTGGATTAGGCCATTGGCCTGATCCAGCAAGTCTTCTTATGTTCTTATGTAAAAGCTTGTCTCCTTGTTTACTTTATGTTTTTGCCTTAAATATAAACATTGTTTCTCTTTAGAGTGAAGTACATTAAAATTTGCCTTTAATTAAAAAAGAACACTTAAAATAAACAGAAGATAGTAACAACAACCACTTTGTACCACCAGAGAAGCGACCCAGCTGCATCAATAGCAGTCAGGGGTAAATAGACACAGAAGGGAATCAAGGAACAATTATTCATTTCTTTATCTAAATATTTATGTCCCACACTTCAACCCCCAAGGTGGGTCATGACATCAATTCATAGAAATGAAGCAAGGAAGCAAACAAACAAACAAACAAAAAGAGCTGAATCTCTCCTCTCCAAGCCATGTATTAAAGCCAAAGAAATGGGGGTGAGGGTGAGGAAATAAACTAAACCAAAGCTGTGGCAGTACAAAAAGGGATGAGCATTTATCTAATCCATTTTTATCCCAAACTTCAGGACACTTTGCCCTTCACAACAACCCTATAAGGTTGAGCTGAGAGATAAAGTCCGGCTTAGGTTTGTTCACTTAGCGAGCTTCATGGTTGAGTGGAGATTTGAACCCAGGGCTCCCTGATCCTAGGGCTCTCTCAAATGACCTCTTTATTAAGCTTTCATCCTGATTTGCTTCCACTAAGTTTGAGTGGAATACGAATGAATGCTCTCTGGGCAAAATGGCTGCTGTTTCCCTTCTCTTATACAATTCCATTTGAAAAGAGTTACCTGAGAACCGCTGAGAAGAGACATGAGAAATGTAACATTGTGAAATGTTCAAATAACCTAAGTCAAGTATGTAACAGCATTTTAGTAACTGTGTTGCATTGAAGATCTTTAGTGGAAAGTGCCATGTTTTTTAAAAAAATTACTTTCTACGTACTAGCAACATGTTGCTTCTTATTCAAAATATCATACATGCTCCATGTATTGGTTTTTCAAGTTTCTGGAACCACTGGGCTCTTTTTCTTCTGGGTGAGAGCTAGGAATACATGAGCATGTGGTGTTATTTATGTGTCTAAGACAGAGATGGGGAACCCAGGAACCTTCAGATGTTGCTGGATTACATCTCCCATAACCCTGTATCATTGACCAAGCTGGCTGGGGCTGATGAAAATCGGGGTACAACATCTGGAGGGCCACAATCTCCCCACCCCTGATTCATGCAATGCCTAGGACTTGCCGATCAGAAGGTTGATGGTTCGAATCCCCGTGACGGGGTGAGCTCCCGTTGCTCGGTCCCAGCTACTGCCCACCTAGCAGTTCTCCGGCGGGAAGGTAAACGGCGTTTCCGTGTGCTGCTCTGGTTCGCCAGAAGTGGCTTAGTCCTGCTGGCCACATGACCCGGAAGCTGTCTGCGGACAAACGCCGGCTCCCTCGGCCTATAGAGTGAGATGAGCGCACAACCCCAGAGGCGGTCACGGCTGGACCTAAGGGTCAGGGGTACCTTTACCTTTACCTTTGCAGTGATGAGACCAAAAACTGCATCACCTATTCAGCCAGAGTGCCAAGATGAATAACCTTTATTCCAAGAAGAACTCCAAGTCACACATGAGACCTACCTTCCTGTCTGCCACAGGAGGGAGAGAAATTGTGCAGGTGTTGCATACCTCAGAAACAGAGAACAGAACAAGATGGCCCAGCATTGCCACCATTCCTAAAAATATGAAATACCAGTGGGATAACAATCTTGCCATCAGTGACACTGCTTTGTTAATTTCGAATCTCTGGCTTTTGATCATAGGCAAATGAGTAGCATAAAACTGGTGTATCACTGCCCCATGTGAAAGCACTGATGTGGTGATGATGGTTTAAAGTCCTGAAAAGTAATGACATTTCATACAAGTGTTTCCCCTAAAATCAGGAAGCAACTACAGAGGGGAGATATAATGAAGTGTTTGTTCCCATCATATAAGCAATAAAGGAAGTTGTATACAACGGCACAGTACAAGTCGTGATGATTAAAAGCAGCTTGTCAAGAATGACAAAGTGGAAAGAAAGTTGCTTACGTTCGGGGGATGTGAGCTGCTCTCCAGCTTCTTGCAGGATTCCCAAGCACCACTCTTCCCTATCAGAATCCTTATTTCATCATCAAGCTCTGTGCTGTCGCATCTAGTTAAGGAAGAGGAAAAAACGCTTTATCTTCTAAAACTGACAAATATGCATCAGGTATAGAAATGCTACTCTTTACTAATAATCCACGATATTTTCAATCATCAGTGCTATTTGCTAAATCTTATTTTTGGATTTTCATCAAGCTCCAAAAAGCTAATCTGCTAGGTAAAAGAAGAGCAACTCTGAAAAGCTCATCTGTTAATTAAAAGATGACCTTTTCTAGGAGAAATATGTAAATTAGGGTGTATAAAAAGAGAACAAGGGGAAGGAAAGACTAAAAGCTCCTTCCTGCCCTTATGACTAAGGCCATAGCCAAAGATATGCAATATCATGAATACTTCTGTTTTTAAAATGCATATAAACTATTAGTAAACTGAATTAAAATGTTAAAATGTTTATTAAAATATTCACTAAAAGGGAATAAACATATATAAGTATTGTAAGTTTTCTGATTGGGTGCATTTTTCTGTTAAAATTTTGGCAAATATACACATAGGTATATATAAACACACTTGGATAAGAACTGCTTTCCAGCTTCTGTAAGCGCAGACTGATTTGCTATAAAATAGTTTTGAAAGAGATGGCTACGGAAGCAGCTGGTGTTGCTGACTCTTGAAATTATTAACAAAATATCTGGAACCTGGGACACAATCCATGACAGGACCAGCAATGGAGCAAGGAGTAAAACCAAAGTTTCAATCAGTTTTATGAGATGGAAGTCTAGGGGCAGAAACCAGCCCCAAAGTTGTCTGCTCACCTATGTTTGAGAGAAAAGAAACCAGGCATTTAAAATCTTCCCCACCTTAATTGGAAACCCTAGGAAGAACTGAAGTACAGTGAGGAGATTTGTGGAGGCTGTTGGTGTGAAGTTGCTTCTTCTAAATGAGTGCTACTAAATTATCCCCCAAACAATTAATGTGCTAATTATTTTCAGGGGATATCACTGAAGTTTTTATCAAACTAGTTCAGAGTACAAATTTACCCAGCTCATACGAGTAAATATTAAGAGGGCAGTGTGTTTTAAGCCTGTATTATTAAGTGAAATATTAGATTGTGCTCCACTGACAATTATTTCAGTGGTATGACCAGTAAAACTACATTCTGGCATGTAACAAGTACCAGAGTCTAAAAAGCTCAATGTGGCTACAGAGGAAAAGCAAGGCAATCTGTAGAATGTAGCTACAGGAGGAAAAGGGGGAAACCAATCCAATCCCTTTCCATCACCTGGGGCTGATTCATACCTGAAAGGTTGAGGAAGGTGACAAAATAAAATTCAGATTAGAGAAAAAGATTTTAACCTGGGTTTCTGTAGCCAACGCTCTCTGCAATGTATTGCAATTCACTGGCAGTGCACTGTGAATACCTCTCTGTCATGAAAGTTACAGCTCAGTCACACACAGAGAGATATGGCACTCATCTACCGTTTTAACTTAACTTGACTTGACTAATAAAATTGCATGCCTGGGAACACTTCAAAAATAAATTGCAAGATAAACTTCAGAAACATGTGTTTTAAGATCCCGGAGGTTATATGTTTTGTGACTCACTTTTTTATTCATTAATTAGGATTTTTACATGACTCTCAACATGAGCCAGGAGTACAGTCATCATCGCTACTCTCTCATCCATGTCCATCAGGAGCATGTGGTTCAACTTCGCACAACTTGTCAGCATGCCTAATGCACAAAATGTAATTCTCCTGCACAGTATCGTGTACTGTGCTGCATTAAGTAGGCCTGATGGCATTTGGAAGCAGTCAGAGGTTAAATCATGAAAGCAGTCACTCAGCTGAGACAGGACTGAACTGAACATTGTTTACATAATGAGTGAGCACAATTTGTAGACTGGCACCTTAATCCTATATGGATTTTTTAAAATAAGCAATCCCTGATTATTTCCAATCTGTAGGTAGAATGGGGACACAGGAGCTTATGCAATGAAATGGCTAGGGCTGCTGGCAGGGAAGTTTCTGATTCCTCAGATCTTGCTTCAGTAATTCTGGTGTTGTGGTTAGGGTGTTGGACTAGGGCCACGGCCAGGCCAAACCGGGTTCAAATCCCCACTCAGCCATGAAGCTTGGGAGGTGAAATTGAGCCTCTCAGATGAGCTTCCATTATGTAGTTGTTTTGAGGATAAAATGGAGGGTGAGGAATCATGCTGCCTTGAGCTCCAACGAGGAAAGGCAGGATGTAAATGTAGTAAATAAATAATTTTGTAGCCATAGCCAAGCTGCTTCTAGCCTCAGTTCCTGATCTGCAGTGTGGGTACTGTTATGTACTGAAGTTCTCACCCTGGGCCAGCAGGGGGATACTGTAGATAGTTATGCAAATGAAGGATCGAAAGTGACGTTCAGTGATTGGATAGTTTTTATGCAAATGAAGGATCGAAAGTGACGTTCAGTGATTGGATAGTTTTAGAAAGTTGCTACAGTAACTGTTGTAATGGAGCTCTATATAAGCAGGCTGATTGAGCCCTTCAGTTCAGTTCTGTTCTGGCCTTTGAATAAACAAGAGCTGTTTGAAGAATCAGTGTGTCGTCTGATATGTTCGTCCACAACTTAACAGGTACAATAATACTGACCTACGCGCTGTGGGTTAAACCACAGAGCCTAGGACTTGCCGATCAGAAGGTCGGTGGTTCGAATCCCCGCGACAGGGTGAGCTCCTGTTGCTCGGTCCCTGCTCCTGCCAACCTAGCAGTTCAAAAGCACATCAAAGTGCAAGTAGATAAATAGGTACTGCTCCAGCGGGAAGGTAAACAGCGTTTCCGTGCGCTGCTCTGGTTCGCCAGAAGCGACTTTGTTATGCTGGCCACATGACCTGGAAGCTGTATGCCGGCTCCCTCGGCCAATAAAGCAAGATGAGCGCTTCAACCCCAGAGTCGGTCACAACTGGACCTAATGGTCAGGGGTCCCTTTACCTTTACCTTTACCTTTATATTACAGGAGTGTTGTATTATTTCTGATATAATATAAATGAGGTGAAATTATTTTCACCCAGTTTGGTGTGTCCTATTTCATTTCATTTCATTTAGAATAGACAGAGTGAAATAGATGTAATAGTTCATGCCAACAGAAATTGAGTCAATATCTTTAAAAACAAGGGTGGTATGAGCATGGTCAGAGAAACCTTGAAGTCTGAAGTTTTAACAACATTAAGGGGATCCCCACCCCCCAGAGATAGCCCAATGAAAACAGAATGTTCAGGAGCCATTGAGTATCAATTGGGAAACAACCATTGTGGAGTGTTGTGGCATGTGTATGTGTTTGAAGTGCTCGGTTTGGGGTGGGGCGGAATGCCTGACTGGAATCCTAAACAGGAGTACCTACTATTCTTAGGAGGGAAGAGTATACAGTAGTACCTTGGGTTAAGAACTTAATTCGTTCCAGAGGTCCGTTCTTAAGCTGAAACTGTTCTTAACCTGAGGTACCACTTTAGCTAATGGGGTCTCCTGCTGCTGCCGCACCACCGGAGCCTGATTTCTGTTCTCATCCTGAAGCAAAGTTCTTAACCTGAGGTACTATTTTTGGTTACAGATAGGTAGCCGTGTTGGTCTGCCATAGTCAAAACAAAAAAATTCCTTCCAGTAGCACCTTAAAGACCAACTAAGTTAGTTCTTGGTATGAGCTTTCGTGTGTATGAGAAGTGTGCTTGCACACGAAAGCTCATACCAAGAACTAACTTAGTTGGTCTTTAAGGTGCTACTGGAAGGAATTTTTTTGTTTTGTACTATTTTTGGGTTAGCAGAGTCTGTAACCTGAAGCGTATGTAACCTGAAGCGTATGTAACCCGAGGTACCACTGTACATAACAATATTTTGTTGCAGGCTCCACTTGTTTATTCTAGTTTTTTCTAGGTTCAGTACCCTACCTTAAAAGGACAGGCCTAGCCTAAGACAAAATGCATGTAATTTGGCAAAACAAAGCAAAATAAACAACAGGCCAGGGCCTCAAAACTCCATGCCCACCTATCTTTTAACAGGAGCAAGCAACTTCACTACGAATATGTGGACGTTCCCAGATAAAAACAATGAGTAACAAAGAGGAGAGATTTGGGGTAGGGCACATAAATTGCACCAACAAAGACTGAAGAAAGGACAAGTTATGAGATTGCCATAACGCTGAAGTCTAGAGGACTGGGCATATGCCATAGAGGAAGGCCAGCATTTTAAAGGGCCACTCCTTGAGAGGGGATGTGCAGCTAAGAACTTTTTCAACCAATCTGAAAGAATGATTAAAAAGGCTCGATAAAGGAGATTGGAGTCCAGTTTGCAAGTAGGAGTGACACTTCATTTACTTTCCTGATTACTTAATTTAACAGGTGCAATCCAGGAAATTCCCACTCTGCCTTGTAAACGTTTGAATTACGTAACACCTTCTCAACCAGGAAATATTCCTTTCCTTCTCCAGGTAACATTTTAAGGACTTCTGCCTTAGCAAATATACATGTAAATCATTTCCTTTAACAGACAGTCCTGAACTTTTTGAATCGTGTCAGAACCAGCAGCAAAACAATGTGTGGGGCACAATGGCTTGAACACAGTTTTCTAACATGGGACAAAAATAGGAGAAAATCCTACTATGCTGGCTGCAGCTGTTGTCCAAACCTCTGGCGGGTAAAAGATTTGTGATGGGTGATCTAAAGAGATGCCTGACAGACCAATAGAACCACTACTGCCTATGCTGCCTATGTGCTGCTCTCCCAGAGACCTCTTTTTTTACATAGAGAAAACCAGTGACCTAGACATGCAACACATTTTTAATTACAATTTACAATAGTTTAAAGCTGCTTTTCTGGGCAAATGTCCATCCAAAGTAACTTAAATCATAAAGATAAGAAGAATACAATTAAAAAAAAAAAAACCTTATAACTAGTACTCTGCAACTCTCCCATTAAAAAAAAATTACAAAAGAACATAATTCTGACCATCACCCACCTAAGAAATATCAGTCCTGGAAGGTCAGTTGAGGGGGGGAAGTTATCTAAAAAGCTTTTGTAAAAAAGCTTTCTAAGAAAACTACAGTTGCTTGCACCATTCCATGTTTCGGTAAACCAGTTAAGATCAATTCAGATAACACTTTTTTCTGCAGGGAAGGTACTTCCTTGTAGGAAGCAACACGAAGCCTACATACAGATAGCCACAGCTGACTACCAGGCATATGGATTTTATACAGTTAGCTATGCAGAAACATTTTCTGGGCAAGTAACAGAACGTGTGTGAAGCTGTTCTTAGTCTCTAAGTTTTCTTTAGTGAAATGTACAGTGGTTCCTCGGGTTACAGACACCTCGGGTTACAGACTCCGCTAACCCTGAAGTAGTACCTCGGGTTAAGAACTTTACCTCAGGATGAGAACAGAAATTGCATGGTGGTGGTGGGGCAGCAG
Organism: Podarcis pityusensis; assembly: GCF_964106645.2. Classification (NCBI taxonomy): domain Eukaryota; kingdom Metazoa; phylum Chordata; class Lepidosauria; order Squamata; family Lacertidae; genus Podarcis; species Podarcis pityusensis. The sequence goes on along the minus strand of NC_138034.1, from coordinate 48,995,791 downwards.
TGGGAGGCCCCATTAGCTAAAGTGGTACCTCAGGTTAAGAACAGTTTCAGGTTAAGAACGGACCTGTGGAACAAATTAAGTTCGTAACCAGAGGTACCACTGTATATGTAAAAACAATACTGCAGTACTTATTTTTAAAGTCTAGAGGGCACTCACAATTTAGTCAGGAAAGCACTTTACCTAAACAACCGAACTATTATTTAAAGACATTCTAAGGTGAATTCAAAAACAAAAGTATTTGCCTCTCAATTGCTGTGAGCAGATTTCTGCTTCATTATGTTTGTGACTAGATAACCAAACTCTATATTCATCAAAAAATTCAAAGATGGTTTCTGTCTGGGGATATGAGAACATACCATATTCTTTTATAAAGGCAGGGGCCTGACTTTCAGTGCAACTGAAAATATTTCTTAAAAGCCTTTGGACAATTGTGCACTATTTGAGTTGCAACTTTTTTCTAGCTGGGCTCCTCTGCTTGTAACTGCTGCATGACGAGTCAAAATTTTATAGGTGAAGCTTCTCTCAAATGCAGTTATTACAGTAAGCTTCACCTCTTACTTTGTGCTTGTTATGCAACCGTTAGTTTCAAACACTGGAATTACAGGGGTGGGTGGAACAAAACTACATAGCATTTTCTATTTTGGAAAAATCAGCCATGAAAGAGAGGAACTTTGGAAGTGATTGTCACCCCAAAACCAAACAAGTTTGTTTTTTTCTAACATCCCAATCTTATGCATGCTTATCTGCATGTTCATATGTTTCCAAATGGGATCAGTAGTCCTCATGCATACAGGTTTTTGGAAAATCCATATAGCACCACTGACATCAGAATACCAGCCTGCATTTTTCACTTATTTAATCTGAATTTTTAAATTCAATCTCCACCTTCTCTGGGCAGGTCTGGGACATACTCCCTGCCTGAAACCCTGAAGAATCATAGAATCAAGGAGTTGGAAGGTAACCTGAGGATCATGTAGTCCAACCCCCTGCAATGTAGGAGCCACTGCCAATCAATGTAGTCGGTCAATGCTGGTGTCAGACTATTCTGTGCCCCGGGCAAGGCTAACTACTTACAGACACACACACACACACACACACACACACACACACCTCAAAAAATTCTAATGTATGAATTACTTCCCAAAAAAATGATACCGCTTTTTCAAAATATACAATAAAAGTAAAATATTATCTTTACGATATAACAAAAAACTAATATGTATTAAAATGGGCTCCTCAAAGGTCAGTACTGCACTCCTCTGAGGTCTGCATCACAAGTGGCTGCCTTAAATGGCCTAATCATAGCACCAGCCCTGTAATAATAATAATAATAATAATAATAATAATAATAATTTATTTGTACCCCACCCATCTGGCTGGGTTTCCCCAGCCACTCTGGGCGGCTTCCAACAAAGATTAAATATACATTAAAATGTCACACATTAAAAACTTCCCGGAACAGGGCTGCCTTCAGATGTCTTCTAAATGTCAGGTAGTTGTTTATCTCATTGACATCTGGTGGGAGGGTGTTCCACAGGGTGGGCTCCACTACCGAGAAGGCCCTCTGCCTGGTTCCCTGTAGCTTTGCTTCTTGCAGTGAGAGAACCGCCAGAAGGCCCTCGGTGCTGGACCTCAGTGTCCGGGTCGAACGATGGGGTGGAGAAACTCCTTCAGGTATACTGGGCCGAGGCCATTTAGGGCTTTAAAGGTCAACACCAACACTTTGAATTGTGCTCGGAAACATACTGGGCACCAATGTAGATCTTTCAAGACTGGTGTTATGTAGTCTCGGCGGCCGCCCCCAGTCACCAGCCTAGCTGCCGCATTCTGGATTAGTTGTAGTTTCTGGGTCACCTTCAAAGGCAGCCCCAAGGAGAGTGCATTGCAGTAGTCCAAGTGGGAGATAACTAGAGCATGCACCACTCTGGCAAGACAGTCCACGGGCAGGTAGGGTCTCAGCCTGCATACCAGATGGAGCTGGTAGACAGCTGCCCTGGGCACAGATAATACAGAGCTAGATGGACCAACAGACATGTTGCTATGTGCCCATGTCCTGAAGAAATGTGAAAAGTTAAGGAAAAATTAAAATATTGCAACTGACCCATTTGCAAGGTCTCAACATTTACAGTACTGAGTGGACATCTTGGAGCACTCTACGTCCCTGTGACTGTGTCACAAGTGCAGGGGAAAGCCTGCCTGCCTGCCTGCCACATGGTGCTTTTTGGCAGATGTAGAGGAAGTGCCATGACACCCTGTGTAGGTTAGAGCTAGTAAAGGTGCAATCCAGTGCAAACGTAGACAGATGAATGTCCCACTGAGATCAATGGACTTACTTGGACACGTATTTGCAAATATATTAGAAATCTCTTCAGTGACTCGTCTGCAAGTGAATTTGAGGTTGTTCTGGCAATGGCACAGAAGACAAGTGACCAGGTTCTTACATCCGGGAGGTCACGAGTCTTAGCTCTCAGCTGCTTTTGGCCAGCACAACAAGCAATAAAACAATGCAGGCCACTGCTACTGCTGCCAGGTGCATACATTGCCTGCTTTATCAACAAGAAAGGTAACAGGAAAAGTTCTTGCCAGGAGTGATACAGATTTTTATTCACTGAAAATATTATAAATCTGAATTAAAAAGTTTGTCCATTTTATAAAACATGCACATCACAGTGTGTACACAGTTCCACTCTAGGAAGGTGATTTCCCACAGTGGCTGCTTATTAAAGTTGCAACCTCCATCTGAGTAATACTGTTACAACCTGACATTATCGCTTCAGGCAAAGGCAGGCATCTGGGTAAAGCCCTACCTCCACCTGAGTGTGTGCTTGCCTGCAGGAGAAACGTGTGAACTGGAATCTAAACCTCAGATCTGCACTGAGATAAGAAGAGTTGACAGCAACATTGCAAGAGAAGTGGCAAGAGTATCCAGGGGTGTATAACTGAAGTTACATTTCAAACTGCTACACCTCAAAGGTGCAGCTGTGTGAATGAACCAAAGAAACAATGACATTTTCCTGCAGATTAATGGCAAAATAGAATCTTTATCTTTAGCTATTCATACAACCTAAGGTCATCTGTGAAGATTGCTGAGTGCAGAAAATCTTGCAAGTGCTCTGGTTAAAGCCAATAGACTTCCACCCACCTTTAGTCCCAAACTGAAAAAAAATGGACAGTTTTATTTTTGTTTTACAATATGAGTCATCTCTCTCTCTCTCTCTCTCTCTCTCTCTCTCTCTCTCTCTCGTCCCCCACCCTTGTTTTCTCTCTGGCTTTCTCCTCCTCCCAAAAACAAATAGGAACAAGCTGAGTATAGTGCTGCTGCTACTAACATAGCCCACCTTAATTTGGAGAACACAACCTAATTGTAATTGTAATCATAACCATAACCTACCCATGATTTAAAGTGCAATGGACTAAGTTATCTTTATAGATTTCTCCCCACCACTTAATTTTGATAACATCCTTAAGGTAGAGAACAATTGCTAAATGTATTTGGACTGTGCCCCCTGCCAGGACTTAACTGGTGACATGACTCATCTGGGGTTAGCTTCAATATCAATTTTCAAAGCAAGGTGTTAAATCTGGAACATATTAAGTAAGAATATAGGGAGGGGTGTAATATCATCATCATCATCATCATCATCATCATCATCATCACTCTGGGCAGCTTCCAATAAATTATAAAACCACAGTAACAATTGAGTTACTTTACCATTGGGTAAATATGCAGATGTCCTACATGCCTAGGATAAGGGTAAAGGGTTTCCACATGAGAGAATGAGCCCTGGCCTTCTAGAATCTGACCACTGTTCTCAATACCCGCTGTTCTGCCCTGGTTCCTGGGAAGACAAAATGGAGGTAGACTGTATATACTATCTTACACACTCTGGAGAAAAGCTGGGATATAAATGGAGCTTGGTTGCACAGAGACAGCTCTGTTCAAATAGGAAATGGGAAAAACTTGTTCTGTGCCATCCTTGTGATCAGCTCACTCATGAAGTACCACAAGGTTTAATGATGAACAAGGGCTTCTAAAGAGGGCATACAGCCTTACCCACCCTAACTGTGTCTCATCTTGAGAGGAAATTAATTCCAGAGGCAAGGGGCCTGACACATGCTTTTGTCACCGTGGGTGGGTATTTCAGGCAAAGGATTCTTGAAGCTGTTATTACAGTGGTGGCGGTGGCGGTGGGACATAGAACAAAACAGATTTGTGGTTGCCTGCCTTGAAGAATTGTAAGCCATTCTAGTCCAACCCCTTGTTTGAGACAGGAAATCCAAAACTAGAGCTTCCTCAACAGATGGCTATTCAGCCTGCTTGAAGCCATCCAGTAGCAGGAAGCTCACCCGCCACCTCCCTAGGTGATTGCTTCCAATGTTGGACTGCTCTTTCCATCAAAAAGTTGCTCCTAGTGTTCAACCAACATCAACCCTCCTGTAATGTAAGCCCTTTAGGGCTATGTCCTACTATACCTTTAAAGCGCATTCTAAGCACATTCTCTCCCTCTAAGAATTCTGGACACCGTAGCTTGTTAAGGGTTGCTAGGAATTGTAACTCTGTGAGACATAAATTACAGTACCAATCATTATTGCAGGGAAGGAATGTGCTTTAAATGTGTACACAGCCTAGGTCTACTCCTGTCTACTAGAGCAGCAGAGAACAGTTGTGTCTGTGTTACTGATTTTCTTAGAACTGACCAAATATTGTTGATAGTCCTGTGATGTGTCTCCATGGAAGCTAAAATGACCCAAGAAGCTAGGTGATGGTCAGAGAAGATGGCTGATCCAGATCTCCTGCTTCAAATCCAGCCAGGGAGAGGGGACAAGGTGCTTCTACGGCTGTGAACACTCCATACATTTAAAACCCACCCCTCCACACACACACACAAAGAATCCTGGGAACTGTAGTTTATTAAGGGTGCTGTGAATTGTAGCTCTGTGAGGGGTGAAGTACAGTTACCACAGTTCTTAAACATGGGATGTGCTTTAAATTATTGTGTGTACTCAGCCTGTCTGGAAGGAAACAGACTGCAGTTTGAGAGAGGCAGATAAAGGCAAAGAGCTGTATTTTGGAATCTGTAAGCTAACAGCATTTTTGGGTGCTAGGTGTTTTAGTAGCCTTAGGCTGGATGTCAAAGCTTCTAGGGTGTGGTCCTCCACCTAGACTCAACCAAACAAGTGGAAATACTGCAAATGTCCGTAAGCTTCCAGTGGCCTCCTTGGAAAGGAAACCAAATGCTGTACCCCTAGAACTTCTCACTGCTTGGAGAAGTAGGGTGACAATTAAGAATGTGATCTGCACAACAAAGAGAAAATAAGTGCAGGTTTCATTCAGTCCTGTTTCAACCCTATAAACGCCTCCATGCTTCTGTTCCCCTTATGAAAAAAGGAGTGACGCTTTTAAAGAACAGTTAATCGTCAGCAGCTGTTTAGCTGTGAAATGACACATTTGGAATAGAACAGTGCTGTTAATATGGACTGAACCAGTTGCTTCCTAATAGCTTCGGCTTAATTTTCAAGAGCCATATGACTAACAACAAAAGAAAACATGCTCTTCATGGAAATATATGGTTTCCATAGCCTAAGTTCTGTTGTCTATGCCCTGGTAACCTCTAGGTTAGATTACTGCAATGTGTTATACGTGGGGCTGCTGATGGTTCAGAAAATTCAACTGGTACAGAATTCAGTGGCCTACTTCCTTGCCAGTTTGAGCATACAGCACCAATCCTGGCACAGCTGTACTAGCTGCCAGTTAGTTTCCAGGCCCAATTCAAAGTTCTGGTTTTGCCCTATAAAGCTTTAAACAGCTCAGGACCACAATACCTCAAGGACCGCCTCTCTCCATATGAACCCACCTGGATCCTGCAATCATCATTTGAAGCCTTTCTTTGTGTGCCTTCATCACAAAAGGTCTGGAGGGTGGCAACACAAGAACAAGCCTTTTCTGTGGTTGCTCCCTGTTTGTGGAATGCTCTCTGCAGGGAAGCTTTCTTGGTGCCTTCATTACATATCTTTAGGCACCGGGCAAAAACATGCCTCCTCTCCCAGGCCTTTAGCTAATCAAACAACCTATGGCCTTTTTAACTGTGGGGAAGGGGCTATTGTTTTTGTTTGTTACTATGTTGTTTTTTGTGGTTTTTATAATCTAAACTGCCCTGTAAGCCCCAGATGAAAGGTGGTATAGGAAGAAGAAGAAGAAGAAGAAGAAGAAGAAGAAGAAGAAGAAGAAGAAGAAGAGATGACAGTAGGAGCCAAAGAGCTTTTTCCCTCCGCTGTGGCCTGGGGCAGTGGCAAATAACCAAGGTGTATTGAATTCTGAGACACTGAGAGCTGCATTTTTCCATCCAAAAGAAATAGCCTTCATTTGTGCACATTTGCTCAGTGCATGCCTACTGTTGCTATAGCTGCTGTGGCTCCTGCCGTCTAAAGGAACTATGCATAGAAGAGCAAGAAAAGGACTACATTGGACTACTTTGAGGCTGGGAGATCATATGAGATGACAGGCTATATTACACAGGATTAATATAGGTGGTGGCTAGTGTCCTGTGTGCACTGCTTTCCCAAAACAGCAGTGAAGTGCAATGAATGCAGAGTTAATGGGAATGTGTATGCAGTCTAAGCCTTGACCTTTATCTGAAGTTTCTACAGGAGTGGTGATAGACAGTTCACTCCACAATAGGGGGATTCCTGCATAGTGGTCTGCAAGGACTCTTCCTTCTTGATCTCTCTTGTTTTTATCAGTTTTAGAAGCTATTTTTAATCTTCTCTAGCTGACCTTTGCTGGAATATGTTGAGTTTATTCTGAAATACCTTTTTTAACATTTTTCTAGATTTTTAAAAAATAAATAAATGGATATTAATACATGTTCTTGGAGTGAGTTTATATTTCCATCACAACTTAAGGCAATGCAACGTAGAACAGTTTTCTTCTTCCTCATGATACTTTAGAGGCAGGGCACATGTTCACAATACCACCTGACATTTGTTATTTCCAACAGGGATGATAATTTCACAATAACATGAATGTTGCCTCTCTTTTTTTATTTTTTTTATTGTATGTTTTGAAAATTAATAATGTGGTGGTTGGTGCCTTGACTGCTGTATTAGCAGAAAGGTATGGTAAATCATTCTAATAAAATAATAAACATAAATAAACAAAAAAATTTGCCTGGTTTATGATCTGTTTTACAGAATTATGACTATTATGACTAAAATAATCATAATTCACAGTGAATAAGCCAGTCAGAAACAACTGTGCCCAACCAAAATAATTACCTCTTGCTCTCATCTTAAGCTACAAAACGAATTATGAATGTTTCCTGAAAGTCTTCTTGAGAGGTGCTAACTGATGGGGGCCTAATTTTGCCATGCCAATGAGGTGTTACATATTCAGGAGTGTGGAAAAATTGAATCACTAATGCAGATATCTAAGCAAGCAAATTTTTGACTAAACTGCAGGAGGCAGTGGAAGACAGGAGTGCCTGGCGTGCTCTGGTCCATGGGGTCACGAAGAGTCGGACATGACTAAACGTCTAAACAACGGCAACAAACAAGCAAATTAGAGCTGCTTCAGATCTCCATATATGATGAAAGCAGTCAGGGAAGAGAATCTGTTCACAGATAATGGAAAACTAAGATGGAGGGGAAACCCAAAAAGTGATCTAAGAAGTGCTTTTGTGCTAGTGATTTGAAGCTGCTGTCATCCAATGAGGAGCCCCCTGCTATGAAGTCACCTTGACAATTGGTTCAAATCTCACATACCCATGCATCTCAAATATATAATCTGATGAACATCACTTAGGCTGTAATCCTGCACAAAGCTATTTTGGAATAAAATCCCACTGAGTTCAGTGGAGGCTAACACCAAGAAAACTTGCCCAGGATCAGGCTACATGTCACTTCAAATGTGAATAGACAGGATTAAGCACATTGGCACACGTGCTTTGTGCACTGCAGTCTCGGAAGCTGATAAATCAGGAACTGGTGTCTTTCAATCACACGCTTACATTAGTTTTGTTTCTCTTTTAATTCACTGATAGATTGTGCAGAATCCATCCACTTCTTGGCACCTGTTGCAGTTAATCTAGTTTCACTAACATCTGATAGTTCAGGCATTAGAATATTTGCCAGCTTGAGCCATAATAGAATGATTACTATTTTTTTATTAAAAAAAATAAAAATTGAGCAGTTTCAGTTTATTTGAGGTATCACAAGTCTTCACCAAAAAGCGAAATAAAATGTGTAGATCTGTTAATACCTTTCTGAATCCGATGGATGACGGGTATGCATATCAAGAAACCTCCAAGAGCCTTCCTGGTCACTCTAATAATTAAAAAAAGGGGGAGAGGGTTTATTTAATTACTTACTTACTTACTTACTTACTTACTTTCTATACTGCCTTTCATCTGAGAATCACATGGTGGTTTACAATATAAAACACACACAAAACCCTAACATAGTACAGTGGTACCTCAGGTTAAGTACTTAATTCATTCTGGAGGTCCGTTCTTAACCTGAAACAGTTCTTAACCTGAAGCACCACTTTAGCTAATGGGGTACTCCTGCTGTAGCAGCACCACCGGAGCACGATTTCTGTTCTCATCCTGAAGCAAAGTTCTTAACCCGAGGTACTATTTCTGGGTTAGTGGAGTCTATAACCTGAAGCATATGTAACCTGAAGCATATGTAACCCGAGGTACCACTGTAATAAACAGAAACACTACCCCCCTAAACACAGTTTAAAAGTTCATATATTGTTTAATTAGCCCAAGGTCTGGTGCCTAACTATATATAATGCTGGCACCAAGCGAGCCTCTCCAGGGAGTGCATTCCACAAATGGGGAGCCACCACAGAAAAGGCTTGTGTTGCCACCCTTCGGACTTCTCACCGGGGGGGGGGGACAGATGAAGAAGGGCCCCCAATGATGATTGCAGGATCTGTGTTGGTTCAGACAGGGAGAGGCAGTCCTTGAGTTATTGCAGTCCTGAGCCATTTAAGCCTTTATAGGTCAAAACCAGCACTTTGAATTGGGTCCAGAAACTAATCGGCAGCCAGTGCAGCCAGTCCATGATTTGTGTTATACACTCAAACTGTCTTGCCCTGGTGAGCAACCTGAGATTAGTGCTAATGTTAGAAAGACATAGGTACAGGTAGATAGACATGTTGGTCTGCCATAGTCAAAACAAAATAAAAAAATTCCTTCCAGTAGCACCTTGAGACCAACTAAGTTTGTTATTGGTATCTGAAGAAGTGTGCATGCACACGAAAGCTCATACCAATAACAAACTTACCGTAGTTGGTCTCTAAGGTGCTACTGGAAGAATTTTCTTTATTTTGTTAGAAAGACATGGGTTTTTTCCCAAGGCTTTTTGCAGGACTTTAAAAGTCAAAGAAGAAGACAAAAAGGCAATCCTGCTACTGCCACAATAACAAGAGAATGATAAACAACTAGATCACAAGATTGTTAGTAAGATGTACGTATACTTTTCAAGCCAGAATAACTCTTGTATACAGGGTTCTGCTTTTAAAGTCTTCATGTGCATGTCTAAAGGACATCTCATCTGGTCTTGTTATCCTGCTGGCACATTTGATGTGAACACCGTCTCGTCCCCAGTCAGGAATATTGCCTTGAAAGTTTAGTGCAAAATCACATTAAATTGCACCACTTCTCAATCAAAACAGTGATGAAAGGAACTGGGATTAAAAATGTGTGATGAGGGGATAATACAGGTGTAATCTTTTTCTACCTTGTTGCGACATGATTTTGTACTGCACTGAGGGAGAGAACCCTTTGCTCCTCCATCCCCATCCATTCCTGGGGATTCAAATAGGGGCAGCCACCTTGGGATCTGTGCCATGCTCCCTGGCCAGCCCGGCTGCTCCCACCCACATGATGAGACCCTCCACTGCCTTTCTTCCTAGATCAAGCCATGGAGAGATGAAGCAGAAGGCCTTGGTAGAACTGCCTCAGCTAAAGCAGTGCACAAAATGTAAAGAAGAAAGAGAACAGAGGCCAGAATTACTAAAGTTTTGCAAGCTCCCCAAAATAACACAACAGAAAGTAAGTTTCTGTCACTACCATAGCCATGAAAAGGATGAGGGATAGTAGAGGTGGCAGTGGGTGGGGGAGAGAGATGAATGCATGGGGAGGTACACAGTGTGATTTGCCTTGGACCCCACTCTGGAATGGCCCTGATATCACTGTATATTTGCACACCTTGCTATTTTTATGATTTGAAAACCACTTTGTTTTATTTTTATTTTGCAACATTTACATACTGCTTGGTTGAAAGTGTATAATAATAATAATAATAATAATAATAATAATAATAATAATATGATTGATAAAAGACAGTTAAAAATGAGATATTGAAAAAGCATTCAAAAGACAGTGAAAATAAACAGTATGCAAAAATAGAGATTATAATACACGTCAGCATTCTACATGTCTGGATAGTGTTGCCTACACACACAAAATGTTTTATGCAGGCATGAAAAGAATACGGTGAAAGAACGTGGTTGATGCCAATAGGCAGGGAATTCCGGAGTTTGGTGCTGCCACACTAAATGTGGCATTTTATTACAAAGGCACAAGAAGTATTATGTGGCAGCTCCCTGTCAGTTCCACAGATCCAAGTGGTCAAGTGGGACATATGCAGGTTAAGGGTATGTGTGCTTGTGCAGCACACTGGCTAAAATAATCAGAAAGTTCCCCATTCAAATTCTGCCTCCTTCTCCAGCTATAAAGCAAACCACTCAGCATCACCCCACATTATTGTATGGGCATAATTCTACATTCATGCCTTAATTATTGTTAGTAGAGATTACTGATATACTGTTTGTGAAGTTCTCAGAGCGGTCCGTGAAATACAATTAGCATGAAAATCAACCCCAGGATAGTCCTTGCCTCATATATAATAGGGAGCTGATTTTAGCTACTTTAAAATGTGCAAAGGTTTAAAACTATTTTCTGGTGAAGTAATGTAATGAAAACTATGTTTAAAATCTTTTTGTCAAGCAGACAAAAAGAAATGACAGCTGACTTCCTTGAGAATATGACTTATGAGAAATGCCACACAATTTAGCCAAAAAATCCAGGATGAAGTTTTTAAAATTACATACTAGCTAATAAGTGTAGCAACCAAAAACAAAAACCACATTACTGACATTTTTACTATATTATTATTAATAATAAACCATTATTGTTATTTGTTTAAAAGCAACAAATGAAGAGCCACAGTCAACAAACAATCTGAACTGTTTGGATTTCAGCTAATTAAAACCTAGGGGCTCAGCTGATTTTTACTAGTGTGATGGTTTATTGAACAAAATACAGTCAACTTGCTTATCCTCCTAACTCATCTCCAGCAGGTATTACATGTGTTTTATGATGCAATTTTAAGCACACTCTCTTTGCAGTCAATTATGTTTATATGAGTGCAAATACCTTCCAAGTTAATGGCCATAATCCAATACAGAGCGAAGCTGCAATTTTCTGAACACAGTTGGTCTTACGTCTAAGTAAAGACCTATAGAACTGGAACTATGGCTCCAATGGTTTAAGGCTACAATTTGATACCCACTTACCTGAGAGTAATCCCCACTGAACCCAATAGGTTTTACTGTATGTACTGTATGTACATAGGTAATATGTATTACCTATGGTATACATAGGATTTAACAACAAGTGCACCTAACTCTATTTGATTATGGTTTATATGTTTGGGATAATCATTATACTAAGTTTTGTTTGATCCTAAAAACTGTCCACACAACAGCTTCTACAGAGATGCATATCTGCTGATATTCCTTGACCATATTCATACAAAGGTCTGAAAGGAAAAAAGAGAAGAAACTGAAAATCTAGCTAATAAGTAACTCACAAACAAAATGAAATAATATCTTATCAGGACCAACCAATGATCAGAAAATGATGCATGGATTTTTGAGTGCTGCATTTTTCAAACTAAAATATATAAGTAATTTTTGTAAAGGTGCATATTTTTAAAAAAATAAAAGAAATATTTAAAAACTTGAAAAACTGTGTAAACTATGTATCTAAGCAGAACTGAAGTAAAGAAAAAAGAAATCTTCAGGTACTCACCATAGTCAAGATACTCACTGGTGCTACGATACATTAACCACAGCCTTAATCACAGGACAAAGTGCTTTGATGAGATACATATATATCTCAAAAGGTCACGTTCAGGGAAATCCATTTCTAAAATATCCACAGTTGAAAGACCGCTTAATCATATTGCACAGAAGCACAACCTACATAGTTCAAACTGAAAGTACTCAAAATGAAAGAGCACAGAGGATTCCCTCTCGTTCTTCTGCCTACCGTGGAACAGAAGCAAAACATTACTCCCACATCAAGTGGAGGGAACACCGTGGGAGAGTCCCCCGCCATGGAAAAAGGTTGCATCAACGCCCCCACTCCAGAAATGGTACGGTACCCAAATATTGATCTTGAAGTGGCTCTGTTTACTGTAAAGTTGAATAAGTCACACTGTCATTTCGTGGAATGAACACGAGGCTGGGTTTCATCTGATTAATGATTTGTCGAAATGCTGTATTCTACCATTCATTCACATAGGCTTTTTAACACCCTTAATATGGCACTATAGGGATGCAGGTGGCGCTGTGGGTTAAACCACAGAGCCTAAGACTTGCCAATCAGAAGGTCGGCAGTTCGAATCCCCGCAACGGGGTGAGCTCCCGTTGCTTGGTCCCTGCTCCTGCCAACCTAGCAGTTCGAAAGCACGTCAGAATGCAAGTAGATAAATAGGTACCACTCTGGCAGGAAGGTAAACGGCGTTTCCATGCGCTGCTCTGGTTCGCCAGAAGCAGCTTAGTCATGCTGGCCACATGACCCGGAAGCTGTACGCCGGCTCCCTTGGCCAGTAAAGCGAGATGAGCACCGCAACCCCAGGGTCAGCCACGACTGGACCTAATGGTCAGGGGTCCCTTTACCTTTATGACTCTATAGGCAGCACTTGACAGTTTATTTAAAAGTTTCTGAAGGGAAAAGTAGAGGGTGGTTGGTAACTTTTGAACTAGGGACTAGGTATGGGTGGGTTATTCTTTTTCTTCTTTATGCGTGTATCTGTTGTTGTTTTTTCAGTTCTTGGTTAAAAAAAACCATGTCCAGTCATGATAGAGGCTAACCTGCAAAATACCTGGATCAATTACAGAAATCTCATTCAGTGATAATAAGTGAAATAAACACACTCATAAGAACCACTTCATGAATATTTGATCACCACTGCATTGTGTCATAGGAGATAATTGTAATTTCCAGTGCCTGAGTAGACATGTTGGATTGCTTTGTTAGATGACACACGTCCTTCAGGTCTCTAAAGCCTGTGTGAAGCATTTACAAAAGAAGAGGTGCAAAAAGGAAAACAGAAATAGGCTTTGATGAAGCCACTGGATTGTTTTTGAATTATTACTCAATGAGTTTCAAGGGTCAAACCATACTGTTCCACAATACCTGTAAGTGCCTATTCATTACGAAATAGATGACCTTTCCCTCACAGCAAAACCAAGAGATCACCCTACCCAACAAAGAAGTCAGGAAGGAAGTGGAGTCGCCTTTAAGAGCAGAACGGAGAAGGGAAATCCTCAAGTTGTGGGAGGAAAATATGAGCTCTCTAACAGGTTTCCTTTGTACTTCGCTACATATCGCCACACTTTTGTTACACAGAACAAACTAATTGGACAATAAAGCATTACATTATTTCTCTTACATAACCAAGCCACTTAGAGAGAGACAGAGCAAAAATTGGATTTCTGCCATCCAAATTGTTTTACTGTCCGCTGAAGACATGTTTGTTTAGGAATTTCCATTGGGGAATAATAAGGAAATGAGTTAGAGAAAATTTAATATAATTTTGAAGACAACAGCTTATAATAGTTGATCCCAAGTGCCTTGTAAATGGGTTAGGCTGCAGTGCTATGCACATTTACCTGGAAGTAAGCCCCAACAAGCTTAATGGGATTTAATTCTGAGTAGAACTGTCTAGGATCATGCTGTTAATTAGCAGTTGACATGTTGCAATGGGAGTGGGGGGAATCCTCTATGAGGAAGAGAGGGAAACTGGAAAGTCACACAGATATTTGCTCATTTATTTGGAACTAGAGTTAAAACCAGTTTGAGAACTATATCTTCCAGGAAGGAACTTGGAGAGAAAGATATTTTTTTCCACCTTGAGAGGGTTTCAAGATTTCTCTCTGGGAATGTAATAAAGCAAAAGCTTTGACAGCACACTTTTGGACATTGGGGGGCGGGGTTTGGTGTGTGGGGAGTCTAGAAAGAGATCCATTATTCAAGAAAAAGCATCTCCTCTTTCTCAGCATAAGTGATGATACACAAGCTCAGCAGGTAGTGTACAATATACTTCTTAACAGGCATGTTTTATTTACAAGCATTTTTACCCTGCTCTTCCAGTACTACTCTTTCACCCATGGTGGCTAACAATATATACAAAAATTAAGCACAAAAAATTAATACAATAAAGGGCGGAGATATAGCAGATAAAAGGAAAATAAAAACAGATGGTAGATAACAGTAACTTTAAAATACACTGACGCTCCATTATCCTAAAACAAAAATGTAATCAACTGGCAGCTAAAGGTCAATCCAGTTTGTCACCAGCTAATCTAGATGCCAAAATTGAGAAGCTACTTACATAAAAAAACAAAAAAGCCCACTGCATTCAGGAGACCATTTAAGAAGACAAATCTTCAGTACAGGCAAATATCTTTCCTGAGTAGCCCAAGGCCACAGCTGTAACTTCTCTGTGCACCCATTTTTATTGCATACTTAAAAACCTGCAATCCTAGATCAATTTGCAGTCATTTTCAGAACTGAAGAAGTGTACCGTATATCTTTAATATGGGGTGGAAGAGATTCTTTTTCAGTATAAGTTATTAGCTCTGTATTCTTCTTTAGTGAAAGCTGCCATTATTTTTTGCAGGTTAGCCTTTCAAGCCTGCTCCATCTCAGGTGAGAATGTAGGACAGGGATGGAGAAACCCGTGGACATGCAGATGTTCCTGGACCGCAACTCCCATTATCCCTGGACATTGACTGTGCTGCCTGAGGCTGATGGGCATTGGACTGTGACATGCATGACTTGCATGATGTCATGATTAATATTGTGCCATGCGGTATTATGCTTCAAGTTGTTATAGAAAGAGAGATATTCCCACCAATAATAAGCTTCACACCTCATTTCTATGGGACTCATAGACAGACATGGAGATGGTCCTAAAGAAAGGAGTGGGGAACCTTTATATCCAGCCCTCAGGAGTCTCCCGGGCTCTGCTGCTCTCCTCAGGCCATGCCTTCACCATCCTTGAGTGCTTTTACCTGGCTGGAATGTATCTTTGAACTGGGCCGATGCCTCTCACTTGCCCAGTTGGAGATACTGGGTGGGGGTATAGAAAGCGTGGATGTTTCCATGTAGGGGCAAACTTTGGTAATCTTTCATAATGTGGTATCCTGTGTGAGGCCAAAATGTGGTGCCCCAAAATGGATCTTCTCAGTTATGGATCTTCTCAGTTTTGAGCCCCCTTGGCTGAGTGCCCTTTGCAGGGGAACTGCCTGCAGTGCCCTACATCAGGCATTGTTTGTATGGTTAGAATATATTAGAATATAGCCCACTGTAGAAAGGTAAGAGTCACATCTGTCACTCTGCTCACTTTTGCCTCTCACATGTGGCCACTGAATGGTTGCTTGTTGGGGAATGAAACCTCCCACCTTCCTCTAAAGATACAGTGGATGCTCAGGTTGCGAACGTTATCTGTGCGGGAAGCACATTCGCAATCCGCAGTGTTCGCAACCCACAGCGGCGCGTCTGCGCACATGCAGATTGTGATTCGGCGCTTCTTCACATGTGCAAAGTGCGATTTAGTGCTTCTGCACATGAGCAAAGTGCGATTTAGTGCTTCTGCGCATGCGCAAGTGCCAAAAGCTGGAAGTAGCCCGTTCCGGTACTTCTGGGTTTGGTGCAGTGTGCAACCCGAAATCGCACATCCCGAAGTGTCTGTAACCTGAGGTACAGCCAGAAAAACAGTTCCCCTTTCCTTATTTTTTACTCATCTCCCCTGCATCCCTTGCAAGACTCCTTTATATTTAAAAGCTGTGCATTTCACAGGAAGTTGCAATAATTCCCAAATCTGTATTTCTATACTGAGGAAAGGACAGCTGTTACATTTCTGCCTGTCTGTCAGTCATGGCAGTCCTTCCAGAAAAAAAGATGGAACATCTCTTGCCCTCCTGTTGCATTTTAGTACTACTAGCCAGGCATGACCAAGTCCTAGTTTCTGTTTCAGTTTAACATGCTTCACTGAAGGGTTAGTCACCGGAACAATACAGAACAGGGTCTTCCCCCACCTCCTCCCCCAGTTTGCTAGTTATGCCCCTATTTTCATCATGAAATGTTGAAGGGTTTGTAGTTTATGTAGGCCTTGGCCTACCTGCAGGAGCGTCTCCACGTCCATCGTTCTGCCCGGACACTGAGGTCCAGCGCTGAGGGCCTTCTGGCGGTTCCTTGCTGCAAGAAGCCAAATTACAGGGAACCAAGCAGAGGGCCTTCTTGGTAGTGGCGCCCGCCCTGTAGAATGCCCTCCCACCAGATGTCAAAGAGAAAAGTAACTACCAAACTTTTAGAAGACATCTAAAGGCAGCCCTGTTTAGGGAAGCTTTTAATGTTTAATAGGTTATTGTATTTTAGTGTTTTGTTGGAAGCCGCCCAGAGTGGCTGGGGAAACCCAGCCAAATGGGCGGGGTATAAATAAATTATTATTATTATTATTATTATTATTATTATTATTAGTTATACACTTTTCCCCTCTTCATTTTCTTAGGGTTTTCTCTGAGGGGGTTCATTATGTATGGTTTTATCCATCATTTAGGATGGGGGGGAAATTCAATTCCGTTTGCATTTAAAGACAAACCAACAAATTCACACTTCCCTAAACAATACGTGCACCAAAACAAAGCCATTTTTCAAAATTTGCACTTCTCTGAATTTTGAAATGTACCTCTCCAGCATTGCTTAATATATACAAAAATGCACATATAGATGTAAAGTGGGCATAAAAAGCATATAATGCATATATTAGTGAAAATAAGAAAAATGCTTTATATTACAGGAAATTGTTTTGAAAAAAACTTGTATATTGAGAAAAATTGCATACAAAAACATGCATATTAGGGAGAATTTTCACTAGAATGCTGAATACTAAAAAAAAAAAAATCAACTGGAAATGCAGAAAATGGAAATTAAGACTGGAAAAATGAGAAACTGTGAAAAGCTAAAATTGATAGGACTGCCCACCCCATTGTCGTCTTGCAATGATGAGGAAAGAAAAGATGCACCTGGCTCCACCCATAATATCCCCATACCTGCCAGCTCCTCTGTAAGACCTTCACATGATGGGCAGAAGGTATTAAGGGGAAACCTATGCACACTTGGAATGCACATTTAGCTGAATGCACACAGGCTTCTCCACAAAATCAGCAACACTGTGCACCATTGCATGGAGGAGCCTACGCACATTAAGCCAAAATAACGGGACAGGTCCAGGTCCATGCAGTACCCTCTCTTCACACACACACTTGAAATGTGTGGAGAGTAATTCCTGAAGGAGACTCCTGTTGCTCAGGGTAGCAGGAGAACATGAAAGAACTGAGCATGAAAGAACATGAAAGAACTGACTCTCATGCACAGCAGTGCTTTTCAGTCTTCCACAACTGTAGCAAGGCAACAACAAGCACTGACTAGGCCCCAGAACTATTAAATTGAACCCTAGCACCCACAATCTCACAACTTCCTTCTCCAGTCCCTGCCTTCAGCCCATAGAGCTTTTTTTGTGAAGCTACAGACCAACCTCGCTTTAATTTTGGACTCTCCTACCATTATTTCTTCAGGTCTCTGCTTGCGCCTCTGTAATTTCTTTTGCTCCCCCAGGCTTACAACCTTTTTTCATTGTTTCTTGTCAACAGCATACATTTTCTCTCCTTGGCTGTGGGAGGTTTTGCCACAGCAACCAACCCCAGTCATTAGCCCATCTTTTTGAACTCTCAGTCAGGTCTGCCATCCTTTCCCTCAGATGTCTGTGTCATCATCTTTTGTGTTTCTGTTTTTAAGAATACTTCCTGCTAGCTTCACTCAACTGTCCTGTCATTCCCTGTCAATTTTCCCTCAGCCTTTGAATATTTACTTTGACTCTAAAAGCCTGGAATGCTATGAAGGTTCAAAGACTGACAACTTCCCCCATTAGACAGAATGTTCTAGAACATCACATCAGCTCATTCAATAGGTGTCAAAGCTATTGCTGTTACAGTGCCAGCAGTTGCGACTAAATCCCTTTGTACCTTTCAATATAGATGAAGTTATGCACTTAAAATGTTCCAGAGATTGACATTTTCTCCTGAAAGTTTGTAACAGTTTGTAGCAGATATACATTATACATAGTATTATCCTGCTCTGTTGGTTATTGACCTTATGTCAACCAAAAAGCGGGGGGGGGGGGGGAATATGTTTTAAACAAAATATGATCCAACTGCCTGCGCACAGAACAATAATGTTTCTTCCTGCTTCAAAAAATAATAAAAATTAACCAATATCATCATTGTTATCATCATTATCAATTACCCAACATTCACCCAAAGGTCCCAGGACCTGTTTCAGCAATTTAAAATACATGAAAAACAGTTACAAAGCTGAATAATGAAAGTTTGATGCACAATTCTGTGGGGAGGGAGTTTCACTGCTTAGGGGCTGCCACAGACAATGTCCTTTCCTGGGTTGTTCCCCCAGCCCAGCTTCTGTACTACATCTGAGAGGATCTAAAGAAGGAAGTCTTTCAGATATTTGGGACCTGAGTTGTTTATACCTCAGGCAAGGTATAACAAAGCAAGCCAGGGCAACTAGACTCAGTAACAAGAGCCAAAGACCTGTGTAATTTTCAGCATCTAGAAAGCTCAAGAGCTTAAATACTCTAGCCTCCTAGACCACACTATACCACGGTTGCTAGTAATGAAGATGTTTCTGTACTTATTCATGAGCCAGGCAATGTCTCTGGGTCCATAAATACATCCTATGTAGAACATTATTTGGCATGGACTTTTTGCTGCCAGCATTCTCAAGGACTGGGGAATGGCTCCATTGCCTCCTCAGACAACTGGATGGCTTTTTTGGGATCCTCTACCTGTGTGCTTTCTAGATTCTTCTCTAAGGACTCCACCTGTGGTGCCAGGCATGGCAGTACCAATCAACACAGAGAATGATGGTGTCATGTAGCTTTTTTGATCCTCTCCCACACATAAGATACAAGCATGCTGCCAGGAAAAAACAGTCTCCTCCTCTCATAGTGCAGTAGTTAGAAGGCAGCAGCTGACATCTGCAGTCAAAAGCATTAGAGCTCCACCAGAGAGGCACGTGGATCTCTTCTTGACAGCCCAAATGCAGCCACCCTTCTGCCAGGAAAAAAGCCTTCAAATGCCATGTCCCAAACTCCAGCCATTTTCTCCCTTGCCTGGTGCACACCTGCATAGCTATTGCGCCTGTATAATGTAATGCAGGGGTCAGCAAACTGTTTCAGCCGTGGGCTGGTCCACCATCCCTCAGACCTTGTGGGGAGCCAGACTATATTTGGGGGGGGGTTGAACGAATTCCTATGCCCCACAAATAACTCAGAGATGCAATTTACGGTAAATAAAAGCACACATTCTTCTCATGTAAAAGCACACTGATTCCCGGACTGTCCGTGGGCCGGATTTAGAAGGCGATTGGGCCAGAACCGGGCCCCGGGCCTTAATTTGCCTACCCATGATGTAATGTCTGTTAAACAATATAACTTTGCTGACATAACTCTAACTATGCTGTATTTTTATAATCTGTGGGTGCAAGGAGATTTATTAGTGGTCCTATCCTTGGCCAATGTGTGTAATTTTATGATAGGATTGCAATGTCAGTTACTAAATAACCCAGTGGTAGCCAACATTGTGCACTCCAGATGTGGGGCTACAACACTCAACAGCCCCAGACTACATGGCCAATGGCCAAATATTTTGAGAGTCCATCATCTGGATGGCACCACATTGGCTATATGTAGCCAATCTGTAAAATCTGGTAAAACCCTTTCCAGCACATGTCCTCCTCCTCACATATAAAATCCAGTGTATCTGGGTAAAAGAGTGCCTTAGGTGTCTTTCCTGTTTTCACTTGAGAAGACTATAAAAACAGAATCACTCTTGATCTCCGGCTGTGATTCTTAACTTACATGATCCGTGTTTAATGGGAACGGCACCCATCTGATCTTTGGATTTGTACTCATAAAATTATGTGGAGATATAGTTCTTGAGCACAGGGGAATAGGCAGGAAAAACAAAGACTGTTGAAACGGAGGGGGAAAGGGTGTAAAAATGAATAATTTTGCTATGGTTTGTAAAAACGGTGATTCATCATGCTTTGGACAGCATGAGACTCACTTATTTACAAGCGTTTGGGGTTTTGAAAGGATACGGCGGGGCTATATATTATACTTCCATCACCTATAAATCCATAAAATAATTGTTTATGTCCATTAACGTTATACATTGCATATATGACACTCTCTATTTGTCAAGATAGAATCTTACTCTATCCCAGGCGCACATCTGTGCACACAAATGATCTTAAAGAAAGTTAACACCTGGGATAGGAAACGGAATCATCTCGTTATCTTCCCATGAGTCTCAGGGCTGCCTGCTAATTAAGGAAATTTCATTTCATTCTTTCTTTAGTAGATGTTTACCTCGCCCTTCCAATGCATTTGCATCACTCAGGGTGGCTTATGACAATGAAAAACAAAACTATCTCACAGAAGAAATAAAATAGCAGCAGCAAAAAAATAGGATTCAGCAAATAAAATAAGTCTGCCATATATAAAAACAATAACCTGCCCAGTGAGGCAAATGCTTACTCCAACAGCAAAAATTGAACTCACCAAACTAGTATTCTGAGTACTGCATTAACATAACCTGCCTTGCTTCTGAGTTTGTAGGATTGTGTTGTATATTTATTTAACACTTGTGGTTTACCAAAAGCTCAGTATTAATGGGGGTATTGAAATGTGAAATAATTTATGATTAATTGGGGGGGAGGGCTATGGCTGAGTGTGGAAAGCAAAAAGCATATCTATTGTTTTCATTTTTATTTTATATTACAGTAGCCTATCAGAACACATACTGCACAAACTAAGGCATATCAGTAAATCAATGCAATAAAACCGAACTAATTTAACACATTAATACTAAACAGGACGGAGTAAAACTGTCTCCCAACTCTCACCAGCAATCTCTTTTCTCATTTTGTTCCCCACCTCTCATTAGGAAGAGTTGCTAAAAAACAAAACAAAACACCCCATGGGCACTAGGCAATATGGCTGGAATGAAAATTGTGTCCTAAAACCACATCTAAGGCACAATCTAGAGGATAGCAGACTTCAGACTTGTGGAATCCCTTTTGTGTTTTACTAAAGGTCTGACATCCACCACCAGAAGGCAGGTGGTAAAAGACATAGATGTCCCATTTATTGTGCACTCATCATGATTGGTCCTCATGATGTTACGAGGACAGTTACACATGACCACAATTTCAATACCATTCGCACCAGCAAAAGTTTCAAGGCAGTCATACTGCTTTGCTTGCAGCAGGCTCATGCCCCATAGTTTCCAGTTGAAATCCTGTAACTTTTCAGAGCACAGATGTCCCTAACGGTGGGGTGGGGCTCTTGCCCTACTTTAGTTGCACTATAGTGAAAATGTGCGCCTCCAGACAGCAATAATATGGTAACATTGGGGAAGCATCGCAGAACTACTAATAAAGCAGAATGGTGTGTGGATGGTCCAGAATAAATCCATCACTAATGTACTGTTATTGTATCAGCAACATGCTGCAAAATATACTTACACACAGACAAAAATAAGACTGAAGGGGGGCATACATTTAGCAGTAACAAATGTGATGCTTCTGAGCACAGGGATTTGTTTTGTGTACCAACACAGAGCTGAGCTCACAGTCATTCCAAACAAAAATCCATTCCTGGTTACCCCATTTCAGCAATCTAATGTACGTTTGGGCTGCTATTTTCTTCCTTCTATTGTTAAAACAACTGGGAGACAGAACCCCCCGGCCGATCTCCCTGCACATTATTTAGTGTTGTGCCAGGAGATTCTGATCTATCTTCTTTTTTATCGGCACAATCTATTGGGGAAACCTCTGTGCAAATTCCCTCAAAGGTGCATAGGAACAATAAAAGAATATTATTGTGCTCTTGAACTACTCCGATAACGTTTCCCTGGGCCTTCCACAGAAGAAACTTCCAAGTCATTGTTCCCATAACATTGGTGATAAATCAGTCAGAACTAAAGCAAAAGCAAATACATGTCACTGTATTTTTAAATTGCTGTAACTCTTCCTGGAACCTCATGGTGAATTGCAGGAAAGTAATCTAAATGTACCAGCTGTTACTACTACTATTACCAACAACATTATCAGACTAAAATAAATATTTTTGAATTCCTTCAAAACGTCTATTATATAACCAGTATGAGGCACAGAATTCAAGGATAATGTGTCTTAAGTGGACTCTTACTATGTGGATCACAAAATTCTAAGCATCTCACAAGATGCACATGAATGCAGAAAGAAAGAAAGAAAGAAAGAAAGAAAGAAAGAAAGAAAGAAAGAAAGAAAGAAAGAAAGCTACACAAGAATTGCTTCAGCTTGAGTGGTTGTTGAGCTACATTAAATGCCCCCAATTTGCCTTCCAATTTGCCTTGATATTTAAATATTTCCCTAGGGGGATGTTTGCCATCGCTAAAAGCCCCTCTTTCATTTGCCTTATTATAAAGCACAACCTTCGCCTGCGTCAGTGGTTCAGCATAAGGCTTTTAGCAAAGGAAATCCCCGTATCTTCCAACACGGTAAATGTTATAATTTGTTCAGAGGAAGAATTAGTCAAACAGTAAGGGAAGCTGTACATTTTTGTGGTTTGGGGTCACTTAGTTCCCTTGTAGCACGATAATGCAGAAGAATCAGTTATTTTATTTGCTTTTAGTGTCAAAGAACTTAAATGCCACAGCTTGTAAGGTGCTCTGTGCAGGGAATCTTTTTTCTTGCAGTCACACAGTTAACTACTAATGAGGCCATGCTACTTTACAAACATGAATTATAACTGGAACCTTAAACTGCAGCATCTGGTGTTAATGTGATTTATTCCAATAAATGCTACTATGGTGCATCTGTTTCTTGTCCTGTGCCCTATACTGCCCTGCTCCATTATTGGTATATTTAAGCACTAAAGTTAATGCCTTGTAAATGTACTGATACTTTTACTGTGATGCCATGTGAGTGGTTGTTGGGGCAAACTTCCTCGTGTAACTCATTGTTTTGTTCCATCTTGTCTTTCTCTTTTTTAAAAATCTTCATTGAGGTTTCTTTCTTTTAATTATTTCCAGATCTACTGATACAGCCAAACCCCATCATACAGAGTTGCCCAAGTCCAGCTAAGGAAATCTGTGCATACAAACAAGCTTCCATGCATATATTACTTACTGGATCAAGAACTGCAGGTGCAGGTCGGGTGTGCATTCAAATGCACAGCTTTCATCCAAAGAACTCTCATACCACTTTAACAGGTATGGCTTCCCTCAAGGACTCTTGGGAACTGCAGATTGTTATGGGTGCTGAGAGATGTCAGGAGACCCCTCACAGACCTGCTGTTCCTGGCACACTTAACAAAGTACAGTTCCCAGGATTCTGTGGGAGAACCTATGACTATTAAAGTGGTATAAGAGCACTTTATATGTAAGATGCGGGTGTGCGCTCAGTGAGGATGCCATCTATCTTCCCTGCATCATTTCATCTAGTCTCATGCCAATGCTGCCATTTAAAGTATTTATAGTCTATCTTTCTTCTTGGCAGCAGGCCTCCAAAGCCACTGGCCATAATAATAGGTAACAATAATGAATATGTATTAAACATAGCCTGTTGTCTTTGTCCATGGAGTTTTCTTGGCAGGGATACTGGAGTGGCTTGCCAGTTCCTGCTCCAAGTGGATCACGTTTGGTCAAAACTCTCCACTATGACCTGTCCATCTTGGGGGGCCCTGCATGGCATAGCTCATAGCTTCTCTGAATTATTCAAGCCCCTGTGCCACGGCAAGGCAGTGATCCATGAAGGAGAAGAATTGATGCTTTTGAATGATGGTGCTGGAGGAGATGGTGCAAGAAGATCAAACCTATCCATTCTTAAGGAGGTCAGCCTGAGTGTTCACTGGAAGGACAGATCCTGAAGCTGAGGCTCCAATACTTTGGCCACCTCATGAGAAGAGAAGACTCCCTGGAAAAGACCCTGATGTTGGGAAAGATGGAGGGCACAAGGAGAAGGGGACAACAGAGGACGAGATGGTTGGACAGTGTTCTCGAAGCTACCAGCATGAGTTTGACCAAACTGCGGGAGGCAGTGGAAGACAGGGGTGCCTGGCGTGGTCTGGTCCAAGGGGTCACAAAGAGTTGGACACAACTAAACAACTAAACAACAACAATTAAACATAGCAAGTTAGTGACTGATGCAAGATCAGATTGGTGGTGGTTATGATGTTAAAAGTCCGTTCCCCACATTTTAAATCAGAGGTGGGGAACCTGTAGTCTTCCAGATGAGGCTGAACTCTGACCTGTGTGGCCAATGGTTCTGCTCCTGCCTACAGGGTAATATCCAGAGAGTAGCACTGGCAGACTGTGTTCTTGCACAATGATTCTTGTGCAATCTTGTCCCCACTGCTGCTTAACATCTATGCGAAGCCACTAGGTGCAGTCATTTGGAGTTTGGGGGCAAAGCATTATCAGTATGCTGATGGACACACTTCTCCATAACATCTGAGCCAGGAGATTCTGTGCATTATCTGGACCATTGTCTGGGCACAGTGATGGACTGAGTGAAGGCCCATAAACTGAGCTTGAACCCTTGGAAGATGGAGGTAGTGTGGGTTGGTGGTTCCCATGTTTGAGAGATAAAACAGTTTCCTGTTCTAGACAGGGTTGCACTCCCTCTGAAAGAACAGGGTTCAGAGTTTGGGAATGTTCCTGGCTCCTCCTTTGTCACTGGAAGCTCAGGTAGCCTTGGGAGGCAGGAGTGCTTTTTATCAGCTATGGCTGGTATGTTAATGACAGCTGTCCTTGTACCCTGTATTAGTCTGGCAGTGACAATCTCAAGACTCAATTATTTCAATGCACCCTACATGGGGTTACAATGCTTGGTCCAGAGACTCCAGCTGGTGCAAAATGCTGTGGTTAGACTGTTGATGGGGACAGACTATTACTAGCCCATAACTCCAGTGCTCAGACCTACCAGTCAATTATAATTGCACAACCTGAATTTACTAGTATATGATTGAATCCCATCTAAAAACAGTGATAGTATTGAAGCAGCCTTAGAAGTGGCATAGCTAATACTTAAACCAGAATCCAGGAAGAGTGGAAAGCAGGGTAAAAGGTAAAGGTAAAGGACCCCTGGATGATTAAGTCCAGTCAAAGGCTACTATAGGGTGTGGCACTCAGACCAAGGGAGTCAGTGTTGTCCACAGACAGGTTTCCAGGTTGTGTGGCTAGCATGACTAAACTGCTTCTGGTGCAAAGGAACATCGTGACAAGTGCCAGAGCTCACCGAAACGCCGTTTATCCTCCAGCCACAGAGGTACCTATTTATCTACTTGCACTGTGTGCTTTTGAACTGCTAGGTTGACAGAAGCTGGAACAGAGCAATGGGAGTTCAACCCATCGCAGGGATTTGAAGCAATTTATTAGGTTTTACAATAAAAATAAACATAATAAGCAATATAACATTGATCTTAACATATTTTCACATTTTCTTTGGACTTCCTCACATCTCCCGCTCCCACTTTCATCGTTGTAACGTTTTGTCAGCAATTTATCATCTTATTTAAATTCTTATATCCCTTCTATATTTCATAATCTTATAATTCTCAGAAGGAGCTAAATTTCACAGTCTTACTTATTTTCTTAAAAACTTCTAAATTTAGTGGTGCTCAGTTATTTTGATCTAGCATCTTATTTAGCATTCACTCAAATTACAATACTTTTGTAAATAGTTCTTAAATTTCTTCCAGTCCTCCTCAATCTTCTCTTCTCCCAGGTCACGGATTCTGCCGGTCATTTCAGCCAGTTCCATGTAGTCTATCAGTTGTATCTGCCATTCTTCCAGTGTGGGTAGATCTTGAGTTTTCCAATGTTTTGCGAGAAGTATCCTTGCTGCTGTTGTTGCATACATAAAAAATGTCTGGTCCTTCTTTGCCACCCCTTGGCCGACAATACCCAAAAGGAAAGCCTCTGGTTTCTTAGTGAAGGTATATTTAAATACCTTTTTCAGTTCATTATAAATCATTTCCCAGAACGCCTTCACTTTAGGGCAAGTCCACCAGAGGTGGAAGAACGTTCCCTCACACTCTTTGCATTTCCAACACTTATTATCAGACAGGTGGTAAATTTTGGCAAGTTTGACTGGGGTCATATACCATCTATAAATCATTTTCATTACATTTTCTTTCAGAGCGTTACATGCAGTAAATTTCAATCCATTACTCCACAACCTCTCCCAGTCCTCAAACATGATATTATGCCCAATGTCCTGTGCCCACCTTATCATAGCCGATTTAACCGTTTCGTCTTGTGTATTCCATTTCAACAGCAAGTTATACATCCTTGAAAGTACCTTAATCTTTGGTTCTAACAATTCTGTTTCTAATTTCGATTTCTCCACCTGGAACCCTAGTTTCTTATCATTTTTAAAAACTTCTTTAATCTGAGCGTAATGTAACCAATCTCGCACTTTGTCTTTCATTTTCTCCATACTCTGCAATTTCCAATTGTCTCCATCCTTTTCTAATATTTCCCAATATTTTGGCCATTTAGCCTCCATATTGGGTCTTTTTCGGGCCTTGGCTTCCAAAGGTGAAAGCCACCTTGGTGTTTTATTTTCCAGCAAGTCTTTATATTTTGTCCAGACATTAAACAATGATTTTCTGACAATATGGTTCTTAAAGGCCTTGTTTGCTTTAACCTTGTCATACCATAAATATGCATGCCATCCAAAGGCATTGTTAAACCCTTCCAAATCTAACACATCAGTGTCTTCAAGAAGTAGCCAGTCTTTTAGCCAGCAGAACGCTGCGGCTTCATAATACAACTTTAAGTCTGGCAGGGCAAAGCCCCCTCTTTGTTTTGCATCGGTTAATATCTTAAACTTAATTCTGGGCTTTTTGCCCTGCCAGACAAACTTAGAAATGTCTCTCTGCCACTTCTGAAAGCACTCCGTTTTGTCCAAAACCTGAAGTGTTTGAAATAAAAACAACATCCTTGGCAATACATTCATCTTGATAGCAGCAATTCGGCCTAACAAAGAAAGTTTCAATTTTGACCAACTATCTAAGTCTCTCTTAATTTCTGTCCAGCATTTTTCATAATTGTCCTTAAATAGACTTAGATTTTTTGCTGTTATGTTTACCCCTAGGTATTTTACTTTTTTAACCACATTAAGTTCCGTCTCATTCTGAAACCGTTCTGACTCTGTATCAGTCAAATTTTTCCCCAAAACCTTAGTTTTCTGTTTATTTAGTTTAAATCCAGCCACCCGACCAAAGTCATTAATCAGTTGTAATACTCTTTTCGTACTGGGCTCTGGCTTCTGCAAGGTCAAAACCAGGTCATCTGCGAAAGCTTTTAATTTATATTGTTTCTGACCGACCTGAATTCCTTCCACCAACCGATCCCCTCTAATCATGTTCAATAGCACTTCCAGAACCGAAATAAATAACAAAGGGGAAATAGGGCAACCTTGTCGTGTCCCTTTTTCAATTTTAAACTCTTCTGTAACCACATTATTAACTATCAGTTTAGCTTTCTGTTCTGAATATATCGCCTCAATCCCATTCTCAAAACCCCGTCCCACTCCCATCTCTTTTAAATTTCCCATCATAAATTTCCAGGAGATATTGTCAAAGGCCTTCTCCGCGTCTATAAAAATTAAAACTGCTTTTGTATTTATGTCTGTTTGCAAAAGTTCCAAAATGTCAATAATGTTCCTTGTATTAGCAAACAGATGTCTACCTGGGAGAAAGCCGGCCTGGTCCTTATGAATTACTTCATTTAAAACTTTTTTAAATCTATTTGCCAAAATGTCTGCAAATATTTTGTAATCCACATTTAAAAGAGAGATGGGACGGTAGTTCTTAAGTTGTGTCTTTTCAGCTTCCGACTTTGGTATTAATGTGATGAACGCTTCCTTCCACGACTCCGGTGCCCTCTTCCCCTCCATAATTTCATTGCTGACCTCCATCAAAGGTTGTATCAAATAGTCTTTTAATGTCTTATAGTACTTGGAGGTCAGCCCATCTGGTCCTGGAGATTTGCCAAGTTGCATGTTCTGGATGGCTTGTTCGATCTCCTGTCGTGTTATTTTAGAATTCAGGATTGTCCTATTTTCTTGTGACAATTTAGATAGTCCGTTTTTTGCCAAAAATTGTTTAATCTCAACATCATCTTGCGGCCCTTGGGTGTATAATTTTTTGAAGTATCTCTGGAAACACTTTCTGATGTCCACTGGATTCTGGATGTTTTTTCCATCAACCTCTAAGTTTGTAACAGTATTTAATCTTTGTCTTCTCTTCAACTGCCAAGCTAGCAGTTTTCCACATTTATTCGCCGACTCAAACGTTTTTTGTTTCATTAATTTGACCTTCCATTCAATTTCCTGATTTATCAATTTAGAATATTGTGTTTGATAAAGTTTAATTTCTCTCAGAGTTGGCTGTGACTTCGGATTCACTCTTAATTTCTTCTCTAATTCTTTTATTTTATCCAAGATCTTATCTTTTTTCTCATTTTGTGTTCTTTTCTTTACTGCATTCTGTTGTATCAAGAATCCCCTCATTACAGCTTTGCTTGCGTCCCAGATTATTCTTTTTTCCACCATATTATTCATGTTTATCTCAAAATAGTCCTTCAGAACTTTTTGGGCCTTCTTGGTAATTTCCTGATCTCTAAACAAATTGTCATTCATCTTCCATCTAAAGGATCCAGTTGGTAATAGTGTCATATCCATCTTTACTGCATTATGGTCGGAGCAGGTCTTTGGGCAGATTTCCACTTTTCTGACCTTAGGTGCCAGGCCTCTAGAAATCCATATTTGGTCGATTCTTGTCCAGGTCAGTTGGGCTTCAGAAAAGAATGTTCCCTCTCTTCCTAGTGGGTTCTTTGTCCTCCAAATGTCAATCAAATCCATATTGTCAGTCATTTCAAAAAAGGTTTTAGGTAGTCTGCCGTCTTTTGTAACATTTTGACTTTGTGACTTGTCCATGTTAGTTGATACGACCCCATTCATATCTCCCATCATTATGATGTTGTTGTAGTCTAGATAGTCCAGCATTGTCTCCTGCAACTTCTTGTAAAATTCCGATTTCCCTTCATTAGGTGCATAGATTCCTAATATCAGCAGTTTCTCTCCTTGATATTGTATCTCAATAGCCAAAATTCTTCCATGTTCATCTTTAAATAGGAATTTAGGTGACAGGCTCTCTTTTGCATATATCACCACGCCTCTCTTCTTAACTTTGTCCGACGATACAAATTCCTGGCCCAATCTTTTATTTATTAACACTTTTCTGTGGAGCCTCGTCACATGTGTTTCTTGTAAACAAATAATGTCCAATTGTTCTTTTTTTAATATATGAAATATTTTCTTCCTTTTTTCCGGAATGTTACAACCATTAATATTCCAGCTCAACAGTTGCAGAGACATCCTGAATTATCTGGTTATTTTTCAAGGGGTGGTATCTTGTTCTCAGGATCTTCAGGTTCCACAGGTGCTGATGTTGGTACTGGCGTTGCCTCAGGCCCAGAAGGTAGTTCAATTCCTTTTTGAAGGTCCTCTCCGTATGTAGACAGGAATTTGTCTCTCTCTTCCAGTGTTCTTACTTTAACCTTTCTCCCTCTAAAGGTAAAAGATATTCCTTGGGGAAATTCCCACCTGAATGGAACTGCGTTGCTCCTTAGTAGTTTAACAAGTTCAGAATAGGCGGCTCTAAGATCCAGCAGTAGTCTTGGGATATCTTTATAGATTTCAATTCTTCTATCCAAAACCTCCAGTGATTTTACGAAATGTAGTCCCAAGATCTTATCCCTTTCCTCCTTTGATCTCAATGTTATCAAACAGTCTCTGGGCCTCTCCTTCTTTATGAATCTTCCAAGTCTGAAAGCTGACACGATTTTAAAGTCCTTTTCTTCCAAATTCCAGAACTTGGAGAATTCTTTGGTCAAAAACTCAGTTAGATGTCCTTCTTCTGCCTCTTGTAGTGATCTAATCCTTAAGTTGTTCTCACGATTTCGCAGTTCTATCATGGAGAGATAAATCTGATGTTCCCCAACTTGTTTAGTGAGTGGTCTTACCTCTTGCTCTAAATTTTCTAATTTTTGTCTGGTGTCCTCAGCCAATTTCCGATTTTCTGCTGAGGCCTCCGTTAACTGTCCAATTGCTTGTGCATTCTGTACCACTTGTGTAGTTAATTTATTTAGACATTCTGTGTTTTTGTCAATCTTTGCTGATTGCGCATCTACTTTCTTGTCCAAAGCTTCCAATTTTTCAAAAATTTTGTCTAGAACAGAAACAGATGCTCCTGAGGCCATATCTTCCAATTGTAACTGCTCTGCTTCGCCCTCTCCCTCCACTTCTGAGGGCAAAGTAGGTACAGATGATCTACGTGTCTGTGAGGCTGAGGTTAGAGTTGTTAAAGTTGTTTGTTTAGCTCTCCCTCTTTTTCTTGTGCCACTCATTCCAACGTTATCTGTCAGTCAAGGTCACACTGAGTTATTCCCATGGGAATGGAAAGGTCCAGAGCAAGCAAACAACAAGGGAATCGAAAGTAAAATGTGCATGTAAAGTCACTGTTTTAATCCAATCCTCTAGAGGGAGCTTAAAATGTCTTTCAGAGTCTAATTTAATGTCCAAGAACCTTCAAATACAAATGTTTAGCAGAGTTTATAAATGGTCGCTTTGTTACAGACAGTGCTTATTTATCTCCAAAAAGAATGTTTCAAATTGAAAAGGTCTCAATACCCTCAGATTGTTTCAAGTTCCAATATACAGTATCCAAATCTGCAGTACTGACAGCTCCCTTAGTGCTCAGGCAGCTCCTGACTCTGGGTTTCACCTTCTAATTTGTAATCCAATAAAAGGAGGAAAGTCAAGTGCAAGTAAAAATCCCAAATCTTTAGCTTAAAGTCTTTACTTTAAGATGCAAGTTCAATAGATGCTTAGATCTGTAAAACTTAGGATCTCTTTCTTTCAGCCTCCACTCCTCCAGCTGATTGCTTTTTTTCAAGTTCAATGGCTGCGGAAGACGGACTTCCTGCTTCCACGTCTCTCCGCTTTCAGCCAAGTTCAAGCCAATTTAAATTTTCCCTTTAAAGTCTCTAAATTCAAGTGACTCAGTCTTTTACTCACAAGTTAGTTGCTTTTCGTCCGAATCCGTAATTTAGCAGGAAAAGGGATCAGCGCTCACCGACAGTAGCAGCGCGGCTTCGCTCCTCAGGCTGTGAAACAGCTCTCAGCGCCGCAACCCCCCTCCGCGCTCCGGAGCCCCTTACGGGGTTCCTTCTGCGCTTGGAGGGTCGCTCAAGGCGCCCACCGAGCCTCAAGACCCCAGGCTCTTGCCGCCTGGGGTTTTCCAGAATGGGTCTCCGCTTCGCCGTAGCGGACGACCCGTTGCCTGCGGAGCCTCCTCTCCCGTTCAGAAGAGGACCGCCATTGCCGTTCGCGCCGCCCCCGGGATTTGAACCTTCCAATCAGCAAGCCCAAGAGGCTCAGTGGTTTAGACTACAGTGCCAACCACGTCCCTTTTAGTGGAAAGCACATGGCGCAGAGAGAATGGATGAAACAATAAAAGGAACAAAACAGGGGAGCTCCTCTCATCCCAAATTTAAAGCTTGTGATTAGTTTATTAGTTCTACTCAGCTGCTCCATTGTTTCTATGCCTGTTTTATTGTGTGCTTTAAAAATCTTGTTATATAGCAGCTGTCTTGCAGACCATTTAAAAGGAAGGAAGGAAGGAAGGAAGGAAGGAAGGAAGGAAGGAAGGAAGGAAAGAAACAAATGTTTTCCAGAGGAAATGTAAACTGTTGACAGTCAGGTCTTGTTTGCACAGGCAAGAGATACAATGCTAACTTGAATAAGTGGAAGATAATACTTGATCTGGCTTGTAATCAGAAACACCAGTATCCTTTCAGGCTGCAGTCTTAAACACACACACAAGTCTAGAGCCAGTCCTAGCATTAGGCAGAATGAGGCAACTGCCTCAGGTAGTAGATGCTGGGGCAGTTGTGGCAACCTTCCAGCAGCTCCTAAGCCTGCCTCTGGTAGAGAACAGAGCTGATTGGCCTGTCTTCTACCTGCATAACTACCCTGCCACCCTCAGGGGCAGTGGAGGACACTATGTTGATGAATGATTCAACTGTAAGCCCAGTTGGCTTCTGTGTGTGGAATGTGGAGTGGCATCTTGTCCTTGCCTAAGGCAGCAATATGTCTGAGGCTGGCACCCAAGCACAAAGTAGCATCCCACCCAAAGTAAGCACGCATAGGATTGCACTATTAATAAATTATACATCTGATTAAGGAAGTGCACAGGTTGATACTAAGTTTCTCCCCTTCACAGCACTGTGACACCACTAAGGATGTCACATAGAGGAGGGAGAAAAGTTGTTTTCTGCTGCTCCAGAGAAGCGGACACGGAGCAATGGATCCAAACTACAAGAAAGAAGATTCCACCTAAACATTAGGAAGAACTTCCTGACAGTAAGAGCTGTTCGACAGTGGAATTTGCTGCCAAGGAGTGTGGTGGAGTCTCCTTCTTTGGAGGTCTTTAAGCAGAGGCTTGACAACCATATGTCAGGAGTGCTCTGATGGTGTTTCCTGCTTGGCAGGGGGTTGGACTCGATGGCCCTTGTGGTCTCTTCCAACTCTATGATTCTATGATTCTATGATTCTAAGTTAAGTTTTAATTGCACAACACAACAATGCTTCAACTGATTCATCAGTTTGGGGTTGCAGTCCTAGTTCATATGCTACTTCCTGGATTCTGTGGCTGCACCTTGACACTGAAAACAGGCTCAGAGTTGACCCCTGATTATGCTCTGCTCTCACCATCAAGACACTTGGCTATGCAGCCTTCGACTTGCCCTGCACTTTTGCCTTAGGAGAAATACAGGTCTAATGAAAGGAGAATTAACAAAGTGTTCTGATATGAAAGTACTGCATAAGTCTAGATTTCTTAATGTCATTCCCTACCTCTGTCAATTTTAGCCCATGAATCACAGTGTATCTCAGATTTTCAGTAAACAGAGAGGTCATCTTTGGTAAGCACTGTTTCTAGTAAAGAGAATAAAAACCTACATACCAAGGTGGTGGGTGGTAGGAACAGAAGCATCAGGTGCGTGGGCTGCTGGGTTAGGTCTCCTCCTGGTTTAAAAATGATTCCCCCATCAGTCAAGATGTTAGTAATAATATAACCTGTTTAAGTATAATCTGTTTGCTGAATAGTTCTTTGAAAATGTGATGCTTCAGAAGACACCTTACATTTGGACAGTTAGCATTTTTGATAGGCAGCGCTCTCTAGTGGATCATGGAATAACAACTAAAATTTCAGATTCTTTTGAACCGGAATTGTAGGCCGTATCTAATGAAAGTTCAACGCAAAGTGGACCAGTTGAAATAAAGAAGCATCAGTGGGCTTTTGATTTTTGATTGCTGCATCTGAACATAAATGGATTCTGGTTTATAAGTTTGTTAGTACACTGGTGATCTTGTAAGATTTAACTGTGTTATTTATGTACTTAGAACTGATTATAGCATCACAGAATCAATGAATTGGAGAGTTGGGAGGTACCCCAAGGGTTATCTATTCCAGCCCCCTGCAATGCAGGAATCTCGATTAAATCATCCATGCAGATGGCCATCCAACCTCTGCTTAAAAACCTCCAAGGAAGGGCAATCTACCACCTCATGGAAATCTGTTCCACTGCCCAAACAGGCCTCACCATCTGAAAGTTCTTCCTGGTGTTTGGCTAGAATCCCCTTTCTTTGTAACTTGAAGCCATTGTGTTGGGTCCTCACCTCCAGAGCAGCAGAAAACAAGTTTGCTTCATCCTCCATGTGACAGCCCTTTGAAGATGGCTATCATTTCTCCACTCAGACTCCTTTTTACCAGACTATACATACCCATTTCTCTCAACCATTCCTCATAGGGCTTGGTTTCCAGACCCTAGATTACAACTGAATGTTTTGGAAACTGCTTGGAAGGAATCTAGGAACATCTTTAGTAAAAGAAAGTGGTAAATAAATGAATCTTTGATATTATTTTTTTATGGTGGCTTTCAACCAGGTTAGCAGTCACTTTGATGTGATTCCCATCAGACAGCTTTTGAGACAGCTGTGTAGTTGGGGGCAGTCTGTAAGGTCGCAGTTGCAGGGGATGCATAGCTGCCCCTAGAGATCTGCTACGTAGTGGATTTGGCTGTCTGTTCTGTTATGAATTCAAATCTATGCTCATCTTGCATATTTGTAGATAATTACGAAATGCCTTTAAACTTTCCATTACCTCCTTCCATTGGAAAACAAACCTAGGTAAGTTGCTGGAACTTCTCACCAGTTGGAAAAGTGGCGCAAGCATAACAATGTTTACATAGAAAGGTACTGGATACAAAGAGAGTAAAACTAAGAAAGTAAGTAATATGAATCATCCATATGCAACAGTCTTGCCTCTAAGCCAATAGATTTAACTGTAGCAAGATTGTGCCCAATCGGAATACTGCAGTCTCTTTCTTTCTTTTTTCTGACTTCTGCCATTTTGATTTCCCAATGCAAAGCCAATAGGAGGACCAAAGCTTCAGTTTTCTGAATATTGCTTTGGATTAGGGGTCGCCTCCTACCCTCAAATAATCCAAACCAAACAGGGACCAAATCTGAAGCACCAAATATGACCCCAAAGTGCAGCTGGGGGTGGGGGACTCACACCATCCTAGTTTTTCTTCCTTATCAGAAGTAGCAGTGATCTGACAATGCCTACGCACTAAACAGCTGCTAGTGCTAGCAAAACATACGGCACTTCTTTTACTTACTATAAACAACAGATCTACAAGGGCTTGGCTCATTTTATCTTTTAAACCTCCTATGTTCATAATGAAGCAGAAATCTTGGCAGTGAAAGACAAGGCAATTAAAGCAAGACAAATGTTTTTTTAACACATTTTAATAAGTTAGCAGTGTTTTTGTTGTACTCATTTATGCTCTTTCCATGCCAAGCACTCACGTATGTTCTCCCTTTGTAAGATGCCTTTAATGCTTCCAGTCAGCCTTCTAAGTAGAAACTCCATACATTTTCTTTATAAGCTACCTTTACATTTCTACAATATTGCCCTCAGGTGTAGGCCAGTCTTTAACGTCCTCAATGT
Organism: Podarcis pityusensis; assembly: GCF_964106645.2. Taxonomy (NCBI): domain Eukaryota; kingdom Metazoa; phylum Chordata; class Lepidosauria; order Squamata; family Lacertidae; genus Podarcis; species Podarcis pityusensis. Next base: position 48,960,217 of record NC_138034.1, on the reverse strand, counting down.
TCATCAGTAGTGAATGTTGTGAGTGAATACCAAATGTTTAGTTTAGGAAAGAGCTCTAAAGAGCAGCAGACAATGTTAACTTTGTCACAAAGTTTGGTATTCCAACAAAGTTGGCTGAAGATGCCATGTCTGAGCCTGAGATGCTTAATCTCCTTGGAACTATAAGTGCTCAGCTGGGCCTCTGAAAGTGTGGGCTCAGATTGCAAGCACATCCCAGGATCAGCACAGTGATGGATAAAGCATCTCTGATACCCTGTGGCCAAAATAAAAAAAGATGTAAAAGAAAAAGGCATGAACCACTGGTCTCCTGGTAGCTGGGGAAAAGAGTACAAGAGGTAGGACAGAAGACAGCAAGAACTCTTAATCTACCTCAATGAGGAATCTAATGCTACAATCTCATCATTTCCTGGACTGGCCATCTAACAGCCAGAGAACCTATCCCTGGTAAATATAGCCCTGCAGAATATGGGTTACTGTATGAGCGTGTCAGGGTAAGTCCACCAGTGCACTAAGGTGTGTATGAGAGCTCTCGCATTTTTTTCCTGACTGTATTCAATACATGTGGTGTTCTGCCTGCTCTTCTATATAAGTGTCTCCCTGAATTATTTCAGGTTGAGTATAAATTGACTGCATGCCCAACCTACTGTTACATCAATACAATTTTTATACACATATGAAAAAGCCATATGTATTATAAATGAGCCTTGGGAAATGTGTTTTCCAAATGGTACCACATGATGTCGCCAGACACACACCGATTCAAGCCAATACCCCAAGCTGGTTTCAACTTCATAAATTTTTGGGATGAATGCCTTTTTAATGATTGAATATTCAAGTGCTTAGATGTGCTTAGAGTAACCAGCTGTGAAGAATTAGTCACCATTCTTGTACCTCTTGTCTCTAGGATAAAGCCGTCTTAAGGGGAAGGTTGGATTCCAGGAAAGATGTATATAAAGACAAGCCAGCATCTCCCTTCAGTTTCCACTGAGCAAGATTGAACAGGTCTTCATCCCTTCCACTTGCATAATCCCCACTACATGGAGAACTGCTTTGCAAGTAGGAAACAATTCTAACTGGCAATCTGCTAATAGCTCTGGTTTCTGGGTTGTTGTTTTTTAAAGGCCTATATATTCAAGCAAGGAAACTTTCAACCATTCTCTGCTTCTTCCCAATTCCTTCCTTAAGTTGACATTTTAATTACAGGGGGGTGCCTTGCTATGGCCACAGCTGGAGAGTCCAAGAAGGACAGACAACTTTAAATATATATATTTTTACGCAGGCTTCAGAAATATTAAGAAGCAAAGTTTAGTTTCCACTTCCAGAAACACAATTCCAAATACATGCTTTCAATTTTAACAGCGTCTTGTTTTTATAAATAGTGAACACTGTTTATATACATTTACATACTGTTCTACATTTAAAAATGTCAAAAAGTGTACAGAAATAGTAAAACCATACAATGAAAACAGTGTAAGCAATAATACATGATTTAGGATAGTATAAAATCCACAGTACTACAGTGACCACAGTCACTGGCCATATGCACAAAACAATGTCAATTGCCAGGAATATCGAACAAATAACAAACTTGAGTTCTTTTAACATTTTGGTCAAGCCCACCAGCACTTCATTCGCCAGGCTCAATATCAGCACACAGTGTGGCTGGGCAAAAATGCCAGTGTGCTGAGGCCCTGGTCAAGGTGACGCAAGCCTCTGCTGGTCCAGATGAATCCCTTTAAAATTTGTCCAAAAATTAAATTAAAGAGGGTAAAGTAACCAGTGCTGAGAGAAGCTTCCATTTAAATTCCCTTGCAAGGTGTACTGGCCTTGCCACTAATGCAGCACCAATGCTGAGCAGTGCTGTGTCAAACCACCTGTATGTTGGAGAGATTCAGATAATTGCTCAGTGCAGGAATCTGCTTCTCTCAGGATCTCTGGAATCTATTTTTGCTATATAATAAATCCTCCTCCTGCTCATTTAGCCTTCAGCAGCCCAGCCAGTGAAGAGCTCATTCTACAGCCATTTGAACTTTCATCCTGTATTTTTTGTTCTGCTGCAATCAGTTTATGTTGCAGAAGTCTTTCTCTGGTATTGCCATCTCCTGGCAAATAGAAGGGGAAGAAATGGAGGCAGTGAGAGATTTTACTTCCTTGGGCTCCATGATCACTGCAGATGGTGACAGCAGTCACGAAATTAAAAGATGCCTGCTTCTTGGGAGAAAAGCAATGACAAACCTAGACAGCATCTTAAAAAGTAGAGACATCACCTTGCCAACAAAGGTCCGTGTAGCAAAAGCTATGCTTTTCCCAGTAGTGATGCATGGAAATGAGAGCTGGACCATAAAGAAGGCTGATCGCTGAAGAATTGATGCTTTTGAATTATGGTGCTGGAGGAGACTCTTGAGAGTCCCATGGACTGCAAGAAGATCAAACCTATCCATTCTGAAGGAAATCAGCCCTGAGTGCTCACTGGAAGGACAGTTCATGAAGCTGAGGCTCCAATACTTTGGCCACCTCATGAGAAGAGAAGACTCCCTGGAAAAGACCCTGATGTTGGGAAAGATGGAGGGCACAAGGAGAAGGGGACAACAGAGGACGAGATGGTTGGACAGTGTTCTCGAAACTACTACCATGAGTTTGGCCAAACTGCGGGAGGCAGTGGAAGACAGGAGTGCCTGGCGTGCTCTGGTCCATGGGATCACGAAGAGTCGGACACGACTAAACGACTAAACAACAGCAATGCAAAAATATGTGTATTTTCTTTTTACACATATCATAGTGAATGATAGCTATGCATATATCAGTCTTCAGTGGATGTTTACATTCATTTTGTGCTGAATAATGGATTTCCAGAGGAGCAGCCCTATTAAGTCTTTGGGGGGGGGGGCGCAAGCATTGTAGCATCTTAAAGACAAAGCTAATGAGTAGCTAACTTCCCATCACAAACCCATCTTGATTTTACAGTTCCATAAAAAATCAATCCTGCTAATTAACCTCCCTTAAGCATCTGGGAAAGATCGTTTTAATACCCTCTTGATATACTGAATTGTATAAATTCCAGGGGGAATATGAAAACATTTTATAGACACTCTTAGTTCCACTTAGATAAGCCCTTTTTTGCACTGCAGTATTTTATTTCATAACTGAGCGTTTTATATAGAAAGTGGTGCTCTGTGCATCTGCTGAAATAACACTCATTTTATATTTTAAATTGTTTATAGTAAACATGATTTTGTGCTTGACAGCTCGAAGTCTTCAGACTTTAACTGAGGAGCACAGATTGAAGCCCACAGTCAACAAAAGAGACCACTTACCGTATTTCCACGTGAGAAAAACAATGATCAATAGTGCATTCTGTTGGTGCTTAAAATTCACAGCAGGAAGCATATTAAAGCTGCAATCCTAATCCCATTTCCCTGGGAGCATTAGGATACTGACAGATTGATTTCCAGTCCTTTTGCTATTAACTTCTAGCATGGAATTTGCCCCCCCTTTTTTAAACCTATTTGTAAACATCCAGTTACGGGAAATACTATCATTCTGATGCAACACATCTTTCTATTTAGTTGATCTTTCAACCGATACTCTTAGAACTGTGCAAAGCAATATGTAGTTAGACCTCACAGTGCCCTCCTCTAGGAAACTGAAAAACCATGGTTTCCATAAACGGAACCCATAAAAAGTATACTGTGGGTGCAAATTAAAGATAAGCCAACATTCTCAGCCAAAATAAGAATCTTATATCTTTTGTCAAAGAATAGGGATAGTACCACGGGCACATGCAGATATTCTCAAGCAGTTTTTTAAAAACAATGTAGAATCACTAATGTACACAAAAAACATAAGCGAACAATCCACATCATTGCACTGCTTTGCAGCAAATTTCCTATTTGGCAACTATTCGTTACTGTTCCTGCAAATATGGCAAGCCTGTCCATATTCTAAGCCTTAATTGCAAGCATCTCAACTGATAATACTGAAAGGATGATAAGATGCAGAAACTGAGAGTCTCCCATAGCATTCATAGCTACTCAGATTCTCCTGCAATTCTGACAATGTCACCAGTCTGTAACTACTAATTGCACAGGTAAAATACCACACACAGATACATCCAACCAACTCACTTTTGCAGACAATGCTCAGCGAGTGGTGAAAGGACAGGGGAAAGCAGCCTTTCCCTCTGTAATCCCCATCTACTCTAGTCCCATGGTAAGAGTACTGGAATGAAAAGAAATGGTTTTCTAGGCAGCGGAGCGGGGCTCATCTCCCTATCCACATAAATCACTATGTTTTTCCTCAGTACAAGTGTTTGCTGCAGTGACGCAAGCACACAGTGTGCGCGCCTTTTTTAAGAGGTACCTAAATGCAGCTCTGAAAACACTGTTCCACTTTTAAATGGGCACATAATTCCTGTCATGGCATGTATTGAAACTGCTGGGCAAGGACAAGTGAATTCATCTCAGAGCTGTGATGCAAATCCAGATCTTCAAGTTTAGTGCTCAAACAGGTGTCACCACTCACAGTTGCTTAGGCAATCTCTGCCGTGAATAAAATTTTAAAGCATGATGTGGAATGATAATAGTGGCTCCATAATATAGCCATTGAGTGATCCAGTCCTGCAAATTATACCTAGAAATGTAGGAAATACTGATGTCTTGAGGGTGCCCTTTTTGGAGAAATCCACATTTTCAAAGAGAATTCTAGAAGTTGGATCATATGTAATATAGTGGCCCATGGGGAAGATCCTTGTTCAGTTTTAGACACTTTAAAAATGAGGTGCATAATCAGATAAATGGAAATAGTCCACTTTTGATGCATATACAGGAGAAATTACCAGCATTTGAAAATGCAGCAAATGCTCAGTGTTTTGAAGGGCTGCTATTTGAATTAAAGAGTAATGGGGGTGGGAAACTATTATGAATAAAAGTTGGGCTTAAGGGCATGATGAAGCAAGAGAGATGACAGTATACAATCATTTTAAAAGGCAACAGCATTAAAATGTCTTCATAAATTAAATGTCACATTGTATTTGTAATCACAACTTTGCTAAAAAATATTGGCCTTGTACACTGAATGAGTGCAAAACAAATTACAGGTTATTTTGTTGTACTATTTGATTATTTGGCCAATAATTTGAAGGCAACAGAACATTTTATATAAAGGAAAACAGACTTCCTTTAGCTAAGCTGCATGCAGTTATAAAAAAATATTCCACTATAAGCCAGGTTTTGGAGAAACTGGCTTGTACTCAACTAACTTTTACTCAGAGTAGACCCACTGAAATCAATGGGCATGACAAACCTAGGTCACTTAATTTCAGTGGGTCTACCCTGAGAATGTTAGTTAAATACAACCCTATCTCTAAAAAAGAACACTAGTAACAAGTAACAAAACAGAGCATGAAACCACTGCACTGCTGTGAAGATCCTTCAGTTTTAGGCAAAATCAAATAGTGCAATTTGTTTACAATTGTCTGTTTCAAATGCACGCAAATAATCCTCAAATACCATTGGTGAGGATGCCATCTTCAAGGTTAACTAAGCGAAAGCAATTTGCCTTGCAATTAAGCAGATTGTTGTTCTTAGATTGGAGAAGAACAGATAGAAAAGAAAAGAAAGAGCTTCCACATCAGTCTCCAGGAAGCATAACAAAGGAACGGAAGAAGGAACTGAAGAAAAGAAGAAAATGCTGCACCATCACGTAGTCCAGTAGGAGTAAACACCTATACTGTGCTAATTTTCAAAAGGTCGGTGAATAGGCTAGATTAGTTCTTAGCTCAGTGTCAGGCCCAGACTAGTGCCATGAAAAGGCACACACCAAATCCAGACTTAGAGGGCTCATGGTTAGCTCAGCTGGTTACAGAATGGTGCTGATAATGCCAAGGTTGCAGGTTCAATCCCCATACGGGACAGCTGCATATTCCTGCATTGCAGGGGGTTGGACTAGATGATCCTCAGGGTCTCTTCCAACTCTAGGATTCTGTGATTCTATGGTCCCTGAGATCAGCAGCTTGAGCTGACAACTGAAGGAGCCAAAGCCTGCTTTGTTGACTATTTACATGAAGCCTTCAGACTGGCCAGGCCTAGGATATGATGCAAGAATTCTCAAGTATCAAGGATCCAGTGAGATGTCCATAATGCTAGTGTCCCAGTGAAGCATGCCCATTGAGTTCAGAGGTAAACAAAGCAAGGTGCCTTCTGGAATTCCTTTTGGCAAAGGACTGATCACAGAGTTTTACTTCAATGTTCCCTTCACTGAATGCTTCTCTTCTGTTCTCCCCCGAGGAGTTGGGTTGTCTCCTGCAGCCTTCATCCTTCTGCTGCTTCATTGTAATCCCTAAGTTTCCACGTCGCCTGGATGGGGACAGGTTTTCCTTTATAATGCAAAAGCAAAGGGCAGCGAGGAAGTTTTTCTTGAAGTTCTCATTCATAAAGGCGTACACAATGGGGTTGCAAATGGAATTGGAAAATCCAATGATCTGAACTATGCCAAAGATCATCTTAATGGTGACGTCATCATACTCCCTTTCGAAATTACCTGGAGAGAAGAAAACACCCATTAAGAACTGGCTTTGTGTTGGTAAGCATTACTTGGTAATTTGATGATACAGTACATTAAGTGCTAAGATGCGAACTTGCCTCAGATGAGGCACAAGTCAGATGTGAGAATGCCCCCACCTTGGAGATACTCAGGTTGGCTCTGCGGGTGGCACTGTGGGTTAAACCACAGAGCCTAGGACTTGCCGATCAGAAGGTTGGCGGTTCGAATCCCCACAACGGGGTGAGCTCCTGTTGCTCAGTCCCTGCTCCTGCCAACCTAGCAGTTCAAAAGCACGTCAAAGTGCAAGTAGATAAATAGGTACCACTCCAATGGGAAGGTAAACGGCATTTCCGTGCGCTGCTCTGGTTCGCCAGAAGCGGCTTAGTCATGCTGGCCACATGGCTGTACGCCGGCTCCCTCGGCCAATAAAGCGAGATGAGCACCGCAACCCCAGAGTCAGCCACGACTGGACCTAATGGTCAGGGGTCCCTTTACCTTTACTTTTACATGAATCCAAGGCAACTTTGGTCTGAGGAAAAATGAGCCAGTTCCAAGTCTTCAGACCAACCCTCAAGCCTCAAAAGAGAGGCTTTGGGGACCTCTTGCTAAAAATCCCAATCAGTTCTGAATTATGGAACATTTGACAACTGAGAACGTCTATAGATGACTCTACAATGAAGCCCCATACCATCGCACCCTGGCATTCACTTAACTTGTATTCCATAAGAGTATATAATGTTTTTCACTTCAAAATCAATAGCAATAGCATAAAAAACCTTCAAACATCTATATTTCACAATTTCAAATCAAGTGCCATAATTCTTGACAACAATGAACTGCCACGGTTTGTTCATTTACTTCAAGGATGAAGTTTAGCTGAGAGAGTGAACTATAATTCAAGATGGGGGGGGGGGGAGAAAGGCATTAAAGAAGCAATTCCGGTAACTGGAATAAAAGGAGATGGCTGATATAAAAAACCTACAAAGGAAAGAAAGGTGTAGGAAGGAGACTAAATGAAACACAAAAAAAGCAAAGAGTCGCTACCTCAAAATGGTACTGGGTAGCTGAATTTTATAAATGGTAAAATGTATTAAGGCATCTTTTTTTAAACCAAACTCAGCCAGATGGGCAGGGTATAAATAATAAACTATTATTATAATTATTATTCCGATTATGATAGATTAATTCTTTCTTTTCAGTGTCCCTGCAGACCTGTGGTTCCCAACGTGGGGCACATGCCCCACAGGGAGGCAATTTGATTTTTAAGGGGGGGGCAATTCAAAAATGAGTTATTAACAGTTAATGGCCTTTTAGGCTTCCTCCCCGTGAATAGGAGTTCATTTTTTGAATAATAAGAATTATATGTCATGGGCGGGGGGCATCAGGATTTTAGAGATGCTTAGGTGGGGCATGGCCGGAAAAGGTTGGGAACCATTGCTATAGACCTTTAGTGAAATACAGTGGTACCTCAGGTTAAGAACTTAATTCGTTCTGGAGGTCCGTTCTTAACCTGAAACTGTTCTTAACCTGAAGCACCACTTTAGCTAATGGGGCCTCCTGCTGCCGCTGCGTGATTTCTGTTCTCATCCTGAAGCAAAGTTCTTAACCTGAGGTAATATTTCTGGGTTAGCGGAGTCTGTAACCTGAAGCATATGTAACTTGAAGCATATGTAACCCGAGGCACCACTGTATATATGTGCTGGGCATTTTCTATGGTCATGCCATAAAAACTTTGAGTTTTGTGGGCTTTCACTGGCCACCTTGATCACAAAACCAACTACTACAATTTCAAAAGAAAAAGCTACTCACTGTATTCTATCATCATGTGTATTACATGAAAAGGAGCCCAGCAGATGGTGAATAAAACCACAACAGTTACCATCATGATGATTGCTCGCTTCTTTTTCCTGAAAGAGGAAAGAGAGCTTGTACTGCAAATTTCTGCACAGATATATAGATGACTCCTGGTGACTTAGGGGGCATCCAGGTGACAGGGATGGACCAGAACTCCGTAGTAAATCACATGCTTTCTTTACAGAAGGCTCCAGGTTGACATCTCCAGCTAAATGTTCTCAGGCAGTAGGTGCTGGGGAAGACCTTTGCCTGCAGCTAAGGGTGGATGGATCTGTCACTTTCCACCCCCTCAGTTTCCCATTTTCCCAATCTTAAATTCAGCTCCACCTTTCTGCAGCAATTTGTGATTTTAAAACAACAACAGCACTGAAATTCTTCAGCATTTCTCCTAATATGAACATTTTTTGGTATGCAGCTTTGACCAAGGTACACAGTTCTGCAAACAAGTTCATAGAATCGAAACTAGAAGGGATACTGAGGATCATCTAGTCAACCCACAGCAATGCAGGAATATGCAGCTGTCCCATGCGGGAATCGAACCTGCAACCTCGGCATTATTAGCACCATGCCCTAACCAAATGAGCTATCCAGTTCATCTGATATAAAGCATTTTTATTAATTTTCTCACATACTGTATATATGAGTGTGAGAACCCATCAGATAATGCAATATAAAAGGGAGTGTGAGCTTTAGAACCACAAAAACAATGCAATAATCCCCACACCTGATTCCACCCTTGGTGGAAACTGGATCAACATTGGCACAGGAAGAAACTACAGCATAGACTCTTCCCATGTTACCCAAGCGAAATGAGCTGCACTGAAGTGGCTCCCACGTCAAAAATGCTTTCTTAAAAGTGGGGTTAAGTGCTATAGAAATAATAAAATGATTACCTGTGCTGAGATTGATTTATTTTTAGCCATTAATTTCTAAAAACCCTAAAACCTGTTGTTAGGACTTTGCTTTGTTGGTAATTTTTCACAGCTGTGGGGTAACATTCATGCATGCAACTGTTGGGGGGAGAAGTTAATGGAGAAGGGCTGGAACTGCCCTTGTTGTTTGTTTGCTTAAAATATTTTAAAATCGCCTTTCCTCCAAAGGCACTTGGGATTTTGAAGAACAAACATACAGACTTCATCATCATAAATAATACATCATGATATAAATAAACAAACACAAATATTAAAAGCATAATGCTAAGATTAATAATTAACAACTCATTAAAACACATTCAAATACCGCTGCTGAGGACTGAACTTTGGTTGCAAAGTTGCTAGGTTTATCTTTTGATCTCAACATCTGGATCTTCATTCTGAATGGGGTAAAAAGGTAACATATCTCCCCCACCATCTGAGAATGATATAATCCAGGTGTGTATGTAAAATAGAAAAGGGGAAGCAGAGTGGGAGAGATGAGCCAAACATTTCTGATCCTTCATAACAAACATTTGTTTGTAACATGTAATTTGGGCCTGAATTATAACTTGTCTGATAGATAACCTCTGTCTACAGGTGATCACTGACACTCTCAAAGAATTCAAGAAAGCTGGGGAGTCAAGGATTTCCTTTATAGACTCCAGTAAAATAAAGTTACATACATTTTGGAGTTTAATACTGAATGCTAAAGACTGACTATACAAACCTTGCTATTTTGGACATCTCATTCCCATGAATAGTTTGCAGAACAGAAGCATCTCCAACTCTTTTCTTAATCCAAAGCTCATAACCAATCTTGCTGTAGAGCAAGAGCATCAGTATCATGGGGAGCAGGAAGAGAATAGCCAAAATGAAAGTAGCATATATCTTCTGGTGGACAGGACTGGCCCATTCTTCCAGGCAGCAAACGTACACTTTATCGTAAAGGAAGTCATATTTATTCTGAAACAAATTAAGTTGAAGTCACACTCAGTACAGAAAAGAGAACTTACTCCTAGCCTATTGGCAAGGAAAGGAAAAGGTGCATATTTTTCATCAAATATGAGCAGAGGTTTAAGTGCTGGCTGTGTAAAACCTGTACAGATTCGCTTGCCCTGACTCAGGGGTGGCCACTGGGTCATTTAGGCTAGCACTTTAGGATATCAAGCAGAGAGGTCTTTCCCAACCTTATTTGCTGAGCAATGACCGAACCTGGGATATTATGTACGCAAAACTGTTCTATCACAGAGCAATGTGCAACCCACACATGCAGGCATGCATTTCTGATCAAACCAATTGAGCTAAGTCAGGGATGGGTTGTACAACTACTTTAAACACAACCATATTTAAAATACAGCAATCAAATATATGAATATCTGCCATCTGTTTACTGTAGGATAAAACAGCAAGGTCCATGAAACAACAAGGAAAGCCATGGCAAAACACAAGGTACACTTTAAAAAGGAACAGCATGAACACTCCCTGAACTTATAATCTAGGGCCAGAAGCAGTAAACTACGGTACTACAGAAAGACTTAAACCAAGTGTCTGACCCAGACACAATGGCAGGTCAGTGAAAAATTATTTTTAAAGTTCATCGCACAAGCTGCTTTGTAAATACAGTGGTACCTCTGGTTAAGAACTTAATTCGTTCCGGAGGTCCGTTCTTAACCTGAAACTTTTCTTAACCTGAGGTACCACTTTAGCTAATGGGGCCTCCTGCTGCTGCCGCGCCGCCACCATGCAATTTCTGTTCTCATCCTGAAGTAAAGTTCTTAACCTGAGGTACTACTTCCAGGTTAGTGGAGTCTGTAACCTGAAGCGTTTGTAACCCAAGGTACCACTGTATATATTTTCTGCTCTAACAATAAGGACAGACTATCACCCTATTTAGAAGAAGAAGAAGAAGAAGAAGAAGAAGAAGAAGAAGAAGAAGAGTTTGGATTTGATATCCCGCCTTTCACTCCCCTTCAGGAGTCTCAAAGCGGCTAACATTCTCCTTTCCCTTCCTCCCCCACAACAAACACGCTGTGAGGTGAGTGGGGCTGAGAGACTTCAAAGAAGTGTGACTGGCCCAAGGTCACCCAGCAGCTGCATGTGGAGGAGTGGAGACGCGAACCCGGTTCCCCAGATAACGAGACTACCGCTCTTAACCACTACACCATACTGGCTCTATATTTAGGAGTATAATGCACACATAAGACCAATGCTACACACACACACGGCTGTCCACAATGTACACAGAGATGCCAGGGAGCAGAGCTGGTCTGTGCATGTGATATCTGGACAGGGCAACTCAGCACAGGTCTGATCTCACATTGGTTTACCATGCAAACAGTACTTCCCAAGAGAGCTAACAATTGCTAAAACCAGTTGTTCCTCGACAGAAACAAGCCTTATTTACTTGGGTCCCTACTCATTTCTAAGGTCACTATTTAAATACCTGTGTGACGGAAAAGTTTGTTTCGCTGGGCAGGTTAGGTCCCCATTAATCTTGAGGCCTGTTTGGCAAACGGTTAACAAATGGCAGCCTCTGATTGGTTGAGGTTCCAGGAGAGGGGGTTGAAAAGGAGAGGATTTGGAGAGTCAGTTTTGGGAGGTTGGGAGATAGGTCAGGAGTCAGGTTGGGAGATAGGGAGTAAGAGAGAGAGTTGGTTCTGGGTAAAAACATCCACTCTGAGGAATATATCACAAGCTAGAGAAAGAAGTCACTGAGCTTAGGGTGAAGACAGTGTGTGGTGTCCTGTAAGAGTAATAGGCCAGGAACTAACTGGGAGGCTGAGGCTGAGCCAGGAGAAGTAGAAGCTGTGAGGATACAGTCTATGTAGGACTCATTCCAGTCAGGAGGGGAGAGATTCTTCTACAAAAAGAGAAGACTCCCAAACCAGTTAAGAGGGGTGTGGAAAGCCCTTGGGTCTGTTACTTGGAGTACTTCAGGAGTAGGGCTGACTAACAGGTGTGTAACTGACAGGAAGTACTGACAGGTTTAAGAACCAAAGTACTAAGTGGCAACAGTTGTGCAACAACTGAGAAAGAACTGAAGTGAAATAACATTATAATCTGAGGTATCCTATGTTTTACCCACTTTGTGCCATAAACTTCCTTTGTTAAATAAAATCTCTCTTTTTTTTTTATCAAATCCTGCCTGAGACTCCAAATTATTAAGTTTTCCCTCACACAGGTCCCCCACAAGATAATCTGGGGTAGTTTGTAGGAACTGGTGGAACTGGTGTTCTGTGAGGTGGGTGCATTATATTTAAGTGAGGGCAGGCCCAACGGCGCCGGGGGGGGAAGTGCTATTGTGCCGTCACAGCCTGTACTTCTCTTTGTACATTTTCCTACAGCACATAATAGTCCTCTCCTGAAGAGTAGCCTTATTCATGCTGAAACTCAATGCAAAACTGACCTATAAAGATATAATTGCATAATGCAACAGACCATACCTCCAGGCGCTGTACGTGCCACATGGGTGACCCAACGATAGCTGCCAACAGCCAGACTATGCCTGAAAATAATAATAATAACAATAACAATAATGATGATGATGATGTAATTGCTGGTTTTAAAGGGAAAAAACAGGAAATTAGAGCGAGCAATTAGCATTTTTATATCAGTTGGTGATGTGGCCATATGGAGTATTTGGACAAGATATTACAGCAAGCATGAGGAAGGCAGTTAGAATTAGGACTAATTGTGAAATGAATTTTGCCCTGGAGCTGAATTCAGAGCAATGAGCTACAAGTTCTTTTGTTTTTGTTTTTAAGAAAGTGTATTTTCAAGGGACGCAGGTGACACTGTGTTCTAAACCACTGAGCCTCTTGGGCTTGCTAATCAGAAGGTCAGCTGTTCAAATCCGCACAACAGGGTGAGCTCTCGTTGCTCTGTCGCAGCTCCCACCAACCTAGCAGTTCGAAAGCACACCCGTACAAGTAGATAAATATGTCATGTGGTTTAGTCATGTTGGCCACATGACATGGAAAGCTGTCTGTGGACAAAAGTCAGCTCCCTCGACCTGAAAGTGAGATGAGTGCCACACCCCATAGTTGCCTTTGACTGGACTTAACCATCTAGGGCTCCTTCACCTTTACCTTATATGGAATTTTACATGTCCAAATCACAAAATGGACCAATACTGGGAAGGGAGAAATTTGAAAGTGAATTCAGTGCCATCTCCAGGTTTGCCAGGGGGCTTAGGCAAGATGCACTCAGTAGGTGCCCTCTCTGATTAGACTTGCCGCCACTGCCCTTCAGCTGCCTTCTTTTTCTGGAGCAATCCTCACAACTGCCCAGAGAGAGAACCTAAGAAAAGGAGAGGGCATTTCTCCATCTTCTCACGGTTGTCACCAATCACATGCTCATAGAAGGGTGGTGAACAAGCCACATTTGCAAAAAGGAGAGCGGGGCCAGGAGCTGTGGAGTTCAGCATAGGGCTCCTGCAGAGGTGTGGGCATCATCAATTACCCAACAATGCCAACGCCTGAGTGAATCTGGGACTCTTCTCCCACCCCAGTCAGTGAGTATTGAGACAGAGTCACATTCAGTTTTGTTCTGAAAGGTATCAGCCCACAAAGCATGCATATGGGCTTCTAGGGTAAATCTCGTGTGTTGGATGCAACAGAGGCTCTCGAGGTATTCTGCCAACTATCTTGTTTCAAAGGATGCACTGTGAGTGCATTTTCAATAATTCTGCACGTATAAAAGTCAGGTCATGAGGGTTTCAGGAAGGAAGAAGTCCTAGTACAGCTCGTGCACAAACAAAACGGATATTTTAATGCATCAACAAAGCATTTTTGTCCTCCTACGGGTTTATCACCACCAACAGACAGAGCGGCAGAGAGAGAGGCAGGGAGGGGGAGAGAAAGCAATCTTACATTGGGAATCAAATGGGACTAGGTCATTTTTACAGCGAACATTAGCTGAAGAGGCTGCAAAAATGTAGCTTGCCCAAAGAGGTTTTTTTTGCACTGGGCCTGTTTATAAAATATTACTAGAGCTTTAGCAGGGTCCATGTGAAGTTGCATTCCCTCCCATTAGTCTGTCTACTCATTACAGCCTGTTCCCTGTTCCTTTTCCTTCAGAGCATTACCGGGGTAGGACACACGACAGGACCTTCTCAACAGTAGCGCCATTTTATGGAAGGCCCTTCCATAAGAAAGCCCAGTTGGCTCCCTCTCTCTTGGCTTTCAGTCAAGCAATGAACCCATTTGTTTTTGCATTTCACCATTATCATTGTGTTGTTATTGCTCCAGTTTCTTCTTGGGTTTTTTATCAACTTGATTTTTTAAGATTGTGATCTTTTTGTATCTTGTACAGTGGTACCTCGGGTTACATATGCTTCAGGTTACATTCGCTTCAGGTTACAGACTGCTAGCCCAGAAATAGTGCTTCAGGTTAAGAACTTTGCTTCAGGATGAGAACAGAAATCATGCTCCGGCGGCGCAGCAGTAACAGGAGGCCCCATTAGTTAAAGTGGTGCTTCAGGTTAAGAACAGTTTCAGGTTAAGTACGGACCTCCGGAACGAATTAAGTACTTAACCCGAGGTATCACTGTATGCTAAAATTGTTGTAGGCTACCTTAAAAGACTCCTGCCAACCAAGCAGTTCGAAAGTACGTCAAAGTACAAGTAGATAAATAGGTACCGCTCTGGCAGGAAGGTAAATGGCATTTCTGTGCGCTGCTCTGGTTCGCCAGAAGTGGCTTAGTCATGCTGGCCACATGACCCGGAAGCTGTATGCTGGCTCCCTCGGCCAATAAAGCGAGATGAGCGCCGCAACCCCAGAGTCGGTCACGACTGGACCTAATGGTCAGGGGTCCCTATACCTTTACCTTACCTTAAAAGAACAGTTATTTAAACGCAGGGTAGACCATATACAAATATATTAAATGACTAGTTCCATTTGATTCTGTATGTATGTTTGGAGTGAGGGAGGGGTTTTAATCTGTATGCATCCAAAGTGGGTTTTTCTTTTATATTCTTTAAAAAAAACTAATCTTCTCTCATAGCAGCTGCATCCCCCTAAAGCAGAGGTGGGTAATCTGGGGCCCTCCAGATGTTGTTGAACTGCAACTCAAATCAGTTGCAACCCGCATGGCCAAAGGTCAGGTCCAACATCTGGAGATCCCCAGGTTCCTCACCACTGCTCTATAGCGGACATATCAAAAGTGAGAAATCACTAGCAACATGCTATGTCGTGTAATACCAAAGTTGCCCAGGACCTTACCAAGCATTGTGTATGCTCTTCGGTTGGTGTACTGCCATTTCATCTTAAGAGGGTGGACGATCCCGTTATGCCTTTCTACCGCAATGCAGGTCATTGTAAGAATCTCAGTAACTATTGCAGTGGATTGAACAAAAGGCACCATCTTGCAAGCAAAAGCACCTAATAAAGGATTGAAACAAACAAAGCAAGTCATCAACAGGGTCTCATTATCTATACTATACCACAGAACAAAATACACCAATGGAGGCAACATACATATTTTCATTCAGTGCCTTGTGCCCAGAAGGATATTTTGTAACCTGAAGTGCCCTGAGAGGATCTATTAGAGTACAGTGGTACCTTGGGTTACATACACTTCAGGTTACATACGCTTCAGGTTACAGATTCCGCTAACCCAGAAATAATGCTTCAGGTTAAGAACTTTGCTTCAGGATGAGAACAGAAATCGTGCTCCAGCGGCACGGCAGCAGCAGGAGGCCCCATTAGCTAAAGTGGTGCTTCAGGTTAAGAACAGTTTCAGGTTAAGAACGGACCTCCGGAACGAATTAAGTACTTACCCCGAGGTACCACTGTACTGAAATGCTATTATTTAGAATCACAGATAATATGCTGTTGAATAGCAATTTCAGGAGAATAAGAGCTAGGGAAGGCTACTGCACCCATGATAGGCATCATATAGGTATATGGTTGGCCAAAGTGGAAATAGAAAGCTGGACCACGTGGACCTCTGGCTTTATCTAGCAGGCTTTTTCTTATGAGCTTATAAACCTTATTGTCTTCCTGTTGACTTCCTGCTTGTTTGTTCTTGAAGCAGGTAATGTTTTAGCAATGCAACATGGATTGTGAGTGGAACCAATTCCTAAATCTTGAACTCTGATGATGATGATGATAACCTTGCTCCACCTTTAGTCATATGCCTCTGCAACTTTGAACGGTCTTCAAAGAGATTTGCTATCAGTGATAGTATCTGTAGGACCGCACTCCAAAAAATAATTACATCATGGGCCAAACACCTAGCCAAAGAAAAATTACTTTAACCTTTCCCTAAATTGGCTATGGGGAACCCATGGCCCTGCAGATTTTGTTGGACTCTACCCCCCATTAGCCTCAGTCAGTATGGCTAATGGCCATGGATGACTTGGCTGGGATGATGGGTGTCTGGGGTTCAGGATCATATGGAGAGTCATTGGTTTCTCATCCTGTATTAAATATTGCTATGGTTGTGGCAGGCAGACTGTCACTTGGCAGTTCCATAGGCAGGGGGCCACTACCAAGAATGCCCTATATTGCGCCATCACCCATCCAGCCCAGCCTATGTTATGGGCAGAACCTCAGAATGCACAGGCTGGTTGGTAGTGGGGAAGATATGAGTCAAAGCAGAGAGCAGAGTGGTGCCCAAAATTCAGTTCCTTATTCAGGCTGCCTCTGAATTCATCTGTGTTGAATTAGGAACAGGGAATCAGGAATCAACTTGGAATGGAAGAGGTTAAACTCAAATGTAGTTGAAGGACCTAGAAGGAAGAGGAAGAGGGTCTCTGTCTGTATGGAATGATAGTTGGGCTATTTGTGGTTAACTACAAAACTTTCTGTATAGCTGTCCTTCAGAAGCACTTTCAGTCCTGTTTTGAGAGCCATTTCTACTTTAGCCTTGATGGTTAAAAATGGAAATATTCTTTAAAAACATCATGTAAATGTAATCTACCAAAGCTTTATTTGCCTTCCAGAATGCTGGCTCTTCAGTTCTTTTGAAAGCCTTGCTAAATTCCATGAAATATACCATATTTTTCACTCTATAAGACGCACCAGACCATAAGACACACCTAGTTTTTGGAGGAGGAAAACAAGGGGGGGGAAATTCTGAATCTCAGAAGCCAGAACAACAAGAGGGATCGCTGTGCAGTGAAAGCAGCGATCCCGCTTGCTGTTCTGGCTTCTGGGATAGCTGCGCAGCCTGCATACGCTCCATAAGACGCACACACATTTCCCCTTACTTTTTAGGAAGGAAAAAGTGAGTCTTATAGAGCAAAAATTACGGTAATTAGCTTACATGAATTAAATACATAAAGCTTTGCCACCTTTATATATTACCCAGAAGAAATGCTAAAAGCTTTAATGCTGTAGCGTTCAGTCGAAGCATGTTGAATTCATTTTACTGGGTAGAACATGCTCTTCGTTGTGCTAAACAATTCCCAGCAACAACTCTCAGTTTGGTTTTTAAAGAGCACATTCTTAGCTTTATTTAGAAAAACATGAAATTCAAAAAGCTTTAAGACAAACAAAAGCAGAAAAGTAGGCTTAGAATATTTAGTTACATTGTACTAGGGTAAGGTAGTTTTCCACACACAAGAGCTTCAAGGCTACAGTTTTGTGTTTGCACAAAGACACTTAATAGATTTTACAAAGCCACAGCCAAGAACCCTCAGATGTGGAGTCCTCTTACAATAGTAGCTCCAAGCAGAATGAAACAGATCCACTCCATGTTTCTTCCCTGGTGGATACATTGAAAATGAAGCCCCCTGGACCCTGAGGAGACATGCCTGCCGCCAGACTTCAATGATTAAACTAGACTTTTTGGAGGACCAGGAAAACCCTGAATAACTTTCCTTATAGAAGCCCTAACCCTTGTAGACTCACTGCCTAAAAGAAGCCGGCAGTTGCAGAAAAGGGACACCAGCTATTTAACTGGATATACGATGCGGGGGGGGGGCTTTCATCTTGACTACATAGCCCATATTATAATGCTCTGCCAGCCACTCTAAAATGCTGCTGAGAATACTTCCTTTTTGTGCTCCAACTGCAGGAAGCAAACTGTGGCTGTAACCAGACCCCTTGGCCCTTGTCCAAGGTCCTGACAATGCCTTTCCTTAAGCTTGCAATCCAGTCTGGTCCAGAACCCTGGGCCTGCCAATTTCCATCTTGCTTGGGCCATCACCTTCCCTTGGTGATGGATGTCGCCATAGATCAAGACAACAGCAAAAAAAAAAAAAAAGAAAGAAAGCATGTGGTGCAAGGAATACACAGTTCACTTTCTCCCATTTCTACTCTAATGTGACATTCAAAGATCTCCCTTGCATTGAGATGCATGAACTCCAGAGAACGTCTGGATCTCTTCCATACATGCGTGGGAAAACCTCAGCTCCACTGTATCTCTAGTTGGCAAACCTACCAATGTTCTTTTACAGGACTTTGCTTTCGTTCCTTTTCTGGGAGCCAACAGCATTTTGTCAAAACTGGAAAGAAAACACTCAAGACGGGGTTCATCACATGCTGAAACTGGACTTCAGGTCCACGCAAAAGTTTGGTGCGCTATTCAGAAATCACACAAACAAGCAGAAACATTAACACAAAGGACCGTGGTGATGTTCAGAATGGACAAATATGGATCTTCTGGCAAGATCCTAAGGGAGGGCAGGCTCCTGGGAAAACTGCTTGCAAGTTGCTGATCTGGGAGGCAAAGTGCAGCATGGTGAGAAGAATCTTCAGCTGCTTGGCTATGCAACCTCACCGTTTTGCCAGCAGGGCAGAAGAAAGCAAGTGCAGGGTAGACTTCTGGGTCAAGAGTGAGCAATAACAAATTCCCAAAAGCGGCAGAGTCTAGCTCAACTGTCTATCTCCAGACCACTGCCTACAGGATTGAGCTGAGGGAGTCAAAGGGATTCAAAGAGAGCCATTGAAGGGGTGGACCTCTGGGTCAGACCTTCAACATCAAGCAGTGGGGGAGGGGTGCTTTTGCACACAAAAAATGGAATGCTAATTGGGAATCTAAGTGTGCCCTGAGCACTGCACTTGGGAGAATAGGTGAGCAGGATTCCTTTTTGCGTTGTTTTTATCTCAACAATGCGGATTAGCAGCATGGCGCACTGAGGCTTATGAGCCTGTATTTAGTGTTTTCTTCTCCATCTGGACTACATCAGCTTATTTTAAATTTTTAAACTGTAAACTACTCTAGTATTTTTGCGTAAGGAAAGTATACACGGTGAATAAAATAAGTAGACACCACAGTTGAGGATAAGGACACACAAAGGGGAGGAGTGGGGATATGGTTTATTATGATCTAAAGTGTTTCACAAGGAGGACAAAAATTAACAACCTAATGTTCCTCTTCCTCCTCCTCTTTTCAGGTATTTACATAAATTGTAATTTTTTTTTATTTCTTTTCTCTTGATTTTTCTGTTTTATCTTTTGCAAACCACTTTGTAAAAAACCTCAATCAAGTGGTGTGTAAATTTTATGGGAAAATAACTGGTTTCCTTTTTTCTACTGTGCTGAGGTAACAATTCAGTACTACTTTTTTTAATTTAAAAACCCCTCTCTCAGCTTTTATCATTTATCATGCCTCTTCGTTTGGATTGATTACATCCTTTTCCCATTAAACTAAATAATGCAAATGAACTGAGTTTCAGCCTAATTGATCTCCCAGGGTTGCAATGAGGATTAAATGAAAGCAAAAACCATGTCTACTGGGGTGAGCTCTTTGGAAAAATTGTGAGATAAGAACAAACAAAACAGAAGAACCCCAGGACCTCACAGACTGCCCCCCAGTGATGGATCTAAAAAGCATTCTACTGTCAAAGTAATCAACCAGATGCCCATGGATTTCAGAAAGTAGCCAACCAGATGTTCTCCCATCAACTGGCAAACTGTCTCTCACAGTGGAGGGAGAACATTGTGGCTAGAAGCTATTAATAGCCTTATCCTCCATTAATTTGTCTAATCCTCTTTGAAAGCCACCCAAGTTGGTTAAAGCCCTCCAAGCTTTCAGCCACAAAGTAGAAGTGTGCACATGCTACAGTTTGGCTCAGCATTTCATTGAAATGAAGATAAGTAAATTTGGATAGTTCATACTTGCTCTTATTGTCACTGAAAGAGTTTGTAGGGCTCCTTCTTCTTCTCCTGGCATGCAACTGTCTTTGTGCAGTAGCTATGCAGAAAGTCTGAAAATCCTTTCTTCTAACTCATTTCCTCCGCCCTTCTCTTTCCTCAGACATCTTTATGGGTTTGAACCTGTCAGCATGACAGTAGCAGCACATAGTGGAAAGTGATGCTAAATCCAATAAAATAAATATCAAAACATTTTGCGCACTTCAATCCAGCCACTTTGCAGAATTCTTCTCCTCCAGTGCCTTCTGTGCTTCAGCCAGCTTGAACATTTCAATTGCATATCCCTAAATTATCATATATTGCACACTCGTTGTTTTGCCTCAAGTTTTATAACACTGGGAAGAATGTAGGATTTTATTAGCATGAAGCAGTCCTTGCTCCTGTCAGGGTCCAAATATATAGTTGTAATCCTATGCTTACTTACTCAGACGTGAATGCCATTAGGTTCAATGGGTTACACACCCAAGTAAACATGTTTAGGACTGCAGCTGCTCTTCCTCAGGGAGACAATTAGCCTTTACTTCCCCTCCCCCCCCCAAAAAAAGTTCAAACTCTACATTCCACAATTTTATCTTTTCTTCTTCTTCTTCATACTGTCAATGGAGTGACGTCATTCTTCACCTTTCTGAGGTAATCAATCTGATGCAGTTTTTCTCTAATTCAGCATGATTGAGCTTCTAGGATGCAGACAAAAGAAATCTGACAAGACATGAAAGGCCACTTGGTTGCATACAATTTTGTAGCAGAGGATCTAATAAGAAAGTTAGCCTTTTTTCATTAGAGAAGGCATTCTGATACCCCAAATTGCCTAGCAACAGAATTGTGGTCTCTCTATCATAGTAGTTGTTTTGACAAAAATTGTAAGCTGGCTCAAAGTACTGCAGTTTCAGCCAAGCATCCAAACTTAAGTAAAGTACACCTTTCAAACCAGCAGTGTTTTTCAACAGAAATCATGAATTAAAATAACCTCTCAGCAAGAAATACAAAAGCTAGCATGACAAGCTTATACTTGGAACACTTTTGGATTCTTTGTCTCTAAATATCTGTTTTCACCCTTGTGTCTGTACAATTCAAAACCCAACATCATTTTCTACAAGGAAAAAAAGATCCCTAGCTCAGAGCACTGTACTTTAAAGTATTTGATTAAAAGGACTGTTCTATTGCATAACTATGAACATTTTATGATTGAAAGATATGGGCAGAGCACTACTATTACATTAGACAGAATGCTTTAAGGCAGACTGGATTTTTTCTGGTATTTCCCCCTTCCCCCCGTTAAAACAATAATCACACAAAAACATTTACTCACTCGGAATACTTGTTGAAGAATAACAGATACAGTAGTTTTGTTCAAACAGGCTTAAAATGGTAATTCAGATACAAAGAAATACCTAAAATGGCTTAAAATGTAGTCTGAGCATGGGACTTTAAAGTATATAAAGGCAGGCAAGATGAGGTGACACCTCCAGCTCTGGCATAATTCAGCATAGAGCACATGTCTCACATATAAAAGGTTTGATTCCTGGCATTTCCAGGTACGTCTAGCCCTGACCACTGCACTATTGTCTATCTTATGAATTTTAATTATCGGTCAAGAACTTTGGTCAGTAGGCAGGGTAGAAATACTCCAAATAAAAAAAAGCAAGAAGACTATTAATTTTACCTCAGTACAGCTTTAATGATAAACTTTGCCTCCTTATTATGAGCTTCACAGAGCTGCCTGCTTTAGCTTTCCTTCACTTTCTCCCTGGACTTGCATTTTAAGAAAATGCATTTGGCCCAACTTTAAGGTAAAACTAAAGACCTACTTAGAATGTGGTCTAAACCTCCCTTTAAATCCATCTCTGCCAAGAGAAGGGAACTCACTCTGAAACTCACCTACAGGTGGTACTTAACACCATGGAAACTGGCACAGATATGCCCAAGAACCTCACCAAAATGTTGGAGTGGCTGCACCTCCACAGGCACATACCTCCACATGTGGTGGGAATGCCCCCAAACCCAACCCTTCTGGACAGCAGTCCTATAAGAAATAGGCAAAATAACTAAATAGGTATTAGAATTCACCCCAGAACTGGCCCTACTGAACATCTTCCAAGATCATAATGACCACTCACATTATACAGAACTTATAACCCACCTACTCTGAGCAGCCGGAAGCCTCATAGCCAGACACTGGAGAGATCTGTCAGGGGTGAACATTAACCAGTGGTATCAAATCATATGGGAAACAGTCTTACTAGAAAAGCTAACCAATAAAACAAAACTGACATGGGGACAAATAGAAGATGCCTCACCCCAATATAGCTCCCCTTTATCACATACACAGCCCAAAAAGACAACAACAAGAACCCACCAACAGCATACAAATCAGTCTGGCTTACATGACCCAACAAGTCCTCCACCCCCAAAGGAAAACAAACCCCACTGCAACCAACCACAGACAACCAACCATATCCTGGTCCCCCAACCAGAAACATAACAAGTGAATAGAACAAGAACCTGCCGCTGACACGAAACCCCCCACGTACACTGCAAAAAATATAAATTTTACCACCACCCCTCCTTCCCCCCTTCTTCCTGACCTTATACTATACTCAACACTAATGTCTCCTAACAAATGTAACTGATCTGTAGAAAAGACTGTACAACTTGAGAAAAGGCATGTACTTTTGTAAACCAAGAGAAACTTTAATAATAGTAAAAACATATAATTCATTAAGCCCTTGCTGTTAAACTTTGATGAGTCACTCAGTCACCCATCCCATCTGATGTGTAATGGATGGCATTTACAGCTCATTAAATGTAACTGGAGCAACATTTGTTTTATCACTTGACTTCAGAGCAAGCCGAGCCAATTATCCATCTGTAGATGGATTTTTGAACTCTCCCATTGTAAATATAAGTCAATAAACGTTAAGCATTTAATAATGCCATTCTGTTATTAAATAATGAAGCTAGACAGAAGGGGAGAACCTCAGACAAATCACCCGAAGATATTTCAGTCAAGATTGGTAACTGGTATATAGCAAGTCCCCATCAGAAGTAAATAAAATTGCATTAAAAAGACAGAACCCACAGATCAAAACCTGATTATATTTTACTTATTATTATGTATAAACCATTTAAAAATACATTATCTTTTTTTTAAAATGATATTTATTAAAGTTTCACATGAAAAGAATCACATTAATAAAAAAAGAGTTTAAAAATAAAAAGAAAAATACACAATACAGAATACAAAAAGAAAAAAGAATAAAAACAGTTAAAAACAATTCCATCTTTTCATCACTACTTTTACATTTACTTGTTTCTCGGACCTCCTCATACCTCCCTCTTTTGTATTCCAATTCAGTTTGTTTGTCCAGCAATTCCTTTCCCTCCTTTTTAATCCCAATCCCAATCCTTAATCTTAATATAATATAATATAACATTAAATTTTTACCTATTAAAAACCAATTTTCCATTCTTTTAGCCTTTTTAATCCTAATCCTTAATCTTGATCTATATATAATTTTAAAGCCTGTACAGCTAGAAGCCACTTAATTTCAATCCAACATCACTCTAACATTCATTAATTTTGCAATATTTCTGTAAGTAATCTTTGAATTTCTTCCAATCTTCTTCCACCGACTCTTCTCCCTGGTCACGGATTCTGCCAGTCATTTCTGCCAATTCCATATAGTCCATCAATTTCATATGCCATTCCTCCAGTGTGGGTAGCTCTTGTGTCTTCCAATACTTTGCGATGAGTATTCTTGCAGCTGTTGTGGCATACATAAAGAAAGTTCTATCCTTTTTTAACACCAATTGGCCGACTATGCCCAGGAGAAAGGCCTCTGGTTTCTTCAAGAAGGTATATTTAAATACCTTTTTTAATTCATTATATATCATCTCCCAGAAAGCCTTAATCTTTGGGCACGTCCACCAAAGGTGAAAAAATGTACCTTCAGTTTCTTTACATTTCCAACATTTATTATCAGGCAAATGGTAGATTTTTGCAAGCTTAACTGGGGTTATGTACCACCTGTATATCATTTTCATAATATTCTCTCTTAAGGCATTACATGCCGTAAACTTCATACCTGTGGTCCATAACTGTTCCCAGTCAGCAAACATAATGTTGTGTCCAACGTCTTGTGCCCATTTAATACTCTGGTTTCACCTCAGATCGTATAAATCTTTCGCCTTTTATTAAAAATACATTATCTAATGCAAAACCTTTCAACACAATGACATAGTCAGCACCTTTGCTGACAGGACTGAGACCTATCAGCATATAGCACTTAGGGCGAAAGATCTGCACTGGTTGCCAATTTGCTACCAGGCCAAGTACACAACTTGGATCCAGTTTACCTATGAGATCACTTTACCCCATATATGCCCACTCAACTGCTTCAATCTGTGGAACTGGCATAGCATTATCAACCATTTTTCCTAAGCCTGCATGGAGCTCAGCCTCACCATCAACCTGATGAAGACCATTATCCTCAGTCACAACGTCGCCAGCACTCCATGCATCAGAACTGGTGACCACATGCTTAAGGTGGAAGACATTTTTGTCTACCTGGCCTCCACCATAGCCACCAACCTTTCCAATGATGCTGAAGTGGAAAAACGTATTGCCAAGGCAGCATTGGCAATGGCTCACCTCTCCAAAAGGGTATGGGAGAATGTGATGCTAACATTCAATACCAAGATGAAGGTCTACCTGGCTTGCGTGTTGAGCACACTGCTTTATGGAAGTGAGTTGTTGGCAACTTACAATTGCCAGGAGCAACACCTCAACACCTTCCATATATATTGTATCAGCAAGATTTTGGGTATCAAAAGGCACGACAGAGTCTAAAATAAAGACGTGCTCTCCCAAGCCCATATTCCCAGTATGTACACACTTCTGCTCAGCAGATCCCCAAGGATATACTCTGTGGGGAACTGGCTTCAGGCACTAGGCTTGTTGGCGCTCGAACACTGCATTGCAAAGACATCTTCAAACACGGCATGAAGGCTGGCAACATTTACCGCACTGTATGGGAACTCCTTGCAGATGATCACAGTGACTGGAGACAGACAGTCAGGTCATGCATATGCAGCAGCGACCATCGTACGCCTGTAGCAGCAAAACTGGACACCTTCATCTACCCCACTTGCGATAAAGCATGACTCTCCCATATTGGTCCCATACAGCCATAGCAGGCACTGTAACACTCTGACGGTTTGACCCAAACTGTCAGGTGCACTCTTCCTGAGAGACAGACAGATGCAAATGATTATTCTTGTTGTTCACAGGAAAATGCTACAAATTATTCACAGATTTATTTACCATGCCTTTATCCTGCTTTTCAGACAATAATAGTTTCCCAAAGTCCCTAGCATCAAACAAAGGCATGAAAAATAGAGACAGGCTATGCCATCAGGCTTATAAGTAGGGCTGGGTGATATCTGGTGTTCAACCTCATGCTAGATCACCAGCTAAACATTGTAATATACACTGCTCATAGCAATTACCGTAGCGGGCATTTGAAATCAACCATAGAAATACAATTTAAGCTTTTCCCCAATATAGTAAACAGAGATAAGCAGCAGCTTATTTCAAAGACAACTTTGATTTTGACAGTCAATTCACTTCTCACAATGCCTAAATTGCCTTCAGATCACCTTAGATATGCATAAACACACCAGAGGCATTTGCTTTTATAAATGGCTGCAGTATTTAAAGCACTTTGGGGGATTATCTCTTATTCTGGAGGGTAAAGGGCACAAGCAATCTTTCAGCTACAGTTGCTGAGAACAATATTTAGTTCCTCTGAGAAGCATCAGCTGTGGAATCACTAAAAGAAGATGTCTTCAAGCACAAAGAGACTAATAAGATACCAGGTTTTGATTTTTAAGAATAAAGCTGCTTTTTTCTCTCCAACATTTTTCACTGCATAGCAATTGAGACAGTACTATATTCCATACAAGATGATTAAAAAATAGGCTTTGTTCTCTCTCATGGGGGTTTTTCAGACACAACACCAAAGCATGATTTGGTATTACATTAACAAGCACAGTGCTTATGTGTGCCCCAATTTCTCTTCTCAATTCTAGTTTAGTAGTTTGAACTGGGTTTGCAATCATGGTTTGGGGCAAATGATGGTTAGCACAAACCATCATTTGCCATTACATCTGAACTAGGCAAGTTACACTTTGCCCCCTAGTTCAAAGTGACAGATTAAATTGGAGTGCGCAAGGGAAGTAATGAGGGAATGACTCTTCACAAAGCACCAAACCATAGTTTGGTGTTACACTTTAACCAAGCCACTGTGAAGGCAAGTTCTGTAAAATCCCCTATAGGTAAAGGTAAAGGGACTCCCGTCAGTTAGGTCCAGTCGCAGACTACTCTGGGGTTGCGGCGCTCATCTCGCTTTACTGGCCAAGGGAGCCGGTGTACAGCTTTCGGGTCATGTGGCCAGCATGACTAAACCGCTTCTGGCGAACCAGAGCAGCACACCGAAACGCCGTTTACCTTCCCACCAGAGCAGTACCTATTTATCTACTTGCACTTTGACGTGCTTTCGAACTGCTAGGTTGGCAGGAGCTGAGATCGAACAACAGGAGCTCACCCCATCGTGGGGGTTTGAACCGCCAACCTTCTGATCGGCAAGCCCTGGGCTCTGTGGTTTAGACCACAGCGCCACCCACGTCCCAGTAAAATCCCCTACAGAGGACCCTTAAAGTGAGGGACATCACCTGCTTGTATCCAAACAGGAAGAAAAGCTTCGTACCCCCCACCTTGATATACTCTTCTTTTCCAACTGTAATTTAGCACCTTTTGAATCAGGCACCTTTTCTGTCACAGTCCAGTGACAAGAAAAGGCGCCAAACTGAATAATAATAATAATAATAATAATATTTTATTTATATCCCGCCCTCCGCAGCCAAAGCCGGGCTCAGAGCAGCTAACAATAGTAAAAGTAACAGTTTACATAAAATCACAATCAATTACCGTATTTTTCGCTCTATAACACGCACCTGACCATAACACGCACATCGTTTTTAGAGGAGGAAAACAAGGGAAAAAATATTCTGAATGAAACAGTGGACGTATCATTTTTGTGCTTCATGCTGTGGCCACAGACATGTGATCTGATGGTGAATTTGGGGTGACCCAATGCAAAAATCCTGAGAATCCCTGTGGATCCATGCTTTGTAACCACGTTTTTGCACCATTGCAGCCCCAGGCAACAGTGGGTGCGTGATTTTGGGGGGGCAGGCTGTAGCCATGGACATGCTATGTGCTCTGATGGTGAATTTTGGCTGACCCAATGCAAAGATCCTGAGGATCCATGTGGATCCATGCTTTGTAACCACGTTTTTGCACCATTGCAGCCCCAGGCAACAGTGGGTGCGTGATTTTGGGGGGGCAGGCTGTAGCCATGGACATGCTGTGTGCTCTGATGGTGAATTTGGGGTGACCCAATGCAAAGATCCTGAGGATCCATGTGGATCCATGCTTTGTAACCACATTTTAAGTGGGGAGGGAAGGAAAAACACAGAAGGCTAAGAATGCAGGAGAGGGCTATAACGTGAGGAAAGGAAGGCAAAAGTTCCCCCCCACCCACCCACACAAGCCAGCCAGCGCTCTCTCTCTCTCTCTCCCATCTGCATGTTTTCCGGCTGCCTGATATTTATTTTTTTTAATTGCCTTGACAGAAGAAAGCATTTTAACTGCATTAAGAACTATTTAGCAGCGAAACCTAAGCTTTGCCATCCCTTAAGAGGTACAGACACTGTAATCTTCCAGATCGCATGAATTTACAGGCAAAACACTGTTTAAGGATTTCATCCTTTTAAATTGAAGAAAGCATATTTGAATGCTGTGTGTCCCCAAAAACAAAAAGCAGGAAGTCAAATCAGAATTTTAAGCTGAACCTGTAATCTCTCTTCCCTTCACAAACATTGTTCCCTCCGAAGCACAGAGAGGAAAGCAGACACTCTGCTTTCCCCTCTGCTTGCCTGGAGGGGAGGGGCTTTCCCTGCTCTTTGTTCTGTTTCAGCAAACACAGCAACGAAACAGAGCGGGTGGGCAGTAAGACCCTGAGGCAGAATGCAGGAAAGCAACCACTTCCTCTTTTCCCCTCTGCTTGCCTGGAGGGGAGGGGCTTTCCCTGCTCTTTGTTCCGTTTCAGCAAACACAGCAACGAAACAGAGCGGGTGGGCAGTAAGACCCTGAGGCAGAATGCAGGAAAGCAGCTGCTTCCTCTTTTCCCCTCTGCTTGCCTGGAGGGGAGGGGCTTTCCCTGCTCTTTGTTCCGTTTCAGCAATCGTGAAGCCCGATTTGATTTTTGTCTGATTTTTCGGCTCCAGGGACCACACATTCGCTCCATAACACGCACAGACATTTCCCCTTCCTTTTCAGGAGAAAAAATCTGCGTGTTATAGAGCGAAAAATACGGTAATTAAAACACATTCTAAGATCAATTCATTCTAAAATCAGTTCAGAATCAAATTAATGGCAACCATTGGGCTAGAGTTCTATGAGGAT
Organism: Podarcis pityusensis; assembly: GCF_964106645.2. NCBI lineage: Eukaryota > Metazoa > Chordata > Lepidosauria > Squamata > Lacertidae > Podarcis > Podarcis pityusensis. The sequence continues at coordinate 48,931,279 of NC_138034.1, read as the reverse complement.
TACCAAAGGAGGGGGTGAGACTGTGCCTTGGCCAAAGGCCTGGCGGAACAGCTCTGTCTTGCAGGCCCTGCGGAAAGATGTCAAGTCCCACAGGGCCCTAGTCTCTTGTAACAGAGCATTCCACCAGATTGGGGCCACAGCCGAAAAAGCCCTGGCTCTGTTCTGAGGCCAGCCTAACCTCCCTGTGGCCCAGGATCTCCAAGATGTTTTTGTTTGAAGACCATAAGGTCCTCCGTGGGACATAAAAAAGATGAATGTGGCTAGAAAGGAAGAAGGGTTAACATGTTTAGAGTGTGTTCTCGATTCTTCCTTTTCAATTTAGCCCTACAGTTTTACCTTTCCTGTGCCTGACATCATATGCAGGGGAGGCCCCTCATGGGCAAAGTAGCCCTGTGAAGTTTCAGGGGAGGGGGAAACACCCTCAAACCTCCGAAACCATGGTCCAGTCTTTTTTCTGACACACGCAATAACATCAGTACAGTTCCAATTACTGAGAGGCTTCCATCCATCTTCTCTGCTTAGCCAGCCATTAAAAAACTAGCAGTAGACTTCGACCCCTGCCTCCCAAGTAGAGGGACTAGTTAAACACAAGCAACCATCTCATGTTTTCTCTTTCGGGAGCATGGCCTTGAGGCACCAGACATGGACTGTGACGTGCATAGAGCTTTGTGGCTGCCCGCCTAAGCCACCATGCGGCTGTTTGTTCTTCCCTGTTGGTACACATTTTTTCCTCAAACAGTAGGATGTGTGCACCTTTTTTGTGAGAGGGTGCGCTAGGTTCTTGCTTCAGCTTTCTTTATTTTTAAAAATACATTTATTTCGTGAGAAAGCAAGACATTAGTACCAGCCCAGCCAGGTTACTTTCCTCAGTGCAGGCAAAGAGGCAAAAAAGAAAAATCCTTTATTTCTTGGTTCCTGAAGGTCTTTCTTTTGTTTTAAAAGGTTGGGGTCCCTCGTGCAACAGCTTGCTTTTCTGTTGTAAAGTGGGGAGAAGAAATTGTTTATCTACATCAAGGGGTGTTTTGTCCTTGGCTGGGGAAGAGACATAAAGAGTGATAATTGTGAACTGGCTTGTATAACGAAGGGAGCTGGCTTAGAGGGGAGAGATGTGTTTTTCTTTGCTTATTCTATTGCTTGTGAGAGATGGGGGCAACAGAACACAATATTTAATTCTGGAGACTGGATATGCTTATATTGTAATCTGGGGAGAGCGTTGGCTAGAGAAGGAGGTGGCTTTTATTTTTAAAGCAGTCTCTGACTTTTGCAACAAAGCTTTCAAGCCTACCCCCACTCTATCTGGGAGTAAGCTCCACTGAGCTCAATGGCACTTACTTCCAAGTAAACATGATTATTATTATTTAATATATTTCTGTCCCACCTTTCTCCCAAGCTGGGATTCAACGTGGCATGTATAGGAATGCACTGTAAATGAATTTTTTTTAAAAAAAAACAACCACACACACAAAACCACTTAATATAACCCAAACTTAATACTGTATCACACAATTTTCTACTCCTTTTTGGAACTGTGAGTTCCATTTTCTTTGATTTTTATCTAACTGGAATCCACAAATGTTGTAATGTATTTAATTTTCTTTTCCAAAAAATCCGTATTTGAGCTGTTCTGCAAAATCTGTTTTTTTGCAGAAAAAGAACCTGGAACCATATTGGGTGACAGGGAAGGGTGTACATGGGGCCTCATTTGCACACACTAATTTAACGAACAGTTAGACTGCCAAAGTGCATTCCAGCTACAAAACGAGTGGTATACAATTTTTTAAACAACAACAAAAATATAATGTGCACTACTATTGCTTTTGTTTTTCTCTACACACACTGTCTTTGTTAGTAACTGGAACAACAGTGGGAGTACTAATATTCCATTACCTCCAGCATTTGCCTTCCATTAAACATATGATGCCAAATTTGCTTCTAGGCATGCTGTTTCCTGCAGAACCGTGATCACCAGTTGTCACTGTAAAGAGCCTTGTTTGCTTTTCATACACTACACAGACTCTAGCAGACTTTGCTTGAAAAGTGGTGTAAGACTGAAGATTTGAGGTGGTAACAATATGTTTGGCAGAATCCTAGGTGTCAGACATGCAGTCACAAAGTTGCAAAAGCAGAGGGTGATTTTCAAGGGGGGAAACTGTGAGAGGAGACATGATGCTTAGATTTCCTCAAATGCTTTTCCTCCAGCTGGTGTTCCACAGATATGATTGCAGAGAAGCAAGTGTGTGAACAGGGACACCTTCTGAACCAAGGTTAGACACTTGGGTGCTAAGCATTTGCACAACTGTACGGTTTAAGTGTCCACTATCAATTTGCAAGGGGACCTCACAAGGAACCACCTCCTAGGCGCTACTCATGTGACCTCATAGGCTCCACCCATGCAGCCCCACCAGCCTCCAGTGATGGGAAAGGTTAACAGACTGGGCCAAATGGGGAGGACTGATGGGCTTAATTAGTTGCATGGGACACAGATTCCCCGTTGCTGTCTTAAAGACTAAATATAATGATTATACAGGGAGGGGAAGCTGTAAAGCTGGTGTGAGGAACCTGTAGCCATAAGGCTGATTTTATATGGCCTGCAAATATGATGGCAATGAGAAAGTTTGTGCTATATAATTCTGCATTGTTGTGAAGTCTACCCACTTTTGTTTCCCGCTCTACCCACCATCAGTTTTGTTCCTACTTACTTTTTCTATAGGCCAACAGCCCTTGCTGGGGGGAAAGAAGAAGAAGAAGAAAATCCACCCTGATTCAAAGAGGGAAACATAGAGAGAATGCCAATAAAGGGCAGTGGAATGCAAAAGGTTTTGCTTCTAAGCCCCCACTGCTCTGTTGCTAGTTCACTCCCCTGACCCCACCCCCACTTGTTCCTCCTAAAAGCGCATGAAAAATTCAAGGACTGAGAATTCAAGGACTGAGAAAAATTCAAGATGAGCTCGGCTAGTCTTTCTGCTGGTGGCAATGACTCTCACTGATTCTAAGCATCATTTCCTAATTCTTGAAACATTAATGTTGTTTACTGCTGTCAATCAAAGCTACTTCAGTCTTGTGAAGGCAGCCTGTCTACACTATGCAAGCTGGGTAATGTTGCCAACTAATCGGCAGTGACAGCAGCAGTAATAGACTAATTCCCTTCTCCACCAGCTTGCTATGTCCCTCCAACCTTCTGACCTACGGTCTAGTCATTTCTTAGTAGCCTGGAAGTCTGTTTTCCTAATTTGAAAAACATTGTATTTCTGAATTTGTATACATTGCCCCTCACTGTGATTTTCAGATACTTTGTACTCATTGCTCTGATAAACTGATCATTGTATCAGACTGGAAACTCAGTAGCACGTGAAACTATGCAAAATATATAATGACAGGACAGCAAGGTGCTGGCACCATCAAAACGCCAAAGCTGACTTTATACTATTACACACCACCCCAATCCCCAAGAAGTGAGAGAGTCTAGGGGTGTCTTTGCTTTACCAAGGATTTGGCTTCCTTGAAATGAATGTGTGTCTTTAGGAATGTGTGGTGTCTTTAGGCAATATAATTTTATTTATATGCAATCTGGGCATTAGGCTGGAGAGTCTTGCAGCATTAATAATCCAAAAGACCTTGCTTCCCCTCTCAGTTTCCAGGGGAACCCCAAGTCCAGCTTTGGATTCAGCACAAAGCAAGACATGTCTGTCTGTCTCCCAGCTTCTAGCTCATACCCACAGCAATTCTGGTTCCAGATGGGTGAGGGAAAGGGCCATCTGTTTTCTTCTATGGCACACAGTAACTTTTTAGGATATGTTAAAATCATGGTCCTTAACTAGCCAGCCAAAGCCATTACCTTGACAAAGGAACTGGTTAGCAAGTTCCCCTTACACATTCTACCCGCACAGATTCAGGATCCCATGGACTGCGAGGGATCCAAGGTATCATCCGGACTGAGCCCCAAACTCATAACAATACACATGCGATGGGGATCCAACTGAGTGTCACACTTTTGGAAAAGCAATAATTACACTATTCTTATTAATGTAGTTTTTCAGCCTCAGTTATGAGCTGGTCTGTTATATCTCCTTAAACATGCTAAACACTTACATTGCACAAACGTTCAGTCTCTGAATGCTGGTTGCAGGGGGTCACAAGCTGGGAGAGTACTGTTGCCATATAGTTCTGTAACTCCTTACAGCCCTGCGACTAAGGCACAAGCCAATTCATGGATACTGACTACACATGCATGGATGAACAATACGAGTGCCAAGCACAATGCTTTGCAACTTTACTGTTGGCGTTTGCTTATGTTTCTGCAACACTGATGTCATTTATGAATAGTTCCATGCTCTGTGGGTGACATTTAGTACTTGCAGCAATTGTCACAATAATGCCAAATTCCTAAATCTCATTGAAGACTGCAGCTGTGAACATCTGGGATAGACCGGAGGCTCTGTGCATTCTCCTATTTGTCAATCTCATAATAAAATGCAAAAGACATAATTATTGTATTTATTAGTGCACAGTATGAAAAAGGCCTGAACGATGATGCCATGCTAGAATTATTATTTTATTTTAGAAAACTGGAGCTACATGCCTTTTGGGGAGAGAGGACTGATGTGGCACAGCAGCTAAGACAGCTACAATTAGGAGGTTTAAATCCTACCTCCGCCATGAATTCATTAGCAACTCCTCCTCAGTCTCCCATCTGCAGAACTATAGTAATACCTGCAGGGTTATTGTTATCTTTACAAGATAATATTTGAAGTGCTTTGAACACTCAGTCACTACGCTCAATCACAATGCAAATTGTAGGAGTCCATCAGCTCCCCGCAGTTATAATTCACATATATTGTGTACATTATATATTGTTCTTTAATCAGTGTCCCTAATTGTAGTACAACTACAAGTAATGTCATGGGTCTGAACTATGACCACACTCTGCTAAGATTTGCATTCTCACACACTTCTAAATGGAACTTGTGAAGGAGAATTAACTGCTGGACTGTAGATAATGTAGCTATGGATGCTGCTATAGGAAATCAAGCAGCATGATTAACTCTTAGGACTAGCTCAGTTGGTTAGAGCATGTCGCTGATAACTCCAAGGTCGCAGGTTTGATTCCCATAAGGGACAGCTGCATATTTTTGCAATGCAGGGACTCGGACCAGATGATCATCAGGGTCCCTTCCAACTCTTTGATTCCCCAGTCAAGAGAGCTTTATGGGTGGTTTCTAAGATGCACCCATGGAAGCAATTCAGCAACAGAATGCATGTGAGGCTGCTGTAAGTTGACACAAGAACATAAGATGAGCCAGCTGGATCAATGGCCCATCTAGTCCAGCATCCTGTTCTCACAGTGGCCAACCAGACGCCTGCGGGAAGCCCCAAAGCAGAACTTGGTCACAACAACACTACTCACCTGTGATTCCCTGCAACTGGTGTCAAGATACACGCTACCTCCGATAATGGAAGTGGAACATATACATTGTGGCTAGTAGCTGTTGACTGTCTTTAAATAGACAACTTTGCTACATTGGTACAAGATCGATTTATCACATTTCTACCCCACCTTTCCCCAATGGAGCTCAAGGGGGAGCACACAGCTCTCTTCCATCCAGGGGTGCCAACTTGAATAAAATATTGGGAGGACCCAGGTAAGCACCCTGCCCCTCATAATCAGTCACAAGACTGTGCACACACACTATTTGAATGACAATGCCCATCTACTGGGAGGGGGTGCCTCCCTCAAATATTTTATTGGGGGCCCCCAAAGGGACCTTGGCCCCTATGCTTCTGCCCCATTGTATCCTCACAACAACCCTGTGAGGGAGGTTAGGCTTGAGAGACTGACTGTCCCAAGGTCACCCAGTGAGTTTCATGGCTGAGCAGGGATTTGAAAACTGGTCTCCCAGGTCCTAGTCCAACACTCCCAACCACTATACCACACTGCCTTGATCTGCAAACACTGGCCTAAAGCAGAGGAGACTGAACTGTGGCTCTTCAGGTGTTGTTGGACCCCAACTCCCATCAGCTCTGCCAGTGCTGACAAGGAGCAGGCATGATGGGAGTTGGGATTATCTTGAGTCCCACATGTTAAGCAACCCTGCCCTAAAGCGACTGAGGATAAATGATGCTGGAAGGAAAGGTAATCAAAACTTTTCCCCACATTTAGATAGCCCCTCCACTTACAAACCTGACTTGGAAGGCCCAGGTGTATGGTTGTGGCTGCTTGCACAGCAATCTCTCATAGAATTGTAGAGTTGGAAGGGACTTCAAGGGTCATCTAGTCCAACCCTCTGCAATGTAGGAATCTCAACACATGGTCCCCTGAAACCAAACCTGACCCAGCTTAGCTTTGCACAGGTGTTAGCAGTTTTATTTTTGCACCACTATGAATCCGCTTTCTTCTCCTCTGCACTCACTGATCACTTATAAAGTATTAAGCTTCTGTATCTCCATGAGGACTACAAACTTGTTCTTTTAAAATTAAAGAACCCCAACATTTCCCTTAATTTGGGGGGGAGGGAATCGTTGTGGTGTGTCGGAATGAAGTGGAGGTCAAGCGTCCCTCTCCCTCCTCCCTGGAAGTAGGAGACCCGCCTCCTTCCCTCTGGCTCTGCCACTCACCCCCCAGCCAGTTGCTGGAGATGTTCTGCAGCATGGTGAAGGGGACGCAGAAGAAAGCGATGAGCAGGTCGCTGAGGGCCAGCGAGCAGATGAAGATATTGGTGACGGTGCGCATGGCTTTGCGGCGGCTGACCACGTAGAGCACCAGGCCGTTGCCGAAGAGCGCCAGGGCGAAGATGAGCACGCAGGTGAGCACGAAGGCCAGCTTGGCGCGCCGCGGCAGCTCCGGGATGTAGACCAGCGGCTGCAGCCCGTAGAGCGCGATGAACTGCTCGCGGGTCACGTTGTTGTCGCGCAGCAGCTGCGCGAACTGCTCCAGGGTGATGTTCAGGGAGCGCATGGCGGCGACGGGGCGGGTCAGACGGCGATCCTCTGCAGCATGGCCGGACCAAGCGGAAGCTCCTGGCGGGAGGCTTAGAAAAGCAGGGAATTTCCTTTAAAATTTAAAATTCGGGGACGGGACACTTCTCAGCCTTGCTCGACGGCGCCCACAGCTAAGGGCTGCAGCAAGATCCGCGCCCCAGCTCGCCTTTTATTCATTGCCCAGACGTCTCCACGAGGATCTGTCCTTCGTCTGAGAAAGGCAGCAGAAGCGAAGAGCAAACGGGTGGCGCTTAATCGAGGGTGTGAAACTTTTGAGAGCGAGACGCCCTCGTCCACCCGCCGCGCGCGCCGCAACCTTCCCGTCTAGAAGAAGGCGAGGAAGGAGCGAAAAGTCGAGCTTGGGAAAAGCAGCGAAGGGCTCCTATTGGAGACTTCCTCCGAGCCGCTAGCCAATCGGTGAGCAGAAAGAGCGTCTTCTCGGCCTCTCGTCCTTCAAAGTTTCCCGGAGCGCCGGGGCTCGTCGGGGATTGGCTGGCGCTTGTTGGGGAGTCGCAGGAGGGGCGCGACTGACGCTTCCTCGGGCGGAGAGGGGCGCTTGGAACGCGGCTCCGAGCGGGCGCAGCGAGGCTGCAAAGCAGCCGGAGAACTGACCTCGCGGAGATCGGAGAGCGCTGCGTGCTCAGAATTGAGGCTATGGAGCGGCACAGGGCAAGACTCTGGAGCCTTGGAGGTCCAGGACGCCACTCTGCCAAATAAGCCGCAGAAGGATCCCCAGGCGCAGGCGGACGTGCTCTGCTTTGCTCCACGCCGAAGCAAATGAAGGATTAGCTGTAATAAATTGACGATGGGTCCCTGTGAGACCATTGCTTCCGGAATATAATATAACCAACTGCCTAAATTTATGTTTTCCCATGAATTACAACATTGATCTGGAGCTGGAGGGTTAGAATTTTTATTTTTCGTTTAGTTTACTAGGTTTTAAAACAGCTTAAGGTAGCCTTTCTCAACCTGTGGGTCCCCAGATGTTGTTAGACTACAACTCCCATCACCCCTAGCTAGCAATGCCAGACCTCAGGGGTGGTGGGAGTTGTAGTCCAACAACATCTGGGGACCCACAGGTTGAGAACCACTGGCTTAAGGAATATTTGCGCATCAGTCTGCAACTTCTTTAGGTTACAGCTTGACCTTGTGGATGTACAGCTTGGAACGGAGGTCCCCCTGTCCTCAGTGGGGTTTGGTCCCAAAGTGAGTGCACAACTTTAAAGAGAGCCAACACCAGGTGTGGGGCAGCCCTCAGGAAAGTGGTGGGGCCACAAGATGCCATGAGAAGGCTGATGACACCCAGCTTTATTTCACCATCTGGTGAGATGGCTGAGGGGAAATAAACTGAGTTTGAATCTTGGCAGGATGGAGCTACTAGGGGTTGCTGGTTCTGGTGCTTGAGAATTGGACAGTTGACTGTCCTGAATGCAGTTGCACTCCCATTTCTTTTTAAAAATTACATTTATATACTGCCTTTCACCCAACAAGCCCATAAAAACACAAATTGCCCAACATGATATTAATAAACAATACCCCCAAACTCATTTAAAAGGCTATGGATGGTTCAGTCAGCCTGTATTTTTTTTTTATAAGATATTTATTAAGATTTTCAATGTTTTACAAAACACACAAAAAAGAAAAGAAAAAAACAAGAAAGAATACAAAGTAAAAATATTTAAAAACAATTCTTTCCTTCCATTACTTGACCTTCATTTGCTTATTTCCAGGACCTCCTCACACCTTCCTTTTTTGTATTCCAGTTCAGTTATTTTGTTCAGCAAATCCCTCCCCTCTTTTAATATCCTAATCATTAGTCATAAAAATATTGTAATTTTAGATTTTTACATATTACATAATAAACCCTTTTTTCATTTTCCCTTGTAACCTTTCAGCTAAAGACCACTTAGTTTCTATCCAACATCATTCTAACATTCATTAATTTTACAATATTTCTGTAGATAATCTTTAAACTTTTTCCAATCTTCCTCCATCGACTCTTCTCCCTGGTCTCGGATTCTGCCAGTCATTTCCGCCAATTCCATATAGTCTATCACCTTCACCTTCATCTGCCATTCTTCCAAGGTGGGTAGATCTTGTGTCTTCCAATACTTTGCAATAAGAATTCTTGCTGCTGTTGTAGCATACATGAAGAAAGTTCTGTCCCTCTTTGGCACCAATTGGCCGACTATGCCCAGGAGAAAGGCCTCTGGTTTCTTCAAGAAGGTATATTTAAATACCTTTTTCAATTCATTATATATCATTTCCCAGAAAGCCTTAATCTTTGGGCACGTCCACCAAAGGTGAAAGAAAGTACCTTCATTTTCCTTACATTTCCAACATTTATTATCGGGCACATGGTAAATTTTTGCAAGCTTGACTGGTGTCATGTACCACCTGTATATCATTTTCATAATATTCTCTCTTAGGGCATTACATGCCGTAAATTTCCTACCTGTGGTCCACAACTGTTCCCAGTCAGCAAACATGATATTATGTCCTAAATCTTGTGCCCATTTAATCATAGCAGATTTCACAGTTTCATCCTGAGTATTCCATTTCAACAACAAGTTATACATTCTTGACAAAATCTTAGTATTGGGTTCTAACAATTCTGTTTCCAATTTTGATTTTTCCACCTGGAAGCCAATTTTCTTATCCAAATTATATGCCTCCATTATCTGATAGTAATGAAGCCAGTCTCACACTTTATCTTTTAATTTTTCAAAGCTCTGCAATTTCAATTTGTCTCCTTCTTGTTCCAAAATTTCCCAATATTTCGGCCATTTGGCCTCCATATTGAGCCTTTTCTGAGCCTTTGCTTCCATTGGTGACAACCACCTAGGGGTTTTATTTTCCAATAAGTCCTTGTATCTTATCCAGACATTTAACAATGCTTTTCTGACAATATGGCTTTTAAATGCTTTATGTGCTTTAACCTTGTCATACCAGAAGTATGCATGCCACCCAAAAACATTGTTGAAACCTTCTAAATCCAAAATGTCTGTGTTTTCAAGAAGCAGCCATTCTTTCAACCAGCAGAATGCTGCTGATTCATAATAGAGTTTAAGGTCTGGCAGGGCAAATCCACCTCTATCCTTTGCATCGGTTAGTATTTTAAATTTTATTCTAGGCTTTTTGCCCTGCCAGACAAATTTTGAAATATCTCTCTGCCACTTCTTGAAACAGTCCATTTTGTCCACAATTTGCAATGATTGAAAGAGAAATAACATTCTTGGCAATACATTCATCTTTATAACGGCAATTCGACCTAGTAAGGAAAGCTTCAAGTTTGACCATATCTCTAAATCCTTTTTCACCTCTGACCAACATTTCTCATAATTGTCTTTAAATAAGTTTAAATTCTTAGCAGTCATGTTAACCCCCAAGTATTTTACTTTCTTAACCAATGTTAAACCTGTCTCCTTCTGAAACCTCTCTTTCTCAATCAAAGTTAAATTTTTCTCAAGCACCTTGGTTTTTAACTTGTTCAACTTAAATCCTGCCACATGACCAAATTCCTGAATCAATTCTAAAACTCTTTTAGTACTAGATTCTGGCTCCTGTAACGTCAATACTAAATCATCTGCAAATGCTTTCAATTTGTACTGTTTAGCTCCGACCTGTATACCTTTAATCAAACGGTCCCTTCTAATCATATTTAGCAAAACCTCCAGGACCGAAATAAAATGCAATGGGCAGCCTTGTCGTGTCCCTTTCTCTATCTTAAATTCCTCTGTTACCACATTATTAACTATTAGCTTAGCTTTTTGTTCTGAATATATTGCACTTATACCATTTTCAAACCCTTGACCCACTCCCATCTCCTGAAGATTTTTCTTCATGAAGCTCCAAGAAATATTATCAAAGGCTTTCTCCGCATCAACAAAAATTAAAACTGCTTTGGTATTAATATTTACTTGCAACATCTCCAAAATGTCAATTATATTCCTCGTATTGTCAGACAAGTGTCTACCTGGGAGAAAGCCGGCTTGGTCTTTATGGATCTCTTCTACTAATACCTTTTTTAACCTTTTAGCCAAAATATCTGCAAAAATTTTGTAATCCACATTGAGCAGGGATATGAGGCGGTAGTTCTTAAGTTGCATCTTTTCAGTCTCATTTTTCGGTATTAGTGTAATATAAGCTTCTTTCCACGACTCTGGCGCTTCTTTCCCCTCTAAGATTTTGTTACAAACCTCCTTTAATGGTTGAATTATCCAGTCCTTCAAAGATCTATAGTATTTGGAGGTTAAACCATCTGACCCTGGAGATTTGCCCAACTGCATGTTCTGGATGGCACCTTCCACCTCCTGTTCTGTTATTTTATAGTTCAACATTATTTTATAGTTCAACATTAGCTTATTTTCTTGAGAGATTTTTTGAAGCCCATTTGTTTTTAAAAATTTGTCTAAATCGCACTCTTTCTGTGGCCCTTGTGTGTATAGCTGTTTGAAGTACCTCTGGAAGCATTTTCTAATTACCACTGGATTCTGGATGTTCTTTCCTTCCACTTCCAAGTTGGTAATGGTGTTAGGTTTTTGTCTTTTTTTCATTTGCCAAGCTAGCAATTTTCTGCATTTATTAGCCAATTCAAATGTCCTTTGTTTCATCTGTTTAATTTTCCATTCTGTTTCCTGATTCATCATCTTCATATATTGAACTTGGTATAACTTTATTTCTCTCAGAATCTCTTGTGATTTAGGTTTCGCTCTCAGTTTCTTCTCCCCCTCTTTTATTTTTTCCAAGATTTTATCTTTTTTCTCATTTTGAGTTCTCTTCTTTATTGCATTCTGTTGAATTAGAAACCCTCTCATAACTGCTTTACTTGCATCCCAGATTACTCTTTTTTCAATGGTGGTGTTCATATTTATCTCAAAGTAGTCTCTCAAGGTTTTTTGGGCCCAGTCAGCCTGTAGAGCAACATTTTAATCTGGCGCCTAAATATATGTAATGAAAGTGCCAGGTGAGAATCCCTAAGAAGAGCATTACACAAAGGGAGCCACCACAGAAAAGGCCCATTCTCATGTTGCCATCCTATGGACCTCTCATGGAGGGGGGAACATGAAGAAAGGCCTCAAATGCTGTTTGCAAGGTCCAGGTTAAGGGAAAGATGGACTTTGAGGTATTACGGTCCTGAGTCATTTAAGTACTTGCAATTGGGCCCAGAAACTAATTTGCAGTCAGTGCAGTCAGGCCAGGATTAGTGTTATATGCCCAAACTGTCTTGTCCCAGTGAAAGAGTGGGTACATAATCTAGGGGCAGCTTTTGAATCCAGCTTTGTCACTGAAAGCCTGGGTACCCTCAGCTAGGAGTACCCTTTACCAACACTTGCTGGTACAATATTGATGGAGTAGGAGAGTTTTGCCACAGTAGTCAAGGCACAGGTAACTTCAATATGTTGGTGTTTAGTATGTATATTGCAGTGGAGCCCATGTATCAATAGTCTGCAAAGATTGTAGGCTGAAAGAGAAACAAAAATTAAGGTTTACTCTCAACTAGGGATGGGAGAGAAATTCAGTTCAGCTCACATTTAAATATGAATTTATCAATTCACACTTACCAAAATAATTTGAGAAATGAAACACAGCCATCCTTCAAAATATGCACTTAGCCAAACTAAGTGCTCTCCAATCTACCAATGTTTACAAAAATGTACATATTGGGGTGGGGGGGATGTGTATTAAAATGAATATACTGGCAAAAATAGCATACAAAAATGGCATTATATGAGGAGAAATTGCTTGTCAAAAAAAGAGAGGAATTTTTTGCATGAAAGTGCTGAAGGTTTTTTATGAGGATTATATTATAAAAAAGGGGCGGATCAGAAATTGCTGCAGAAATGTGAAGAACCAGTGGTTGTTTTTCAGCTGGAACTCACCAGAATTTAGTTCTGATACCTCTCAGGTGGGCACCATTGCCATTGTAAGAGAACAAGGGAGGCGTTCACGGTGAGTTCTGGCACCTCTTTTTCTAAAAAAATAGCACTGAATTTAAGATTGGGGAAATTAGCAAGCTGAAATTGACAGATCCTTCAATCTCTGCTCCCAACACAGGATTGGATTACTGCAATGCAATCTGTGTGAATCCTCCCTTGCTCTCGGTCTGAAAGCTGTAATTGGTTCAGAATGCTGCAACACAATTGTCGACAGGGGTGAGTGTGCGTAGAAATGAGCCTCCTCCACAAAGGAGAAGTTTACATTTGTCTGTCCGCTTTTTCCTTTGGCCCCATCCACCAGTGGCCCTTTGAAGGGGACGTGGTCCTTGAGCTGCAAAAAAATAATGCACATATAATGACAGTTCCACCCACAAGCTAGACTCCAGCTTTGCAGCAGTGAAACAACACAAGCCCAGAACTCATCAAATCATTACAATTGATCCTTGTGCTAAATGAGTTGCATAAGTCTGCCCTTAGGCTCAAACTGCCTGAAAGTTAATTCCCTTTAATGTTTTATTCATCTTAGCATTTTATGGAAAAGGTCTCTGTTACAATCATTGACACCTTCAGGGAAGACTGAGAAAGACTCCTTTCTGAAACCTTCGAAAGCTCGCTCTTGTCAGTGCAGACAATACTGAGCTTGAAGGACAAATGACCAGATTCAGTGAAGGACTCCTCCCATGCATGAGGAGGTCATGGATGGTACAGGATAACCCTCGCCTCCCCTGCCAATGCACAGAGCAGCTATGCTGTCCACATATTCAGCTAGTGGGTGAAGTCTCTACCTTGGCCATAACACCAACATCTCTGCACCCTCTGTCCTTGAACTGTGGTGATGGCTCTTGCTTGCCTGTGGTGAAAACCTGTATTTTGCATGACTGGAATGTAGCCTACTGTACAAAGTTAAGAGTCACATCCATTGCCTCCCCCACTTTTGTCCCTGGTCCAATCACCACTAGCAGGTGATCCTTGGAAGGTCTTCTGTGAGGACTCCAGGAGGAACAAGATTTCCCTGTCCCTGTTGTGCAGAAACTAATGTTGGAGTAGAAGATCAGTTCTGGAGCCAAGACAGAGCGCAAGTGAGCTGGATAAATGAGGCAAGAATTGCTAGAGATGGTTGAAGTTCAGGAATATCAATACATCAATCTTTATTACGGTCCAGAGACCCAACAAATCGTTACAAAGCAATGCACAATTCAGACAGCCTACCTCCAGGTTAAACAAGCATTTTGTTCAGACTTAAAGATAGGGATCATTGGTTCTTGCAACCACCGATAAAAACGTCGCCACTGCTAATGTTCTAGCGTTTGTCAGTCTTCCAATACCTGATATAGTAAGCCTCTGATTTTCTTGGGAAAGGTACCAGCAAGGGTAATATTGCTTGTATTTTGCACAGTGCAGCAAAATATGTTTTATAGAATCAATGTCTTGAGCACACGAGCAAAGTCTGTCCTGGTAGGGAACTCCTCTCAACCTGCCATCCAACACTGCAGAAGGAAAGACATTTAGTCTGGCTTTGGTGAATAACCTTCGATAATTTGGTACTGTCAGGTTTTTAATGTAAGGTGTTAACTTAAAGACATGCCCATATTGTACTCCTACTGCCAACGGACTACAGACTGCGTGTGATCGAGATCGCAAGTCACTGTGTGTATTATCCCATAATCTTTGCTTTAATGTCTTTAAGGCGCCTTCATAACCCAGGTAATAGAAGTTAACATTGTGGACCTAGATCAAGGAGACCTTGGTTCAAATGCCCATTTAGCACTGAAGCTCACTGGGTGACCTTAAACCAATCATTCTCTCAGAGTAGCCTACCTCACAGGGCTGTCGGTTGTGAGGGTAGGAGGGTAGGAGGATTATGATTTGTGAGCCAATGTAAGAGCTGGGGCTTGAAGCATTCCTTCAGCAAAACATCCATTTCAAACTGTTCCCAAAATGGTATTTCAGGCACAATGCTTCCATATTCACTGCATATTTAAAAATAGCCGCCCTTTGTTTCAAAAAATGGCACTTTTGCTTCAAGGCTGAACATTTTCTGTGGTTTGCAATTAGGATTACGACAGGCTTCCTCAACCTCGGCCCTCCAGATGTTTTTGGCCTACAACTCCCATGATCCCTAGCTAGCAGGACCAGTGGTCAGGGATGATGAGAATCGTAGTCTCAAAACATCTGGAGGGCTGAGGTTGAGGAAGCCTGGATTAGGAGGCAAGGTGCTGAATTTTGGATACAATGGAGAGATAAATGATCTGGATTATTATAAAAGATGCAGGAGGAAATGATTAACAGTAGGACCCACAAAGGGGAGGAGGGAAGTCCAAGAGATTCCTTGGAAGCTAGCTTTTCTGTTGGATATGTGGCTGTAAGATTTCAATCTGAAAAACCAAATAAATAAATAAAAATTAAAAGGAGGCAAGGTGCTGACCAGTCTTCATTATACTGTCTGTGTTTGTTAATTGTGACTGCATCTAACGGTTAGCTTGCTTGCAAAGATGCAGATGACTTGCAAAGCCATTTTTGACAAGCTCTTGGTAGCAGTACTACTTATCTTAACTTGCAAAGGAAACATGGTCAGGTAAGAAATTTGCTTTAGTATTTTGTAATCATTTAAAAAAACCTTTTTTGCGGCACTTAAGCTGTCCCCTACCTGCATCCCTACAGCTTTAATCTTTACAGCCCAGGTTTTCAACGGTTGCTTGATTTGCAGGGTAGCTGTCCTTGTCCTGATGTCACAATTTCAGCACTTAAAAAACCACAAACCTATTCATACTCAGAATGGTTTTTAGTTCCAATGAATTTGTTAAATGCTGCCTTTGAATCTGATCATCCCATAATAACTCTTTTTCAGATATTCGTTCCTTTCTAGGCAAAAATAAGGAAGTTTAAGGCCAAGTTATTGATTTCTTTCCACAAATGACCCTATGCCCACACTGTTCCATAAGAAGCAAGCAATTCTATTTCTTTAAAACCCAGCAGTTTCCAAGGCAGCTAACAAAAGAGAATGTTTTTTTAAAAAAAGCCTTAAAGATGAAATTTAGCACTAAAACTTAACAGAAAAAAATTAAATGGCATGAAAGGAACACAGCAACCAGTAAAGCCAAAAATGGAAACAATAATATATAAAAGCAGAAGACACCACAATTATTTCCCCTCAGGCCAATAATGCACTTTTAATAACTAAAATCAAACACCAATGGAGGCATAAATTGTTATCCATTTCTGATAACTTCCTGGTTGGACTACTATTATGTGTAGTTGCCTTTGAAGAGTTTTCAGAAACTGCAGTTAGTTTAGAATTCAGCTGCTAGATTATAAACTGAGGCGGGACATTGCCACTATGCCAACTGCACTGAACCCAACTCTGTTTCTGGACTAAATTTTAAATTGATGGGTGTATGTGTAGGGACAGATGAAGACTAGTCTGCTGTTTCTTTTTAAAGTGGATTTGTTGGCCAGAGGGAGATGTCATGAGGTAACTCCTCCCATGGATATTTTTCAGATCAGGAAGCACAAGCATCCAAGGAAGTGGCAACGTGCTGGAGGAAATACATAACGGAAAGAAATACAGACACACACAGATACACACCACCCACAACCACCTCACAATGGAAAAGTAAGGTCAACTTTGCAACTGTCAAAATGATAATCTACCAGGCTTTTAGCTGCATTGCTCAGGAGATCTGAAGAAGAAGGAGGAGAAGGAGGAGGAGGAGGAGAAGGAGAAGGAGAAGGAGAAGGAGAAGGAGAAGGAGGAGAAGGAGAAGGCGAAGGAGAAATAATGCAGCTTTTAAAGATACAGTCTGCCATCTTGAGTCAAAATGCCGACCAACTGTATCCAGACATAGGCGAAAATCTTCTTCTTGATCTCAGAAACCATCATCAGAGGCACTGGATGCAGAATGTAAATCTATGATGTAGAATGGAAGGTGAGAGGTAAGGGATGCCAAATTTCAGCATCACATAGGGTACCACTGAAATTTGAGACCCCAAGGTCTGCCACTGCCATCATGCAAAATTTGGTAATGATCAGTGCAGTTTTTATTTCATTTAATTTATTGAATTTATATCCTCACCTCAAAGGAGTGCAGGGCAGCAAACACCTTAATAAGTGTTGATATATACTACTGTTGTAGTGTGTATTTTGGGTCTATGGATCACAATAAAGCCGAGTGCACGAAAATGATAAACAACAAAAACATCTTTTCCAAACATATTTAGAACAATTCCAGGCAGATGTAGCAACTCAAGAACTGGACTCATGTGGACTTCCGGAGGTGGCGCCATCGGTTAATGGCGGATTTCCTCGGATCGGAGGAAATCGCTCCATGGGAAACAGGGTCGGATCCTGCTTCGGCGCAGCGGGGGACCCTTGAAATCACAGGCGGGGGAAGCCTGTGAACTTGGGACCCAGTGGGCACGTTTGGCGCCCCCCCAACCCGTGAAAGAGCCCGGCAACGGGTTCAGAATCGGAGCGGGAGAAGGAGCGCTGTGCTGTGGGTTGTTTGCTTCTTCCGTGGAGTGAAGCCGCGAGCTGTGACCGGAGAGTGCTGCCTTTCTTTCTTGGAAATTTGGCTTTGAAAATCAACGATCCGTGAGTAGGATTTTATGCAATTGGAACTGTACAAATTTAAAGAAAATTCGGCCGAAAGCGGAGAGGTATAAAAAGGAAGTCTGCCTCTCTCCATTGTAGATAAGACAAAGCATTGAACTTGAAAGCGGAAGCTTAGGAAAAGACGCATAAACAGACTTTAATCCAATCATCTAACCAGGACTTTTCCCCCCTCAACTTGAGGGAAAAGGAGGGGAAAATTGGAATGTTATTTCTTCAAGAAGAGGTGAGAAAAAGAAGTTAAAAACCATCGCTCAATCCCTTGGGAACGGATTCCCAGAGACAATTTAAAGTTGGAGAAAAGGTACTGTCTTTAAATACATTTTGACAGCTAGTCCTGCACTGGAAATACAATTTGGATATAATATTGTGGATAGATATCTCCTGGTCTTAAAGTAACTGTTTAAGATAGATTGTTATCTTCCGGATAAACTGGGGGGACTTAAAGAAGAAGTAAAGCATTTAAGAACTTTATGACTGTTACAGTGTCCCCCTAGTGGAACTTGGATTTGTTACAACTAGTTACAATTGCAATTGCAGCTGGCCTGAGGATTTTCCCACACGGCTCTTTTGGAATTTTCCACTTCAAAACAAATTTGAACTTAACTGTGTGACTGACCTTGAGTTTTATCTAAAGGGGTATGGCAGATGGAAAAGAGAAATTAGAGGCGTTACAAGCAACAAGGTCAGGCAGAGTATTGCGAACAGAAGGTGGACTGCAAAGAAGAGCTTCGACCTCTGGCCCCTCTGGGGTTCCAATAGTAGCCCCATCGGCACAACTCAAAACTAAAGGTATGGCAAGTGATGACACCTTTGCTCAAGTTTTGGCTAAAGTTAATGAATCTTTGGATAAAATAAGTAAACAAGTAGCAGAGGCATCAGACAAGATTGATCAAAATACTACAAGTATTAATCAAAATACTACAAGTATTAATCAAAATACAGCAAGTTTAAATAATTTGGGTCAGAAAGTAAATACTAATACAGAGACTATTCAGAAATTATTAGAGGAATCGGCCTCAACACGTCAGATTGCCGAGGAGGCTAAAAAAGGATTAAAAAGGATAGAACTTTCTTTATGTATGCAACAACAGCAGCAAGAATACTCATTGCAAAGTATTGGAAGACACAAGAACTACCCACACTGGAGGAATGGCAGATGAAACTGATGGACTATATGGAACTAGCGGAAATGACTGGTAGAATCCGTGACCAGGGAGAAGAGTCGGTGGAGGAAGATTGGAAGAAATTCAAAGATTATCTGCAGAAACATTGCAAAATTAAAGAATGTTAGAGTGATGTTGGATTGAAAACAAGTGGTTTCCAGCTGTACAGAATTCAAAGTTATAGACAGACTAAGATTAAGGATTAGGATTAAAGAAGTTTAAGGAAATGGTAATTTGGTTTTTAAGAGGTAAAATTTTAATGTTATATTATATTAAGATTAAAGATTGGGATTAAAAAAGAGGGAAAGAAATTGCTGGACAAACAATTTGAACTGGAATATAAAAGAGGGAGGTACGAGGAGGTCCAGAAAATAAGTAAATTTAAAGATGGAAATGAAAAGGTGATATTGTTTTTAACTGTTCTTTTTCCTTTTTGTCTTCTGTTTTTTGGTTTTTGGGTTTTTTTGGATTATGTATTGTGCATTTTTGAATTGTGTATTTCTCTTTTATGTTTTTCTGTTTAATCTTTTATTGAAATCTTAATAAATATCATTTAAAAAAAAAGAACTGGACTCATGTAAACGGAATGCTTTGTTTGTCATTTGGATTGGGTTGCATATTTTCAATATTCATTGGTGAAATTGTATATTCACGGGAAATATTTGAATGACTGTATAAACTAAACATCGATGAAAATGTCCTTGATCTCTAAATTTGTAAATTATTTGAAAGACAATTGTAGTCAATCAAACATGTTGGTAGGATTGCAAGAGGCTTTGTAAGGAAAGGTATAAAAATCACTGCCGAGAAGAATAAGAAAATATGATGCTTTGATGTTTTTGATTTGAAAGCAATGGTTAAAGCAGAAATTCGAAATGAAAGATAGAAAATCATAAGGAAGGTTTGAAGGAAGTCATGGCCCTAAAAAGCCAAATTGTATAATATAAGAGGAGAGATTGTAATAGAAAGCATTATTGTAAAATTAATAAAAATGATATGGCAAAAAAAAGAAAAGAAAATATCTTTGATCTCAGGAACTGTTATGATATATTAAGAGGTGCCCAAATGCATAGAACAGAAAGACAAATTTCCAAAACATATAGTAGATTCTGAATTGCTCTTTGAATGACACATTCAAAGCCTCTTTCACGGTTGGGGAAGAAGACTTCCAAGAAACTGGAGAAATAGGCTTCAGCCCAACACTGATGACAACCCACAGGTCTTTTTACACAGTAGCGAGTTATATGCACACAACTGCATGTAAGGATCTCTGCATGCTTGTTTGGGGCAGCTGAAAAATGTGAATTAAGTTTTGACTCCCCGTTCTACATTTGAGATACACAGAGCAGCATGTTGTGTTGGTTGAAAAATCCACCATGGGAGTGCTGATTTCCACAGTCAACCTGTCTCAGAATGCTTTGAAAACATCATCAAGCTCACAAAAAACCCCATTAATCTATTTAATTGGAAGGGTGCCTTTGAAAGAATAGTACTCACAAAGCACCAGGACAACAAAAACAAGGAAATTTTTCCAAACAAGTGATTTGTTAGAGCCATTTAGTTGGGAGAATTCCCCTTTTGAAAACATCATCAGCATCGAATATTTATGGCAAACTATTGGTATATTTGTCTTTCCGTTATAGTACTGGCAGACATTTTTTGTTGAAGAGCCTCAATCCTTATTAAAAATGTTGTGTTCAGTATACAGTCCCAAAATACAGTCAAGCTGAGCACTCTAGAAACAGACGTTGGAAATGCTTCCAGCAAAATGCAGAACTGGGAAAGGGTGAGGCATGAGAACATAAGAAAAGCCCTACTGAATTAGATCAAAGTCCATCTAGTTCAGGATTCTGGTCTCACACAGTGGCTGACCAGAGGTCTATGGAAAGCTCCAACCCTCAACCTGAGTGCAACACCATTCTTTGCACCTGTTATTCCCCCAATTCAGAGGCAGCTTGTAGCCATCGTAGCACTATTCCCCATGAATTTGTTGAATTCCCTTTGAAAGCCATTTATATTGGTGGCCATCACTACCTCTCATGTAAGTAATTCCATAGTTTAACTTTGTACTGTGTGAAGAAGTTCTCTTTTTCTGCCTGTCCTGAATCTCCCAGCCTTCAGCTTCATCAGACGACGGTTGCTATGTATGGCTGTTATGAAACCTTTCAGCTTCCAGTCTTTGTGCAATTATGCAAGATGGCTTTTATTCCTGTCCTCATTGGAATTAGCTTTCCCCAAGACCCACACACTCTTCAAAATGAAGCAGCCTACCAAAAGTCCAAAATTGCTCTCTCCAAATAAGCTGTAATAAATTCTTCCCACTGTCGCCTTCCTTTGTAATTCAAAGGCTTAAAAAGAAAAAAGCTGTCACAAATGCAGGCATTTAAAATGAACTGTCTCTATTGCAATGTACATATTTTAAATACGTTTAAATAAACTGGGGGGAAAACAAGTGCAGTCATGTATTTACACACATCAGAAAATACTAGAGAGGGGAAGATATCATCAAAGACATTAGTTCCCTAATTTGCAGGGCTGGCTAGCTGTTTATTCATGTTAAAAGGTACTTGCATGCTAACCCTATACAGTGTAGAGTATGCAGTGAATGCTGGGTTTAAACATTAAAGTTGTGGTGAGCCATCTTAAGACACCCTTCATATATGCATCTTGCAGAATTTAGGAGCAGTTGGTGGGATTTCATTGTGTATATTTTAACAGTGTTTCCTTGTATTTATTTCTGTTTGAAGTGTTTATTTTCTATTTTAACTTGATATAAACTTTTCTGTATGTTTAAATGGCTATCTGGTGGAGAGGCAGTTACCTCTTTTCTAAACAATTAAAGAAACTGAAAATACAAAAGAGTTCTAAACATGATAGACAGCGTGAAAGAAATTCAGAAAAATCGCATGCTGAAGTGTTCAAGTTCAAGGTACTCAGAAGGCGGAACATAGATCCTCACACACCACAGGATTATTTCATATTGCGTGGGAATTTCAGCTATTGCAACAATCAAAACAACCCTTTCTAGTTCTAAGCACCTATATTTATTTCTGATTGCCAGCTAGCAATTTCCCCCACCCATGTGCATAGATAATCATAGCATACTAACGCGTGTGAATTGTTTTCCTATTTTCTGCAAAAATAACCCCACTCACATCACCATGTTACAGCTTTATTACCTCCGTGGTTTATCAGATCTTAAGAGTTTTTAGATAAAGATTCTTACGTTAGTTAGGATAGAGAAGCATTCTTTGTCCAGGACCAGGACCAGTAAAAACATAGCAAACTGGTGTATTTTGAGTCAGGTACAAATGTTCTACCTATGTAGTACTGAAACACCGTGCTGAACCGGTGGTTATGTTTGCCTGCTATTTGCAGCTTTGAGAGCTCCTGATTGACACTATTGTCTGCGCTTGGCTGCTCTTGATTGGCACTGTCTTCCCAAAGCCAATCCCAAAAGCTAAAGGCTAAGTTTCTACCTTTGATTTGAACTACAGGCTGCTTAGAATACCCCTGTGTCTCATTATTTTGATTCCCCAGCCAGCAAACCCAAATCATCTGTTGTCAGGTTCTCAGCTTTTTAATGAACACTGAAGCCCATTTTGTTTCACTTTATAGTTAAAGGTGCTTGCCTGATGCTTTATCATTTATACTTTTAAAGTTTTTAATTATTTTGAATTGATTCACTGCACTTGCTGTGCTGGACTATAGGGTGTTTTTAGATCACGGCTTTAAATTTTATAGTACAGATGAATTTATTTTGTCTGTATTTTATGTTTTAACATTGTACCTAAGCCACTTGGGAAACCTTAGCCTTAAAATGCTGGTGATAGTGATAATAACAACAAAAACAAACAACTAAAATAACAGCAGTAGTAATAGTAATACTGCAGTGCTCAACATGTAGCCTTCCTCTGAGGTATTAGACTCTGAATGTTACTTTTAAAAAGTTTTGTTTTATTTCAAGTGGGAAATGGGAAGAAATTTGAATTGGTTCACATTTAAATTCACACATCTATGAATTTTGTGACGCGGTTTTCCAGCCAAGTGACATGTCAGAAATGCATATATGTGTGCATAACAGGGCATCTGTCAGGCGCCAGAGGATCCAAACCCCCAAGGTCGGTTGACAGGTATGGATAAGACAAGGGAAAGTTCTTACCAATGTTGTGTATTCAATATTCACAGAGAGAGGCTTAACATCCTGCCTCTTGAAGTGA
This sequence comes from Podarcis pityusensis, assembly GCF_964106645.2. Taxonomy (NCBI): domain Eukaryota; kingdom Metazoa; phylum Chordata; class Lepidosauria; order Squamata; family Lacertidae; genus Podarcis; species Podarcis pityusensis. The sequence continues at coordinate 48,908,370 of NC_138034.1, read as the reverse complement.
TGGCCTTGCTCTGAGTAAATCTCCACATACCCTTTCTCTCCTCATTTGTCAACAGCACCACCCACCTTACGGTTGCCCCTTAGGGCCATCTGTCTCCAAGCCCTTTGCTCTCCTACTTTCAGTGCTCGCCGGGTTCTGGGAGAGGAGGGGTCCGGAATGCTTTCTAGTGATAATGTGTCAGTCAGCTGTTCCAGCTCCTCCTCCTCCTCTCCCATTATTTCCCATCATCTTCCTCTGAGCTGTGACCTCCCGCAAACCACAGTTGTAAATCTATACTGTCTTCCTCTTCTCTGGAAGGGTCAAGCTGGGGAGGCGGTCTCCACCATTCCTCCTCAGTCGAGTCCCTGGCAACATCTATTGCTGAAAAAGCACATCCCTCAAGAAGCAGTGATGGCTACCAACTTGGATGGCTTGAGAAGAGGATTAGATGAGTTCCTGGAGGATAATGCGTGAGTGATGTCAGCACACCCTGTGGCATGCACGCAGCATGTCGGTATGCCCCAGCATATGCGTGTGTGACGCCAGCATGCCCGTGGCATGCACAAGTGGACTCTTGAGGGTGCCTGGCCCCTTCATTTAAAATTTGTGGGTGCTCATACACCCAGGGCCTAGCACCTCTGTCCAGCTCTAAACAGAGTCGCCAGCCACCACCATCCCTACTGATCATAATATAACAGAACAAGAATATTAGCCAGTCACAAACATTCCCAACTATTTCCAGAACTGCTTTTTAAAAAGTTTTTATAGACAACAGCCTCTTTGTATAGCCGTTAAGTAGCAAATAAGCATCAACCTTTTGTTTGCCTTTCAGCAATTTTATCTTGCAATTGTACCTGTCTACATGTCTACAACATGCTCTGAAAATGATCTGCTATTGTTTACCATAATACCTCTTCTGAAACAATCATTTGACTTTCACACCACCTAACACTGACAGCATTTTATGTTAATTAGCTTTGTATGAATTCATTTTAACTCTTGTTATTTTACAAGTAATTATGCTTGCCTGGATTTTTTGGAGATGCTTCTGTGAATAACAAAAACAGTGCAAGACACAGGGCACATAAATCACCTTCCGTTGATGTTGCTGGCAACACTGGTAAAAGATGCCTTGTAACCAGAAAAAATAGAATCAGCAGTGTGAATAACGGAGGAGTCTAAAAGAAATTCTGGAGCTTTCCTGATGTTGGGCACTGCAGTCTAATGAACCTTTTATATCAATGGCTGCTAAATATATCTTTATATAATGTAGTTGAGAGCTGTGCAGAATCAACAATAAATGCAAACTACTTGAGCAAAAGATTACATCCTTGAAATGTTTAAGCTAAAAGGTTATGTTTTATCCATTTGCTTTCTATGTGCTATTTTCTCCTCAGAAGAATATTCCGAACTTTGTTTGAATAGATTTCTATGTCTATGGACCAACACTTTGGGGTCTGTTAGGTAAGTGTGGTTTTGAAATGTTTTAACTAAACATTAGAAGACATACTTTAAATGAATAAATGAAATGTTTTATTCATTCGTTTGGGATACTTGCATTCTTACTTTGATGTCAAACTCTTTCAAGGTGGCTTACAAGAAAACATAGAAATCCCATTGAAATCTGGGTAAATAATATTTGGAATGTGGCTCTATCAGAACACCTTACTTGCCACAGAAGGGTACTTAAAGGCACTTCAAAGATAGACACTTTTGGTGAGACCTGGCTTCTATTCTTTTCCTTTATAAATGAGACAGAAGATACTTTTATTCCACCTACAACTCAAGAATTTCTGTGGAGAGGGTACTTGAATTGATAATGCATAAATAAACATATTGTGTATGAAACTTAATAAGAATGTACCACTTAGGGTGAAAATCTGGACACAAGTTGTTGAGTTTGTTGGTTTTGGTTGTTTTTGGCCAAAGTGGTTGATTTTCCCAGACCTTTCAACAATTCCACCAGGACACTGTTTACAAGGGCCGAGTACCACTGGACCAGTTGCTGTAGTTATATGAAATCCTTATATATATGGATATATATATGCACGTCATGGAAAATATTGTTACGAGTTTGTAGCGTACAAGACACCCTAAATTCCTGGGCCCAATAAAAATCAGAACTAATCAAGGTTTGGGGAGTTAATCTGTGCCACGCACTGAACCTCTGGATCCAGTGCTTATGTTAAGAATACAAGCCAGGCCAGCCTGGTGATAGCTCATTAAGTGTGGGTCATTATGGAAACAAAGCCTGAGAAGGGCCGAGTCGTTACACAAACAAAAGGGTAGGCAGATGGGCAATCAACAAAGCAGTTACTCTGTGCTGGACAGAAGGGTGTGAGCCCCTCCTTCTTCTAGAGAGGTAGTTAGCAAGAGACAAAAAGCCAGAATTTTAAGGATGGGAGTTGGCACTGATCTGTTAGCATAAACTGTGACAGGCTGTGAAAGGGGACAGAGACTATGGCAGATTTCTGTTTTGAATCCAAGGCTGCTGAGCCTATGGAAGCAGCAAGAGACCCTCTTGGAGTGCAATGCTGCGAACTCTTCCCTCATAGACTCAGGTTGTGTTGTTGTTGTTTAGTTGTTTAGTCGTAACCGACTCTTCGTGACCCCCTGGACCAGAGCACGCCAGGCACTCCTGTCTTCTGCTGCCTCCCGCAGTTTGGTCAAACTCATGCTGGTAGCTTCGACAACACTGTCCAACCATCTCATCCTCTGTCGTCCCCTTCTCCTTGTGCCCTCCATCTTTCCCAACATCAGGGTCTTTTCCAGGGAGTCTTCTCTTCTCATGAGGTGGCCAAAGTATTGGAGCCTCAGCTTCAGGCTCTGTCCTTCCAGTGAGCACTCAGGGCTGATTTCCTTAAGAATGGATACGTTTGATCTTCTTGCAGTCCATGGGACTCTCAAGAGTCTCCTCCAGCACCATAATTCAAAAGCATCAATTTTTCAGCGATCAGCCTTCTTTATGGTCCAGCTCTCACTTCCATACATTACTACTGGGAAAACCATAGCTTTTACTATACGGACCTCAGGTTGTAGATATGTGTAAATAAACCAGATATCATAGAGACACCCCAATCTCCAAGTGGTGTGAAATTCCAGGGGGTACCAGGCACACTTACCAGGGTCTGTGTTTCCTTTGGAAATGAGGCACAGCAGAGACTGTGCTTTGCACCCCACAAATGTGTAACAATAAAATGGCATGGAGCCAGCATCTTTTCAGGATTTTTCAGAGTAGTAGGAGTTGGCATCCTATCCTCATCTAGCTGGTATAAATCAGGGCTGAGATTTCACTGTGACTGAAGAAGGACAACAGAGACCACAATCACAGCCTCCCTTCTAAGCTGTAACCCATAGGGAAAAATTAATGAAGGAGCAGGGGCTCAAGTATTCAGAGCCTTGCCAGATACATAGCTTGAAAAGGAAGTCATTTACTGAATAGAACTTAATTTTCACAGAGAGAATCAATTAAAGCAATTACCCAAAAAAATTGCCAGAGCAATAGATTTTTGTACAACACGCGACTCAGTGCAGGCTGCCTTGTCTTCTGATTCTCCCATTCATTTGTTTCCCATATACCACACTGTCCTTGTGGATTATGTAGCTAGACAAAGCTAGTCCATCAACAAAACACAATGAATATAAAGCTTCCATTCAGGCAGTAGCTGCACAGTGCAAAATTTAAAAAGTGTGACTATAGAAACATGGATTTTAATAACTGTGCTAGGTGCTATATTTAAAAGAAGCATGGGGACCATGCAATTCTTTGACCACAGAAGATAAAAGACAGAGTTTGATTTATCCACACAGCTCTCAAATTTGGCAACACAATGTTACTAAAGATTTCAGGAGCTATGATTGCCTTATAGAAATACCAAAAAAATTTGTGGTATATTTCAAGATTTCATGGCCTCTGCGACAGCCTTGGGCTCATCACAAATTACAGTATATCTGACAGGTCATATGCTTGACTTGGTGAAGAAGTACAGTGGTACCTCGGGTTACATACGCTTCAGGTTACAGACTCTGCTAACCCAGAAATAGTACCTTGGGTTAAGAACTTTGCTTCAGGATGAGAACAGAAATTGTGCTCCGGCGGTGCGGCAGCAGCAGCAGGCCCCATTAGCTAAAGTGGTGCTTCAGGTTAAGAACAGTTTCAGGTTAAGGACGGACCTCTGGAATGAATTAAGTACTTAACCCAAGGTACCACTGTACTCTTTTTACCTTACTCTTGTATAGTGCAAGATCAATGTGGACTATCTCAGCAAAGCACTCTTGATTCTTGTAAGGTGACTACTGCTTCTTTAATGTAAGCTTCATTCCAGTGACCTGTCATTGTTTCCTGTTCCAGGACTCTGCAGCATTACTAAATAAAAATAAAAATAAAAAATAAAAAATAAAAATAAAAATAAAAATCACTTCTTAGGGTCTTTCATTAGTAAGAACCTGTTCACTGCACAGGGTGATGGTGTAGGAGACTAATTACTGTTTTCCTGTTTTCAAAGTAGTGCCTTGAATTTACAAGGTGCGGCTTATTTGTGGGTGCATCTTATATTCAGGTCAATACAGTAAATGTGAAATAAAATGACTGATGCCTCATTTGCCTAACATTTTGTGCACTCAAAGAGGGATTTTGTGGGGACTGAAAAGATCATGCCTGGTATCTCTACTTGTAGAATTGCTTCTGTTACATTTAATTTTTGGCATAGTCCTTCAGCTATACAGTACAATACAAATACAAATTTTATTATACCATCACAGAGCTGGCAGTACATTAAGTACAATCTCACCCACAGGTCTGAATAAGAAAGAGGTGCTTCCTTTGTGTACGTCTTCCAATGACCTTGCCATTTTTCAAGGATGCATATTGATCCTGAGATTAAGAGACTCATGCTCTGCTGACTAAGCTTATAATGAATCTCTTTCCCTCACCATCCCCATTAGTATCCCAGCTCAATATGTCTGCCAGTGGAACTTTCCTATGTGGTTATAATCATAGATTATTTATATAATTCCATTCAACACTTCACATGCTCTAAAACATGCAGTCTTCCAGCTGCTACCAGTAGCCATATGTTGTCATTCCAGTTGTAGTCCAAAACCTCTGAATGGCACCAGGTTATGGCACCTCTGAAGATTACCATAATAAACGACAAAAGTGGAAAGGACCTAACAGAAGCAGAAGACATCAAGAAGAGGTGGCAAGAATACACAGAGGAATTATACCAGAAAGAAATGGATGTCTCGTACACCCCAGGTAGTGTGGTTGCTGACCTTGAGCCAGACATCCTGGAGAGTGAAGTCAAGTGGGCCTTAGAAAGCACTGCTAATAACAAGGCCAGTGGAAGTGATGATATTCCAGCTGAACTATTTAAAATTTTAAACAATGATGCTGTCAAGGTGCTACACTCAATATGCCAGCAAATTTGGAAAACTCAGCAGTGGCCAGAGGATTGGAGAAGATCAGTCTACATCCCAATCCCAAAGAAGGGCAGTGCCAAAGAATGTTCCAGCTACTGCACAATTGCACTCATTTCACACGCTAGCAAGGTTATGCTTAAAATTCTACAAGGCAGGCTCAAGCAGTATGTGGACCGAGAACTCCCAGAAGTGCAAGCTGGATTTTGAAGGGGCAGAGGAACTGGTGTGATATGAGTGTGTGTGTGCATATTTTCTTTGGGGGATGTGTTTCTTTTGGGGGATGTGCTGTGTTGTTTGCCTTTTGCTTTTCATAACATACAAATATCAGTCTTTGTGATTAAACAGTGAGCAGGCTATATAATATGTTTAGAATAAATCCCTCTGCATTCAATCAGCCTTTGGTTTCATTATTCTGGTCTCAAGTATACCAAGAAATGTCTATTTAAAAAAAATAATAATCACCTGTTTAGGCCTCCCCACAACTGTCACGACTGAATATGTAGACCAATAATATGAAAGAGCTTGCAACATGGATGTTAGCTGCAGCTTGGATTTCAATAGCCCAACAATGGAAAAACATGAAAAATCTACATCTGTCTTTGTTGTATAAGAGCTTAGGGACCTTGGCGGTTGTAGAAAAAAACACACAAATAAATTATGTGTCTCCAGAAGGATGGATCACTTTTATGTCATCTGGTGTTTCTTATGCTTTAGCCTTGGATGCCTGAAATTCACCATCCATGCCAGTTTGGGAAATATGGATGTCTGGATTTATATTGGTTTGTTACCATTTCTTCCTCTTATTATCTACTGTTTGTTTTTGTTTGCTTGCTTTGTATATGCTATGGCACCTTTGGGTTGTTACTAATGGTCTTGAAGCTGCAATAGTATGATGCTATTGTAACATCATAATATTGCACACACTGTACAAGCTTTTGTAACAGTGTGGCGTAATGATTAGAGTGTTGGACCTGGGAGACCAGGGTTCATATCCCCATTCAGTCATGAAGCTCATTGGGTGACCTTGGGCCAGTCACCATCTCTTAGCCTAAACCTCCCTCACAGAGTTGTTGTGAGGATGAAATGGGAAGGAGGAGAACCATGAACACCACCTTGAGATCCTTGGAAGACAAAGGCAGTATGTAATTGAAAGAAGTGACAATAAGAAAAACAAATCACTCTTGAGTCAAATATGCATAGAGGCAAGCCATAAATAACATTATTCCCTGAATCACTTGCTGATTACAGCTGTGATATTTTGCTTTAATGTGCCCTTTTCTCCAGAAATACAGCTGTCTGGAATCGGCTGCTTGTTATACCTGCACCACCAGCAATGTTGTGCACTTCAAAGCCCTGCTTCCCCTTTCTCCAGCGGATTATCGCATTGCCTGGGAGCGTGCTGGCTTCCCCGGAGAGGAGAGTCTCTGTATGCTATAATCACACGACTGGGATATCGCTGGAGAACAGGCGTTGCTCTGACAGCAGGCAGTATTAGGCAAGTCCCTTGCGCACCCAGCTCACATGATTGCACACCTCCCAGTTAGCCGCACACCATAGCAGACATTTGCTTTATCAAAGAGATAACAAGCAGGAACAGCTCTGAGGCTTGCTTACACTGACTGAACCGAACTGCTTGGAGGCGGCAGGATCAGTGGTGGACACACAAACACAAATCCCAACCACTCAGTCATAGGAAAAGTGATGGTTACAGTCAATCTCCTTTAAACCCTTTACAAGCCACAAACCATCATCTCGTGTGGGGAAAAGTCTTATCTGATTGATGGCTTAATCACACACCTTTTTGCTCCACAGCTTTCCCCTGTGAAAACCCATAGTTTAGCACTGAATTGGAACAAACAGCAATCAGGTTTTTCTACAGATTGCTGTTTGTTCGATTTAGCGCTAAATAGTGGGTTTTCCCGGGGAAAGTGGTAGGGCAAAGGCAAATCTGCTTGGACTCATGCCTACAAAGCATGGGACAAGCAGAAAACTGCTCAGACCCAAACTCTCTAGCAATGGGAGAAGCAGAAGTGTGGACAAGTCCTGAGATGCAAATAAGAAAAAGAATTCCTCTTTTCATTTGCTTTTCTGTTTGGGCCACCCAAACGCTTGGGCTATGGTATTGTTTAGAAGGGGGTATTGTTGGGCAGGGGCTGTTGCTGTTACAGTGGTACCTTGGGTTACAGACGCTTCAGGTTACAGGCTCTGCTAACCCAGAAATAGTACCTCAGGTTAAGAACTTTGCTTCAGGATGAGAACAGAAATTGTGCTCCGGCGGCACGGCGGCAGCGGGAGGCTCCATTAGCTAAAGTGGTGCTTCAGGTTAAGAACAGTTTCAGGTTAAGAACAGACCTCCGGAACAAATTAAGTTCTTAACCTGAGGTACCACTGTATTTATATTAAATTTTGCGTCTTTATTTTAGATCTTATTGTGATTTATATAAAAGCTATTTGTTTTTAATTTGTTTTTAGTTTGCCTTTAGTTTGCTTTTCCCCTGGTTGTGGGACCTAGGAAAAAGTCCCCCAGCCAGGGACCTGCAGCTGTCTGAGAACAAACTGAAAGGTTTCTGCGATGTGTATGTGCATAAACACCCAAAATGAAACTTCTGGTACAGTGGCTACATGGGACTGTTGCACTAAAGAAAATTACCTGTATGCTTATTTGAGAAAAATGCCACAAACACAGATTTTTGTGTCTACTTTTGAGTAGACCTAGATAGGCTTGGGAATTGTAATCTGAGGTAACCATGATGAAAATTCAGGCATGGTGGTCTTCATTCTGGGTTAGCTAATCAGGAACACATTTGTTCTGGGTCCAGCCACCATCTCTGTCTCCACCTATCACCATCACAAGGACCCTGACAGATTACCTCAGAGGGAACGTAACCCTTGACCGAATAAAGCTTGGCTACCCCTATATGTACATGAATCTCACATATGCAAATCCCCCTCTCCATTCTTTTTTCCTTCCTCCTCACCCGAATTTAATATTCACTCAGCATGTTAAGATTCTTTTTCATTCTTTTCAACCATGATTACTAATCAGTGGGGATTGTTGATTGGGCACAGTAATCAAAAGAGGGGTGAATTCATAAATACAATCTCTCTCTCTCTCTCTTGTCTTTTCTAAGTGAAGAATTGAAAACATCTATTAAATTCCATTAAAATATTATTGATATTAAATGGACTGCAATAAATACAGGTTGGTAAGAATGTTTCCGCTTTGTAGAATTATTTTAGATATCAAAGACAATTCTAGGAATTCTAGTCTAATATATGCAGAGGAATTAATTCAGACTATCCTCAAACAAATAGTAGATTAGATAAGGCTTCAGACTACTGGCATATTCATAAGATTTTGTTCCCATTTCATTACACAAAATAAAATTTCAGCTAAGAGGGTATTCATAAGGGATCATCATTAACCACAGAGTTTGAGAAAATTCATAATCTATTGATACAAAAACCAGCTTGCTCCTGGTGGATTTTTCCCAGCAGTGGTTAAATAATAAATGCTTTTGGATTTACCCTTCTGTATAACTTCTGGATTCACTGAAACATTCAAAAACTTTTGTGGTTGTAAAACAGACATAATGTTTTGTTCCACAAGACAGGTCAGGTTGGTGATTTCAAGCTTTTAAATTAAGGATAATTTTTGGTGCTGCCATTTTAAAGGCATATGTGTCTAATTACATTTTTACATTTTTAAGATATACGGTAATTTTCAGATTATCTTTTCCATTTATGTGTCTTGTTGAGAGTACTGCTATATATAGCAAGACACCAGACACAATTCTAGACTTCAGTGGGCAAAGGTGGGTGTTTATGCAGAGAGACAGACAGAAAATGAAAGCATCAATCCACACTTCAGACCTCTGGGTATAGGGTGGTATATAAATTCAAAGAAGAAGAAGATTGTTCTGGATCCTGATAGGATGCAGTCAATCACTACTACAATGATAAGCAAAAGAGAAATGTTAAATTCTTACAGCAAAACATTTCAGCTTCAGCGCCTTCATCAGTTGCTCTGATAAAAATGATGCTGTTTCCAAGGTGACAGTTGTAGAGCTTGGAGGATGGAATTCCAAAGGTGCTCATTTGCTGAAGCTAAGTGATGCTGGTACCTCTTTCTATATGAACCCACCCAGACCCTGAGGTCATCTTCTGAGGCCCATCTTCGTGTGTCTCCTCCACAATAGGTCCAGAGGGTGGCAGCATGAGAGCAGGTCTTTTCTGCAGTGGCTCCCTGTCTGTGGAATGCTCTCACCAGGGAGGTTCGCCTGGCGCCTTCATTAGACACCTTTAAGTGCCAAGCAAAAAAGTTCCTCTTTAACCAGGCCTTTGGTTGATTGACATCCTGTGCCTTTTTAAGATGTGTTGGGGGGGGTGGGTTATTGGGTTGTTTTTGTTTTTATTTTGATTATGCATTTTGTGGTTATATATTCTGATTTTATCCTGGGAACCAACCTAAGACCTGCAGGTATAGGGAGGTATACAAATTAAATATAATTAATAAATTAATTAAAAACTATCCTCCAGGTTGAGGCCATGCAGTGTTAATGTGTCCAGCATGCACATCCAGGGCTTTCTCCCTTTTGGCTAACACTTGTTGGGCCTGTTGGTATCTCTGTAGCAATTATTTATAAGTCTCCAGCCAGTTATGAGGCTCAAAATGAAGATGTTTAACATTACGTTGCTTGCTCCACTTTTCTGTCAGAATAGTTGTGATTTCTAAAATGTGTACATAGGCCAGTTGTAGTTTTACCTCTGCAGTGTATGACATCCCTTTTTCGCATGATACAACTCAGACTGCAGGACCTGCAGGCAATGTCCTGGTTGATTAAATATGTTTTACATGTCCTAGTGCACAAATATATGAATATAATATGTTTGTATTTCTTCAGACATATCCATGACTTGTAAGAGAGCTTTTTAAAAGAAGTTTTTAAAACGGCATTTATATCTCAATGTAGAGACTTATGAAAGAGAAATGGCAGGAGTGTGAAACTTCTTGTTCCTCAAAGTAGCCTCAAGGAAGCTGAAAAGGAAGCAGTGTGTATTTGTTTCCCTTGAGACAAATGCCAACCGAGTGGCACGTTAGCTGTAGGCAAATGCTTGGCAAAACTAAGTCCAGAGTCACAAGTGCCCACTATATAACCAAAGCGCACACTGAGTTGTTCGTGAACACCTGAGAACCAAGCTCAGATTACCTTTATACACAGAACAGTATAGGACAACTTGGTCTTGTGAAAATAATTTCCCGCTATAACGCCATGTTGCATCACTCTGAGGCATTGTGAGACATTTAAACAGTAGGCCTAATCCAGGCCACGGGCTGTTGCTATGGAGCTCTGCTGCCCAGCATGGCTTCCAGATCAGTCCTCCACAGTTAACTAATAATGCATGAGGGGCCTCAACCAGCGGCACTTTGCCCAAAGGCTTTTCAAAGCTGGAGTCAGAACTGAGGAAAAAGTAGCATCTAAAGCAGGCAGTCTTGTCTGGTATTCTTTCAGGTTTCCAATTCTCTCTCTCTCTCTCTCTCTCTCCTCTAATTCAATACGTATCCTTTTGTCATAGAATCATAGAGCTGGAAGAGACCACAAGGGCCATCGAGTCCAACCCCCTGCCAAGCAGGAAACACCATCAGAGCACTCCTGACATATGGTTGTCAAGCCTCTGCTTAAAGACCTCCAAAGAAGGAGACTCCACCACACTCCTTGGCAGCAAATTCCACTGTCGAACAGCTCTTACTGTCAGGAAGTTCTTCCTAATGTTTAGGTGGAATCTTCTTTCTTGCAGTTTGGATCCATTGCTCCGTGTCCACTTCTCTGGAGCAGCGGAAAACAACCTTTCTCCCTCCTCTATGTGACATCCTTTTATATATTTGAACATGGCTATCATATCACCCCTTAACCTCCTCTTCTCCAGGCTAAACATGCCCAGCTCCCTTAGCTGTTCCTCATAAGGCATCGTTTCCAGGCCTTTGACCATTTTGGTTGCCCTCCTCCAAATGCTTTTTACATACAATTGTTTAGTTGACCTCTCTGCAACAATTACCAGGTAGAGCTTTCTTTCTGCATTGCCTCACAGCCCCTGGTAAGTGTTTCATCCGTTATTGGGATTTCTTTCTGTTATTTGCCCTTTTTCTGTCTTAGTACCTTTGCTTACTTCTCTTTTTGTAATTACCAAATCTTTTCCCATAAGAATAACAAGCAAGCAGAATGCCAAGGTAACAAAGATCCATTTGCTGCTCTTTTATAACTGCCTGCCTTCTCATTACTAGTGAGAGAACTATTACTTCTGCTGCAAAACATTGTGAATTTAAGGGGGGGGGGGGATTTTGTAAAAGATAGTAGATCATCTTTGCCAACCTTCTGTCCTCCAGATATTTTGGACAGCAACTCACATCAGTCTCAGCCATTGTGAACTGTTGGCAAAAGCTGTACATGATAATGCGTAAACTTCCATGCGTTATGCTGTTAAAGCTGGCCAACCACATCCTTCTGTCAGGGAAATTGTTTCCTAATAGCACATAGTGGCTCTTCCTGGAACCTAATTGTGAGGAGATGGTCCCCTGAGATCTGCAGATCTTCTGTGGGCATTTTAAGTGAAATAGCAAAATGTGGGTAAAGTGATAGAGAAGATGGGTGATTTCTGTGCCTGCAGAAATAGCAATTTGCAGTTTTCAATTTGGTCAAGTGGAGGGAGAGTGAAAGAGAGATGACTGAAATATATATTCCTGCCTGGCAGGGCTGTCTTTAGCAGATGCAATGCCGGGGTGCAAATATCCACCCAGCGCCCCCAAATTACCACGGATAGTGGGGGGGGTGAAGCTGAGCACTGCCAGCCATCGGGGGGGACGACCGCAACTCTCCCCCATGCTGCTGCAAGAGAACAATCCCCGCAGAGGCTTGGGAGGGAAGCTGCACATCCGCCAGCCATATGGTAGCTGGCTGGCATGCCCCTGAGAGGCCGACGCCCTGGCGCAATGCACCACTAAGTCCTATGGGAAAGACGGCTTACTGCCTGGGATGGCCCAAGATACATTGCTGTCTGAGGTCACCCACTTGCTGCTGCCTCTCCATCACCCCCCAACATCCTGTAATCATACCGCAGTGATTACTGCCACTCAGTGCTCCTCCACAGCTCTGACAATGCGGACATTTCACCACCTCTCCCCTGAGCTGGATCCAATTCTTTCCCTCCTCTGCTCCTCTGTTTCCAATACATGACAGCAGAGATGCAGGGTATCTCTCTCTGGGGCCATGTTGCATAGCAACTTTCCATACTTTCTTTATTAGATATATTTTTATATCTGCCTTTCTAGTTACGACTTGAACAACACAAGTTACCAACTGCCTGTTTCCCCAATGGATGGAGGCTGGGTTTTTTGGTTGGTTGGTTTTTATTGCAAATTCATTAAAGAAGAAAACTTAAAACTAAATAATAATTTCAAAAATCATGAGAATGTCAGCTCACACTAAGAATACATTTAAACATCAATGCACCCATCTTAGTTGACACATATAGATGCCATCCAAATATCCAAATTTGTATTCAAGAAAAGGTGGTGTTTATAGAAATTATGCTGAAGCGTAACAAGGATGTTAAATTCATCAAGCCCAGTATTGTCTAATATGACTATTAGTGATTTCATAAGGTATTTTGTCTTTTCCCCCCATTATGTCAGGTGGCAACTTCAAAGGGGCTCACTGTAACTGCTGATCCATCAAGCTGATCTGTGTTGGCAATCTGTTTTCAAAGCAGCTCACTGCAATTACCAGTCAACAGCTGCATTAAGGAGTTCCCTATTGAGGAGTTCCTAGTGGGGAACTTCCTAGTGCAGCTGATCCTAGCTGGGCTCAGTGTCAGCGCAGCCAGCAAGCCTCACTTGCGAAGGAGCAATCAGGAACTTGCTTTAAGCTCCCCATTCTTCCTTTGGAGCCACATCCTCACCTGCCCCATGCATGCCTGATGACATCAGGTGTGGTGTAGATGGGCATGGTCTGGAGAATATGGACTTGTGGGCCAAACTGGGACAAATGCTGTGTCTAACTAGGCCCGTGGCTGGAAGCTCCTCACCCCTGTCATAGAGTGAAAGGAATGTTCAGGGTGGGGGTATAGCATTGTGGTGGCAGTCAGGCTCCTTCGCCGACTTATCCACATTCCTTCGAACATCTGAGAAGGGCTGCCATGTATTGAAAGCACAAGATGGCAAGATCCAGAACAAGTGGTATTAGTGAGAATAATGGGATCAGGGAGGAACAAAACCACCCTATTTTGTTACTTAAATTGAAATGGAATTGAGCTATTATGGCCATAGTCTTGTGATTGCTTACTAGGAAGTAGCTTCTGTTGAACTCAGTGAGACTTACTTCCACATAATCATGGACAGGATCAAGCTTCATGGCTCAAGGAAATTTCATTTCAAATAACATTTATTATACCACCCGGAGCATATGCTATGCATTTGATATGTTTCAGGTTATTGCATTCTTTGGAAATTGAAAAGGCAGATGCAAAACACCATAAGCCAAGAAAAGGAAACCCAGTAAAGAAGTGTTTATATTATATAATGAGAACCTACATCATGTGTAATTTGGGGGGACTCATTATAGCTTAATTGCAATTGTAATATGCTACAAATCATCTTAATTTTCATTTGTAAAAGTGACACTTTTATGCGGAGAAGAATTTACTGCATTATCTCAGAAACCAGCAACAAACTTCAGCCATGAATTTTTTAAAATGTCTATTTATGCCAGAAGCATAAAGTGTTTAGCAAAGCAGATATTCTCTCTGTATTCTCTTAGTACAAAAGAGACCAAGAAGGTAATCTCTTCTGGGTCTAACTAGACATGACTTTAACAATGTGATTCAAAAACACTCTTAGACTGGCCACATCTCCTTGTTTACAAAAGTAGCTGTAAGGAGCCCTGACGCAGTTTAGGACTGGTATGTTGAAAAAGAGAGAGTATGAAACAAGACAAGTGTTGGGGTTGTGACTGTTAGGAGCAGGTGCTCCAGCCAATGCTGACTGTATTCCTCACTCCTTAAAATTATCAACCATGTTCTTCCATCTTGGAACCCAAGGTGGCATGTATGTGGTCACTGTTCCTGGAGAAGAACATAATGTGATCTGCTTTAGCTTCAGCAAAGTGTGACGCTTGTGTGCTTGTTACAGAGTTTAAAGCGGGCACAGAGGGGGTTGAATTTCAAAGACACAGCTGAATGCAGTTAATTTATAAAATGAATAGCCTGCTTTCCTCCTTCACAAAGGAGCTGCTCAATTTGACTTAGGGATAAAAAGCAAACAGAAAAGAAATAATAACCCAACTATTAAAATGCAAATGATTAGATTAACAGCAGTAGCAGTGTATCGGAATTATGCATTGTCGTGCCCCCCCCCCCCCCGTTTCCACTCTCCATTGCAAGAGGGAGGAGAGTGGCTCCTCTGGAGCAAATTTCTGTATGCTCTGGAGTTGCACTAATGTTACACGTTTGAGAGGAAACTTAATGTTGAATATTATTTAACGTTTAATATCTTGTTTCAAAATGCTTTTGATCTTGGCCTGTTAACCATCAGTTTAGACCCCAGCTATCAATCAACAGGCCTGGTTGAATATATATATATATTGCGGGTGCTCTGCAGGAACCATTAAAGGGCTGGGGCTCTTGCCAAGCAATCTAGGTGAGACAGGTACAGGAGCCATGAGAGAACAAAATGTTGGCAACGCAAATAGACAAGGGAGTCAGCCCATATTCAACTTCTGCATATCCAGCTGGCCCTGCCTACCTACCCAACTTCCCCTGAACCTTCTACTGGGGTTTCTCCCTTCTTCCAGCCACCTCCCACTAGTAACAGCCTCTTTCCCCTCAGCCACCCTGCCCATTTGTGACATCACAGGAAGTTTGTAGCCCGTGGGAACTGCTTAGGGATGCATCTGCACAGCCTCCTATCCTGGTACTGGAAAGGGGAATGTCATGAGCATTACTTAGATGTATTTAGAAATACCTTGATTTAGAAGTAGAAGATGGCTTGCTTAAGCTCTGCTGTCCCCTTCATTGCTGCTTTTGGGGAAAGCCTTGTCGGCTTGTGAATATCCATGAAAGGCAAACACAGATACGGTGAGGGGAGTGGCCTTCATTCAACAGTTATCACCCAGCTATCTCCACTGGCCAGCCTGCCAACCTCCGCTGGCTTCCACCCATGAACATCCAGTGGTTCATTCGCCCAGAGCCTGGAGGGCAGCCTACACCACTATCTGAACATGCAATACCCAGGCATACCTGGGTCTGGTGGGTGACCTATGTCCACACTCTCCATTCATACTTACCCCAGCGTCAGCCCACAAATATCCACACAGCTTTTGTCAATGGCCTTCTGAAGGTGCATTTCAACCAACTTACGTGCACAAACTTCAGCCTCCTTCAGCCCTGCGGCGTCCTGGGCTTCCACATGCTAATCACAGCTTCTGCCAGGTCCATCGCCAGCTTCCAACCATGGATATCTGCCGCTATCAAGCCGCGGTCCTGCTCAGCAGGTACACTTGCCTTCTCGTTGCTCCACAGCATCTCATTGACGGATGATGGCCTCCTTCCATTTGCCACTTCGCCTCCATGCGGACGGAGATCACCAAGTACTGAATAACACAACTGTTGTCCACTGTGTCCTTTTCAAGCTTTGCCTTGGGCTTTCCCCTTGGGCTGCTTTTCTATATCCACTGAGCTGCCATGTGCTTATGTGACATCACAGGGAGTCCAGAGCCAATAACAGCAGCTGGAGAGACATCATCATCATCACCTCCTCAGGCCTTACAATGGTGGGTGCAGCTAGCAGCCATTTCTGCTTTGCTTATTTGCTATGTACAGCTCACTCCTTATCTATAATGACATCAGACAAAGGCATGCCATAAATCCACCTTCCCATTTTGATCCTCTGGCATCCTATCTGCATAAACTAGCAATTCCAAAATATAGACGCACTTTTACTCTCGCAAGATTGAATGTCTTGCCCTCGGCTGTACTTGAGGGATGATTCCAACAGATTCCACACAAAAAATGCTTATGTCCCTGTGGAGATGGCAGTACTGAATGGGTGGCGCATGCCCTTCTGGCTTGCACTCTTTATAAAGACTTGAGGAATGAGATTATCACCCCTCTCTTATTGTCCATTCCAGGTCGCCCAACCACTGCCACAGTGTCCTTTCTTTTGGCAGATCAAGATGAGCAGGTGACAGCAAAGGCTGCAAGGTTTTTAGCTGAGGCAATCGGAGTAAGATCCACCATTTGACTACTGATTCAGGACCCTAAACTGTGTTTTATATAATCAACTTTTTATTTCTGTTCTGTGTATATTGCAATGTTCTTTTGTTGCTATGGCCTATGGCTGACGCAAATAAAGTTTCATTCCTTCATATATTGCAGGTGTAGAAAACCCAAATTTTAACGTGGGTTCCCAAATTTCTTTGTATTGTATCACTTTGAAAGGGCATTGTTAACAAACCATGACATGTGTCCTTAATTAACAATATATATATATTTGAAAAAATACTGCATTTGAATTTTGGGCAGCATCCTTCTTGATTTTTTGTGCAGATGAGAACTAGTAGCCAACTTCAGCATCATTTCCCTAACACCATTTGTGCCAACTGCTGCATGACTGATGAGTTCCTCTCCCTCAAGTTCTGCAGGTCTGATCTTAATGCTTCCATAATGATTCTGCCACTTGGGATTGATCATGCTGAAAGAACATCAGAATGACAGGAATATAAATTTAAGGTCTAGTGTGGAAGTAAATATGATCTTGGCTAAAGCTTAATGTTCTCTTCTTTGCAAATAAAACTCCCTCTGTGTAAAATAATGGGGATACTGATGCATTTCTGTAATAGGGGTTAGAGACTACACATTCAGGGAACTGTAACTCTGTGAGGTGTAAACTACAGTGCCCATAGTTATTTGAAAGAAAGAATGTGTTTTGAATGGGCTTTAAAGTATTGTGCATACACAGTCTTATACCTTAAACACAGCTGACTAATACAAATGTTAAATATAGAGTAATATTACACCTAACTCCTAATGCTCAGCTCTAGTTCTGCCTGATAAGCACAAGCTAGCTGCTTAACACATACAGTGGTACCTCAAGTTACAAACGCCTCAGGTTACAAACACTTCAGGTTACAAACTCCACTAACCTGGAAGAGTTACCTCAAGTTAAGAACTTTGCCCCAGGATAAGAACGGAAATCGTGCGCTGGCGGTGCAGCAGCAGCAAGAGGCCCCATTAGCGAAAGCACGCCTCTAGTTAAGAACAGTTTCAGGTTAAGAACGGACCTCCAGAACGAATTATGTTCATAAGTAGAGGTACCACTGCAGATTGTTGTGGTGGTCTGAATGTTTTAAATAATACTGCAGTGATTCTTTTGACATAAGCACTCTGCAGTTTTTTTCCAGTACAGTGATACCTCAGGTTACAGACGCTTCAGATTACAGACCCCGCTAATCCAGAAATAGTACCTCGGGTTAAGAACTTTGCTTCAGGATGAGAACAGAAATCGTGCGGCGGCGACAGGAGGCCACATTAGCTAAAGTGGTGCTTCAGGTTAAGAACAGTTTCAGGTTAAGAACGGACCTCCGAACGAATTAAGTTCTTAACTCAAGGTACCACTGTACTTTCCTCTCTAGATTAACTGTTGCTCAACGAGGGCATAGAATCTTTCCCATACTTCCATGAGATAACTGCAAATAGGAGTGTGATTAGGAATTCTTTGACCACTGTACTAAAAGTCCGCTTACCCCCTTTTAGGGGTGTGGCGACTTTGCAGGACAGCCAGTGCCTCCCCTCCCCCACCAGCAATGCAGGGCTGGGTGTGGGGAGCTGATCCCAGCCAGAGCACGAGCTTTGGCTTCTGCTCCCATCTTGAAATCCTGCTCCGGGTCAGCCTACTGAGTTGGCCAATGGCAGGCTAGCGCAGAGGGCTGGGCTCATGGGGGCAGGCATGAGGGCACAATCAGGCTTCCCTCAGGTCCACTCCCAGGGGATTTAAAAGCAGCCTGTCCCAGGCCCCACCCACTCACTCACTCTGGTAGTTTTGCATTTACTCATTGAGTTGACCTTGCTATGGCTGGTGGTGGTCGCCATGTTAGCGGGGCCAGGTAAGAATTTGCCTTTCAGGCAAATTGACTATGACCTGGAGGTTTTGCCTACCTTGTCACACCTTTGGCAGTTTAGACATTGGGTAACTGTAGGCTTGATTGGAGGGGGGTATTGTACCCTCACCTTCCCCTCCAGAAATAGGGTAACCCATTAAAGGGATCCATGATGGAGTTGCTTCTGGCCATTTGCCCAGATGGGGGACTCAGGGATCCCCCTATTTGATGTAAGTCTTAGGAATCCTCGCTGCCTGGTTGACCCCTGATGTTATTTCCAGTAGGAAGCCCAGAAATTGAAATGCTTACCCAATGCCTGTGCCAAACCACCTCATCAAGGAAGTTGTGGCTTGATTTGATCCCATTCAACTGTGTGGTCTCTTTTATTGGTGGCTCACTTGAGCGGAAGGGGGGGGAGTGCATGGCCTGGGCCTGCAAGTGTTTGGAAGTAGCAATACCACATAATGAGCCAGCCTGCTACTCGTGCAAGGGACTTTTAAACATGGAAACCCAAAAGCAAGTTATTTAATCTCCTTTAAGTAGCATGCATTTAGGAAAACAACAGTCTCTGCATTTTAATGAATTCTGGTAAGACCAATTTGCAAATAGATGAGTTGATTTAATTGCCTATTAGCTACCTTACAGCTGTCCTCCATGGGACCATAACGTACCATATTTAATTGAACAAACTAACATGTTTTAGAAGCATAATACACAAGGTTCCTCTAGCTGTCTCAGCTGTTGAACAATTGGCAGGAAAAACTTATTTGAAGGCAGTGAAGTCTGGCTTCTTTTAAAAGCCAAGCTTGACAACAATACTGTACAACTATCCACACCTGATAATAAGTTGTACTAGCTCCCCATTTTGACTGAAGTGATGTGTGAATCTAGGAAGACTAAACAATGCCAGCCTCTATTTTCTGCTCCTAGAAAGTGTTGGTGAAGGAGAAGTAAGCTCTGTTTGTGGGTATAAGTGTAATTCCCAAATGCCAAGATAGAGGTGTGGAGCAAGCAGTCCCATCTTTTAATACATTTGTTTTTATAATTACTATATATAACATTCCTGTTGTATTTGTGCTCTATTTGCACAATGGTTTCCCAAGTGTCTTTAAAAAAACCCAACCCAAACCCACCCAGAAACCTCTTTGTTGATATGGCAACCCAAACTCACATTTCACATTAATTATCCTTTCGTGAGTGGCAAAACCAGTAGGTGGTTTTTTCCCTCATTCGGGGCCTGATAATCTTCTGGTGGATTTTCTTTCCTCATTCCATTTCACTTATTTCAAATCACCTGCTGTGCTACCAATGAGGTTTTCTAGCCAGGTTTCATTACGGCTTGCAACAGAATAATTAAAGGATGTAGACTATTGAATTGTGATCTGAGTGTCATCTTGAAAAAGTGAGTAATCTTTACTGGAAGTCTACTAGGGGTGAAAGCGCAACACACTGAGATACAAAAGCTGCTGAGATAAAAAAGATAAGTTCAGTCCCATGGCATACCTACCTGAAATGTGTTGAAGGACTGGGCACTCCCTTGAGAACAGTACAGTTATCTTCATCCGCTAGTTGTGAAACATTATGTGCTTAAGAAAAGGAAAGAGAAATCCAAGTTAATTGATTTTGTAACTTGATAATAGAGCACTGCCCACAGCAAAGCAACAGAGGTGAAACCTTCTCCACAGACCATGCTCTTCATTAACAATTTCACCTGAGTCCCTCTGTATCCAAAAGCTGGTAGCAATATATAGTGCAGCTGTTTGCAGAAGTTTTTCTTTATGAGCGAGAGAGAAGGCTGAATGGATGCCTGGCAGCCCCCCCTCTGGGGCCTGGTCTCTTTTGTGGTCTCCAAGAGGCTGATCAATCGCCAAATGATGTATATCTATGGAATACAGTTCATTTGCATTGCAATATTGCAAACAATCTGCCCAACAATTTATAGTAACAACTCAACAATGTGGAAGGTACTGCGTCATTAAATCTCAAAAGAAAGGTTTGGACAACAGCCGGGATTGGAGTGATTTAACAACTTGGGAGTTGCTGCGTCATTAAACGTCAAGGGATAAACTTGGACAACAGCCCGGATTGGAAGATTGGAATGAAGTCAAGAAAAGCTGCGCTGCTAAACAGACAGTTGAAAAAATATATATTTACAAATAAAGCTGTATTCGATAGATGAAAGGATATATGATTTTTTACATGACTGAGAATCGCATAGCCAAGGATGGAGAACTTTAAAGTGTTAAGATCAGAAGGTGGAAAATATGAAAGCAATGAGAAGAGGCAGGAAGGAAGATTTGGAGATACGCTTCAGAGGTCCAGACTGTGGGGAGCCCGAAAAAATTAATAATTGCAATTTGGACTATAATTTGGTTCCTTTTTTATTTTAGTTTATTATTTTTATTTGGATTATGATTCGGATATCTTGACTGGCTGTTTTTACTGGAAAATCAATAAAAATTATTTTTTTAAAAAACAAAAGCTGGTAGCAAGCAAATAGCAGCACTAAAAATTCAACATGCCATCACAGAACAGGACTGCTGCCTTTATCTTTTAAAGGTTTAATTGTAAGTAAGAGATAGCCAAGCCTTCACCTAGTCCTGCTGACTAGGACTGGCTAAAATAAGTTCTGTGATACTATGAGGCTGCAACTGTTTACAGACTTACAACTTAGGAGTACATTGAACTCAAAGAGACTTAGCTCTGAGAAGATGGCTACTTTATTTTCCAACAGTATAGAGAATCACCAAGTTATGGGACAATGAGAAGCTGCCTTATACTGAGTCAGACTTCCACAGCCCTATCGGAGACACCTGGGATTGAACCTGGGACCTTCTGCATGTATGTAGCACAGATGATCTAACACTGAGCTATAAACCTCTCCTGAAATCTTGTGTCTTGAGGAGGCAAATGAGCAGAATGGGCTCCATGTACTTGAGCATGGAATCCTAAGTGCCTCCCTAACTTGAAAAAGTTGACACATGCAAGCATATGTGTATACATGTATACACACACACACACACACACACACACACACCCATCCATATATGATGAACTGCAACTTCTTGTTGTCAGACTCCGCTAATACTAAATAACCTTGTAAACAATCTTTTAAAACTAGAACATGGCAAGTATGCTGCACTTAAGAAATCAACACATATTACTGTCATGCTGAGAGAAGACATTGTCATTGACACATCCAAGTTTTTAAAAATGCATTACAGTCTTCAAAGCTGACAGAGGACGAGATGGTTGGACAGTGTACTCGAAGCTACTAATATAGTTTGACCAAACTGTGGGAGGCAGTGGAAAACAGGAGTGCCTGGCGTGCTCTGGTCCATGGGGTCACGAAGAGTCGGACACAACTAAATGACTAAACAGCAACAACAACAATGATATATTACTACAAGCAGAACTGGTGTTACATAATTATCAGTTATGGAGATTACCTTGGTTTGATTCAAAGAAGACCATAAAAGACTCTAACATACTGTCAGGCATGGAGAATTCTCTCCTCCCCCAGTAGCATCAAAGGCAAGAAGAACAAGTAAGTTCGTATTTATGGTTTTTATTCAGTCATCTGGTTGCAAGACAAAGAATCCATATCTCCACAAAAAGGAGATGTTGCCTACTCTGAGTCCCTCCTCTTCCATCCCCAACAACATCCTGAGTACCTACGGAAAGTCCCAGGAGTCACACTTCTCTGCATTCTCTGTTCTTGAATGCGGAGGGATTGGTGTGACCTTGGAGAAAGAGGATCTCCCAGACTCTCCAGGGAGGTCTCTGCTGGCTGCTCTCTGACTCTCCCCTCCTCCTCCTCCTCCTCCACTATCTCATAACTAGGCATTTCTTCCTTCAGCTGTAATTCAGCCCTGTCTCCTTCTCCTCTTGAAACTGCTGGAGACGGGGGGGGGGCAAAACTTCCCACTGCCCCTCCTCTTCTGAGAGGAGCCAAGCAGACTGAGGGGAGACTTCCCAGCCCTCCTGTTCAGTCCAGTCCCTGACATATACCTAATTCCACAAAAACTATAATGAACGTATAGAGAAAACGCTCATATAGATTTAATCCACCACAATCTTCATTAATTGAAGATGTTTGAAAGGCAATTATAGAACCATTCAAACATGACAATCTGGGGAAAGCTACTTCATCTTAGCAACTGGTACAAACAAAGACATATCATCTCCAATGAACAGGCCCGAAAAGCAATAAATCAAGCGTGTTTATCGTTATTTTAATTATTTCAACTCAAATAAATAGTGGAATAATGCAAGACAAAATGTACCACATCTATGAATCCTTTTGAGAAACTCTATTAAAATATGAAAAAGTACAGCTGTCACAAAAATATATTAAAGATTACCTCAGTAGAAAAAAGATCAAGCACATCCATCATGGGGATGGGATAAGAACATAAGAATAGTTTGCTGGATCAATTCAATGGCCTATCTCTCAAACTTTAATCTTACAGAATGGGACTTGCATATAAAAATCATGATTAGTAAGTGCAAATCTTAAATAAAAAAAAGATTTCCAAGTTATATTTCAATGTTCCAACCATTTAGAGATCAATGATACTTTTGAGGCACTGCAATATTTTGTTATATTACTTACTCCCAACCCACCTTGACTTGTTTTCTGGTACACAGAAGGCTCACTTCAAACCTTACTTCTTTGGCAAAACCTGGCTCTGAAAATCTACATAATCCATAGGAAAGAATCATATGGAATCCTATCTCTGAGGTTCTCACGAGGCAGAAGTAGCATTACTCTCAGCCACGGATCCTACAATTACTGTGACTCTATGCATGACTGCTCAGAAATTAAGCCACACTATTTTCAATGGAACTTACTCCCTAGTAAGTGTGCATTGTATTGAAGCCTAAAATGGGGGTGGGATTTTCTTTGGCCTTCAATCGCTTGGGCAGGACAAAGTTTTGATCACTGTTGTCTTACTACTGAACACACCCAACAGATGAAGTAGAAACACAGTTTGAGAAAGATTCAGAAAAGTGTAATTATTGCTAGGATTTAAATTTTGGTAGGCAGAAGAATCATCTTCTTGTATCTGAAGTGCTTCACAGAAACGTCACTCAAAAATTGCCTTATTGACATTTCATTCATGTCAGCTACGAAGTTCTTTAAAAAAAAATTTGACAGAAACTTCCCTCCACCACTGCTTCTGAACATTCATTCGTTGTTCTGTCATATACTTCCTGGTGTCTGACTATGAATAAAGATGTGTAGATGTGAACTTGATACATCCTGTGTGTGCTCCCCCACACCACCACCACGTTCACTGTCCTGCATTATCTACCAAAAGTGGCAGCCCACACTTTCCCCCTATTTAAAAGTTGATTTTCCATTTATTTTGAATGCAGCTATCTTGCCGAAGAGCATTTCTGCAAAAAAGAAGCTGTTTGAAAAATAAAATTACTGATAATGTGCCTTCAACAACAATAGAGCAGGCTGCATTCTTTCACGTGGGCTGATGGAAACACGATGGAAGTAGGAGGTGTGGTAATAAATGGTACCCAGTAAATGCCAACATACTTGTAAAAAACAAACAAACCACTGACACCATGTGCTTCAGTACATCTGCAGTCAGGTAACAAGCAATTTTATATTGGATTTTCTTCCCTTATTGAATTATCTATGAATCAGGAAAATTTTAATTTTATGGAGGCTGGGGGAGTGCAGGCTGCTGGTTGGATGAGGAAGACTTTATGTTGATGCTGGGAAAGAGGTCATGAGTCACAAGCAGCTACAAATCCATATTAAACTCCAGCATTGCTGAGCACTTAGTAAAATCCAATTGTGTATCTGTGCTCTGCTTTTCTTCAAACTTTTGAATTTCTCCTTTGCAGAAAAAGAGGAACTGATCCAAGTTCAAAGCAAGATGGCTGCTCCCCCTTCCACCCTGTCCCATAAGTGCTTCATTTCTCTCCAAACCACAAACTCCTCCCCCCTCCATGTCACAGAAGGAAAAGGAAACAGTTGGCTTAGAGGAAACATTAAAGGAGGGTTCCTGATAAAAGAAGAATTGAAAAAGCAAAAGATTGAGTAATAGAATCCCACCTGGGGTTCTAGGAAAATTTTGGCTTCTGGGCAGCGGGAGGGAGTTTGGGTTAGTTCAACTTTCAGACCAATGACAGGGGATTATGTACTTTACTATTAGGAAGGGGAAAATAAAATACTTTAATGAATAAGCAGTAATTGAAGCAGTTCACGGCATACCTTGAGAAAAACTGAAACAACTGTTACCTTACAGCCTGATAAATAACTCACCATCACCATCTTGTGGACATAGCAAAGCAGGAGAATTATCTGCTAATATGAATCACTTTAATGCATAAACTTTCTACACAGAAATTTTTTTCTAACATATGAAGTGAAGCCTATTCTATGTTTATTCTATGTTTCAAATGTGATTATGTTTCTTGCTTAACTGGCCTGAGAGATACGGGGTGCTTAAGCCTCTGGAATGGCGTCTCCTGTACAAAGATAAGAGTTACATTTGTCACTCCATGCCCTTTCTGCCTCTGTCCCCCCTCCTGCCACTTGCATGTGGCTCCTGGAACACTGGACATGAAGGCGTGCAGCCATTAGGCTGAAAAATGACCGCCCCTAGGCTTATGGTGCTCCCTTCCCTGGTATCAGTACAGATAAGGAGTGGGCTCTACATCTTTTCAATAACAAACAGGGAACGAGACAAAGAAAGCTGCCTTCACTATTGCAGGAGCTAAGCAGGTTTTGATGCACCTCCCCAGCTGCTGCCATTGACTGTGGACTGCCTGTGATGTCACAAATGGCACATGGCAGACAAGTGGATCTATAAAGGTGGGCCATGGGGAAAGCCAAGGCAAAAGTCTTTAACCTTCCCAAAGAGGACAACAGCTGTGGCATTCATCACTGGGTGGCCTCTTTCCACACAGAGGAGAAATAGGAGACAGAAGGAGGTGAATGATGAGAAGGCAGGTTTGCAAGCTGAGTGGAATTGCAGTTTGAACGTGGCTGATATCCATGGTGAGCAACTGGCTGGTGTCTGGTGGTGGACCTGATGGAAGCTGGCAGATGTTGGTGGGTGGAAGCAGGAGGAGTTTACATTTGGATGCTGGCAAATGCCGCAAGGCTGGAGCAGGCAGGTATTTATGAATGTAAGCTGGTTGAAATTCCCTTTTGGAAGCCCATTGACGGAAGCTGTGTGGATATTTGTGGACTGAAGCTGGGGCTTGTTTGTGCCTGAATGGAGAGTGGCTGATGATTGAACATGCCTGTGTCATATGCCAACTCTATGATCCCTGGTAGGCACCCCCTCATAAGCGATGGATTTTGACCAATGCCTTTCACCATCACATGAGTTGCAGTGTCACTGCTGACACACCACCAAACTTAATATGATTACAGGCAACTGACTAGACCAGACTTCGCCCTCCAGCTGTTTTGGGACTACAACTCCCATCACCCCTAGCTAAGAGGACCAGTGGTCAGGAATGATGGGAATTGTACTCCCAAAACAGCTGGAGTGTCAAGTTTGGCCATGCCTGGAGACTATGCTGCATATTAGATTACCATATGTGAGGTCCCTGCAAACTGGTGGAGGGCAAATGTTGCCGCTGTTTTCAAAAAGTGGGTGGGGGAAGACCCTAGTAACTACTGACTGGAAAGGTAATAGGACAGATAATTAAACAGTCTGTGAGCTCTTAGGAAAGGATGCTGTGATTACTAAGACCCAGCAGAAGAGGGCAGCCAAGAAGATCAAGGGTCTGGAAACCAAGTTTTATGAAGAGCGATTGGTTATGTTTAGCCTGGAAAAGAGGAGACTGAGAAGAGATGGGATAGCCATCTTCAAATATTTAAAAGAGCTGTCACATGGAAGATGGAGCAAGCTTGTTTTCTCCTGCTCTGGAATGTAGTACTTGGACCAATGGCTTCAAGTTACAAGAAACTAGATTTCTAGAACATTCTAGAAATGGAGAATCAACAAGATCAGTTAAAAGAGGAGTGGGAAAAGGAGACAACAGGGAAGATAAATAGCCAAAGCTGGGGTGGGGGTGGGGATATGGGAGAAACACACTCTGAGAATGTTGTCTATAAGGATAAAAGAAAATTACTACAAGTTAGTATGGAGTTCCGTGTGCTGCGCTGGCTCGCCAGATGCAGCTTGTCACGCTGGCCACGTGACCCGGAAGTGTCTGCGGACAGCGCTGGCTCCCGGCCTATAGAGTGAGATGAGCGCACAACCCTAGAGTCTGTCAAGACTGGCCCGTACGGGCAGGGGTACCTTTACCTTTTAGTATGGAGATGGCACTTAACACCAGTAAGATTAAATCAAATAAACAAGGAATATTTGGAGTCATGTTGGAGGGGATGCCAGGAAACCGGTACGGTACTTATTTTCACATGTGGTTGGGGTGTAAATGCATACAAACTTTTTGGCAAAGGGTGTTTAAGGAGATAACAGAAATCACAGGGTTAAAGTTGACTGAAAGTCCAGAAGTAGCATTGTTATCAATATATGATGGACTGGAAGGGTCACAGGCTATGAAGGACTTGCTCACAAATTTATTGACAGCGGCACAAGTTATTATAGCTAGGAAGTGGAAGGGGCAAGGTGAATATAAAATGGAAGAATGGTATAAAGAGGTGTGGGATATAACTATGAATGATAAATTAACATGTGTCATTAAGGTAAGAAGGGGAATATGCAGGAGAAATGATCCTGAGGAGATATGGAAGGTGGTTTGTAGAATTTGTACTGTTAAAAAGGAAAGGGGTCAAACCATCGCAATAGGTGTTGAAATTTTGGGAGGCTGGATAATGGAATGGTCTCGGGGGTGGGGTGCACATTATTATTATTATCACTTTGTTTAAAATAATAAATAATAAGAAGAAAATACAATAAAAAAAATAAAAAGGAAAAGAACATTCTGACAGTATACAGTATAAATGCTGGAAATGTAAGGAAAAAGAAGGAACCTTTTACCACATGTGGTGGATGTGCCCCAAGGTAAAAGACTTCTGGGAAATGATTTATAATGAACTGAAAAAAGTGTTGAAAAACACATTTATTAAGAAACCAGAAGCCATTTTACTTGGTATAGTGGGGGGTAAAATCCCCAAAAAGGATGTTACTTTTTTCTGTATGCCACAACAGCTGTGAGAATCTTATTAGCGAAGAATTGGAAGAAACAAGATTTACCAACTATCAAAGAATGGCAGAGGAAGATGATGGACTATATGGAACTTGCCAAACTGACTGGGAAACTCTGAGACCAGAGAGAAGAGACGGTGGAAGAAGATTGGAAGAAATTTAAAGAATATTTGAAAAAATATGTTAATATTTAAATCTTAGAAGAGCTTTGGAAGTGGATATAGGCTGTAGGGTTAGAAGTAGAAGACAGTGTATTTTAAAATAGTATTGTAAGGGAAAATATGAAGATTTTTATGGTAAAAGTAAGTGTGATTTTAAAAAATGGTTTAAAATTATGATATATGTAAACTGCTAAAAATGAGAGAAAATGAAAATAAGATAGGGGGGACTTGGGGAAGCTCACCTAACAATGCTTAGAAAAAATAAGGATAAGACAAGAATTTGTTTGTATTGTTTGTTTTTCTGTTTTTGTTGTTTATTTGTGTTATAAAATGAATTTTAAAAATTGAGGGGGGGGGAGAGCAGTTTGACAGTGGAATGGACTCTGGCAGATGGTGGACTCTCCTTTCTTGGTGGTTTCTAAGCAAAGGTTGAATGGCCATCTGTCAAGGATGTTTGAGTTGAGATTCCTTCTTGGCCGGGGGTTGGATAAGATGAGCCTTGGGGTCACTTCCAACTCTAAGATTCTATGATTCTATGTTATTCGCCACTCAGAAGAGAGGAACACTGTCGGGCCTAAAAATATCTTGGTGGTAATTAACTATGGCAGGGTGCCAAATCGCTCAACCTTCCTGTGCCTCCTTGAAGCAATGCAAGACTTTGTTCCCTTTCCTCCAGGCTTTGGAAAAAATATGCTCAAACACACAGTCGTGTGTGTTTTATATGACACCCACAAGTCAAATAAATTTATAAATTACACAGACACACACACACCAGCTTTCTAGGTCAGCTGTTATAATCTTGTTGCAAAGCAAAGATTCTTGGATATGTGAAACTTTTCAGAATTTATCCAACCTTAACTTGACTTTCATTTATCCAGTTGAAAGCATTCTGGCTTTGTCTTCATTTTCGGAGTCAGTGAAAATGAATTGTGTTATTTTGAAAACAAAGGGCTTCCGTGACAAACACCACCTCAGTATATAACAGTCTTGTAAACAAGACAGAAGTCAGCCCAGGGATTGAAACTGCTGAAGAATGTTGAAATTTGGTAGAGAATAGCTCTCATCAGCCAGGGATTTTGAACATTCAAATGAGAGCTGATTTTGAGAGGATAAAATTACAGTCTTTTTAAAATAGTCTACACTTAGGGCATAAGAGCACACCATTTACAACTCTGAGAGCCTTTTAGATTTCATGAATGGGTGAACTTGCAATTCAGTTCTAAATGTTTGTACCGAAACATCTGCCAGCCAAAGCAGCAAAATGTTGCGGCATTGCAATGGTGTGTATATCAGGCAATATGCACAAAGTGTGGACAAACACCCAGTCTTATCCTTGGAGCTCACCTTGGAAAAACAACAGCAGAGGCAGATGCACTGGTACAAGCCAGGATCCGGCCCCCAACGGTGTGAGTCTGTGTTGCATCTGACATTGCAGATCCTGCATTGTTCTATGGGTTAACCAGATTACTTCCATGCTCCCATGCAGCTCTACGATTCTATAATTCCACTATATTTACCAAGTTCATTGGAGTTTGCTCCCAGCTAAAAAGCATACATCTATGCTTTTTACTTTATTTATTTGTACTTGATTCAGGCATCAGTTTCCCTCATAAGATTAGAATCACATGAAGGATAGGAGCAATACACATGCTAGCTAGCTCTGCCTCCTTTGTTGCATCACTGGGCCCATTTCCATTGTGTTGGATGGCCAACATTTGTAGAGGAATTGTGCCAGAAACCTAAGCAAGCACAGCAGACTCCATACTGAGAGCAATAGGGATTGAAACAACGACAGTGACATGACAGAAGACAGGGGTGGAGCTAGTGCAGTAATCCCCACATCCCTGCATGTAATTCTGAGAACATGTGAACAGGGCTACTGTCTCCCTGATTCAGCAAGAGCTGCCTGTAGATTCCCTTTTGTAGACCAAATGCAGAAACTCATCCATATTGTGATGAGCCTCTGGAGGTGACTCAACCAATGCAATTTCCACTCTAATTTCATCATGTGTGTAGGGATGCCCATTCCTGGCTCTTTTGAAGTTTAGACAGGAACATTCAGCACATTCAGAAAGCAGATATTGATCCTGACTCTGTACCCTATTCCCAGTGCTTTTTTTCTTTAAAAATGTTTAGGAGTACTGTCATTCCTTCTGAGACTCAGGAAACACCGTAACAGGAAATAAGGATGCCATTGGGGGTAGCAACAGAACTGATGATTCACCGTGCTAGAGAAGAAACTTAATTTTTTTAAAAAATAGTTTCTTCTCCCGTTAGATTCACAAAATGTTTAGGGGTATGCGTACCCCTGCGTACCCCCAGAAAAAAAGCACTGCCTATTCCTATATGGATATTCCTTCATGATATTCCTTCATGGATGCACTGGAGAGCCGATTTGAGGAAGAAGTCTTCAGGAAGGAGTGGATTTGCAACTACTGAAGTTCATCTTTTGCAAAAAATATAAATCACAAGTTGAGAGCCTGAGTGAGCAGGCTTTTGAGCACCAGGTGTAGGAACAGAAGCAATTCCTATTGACACTGGGAACTAATTTATGAATCAGCTGTGCAAACACTAGGATTCATTAGCAGAGATTAGCACAATTAGCTAGCTTCCATTCCTTTCCTCTTCCCTTACTAAAGTAATACCTTAATAAATACAAGCCACTTCCTTTTAGGTGATGTGCTCATTGTGTGCTGTGTGATCCTTCTGTACAGTTCAGGAAAGGCAATTCATGCCATTAGGAGATCTACTGCTTATGAGTTGAACAGAAGGAAAAATTATTCCAAGCATGACATAACTGTAGCGCTGTTTTCACTACAGGTGCCTGTATATATCCATCTCTTAGTCGACATCACTAATGAAAGGTTTTCAGCAATAGCTAGATGCTTTAAAACAAAACGACACTATATTTCAGCTATAATGGAATTGTGGTGCACAAATTGCTAGGCAAAGTTTTATTGATACATGCCAGCAGAATTTGGGAGCAAACAATTGCACAGAGTACCTGAGTAGTGTTACAGTTCAAGTGTCCAAGATTGAAATCCCCACTCCGCCATGAAGCTCACTGGATTATCTTGGGCCAATCAGTGCTTCTTAGCCTAACCTAAAATAGGAGAACCACAAAACCTACTTTGAGCTCCCTGGGAAGGAAAAGTGGGATATAAATGTAATAATAAATAAAATATAGCATATATTCAGAACAGAGTTCATTAATTATTCATATTACTATGGATCATATTGTTTATTCATGTTAGTGCACAGAATCCTGTTGGGGTTGATCGTTTTTTAAAAAAAGTAACACAGATAATGAGTTCTGCAAATAATAGTCATGTTAATCAGAATAGTAATAAAGCTGGCAGAAGCTAGATGGCACCAGAACCATAAGTAAACCACATCTGATATCAGCCTGTACTGTTTGGACCATTTGCAAAGTAAGGAATTTCTGTGTCCAAGACTAGTTTGTTAGGAAAGGCCTTTTTTCTTCTTCTTTTTTTAAGCTACTGCCACCGCAAGAATCTTAGGATACAGTATTTTTGACGCAAGGCACAAATGAGGAAGAAATGCTTTTGGTCCTCCCTCTTTTTTTCCTTTTTCTTTTTGTCCGAACCAACATTCTAGATTTGATTTGCTCATCTGGGTGCAGAGCAGTTTTTTCACAAAATATGCAACCAAGCAATCTTGAAAAGTAGATGCAAATGAATAAGAGGTTTGTCGGAACAAGTTGTCAGAAGGAAAGAGGAAATAAAAAAGGAGGTAAGAACATGAAAATCTAAGGTTATTTTTAGCTGTTTTTATGGTATGTTTGTAAGGATGTAAAAAGGAGTTTCAAAATTATTATTGTTTCAGTATGAGAGAATCCTATTTTGCGCTGCCTTTTTTGGTTGAGGTATTGTTTAGCAGGAGTTGCTGGGGGGTTTTAGCTGTTATTGATATTGCTTTTTTGTATCTTTATTTTTAGAACTTGGATGGAAATTTTTCGATTTGTTTCTGTAGTTTTGATGTGTTTTATTGTTTATCACTACTTTTGTTATATTTGTAACTGTGATTTATTTCCAAGTCGTAAGCTGCCATGAGGATGGTTTTAACAATGGAAAGGCAGCTTACAAATAAAATGACATATGTATGTATGAGATGGAAATACTAGATAATGCTGTATTAGCATTTGCAATTTTCATTACCAAATATTAAGTAGAAACTGATTCCTGCCAATAGCCACAATGTCCAAAAAGCTTCCTTTGTGGTCTGCAAGTTACTCCCTCTGGTTCTGTTCCCTAACACTTTCTTTCTTTCTGCCTACTACTATATTGTATAATAGCTACCACTGATTCAATTCTATTAGCTTCCTTCTTGAAGAGTCTCTGTAAACCAGTGTGTAAGAAATGGTGAATAAATAACTTCTATAAAGAAAAAGACTGAGTTGAAGCATGTTGATAGCCTTAATACACAACAGCACAAGAAATGTGTCATTGGCCATTGGCCATTATACAAACTGGGGAAGAATGCACTTTTTTCTAAAATTGAAACTGATTTGTAAAAGACATCCCCAACTATTTGTAAAACCGAAAGATATTCAAGGCTATTTTTTAAAACTACAACAAATTCTTTTTAACTGTTATTGCACTAATACAGTGGTACCTCGGGGTTACAGACTCTTCAGGTTACAGACTCCGCTAACCCAGAAATAGTACCTTGGGTTAAGAACTTTGCTTCAGGATGAGAACAGAAATCATGCTGCGGCGGCAGAAGGCCCCATTAGCTAAAGTGGTACTTCAGATTAAGAACAGTTTCAGGTTAAGAACGGACCTCCAGAACGAATTAAGTTCTTAACCCGAGGTACCACTGTACCTATAAAAGCACATTTACTCCATGTCTGAAATTTATTGTTTACATTGCACTGTATACAGTACACTGAAGTACTAGAATGATTTAAGAAAAGAGCAGGAAAGCAGCCCTGAATAATAGCAACTCAAAGTCAGGCCAGCGCACAGACCTGACTCTGCAGCAAATCCATACCAGCAGATCTTTTGGAATGGGCTGGTGCCTATCAGGGACTACTCATCTCCAGGGGGACACGGATGGCACTGTGGTCTAAACCACTGAGGTTCTTGGGCTTGCTAATCGGAAGGTCGGCGGTTCGAATCCCCACAGCGGGGTGAGCTCCCGTTGCTCTATCCCAGTTCCTGTCTACTTAGCAGTTTGAAAGCACACCAGTGCAAGTAGATAAATAGGTACTGCTGCGGCAGGAAGGTAAATGGCATTTCCATGCACTTTGGTTTCCGTCACAGAGTCCCATTGCACCAGAAGCGGTTTAGTCATGCTGGCCACATGACCTAAAAAGCTGTCTGTGGACAAATGCCGGCTCCCTCGGCCTGAAAGCGAGATGAGTGCCGCAACCCCATAGTCACCTTTGACTGGAAGTAACCATCCAGGGGTCCTTTACCTTTACCTTTTTTTTTTACTCATCTCCAGCCTTCTGATACCTTCTGTGCTCAGCATGATAAGGGCCATTGAACCCATTACATTTAAATAAATAATAATAATAATAATAATAATAATAATAATAATAATTTATTTATATCTCACCCTCCCCAGCCGAAGCCGGGCTCAGGGCAGCTAACAACAATAAAGCAATACAACATTCTAAAATCATTTAATTATAAAATTAATTCAAATCAAATTGATGGCAACCAATGGGCTAGAGTTCTGGTAAGATTGCCAAAGGAGGGAGTCAGGCTATGCCCTGGCCAAAGGCTTGGTGGAACAGCTCTGTCTTGCAGGCCCTGTGGAAAGATGCCAAGTCCCTCAAAAAAGAAGAAAGGCAATAGCTGCCAAATGAATGACCACAGTTTAAGATCTTTGTTGTTGTTTTATTGTAATTTTATGTTGTGAACTGCCCCGAGATCTATGGGTATAGGGTGATATACAGATTTAATAAATAGTAATGTGTGAGGCCCTTTTCCAAATGGGTCGTCAGTCTCTGTCTGCCTGTCTTCTCTCTCTCTCTCTCTCTCTCTCTCACACACACACACACACACAAAAGCTAATAAGAACCGGGGGGGGGGGGGGGCGGAATCTGAGTGATGCAGTATAGCAGTGGAAGGCAGAAGGGATGATAAGAGTTCAGTAACCCCTGGATTGTGACACCATCCACCGCACCTCTGGAAAAGGTTTTGGGTTGCCAGTTGCACTGAGTGCCAAGGTACAGAACCTCTTGTTCTGAGAGTGTGTTTTATGCTCTGCCTGTTCTGCAGTGACCTCCCTTTCTCCTTAGGCCCCACAAGATTCTGGCTGTGGGCCTGGGTCATGAGAGAGTCTTCCCATGAGTCATCTCAATGTGCAAGCTGTTCTTTAAAAACTTAAGATTTTATGCTTTTTAGAAGCACTTTGGCCTCTCAGAAGCATGTTTCTGTCATGATGGAAGCAGCCCAAATGCCAACCGTTACTGATTCCACACTTGGCTAATTGCCGTAACTGGGGTTGGAGCAGGGGAAATAACCTTTGTATGCCATTGTGCATAAACTGCAATTCCCCTGAAGGACCAAAAGAAAAGGACGTGGCATAGGGCAGAGAATTAAGTATCCTGAAAAATCTCTGCTTTTTTTTTTTTTTTTTTAAAGGAACCATGAGAGGTGTGAAGATAAGCTAAAAAGTCTGAAGGTACCTGTCTGGTGAAATTAAAGGCATCAGAAGGGTTGGTGATGAAGATTTCTAGTGGTTGGAGGTGGAACCTTTTTTTAAAAAAAAAAGTTTGACTATTATTATTTTGGTTAACTTTGTGTTAAATATGTATTCTGCAGTTGACCTCCTTTGCAATGTTTTATTTTGAAATCTTTTAAGATACTTTAGTTTTCTGTTAATTATGTTGCTTTGACTGTATATTTGACTTTCTTCACATTATTGGTGTTTTATTGATGTTTTAATATGCTGTAAACCGCTTTGAGATTTTTCTTAAAAATATAAAGCAGTATAGAAATGAAACAAATAATAATAATAATAATTTCAGCGATCCACATAGCTCTTCTCTCCTACACATAGAATAAGAGAACTGGAACAAATTCTACAAAACTGAGGAGATATTCTGGGGAAGAATTGCTTAATAAAACCACAAGTATTCAGAAAGCTCATAGTTTGTGGGTACATTTTATTGGTCCTCCATATATCATTTAGTAGGCTTTTTGTTCCTTTTAATAGCACCAAATCATTACACTACATGAAGATCATGCATAGCTCACAATTTCAAAGCCATTACAAATTAGTACAAATGCAAAAATATAGTTCAGGTTAAAAAGTAATTTAGTTTTAGTTCTTGGAATGTCTTTTACTTCCATTTTTATTTTATTTTTTTTGCAAAATAATAACAAAAGGCACCAGATTTCTGGCTTCCAACATGGTTTTCAAAACTAGGGGAACACATTTACACAAGAGGCACTTTGCATTAAATTATTTTACACAAAAGGGGCTGAATCCAGACTATGTTAGTTGCATTTAGTCCCCATTGAGTTAAATGGGACTTAAGTCACAACTAGCTTGTCACATTGTTCTCAATGTGCAACTAGCATAGCCTGATCCCAGCCCCATGACTTCCAACTGGCCGGCTTAATCTTTTCAAGAGCAGCCTGTATGTTAACATTGTATAAAACTAACATAAAATACTATCAATGAAAAACAGGCAGTTCCCTAGAAAGGAGTGGCAATACTATGAATGGGATCCGATATGGATTTCAACAGTAAGCGTTACTATATCATCATACTAATGATATGCACATTGCGTCTGATAGCAAGGATATCCATGAGAAACACAAAAAAAGGCTGCAGCTGTAAATGCCAATGGAAAGCTTAGCCATACAAAGCGGGAAGGAGGCACAAGGCAGGAGTTAAGATTCTGGCTTTCATATCGCCGTCAGTTAGTCATCTTCACCACCACAGAGCAGCAAAAGGCCTTTTCTGTAATCACCAGATGTATCTTTCTACAAATCAAAAGACAGGGATCAAATGGCAATGAGTCAGTAATGATTCAGGGAAAAATTCTTGACAAATGACAGCTTTTCTACCGCAGGAAATCCATTTGTATGACTATCCACTCAGGAATGGTAAGCAAAAGTTCTCCAGAAAGCTATTTATTTTGTGCAACATATATATATATAAAAATACAAAACGAGGGAACATCTATTTGCCTTCCAATGGCAGACCAAAAAATCATAACCCTAAACATTGCAAGGAGGATTTAAACAACTTTGATATCCTTTAGCGAATGCAGGCAAAGGGGAAAGCTCTATGTACACATCAATTAAACCAGAATACTTGTATTTAAGCCAATTAAGGGTGCAAATCATATGGCTGTGAGGAGGGAATGCCAGTGGGCATACAGATGTCCCTGTTCATGGGTGAAGAGGAAGATTTGACTCCATGTGACCCTTCCTTGCCGCTGCAGAAACCTCCACCACCCTTTGCCTAACTGATTTTTGCCTTGCATTACAGATGCTGACATACTGACATCAGTAGAAGCAAGGGAGGATGCAGCAGATACATTGCGGCAAAGCTATGAATCTGAAGGAGCCATAGGTTTCACGGTCCCCTGACACTCTCCCCACACCCAAAATGGGGGATGGGGACATAAATACACCAACATCAGGACTGGTGTATCTTCCCTTCCATTGGCAACAATAGGAGGGGGGAATCCTTTAAATGGGAGGGAGAAAGCCTGGAAATAAAAGGGAAACGCTACTCTGTCTTCACTTCCATCCAGCCACCAGAAATCCAGCAAGGCATTGGACCAACTAGTTTGCCTGCCTTTAGTTTTCCCTCCTGACACGGGACTGGGAGGTTGCCCAGGAATGGGAGCCCACATAAGCTAGCTGCCTACATGCCTCATGATGGCAGATTTCACATGTATTGGAAAGTGGACTTTTTTTCTATTTGCAAAATTTTAACAGTTGTACAGCTAAAATACAAACCCGCAGCATTCCATTTTAAAAAGAAAAGAGCCACATCAGTCAGTATTTCCCATTCAAAAAGAGAAAGAAATATACTAGTTTTACAAAGCAAGTCCTACCTGAATTGCATGGTACAAAGATTTTGCAAAATTTCTTCTGAACGCCTGTCTGATGTCCAGCAGATCAATTTCACTCCTTGAAACTACGATCCTGATCAGGGTATCGTCATCAGTGCCAGCCCCCTGGTAAAATCAAAAGGGAACCCATTTTAAACAACCCATTAAGAATGCAATCTACTTTCAGGTACCATTCCTTTCAGTTGGAGAGCATCGTGCACATGCTTAATTTTTCCCACTGAAGTTAGTGAAACTAAAGGGCTTAACTTTGGCCACTAAGCGAATAGCTGCATCTGAGAATGTCACACAGAATACATATACAATAGAGATACTTGAAGAATGTATATAATACCTTGAGGATTAATAGTCCTCCTCCTTGCCATTGAAGTTAGGAGATTTTAGCACAATTGCATGAAATAGAATCCTGAATTACTGCACTATATAAATGTGGTGAGCTCTCTATAGAGCATCCAGTGCTCAGCATAAAAAAAAAGTCAGGAAAAAGTCAACATTTTACCACTCTCATTTCGTTTCCAATTGGAAACTTGTCCTTTAAAAAGAAAGAAAGAAAGGTAAAATAAGTACTCACTTTCATTGCATAAAACAGTGATTCAGCAAGATATGCAGGAACACTACGGACACTTTTCACTGAAAGGGGAAAAACAATCCAGTTCAGCTTGAAAACAGTGAAAAATAACTTTATCTGAATGGCATGGTGCTTCACACAGAAAAGGCACCTTCCAGTATTTCCATAACAGGGCATAACAGTGAGCTATGCTGCAATTCTGTGTACATCTAGCTGGGAGTAAAGCCCTCTGAACACAATGGGTTTCCCTACTGAGTAGATGTGCAGATTTGCCCTGCTATCTGCTTGCGCTGTTGTGGAGTCTAGAATTCAGAGCCCCGTGTTAAATAAAAAATAAAAAGCAAGCAAGAATCACGTCTGAATCAGATTACCAAGACGCCATTTTGTTTCTTTGATCAGCACATTGTGCTGCTTTCCCCCCAACAGCTTGCTTGCAGTTCTCATAAATAGTGCATCGCAACTAGGACTGCTCATTACCAACTGCCAGCAGAAGCTTCTCTAGTGGACCAGAAGTTTCACGGTCGATTGTCTCTTCAATTTGGAAGCCAGAGATAGTCATATATTTGTCAAAGACTGAAAGACACAAAAGGAATACATAGCAATCATGTGTATTTTACATATTGCTTCCTTT
Organism: Podarcis pityusensis; assembly: GCF_964106645.2. Taxonomy (NCBI): domain Eukaryota; kingdom Metazoa; phylum Chordata; class Lepidosauria; order Squamata; family Lacertidae; genus Podarcis; species Podarcis pityusensis. The sequence goes on along the minus strand of NC_138034.1, from coordinate 48,870,240 downwards.
CTGCTTTTCCAAACAAACATAACAAAGCCTACACCCATCCAAACACAATCAACATTTGGGCAGAAGAGTTGAAGGAAGCCAGGATAGTAATGAATTCAAGTGTTCAGGAAAGTAACATGGACCATTCTACTTAAGATTGAAAGTAAGGAGTGTATTATCTATACCCCCACAATCTGCTAGCATGTCAAGGAGAAATGTTCTAAACCAGGTCAAGTTCACCTTGGATCAGAACCAGGGCACCCCACAAAGAAAACCAAGACCTGGTTTTTGTTGAAGCTTCCCCCCCCCCACCACCACTTGCACGTCCAGTATGATGATTAAGTAAAGGGACCCCTGACCATTAGGTCCAGTCGTGGATGACTCTGGGGTTGCGGCGCTCATCTCGCTTTATTGGCTGAGTATGATGATTGCAGTCCTTTAAAAAGAGAGCCCAAAATGTTAGTTTTCCTCACCCTTCCTTAAGTGAGTCACACTGCGAGTCCCCAGGATGGTGATGAACTTTTCTTCATCGGTTCCCCATTTCAGCTCACCAGCTCTAAACAGCTCCTGTTAAAATCAGAAGAAGAAAATAGAGTTAAGGTTTTCTCTCCCAAAAGCAAATGTACTTTACCATATTGTGAAGAAAACCACCAGAGGGGAAAAGCTTTAGCCACAAAGCCCTTAAATGTCTGAGGGGCAGCTTAGGCTTGGGACTTAAGACCAAAGAACCTAACTCCACTCTACTTAGGCACAGAAGTTTTGAACTATCCCTTATAGAACTACATTTGCCACATTCATTCTTCTGGAATGATACCTTATCACAGTAATAGATCAAGGTTTTTTGGGGGGGTCCCTTGGACAAGATACCTCAATGCCCCTTTCACCCTTTCCCCACTCTTAGTTTCATTACTTATATATTTGTCACCCTGGGCTCCTTCAGGAGGAACGATGGGATCTAAATCGAAATAACAACAACAACAGCGTGCTTCATAATGAAATTGCCTCCTCTTTTAATAAATGCCTTTGGGCTGTTTTTAAGGTATACAATCATTCTGTGTTTACGTACAATCATTCCAAGGACTGCTATTTGTGAAAGGGGGTAAATTGTGGTCAGTCACATATTATCCATTTGACACCCTTTCTTGAAATATGAATGATTCATACATTAAAATGTCAGTGGCTTCCCATGTGATCTAGCAAGAAACCATAAATGATGCTTAATTTAAGGATCTTTCCGAGACAAGATGCATTGGCAGTTGCTGGAACTTCACTACTTGGGTTATAAATGTATAAATATCATGAAGCAGGAAGGCTGCATGCAATCATCTAGCCCAACCGCTTCTATAAAGCAGACCTATCCGCTAACAAATCCCCAGGATCCAGAGTTTCTTGCGGCACAAGCAGTTAACTGTTTAAATAAGGTGTGTCACACTGCTAAAGGGAGTAACTGTTTTGCATACTGCAAAGTTGAAGTATTTGCACGTGCTTAATGCTTCAACATCCCATTATTCAAGTGATACTGGATTTGTGTCATGGCAAAAGCAGACTTGTGTCAATCTTGCTACTCAAACAACCAACAGTCCCAAAAGGCAATGTCAATATATTATTTTGGAGAACCTCATTAAATGCTCCATTCACTATGGCTTTTCCACAATCCTTTTGCATGCTCTATAGAACAGGGGTCAGCAACCTTTTTCAGCTGTGGGCCGGTCCACCATCCCTCAGACCATGTTGTGGGCCAGACTATATTTTGGGGGTGTGTGTGAATGAATTCCTATGCCCCACAAATAACCCAGAGATGCATTTTAAATAAAAGGACACATTCTATTCATGTAAAAACATGCTGATTCCCAGACCGTCTGCAGGCTGGATTGAGAAGGCGATTGGACCGCATCCGGCCCCCGGGCCTTAGGTTGCCGACCCCTGCTATAGAACATAGGAAGCAGCCATATATAACTGGTCAGGCCACTGGTTCATCTGGCTCAGCACTGCCAACACTGACTGGCAGCAGCTCTCAACAGTTTCAGGCAAGTGTGTTTCTGGAGATGTAAGGAAATGAACTTTTGGCATGCAAAGCAGGTGCTTTACCAGCTATGGCCTTCCACTTGTCTACCAGGGTGTCTATCCTAGCCATAGGCCTAGACCATGGAAGGTCACCAGGTCCCATTTTGTAGCTGGCAAAACACAGGGCAACACTAGGGTAGAGGTGTGTGCTCACTCTCTCATTTAAGAGGAGTATTTCTTGCAAAGACATACTGCAGCAATAGCAGTAGTGTGGTTTCCCAGCTAGAAATACAGTAGTGGGATATCACTGGTCAAGTACAAGCAGTACTTAATTTTTAAAAAATCAACACCACATCGCATTTTAAAAAATACTCTCAAGGGAGGTTGAAATACTACTGAATTTTAATTTTAATTTTTTAAGAAAGGTACCAGAATGAAGGATACTTTGGGAACCATGAAAACCTGCCCTGGGAGGAACCTCCTCTTGGCAAGAAAAAAAATTTAAAATGGAAAGCGATAACATTTGATGAACTTGTCCTGTGATGAAGCAGCTAAGATTACTATAATTAACTTCCCAGCCAGTCTGCTCTAAAATACAGTGTGACCTAAGCGATTACTTTGTTGCTACCACTCCTTTTTCCTGTTTGTAAACCAACTCAGAGCTTACACACACACACACACACACACACACAGAGAGAGAGAGAGAGAGAGAGAGAGAGAGAGAGAGAACGAACCATGGAAAATGTTATTCATCTGCTTCCCAAAAAGAATCCCATCAAAGTAATTTTACATGAATGGTTTTAGCACTCACTCCACCCTCTTATGAGTCACCGCTAAGATCTGAATTAACACATATACTATGACACACAAGCGAGACTTGCAGCACGTTGCAAAATGGAACACCCTCGTTCAGGATACCCCATTCTCTTCCCTCTTGCTTTTCCATTTCGAATCATGGGATAGTCAGCCTTCTACAGCCATTGAACATGCTCAGTTATTGTTGGGGTGTTGGTGGGTCCCATCTCCTTCCCACTTATCTTTTTTTAATGTTAAGAGTGGTGCAGTTGGGTTGGTAGACACACTGGAGCAGATTTTGGGGTGTGTGAAGGAGGAGAAGAGGAGACAGAAGTCCAGTTGCATCTGTGGACCCTACTGGTGCAGCACTGGATACAACCCTGTGACCTTGTTGCACGTCAGAATGAAGGATGGCCGATCGCTAACCCAGGATAGCTGTGCAGCAGCGTAGATTAGTGCCAGGCTCAGCATGTTCCTACTGAATGACCCAAGGTCAGATGGGATGCTGCAAAATGCTCCCTCTAACAGGCCAGTCAAGGCTTAAACAAACATTTTCCAGAGAGAATCACCAGCTTAGGTTTGAAGAGTTTGGGACCTCATCAAAAGAGGAAGGTGAACCTGCACCCCCTTCTTTCTTATTGTTTGGGAATGGGGAGACCTATTAACGTTCTTGAGCCTCTATCAGGCTGCTGGCGGTTTTCCCAGAATGGAAAGAAATTGATGGCCACCGCACCCAAAAAAGTGAGGTTCACTCTTTTTTGGTTGCAGCTATTTCTTTCCCTAAAGGCACCTCAGAATGGATCATTCTGAAAAAAAATGAAAATGGTGGCTGCAAGCTTAACAGAGGCTCAGTAAGTTGCATCAAAACACTCCAGGAATTCTCACTTGCAAAAATATTCAAAATGTATGCCTTTTACAGGCTGAGAACAGGGCTCTGAAATGCAGGGGCCCTTCGGGACCAGTTCCAAACAGTGCTTCCTTTATTTGCCAAGTTTGTACAATGCAGTGACTGCAGAATGTAAGATGAAAACAAGGGAAATAAAAATAATTTGTAAGGCCTGTATTCTCAATGCACGCACAACTGAATGGGCTGCAGAACTACATTTCCATGCTGGAATTGCACCCTCAAAGTGAACTTCTACTTGCATGTATTTTTAGGGTGCTTTTTCAAAAACGCTTGGGGGAAAGGACAAGTAGAGAGTCTTACCTGAGCATCTTTCTCGACCAGCGCTTCATTCACTTGGCTATCAGGGTCTCTATTGGCCTAAATGAGATAAAAGGGGGGGGGGATAGAATGGGTTCATGAATATAATGAGATGAATATACTTAGGTATAAAAATTCTGCACTGTCGAAAAAGGTTTAGATATGGCAAAGAGAAACACAAGAAGCTGCCGTATACCGAGTCAGACCAATGGTTCAATCAGTATTGTCTACACTGACTGGTAGCAGCTCTCCATAGTTTCAGACAGGAAGTTTCTCCAAGTTCTACCTGGAGATGGCAGGAATTGAACCTGGGATGCATGTAAGACAGATGCTCTACGGTTGAGCTATGGTCCTTCCCAAAGAGTTTTTTGCAGCCACCTCAGCCTTCTTTGGTAGGCACTGTGCATGGGCTACACATGCCCTATGTGATTCACTGTCTCCAGTATGCAGATAGACAGAGCCAAGTTGTGCATGGCCGCCATGTTGCATTTGAGCTGTGGATACTAAACAGGCCAAGACCCGAGGGAAAATCTGTTGGAAAGTACCCTTACTGTCAAGGATGGCACATTTGGACAAGAGACACCCATCCTGCAATAGTAACCTTTTCTACAGTACTACTAAAACTGGTGTAGGGGTTCCAAGGAGCAGGTACGAAGGAGGAAAGGAAGGGGGAAAGTCACTTAAAAAGAAAATAATAAGAGGAAATGGTGAAGATGGTCTAGGAAATTGGGACAGGACCCCAGAACTTACAACATTTATGCTCTTTGATTCATGCTTTCCTTCCACCCTGTGTTCTATGGGACACAGGCTCTTAGGGGAAAATGTCTGAACTATACCCTTAAAGAAGCAAGGACCCACGTATAAACAGGCTTGGGGGAGATGAATCTCACCCCCCACAAAACATATACTGGAGCCATAATGCAGAGACTCCACTTTAAATAAAGCAACCCTTGCCTTGAACTTCCTGCTTAAGCCATCTACTGTGGATGCTTACCTGAAGAAGAACTACCAGCATCCTCTGATAGAAACCAGAAGTGTCTGAAGTTACATGATCTTCTAAGTCAGCTTCATATTCTGCAAAAAAAAGGGAACACACCCATCACTGTACAAAATGTGAGCTACTTTATGTTGATGTCATACATATGTATATTAAACAACTAGAATTGCAAGTCTCCGAAGTACGTTTTTTATGAATGAAAACATATATTACATACATTACATTGCTCGCAAAAATGTGTGTATCTGCACCAAATTGCACCAGGGCCTTCTTTTTTAAAAGAGGTTGCACTGATGTGGAAATATGGTGAACCGAAGACTGGAAAAATGAGAAACTTAAACAGACATTGACACAGTCGCCCGACACATGGGTCACTTTCATGCATTCCGCTATTCATGCACAACTGCCCCTTCACAGACAACCACACTGGACAAGTGGATGTGGCAGGGGCAAGGCCATTGGTCTCCTTCCTCTTCATGCAAGAGATCTATGTGAAGGTAAGGTGTGGACTGGGCTTCTGATATTCTTCTACCCTCCCTCCATGCAAACAGTTTCCCACCCCTGAGATCAGACATGCTCATTGATACTACAAGTCACACAGCTACCCAAAGCTAACCATCAGCAGATTCCTCCTCTATAGTAGAGCTACCAGAGAGCCTATCTGAAAAGAGAAACTGCAGCACAAAAACAACAGTGTGAATTGGTTGCCTCACTCTATTATGCTTTGTGATATTTTCCTCCCCCTTAAAAAAGCAATCCCATCCAATTGACTGTATTGACTGTAACTTATAAACAATGCTGAAAAGAGCAGCCTTAATAGAACTTTGAACCAGGAAATAAATACTTTATCTACAATCAATGGTTCAGAATAAGCCTTTTCAAATCACTAAGTGGTACCGAATTCCCTCTTTCACATGTTGTTAGAATCCTGTTCGTTGACTGAATTAAATTCTAAAGAAAATGTTGAAGGAAGAAATTCAATTATGTAGTGCAAAGCACAAGAACGTGCACCCAAAACAAGGCATTTGAAGCTTTTACAAGCCTTATCTCTCCAAGTACTGAAGTTGCATTCTGTATATTTTCCACTTTCCTTATTCTATTATTTCATGCACAGACAAAAGCTCCTGCAAGTACAATAGCATTTCAAAACACAGAAAAAGCACTGCTTTTACCTTCCTGATAAACTTGTTTTATATTCCGGATTTCAGCTGGTGTTCTGGATGCAAGAATTTCAGTAAGGACTTTTTCATCAGTTCCTGCCCCCTGTAATTAATGGATTTGGTTGATGAAATAATGTAAGTTATTTTTGTTCAATATACACCTCTATCTTAATCTCATGAGAACATTCATTTTCTACAGAATTTTCTTTAAAAAAACAAAAACACCACACCTCAAACGTTTAATTACTTAAAATGCATTTGAAAGAAATTCATAATGCTCAAGACTACAAAGTTCTGCTTCCTGAATGCCACGTCAATAAGGGTACATGAAGACCCAGAAATAGAATTTGCACTGACTCACACAGGAAACGTGGCAGAGTTTAGAGCTGAAATAAGGATTCCTACAACACGGTCCTTTTAATAAAACTAAAAGAAAATCCTAATGGGCCTGCCAAGTGGATGGTTTTCGCCTCACCAAAGAACAGAATGACCACCATCTCTTATCAGTAGTACTGCCAGATGACAGATGTCCAGCTGTGGAACGGAGACAATGAGGTCATGGTATTTCTCTGTATGTGTACAGGAAAGTGTGTGCTTGAATCTGCCTCCTATTTCCTCCAATACAACCGTTTTCCACCAGCAAAGTTTATAACAGAAGCAAAGAAGAGGCGCTAAGAGCCATTAGTGGTTACTTTTATAACAGCTCTTGTTGCCCAATAAATACAAAGAGCAAATAAGCATGCCTGCTAATGGGATCAAGATTGCTTTTTAAAAGTTTCATTATAAATGAATGTATTTATTAAGCATTCAAGACAGAAATGATCCACTTTGGGGGGTTAAACCAAAAGAGGAGAACGCCCAGCTCACAGATCAGATGTGGCTTGCAGCCAATTTCCTCCAGCCCTCAGGTCCCCTTCTGATCACCAGTTGTTACAAACTTTTTTTATTATTATTATTTTAAAAATGGAAGTCTATGAAGAAAACAGAAGACGAAACTTCAGCTTAGTTCATAACTCCATTCTAATTCTTAACAAGAATGAAATATATGCCTTGTTTCCTGAGAAAATAGGTGGGTGGAGAGGAGTTTCCTGAGACCACGTTATTTCACTGCAATTCCTGTCGGCACTTGGGGGGGGGCAGCAAGCTGGAGTCTGAATCAGGAGAAGGAGGCAGTGGTCAATGGGAATCTGTACCAGCCAGGAGGCAAGAGGCAGAGGCAGGAAAAGCTTCAGAGCTGGAGAGTGGAGCATAGGATGGGTAGGAAGATAAGGCAGAAGAGGCAGGTCAGGCAAGTGAAAGGCCAGGTGCTTTCTCACCCGGTCATGTACCACTTGTGGGGATGATTGGGGAGGCAGGAGAGGATATATTATTTAATAATATCCTTCCAAACTTGCGCTAGCAAGTTCCATATTCTAGCAGAGTTCCAAACATCCCCCTTTTCAGATTACGCAGCGATCAGCTTGCTCCTGACTCATCTGAGTCTTACTATTAAAGATTCCTTCCTAGTAAAATCCCTTGCCTTTCCCTCTTAAAAGAATAAACAAAAGAATCTGATTAACGTTATTATAAAAATAGTTTACTCACAGATTCATTCCGGTTCCCAGACATATCCCTGAAGGTAGGCTTAGGTTACAGTACAGTGGTACCTCTGGATGTGAATGGGATCCGTTCCGGAGCCCCGTTTGCATCCTGAGTAGAATGCAACCCGCGACTGCACATCTGCGCATGTGCGTGACATCATTTTGAGCGTCTGCGCATGCACGAGTGGCGAAACCTGGAAGTAACGCGTTCCGTTACTTCCGGATCACCACGGAGTGTAACTTGAAAATGCTCAACCTGAAGCATATTTAACCCAAGGTATGACTGTACTTAACAACTAGAACTATTCCATAAAGAAGTTAGTCCCAAGTGACTGCGGCTAAGCAGTCCCTTCTCCAAATACATAGCAACATCCAAAATGGAGAACACACACACTGATCATAACATGGAGGCCGTGTGCTCCTCCATGCTAGTACAACAGACCACACCCTCTTCAAGTCACATGTCCACTGTAGGAATGTTGTACTTGACTGTGGTTTTACATCCCACACCACTGTCCCCCAGAACCAGGAGAGAATACAAAAGGGAGGAATGGAGGAAGCTTCCACGCAGACACAGTCTCTGGCTACATGCATGAAACCCATCAGTGGAAGGTACATAAATCGGTGGAACAGAGGTGGTCCCCTGTTGCTGCAACTGCTCCATAGAACGCGGACCAGGGAATAGCTGCCTAGCTGTTAGATTGGTATTGCGTAGATATCCGGAGCTGTAGAAGTGACTGTGTGTGTTATCTTTGACAATAAATATTTAACTATCAGCCGTGTGCATTCCTTTGGCTAGGAAGTGACCTTGACAGTGCCCAGGACTCTAAATAGTTCTAGAGTTGCATTGCTAATGCAATTACTTAATTGCTACTTTGTATAGATGTATCTTTCTTCTAATATCTATGGTCACATTACAACTCTACAAGATAATACTTTGAAAGCCAATATTTTAAACTACCTTATCACTACAAGCCCAGATTTACTCTGCAAACATCTGGCTGAATTTATGGATGATAAACCATTTTGATTCACTTCACTCCCCTCTTTTCAGAGCTTACTACTCAGCATGTATTTGCAACACTTGTGAACAAAGTAATTCTTTATTCTGAACACATAGGGATGCTTCAAAATCAAGGGCCAATTCATGCCATCTGTTCGATGAGTTGAGATGTCAGTTGCACTAATTTGTGCAGAAGTTGCCATGTAGCAAAGAGGTCATGTATTTGCTTTCCACCACTGTCAGTATAAAATCTGTATTTTATTTTTATTTACTTCCTATATTTTGGGAGTGCCAAACAACGTAAAGTTGTTTGAATTGGGGCAAGAAATAGACTGCAAGCCATTGCAGTGGCAAAGATGCTCCCCTATTTTTATCCTGTAGCATTCATAGGGCTACTACTCAACTTTCAGTGGCAGACCAAAGTGTGAAAATCTGGGGCATTTGCAATGGAGAAACAGTGGGGGAAAGAAGGTGCTTAATCCTTTCCCTGCTTTTGTCCCCCAGAACCTTCTCCCACTAGATGCTTTTTAATAATTTAGAAAACCATTTCACTTTTGTCCAAATGTAGGACTGAAAGAGTGGCTTGCACCCACTATATAATACACTAAAATGAAATACAAAATGCACCAAAACAAACAAAAAAACTGAACAGCAACTGGGGCAGGGAGGGAAGAAATCAATGCTCAGTGAACATCATAATAAATAAACTCAATCAGCACTGTCTTCAATTGCTATCTGAACACACAGAAAAAGGCCTTGCCAAGTCCTTGTAGGAAGTGAAACTCAAAGGGTGGGCCCAGTACTAAGGCCTGGCTATGGATCCTTGCCTCCACAGACAGTGGAGGAAAGTGTAAGAAGGCCTCTTCTGCAACATGCAGACAGGTTCATGAATGAAATGTCCCTTTGGAAATCTAGGTAAACCACTGCTTTTCAGCCAGCCAGGCTCCAAACGTGTGCTTGTCACCATTTACAGGTGCCCTGCAGAGGTGTGGACTCCCAGTGTGGGTTCTAGTACCCAAAATGTCATTCCAGCCTCTGAGGCAGGAGGGTAAAACATCAGAAAAGTTGTAAGGTGGGTGGTCATGGAGAATTATCAATGGCTGCTTTCATCAGGCTTAAAAAAAACCACAAACCTCCGACAAACGTCTACACATTCTACATAATATAACCAAGCTGGCTTGAGTAACAAGTCTTTTAATCATTAACCATTCCATCCCTGTTCCCCCTTCTGTCAGCTTAATGATTATTATTTTTATCTCTTAAAATTAATATGAGATCATGGTCCTTTCATTTACTCAGCCACCCCAGTATGTCAACTTTCCAGTTGCCTTCCCCCTCAAATTCCTAGCTGGGAAAGCAAAATCAATATTTGGCTAGAATACTCTGCTCAGAGTGGATAAGCAACTGGAAACAGTTTATATAGTTGAATAACTGTACTAGTAAGTAACTGTATCTTGGAGGGCTTGTCTCTGCTAAACGTTCTTGATCTAACCAGGCATTTGCACATAATATCTAAAGATTATTTTGTTTCCCAGCCTAAGCCCTGTGCTGAAATTGGAAAGGTGCTTACAAAAGGTGCTGAGAGAAATTGCCAAATATGAGCAGTTTTACAGAATGGTTATCTGTCTTCCATGGAAAGGCCAACAAAAATGACAAGGGGCCTGCCTTATGAGGAAAACCTACAACTAGGGTTTTTTTAGAGTAGAAAGTGGGACAGCAAAGGAGGAGACATAATAAGAGGCGTACAGGATTATGCATGGTGTGAAGAAAGTGAGGGAGTTTTATTCCCTCTCACTGATGCCATCTAATGAAATTGATGAGAAGGTAATTCAGGGCAGACAACAGGTAATTACGGAATTTGCCATCGTAAGATATAGCGGTGGCCAGTTGCTATTAAATCACAATGAATCACTAGGCCCAGAGGGAGGATGCCTCTTAATACCTCTTGGTGGAAGCAACATGGGAGCAAGTTGTTGTCTTTGTGTCCCATTAATGGGCTTTGCATAGGAACCTGGTTGGCTACTCTGTGAATCAAAATGCAGTGTTTATCAGGCAGAACTCTTGTGAACTTTCCTTGCTGGTTCCCCCATCCCTAAGAATAGCAATGCATATAATATACTTAATCACAAACTAGAACCATTATTGGCCATTAAAAACTTCCACTGGAAGCAGAACAATGGGGTTCGCTCATAAATTTTACATAGAGGGCCACTTTAAAAGGAAAGACACCTTGTGATTGTGAAATTCGAGCGTTCGGCATGCATGGCTTTTTTGCACACACTCTTACGGACCAGACATTGTTTGCACTTCTTCCACAAGACAAAATACCATTGAAAACTCAAGTGGTTGAGATGTTTCTGGAATTACTCAGGTGGATCAGAAAATAAATGAGATCATTAAAATGAAAGCAATCACCATAAATAATCAAGCAGAACGATCATCATCATAATGATAGGAAGACATAATGATAGGAGATACATTCCTAAAGAAAAAGAAAAAGTCATCAATATTTTCATTTTGTGCCACTCATTTTACCTTAATGGCATGCTTCAGTGCATGGGCGTCAAAAAGCCGTGCAGGTCTCATCAGAGCAACCATCAGTCTCTCAAATTTGCCTGTAAGCTCCGATTTTAAGTCATCAACCAGGTCCTAATTGACAGAATGAAGAATGCCTAATTAATAAGAAATGCCTGACTAATGAGAAATGCAGTTTAAAATTAACCCGTCAGCCATAAAAACTGGAACATCACTAGGATGAATGAAAAGTTCATGAAGGGTGTATACCATATTTTTCCATGTATACGAAGCCCCCTATTTTGGGGGACTCAAAATTAAGAAAATGGGGGGAGATTGCCCCCATGTATAAGATTATCCCTCCCTTTTTTAACATTATTTTTTAGTTTAAAAAAGACCTAGTCTTGTACACAGAAAAGTATGGTATTTATTTGGGGTTGCATGCATGGAGTAATAAAAAATTTGCAACCAGTAGACCTGAAGTATTATTCATCACTAAATCCATATTACACAGACAAGTGCACACAAATCAACTCCCAACCCAAAGTAGCCTCCTTACCCTGCCAAACAACGTTTTAAATTCCACTGCAATTTCCTGGCGTTGCTTGTTGCTTCTGTTCGTTAGAATCTTCACAATTGGGTCTTCATCCGTTCCTTAAATTATGCAAATTAAAAACAGAGTGATTGATTGCAATGATGAACATAAATATTTTGTAGATGAATATGTCAAGCATTGAAAATAGGCTACAGTACACATGAATATTCACTTTCTAGAAATTCTGTGTTGCCAGAAGAAAGTTATATAAATAGCTCTCTACTTCACTATACAATCTCCAATCCAAACATATTTTAACATGCATTATTGGTATGGCATGGCTATACCAGATGTCTGCCCATGAAAGTACCTGGTCTATGAGGGAGATTTCCATGAACTCCAATTACCTTTTTTTCAAGCACTGCTTGCAACTAATTAGTTCTCCAACCTCCTGCTTCAACGCCATTAAAAGAAAAAGGGGGAATTGCCTCTCCCAAGGTAACCCCAGCCAATCAAGAACCACTATGTGTTAGGCAACCAATTAGATTTAGTGATACAACAACACTGCATCTGAGTGGGAGCAGCAAGTATCACTCTAATTCTGATCAGGCTTCCCAATGATGCCAAATAGCTAATTAAATTTGTCTATGCTTTGACATCATGAAGCCAAATCAATGCTTCCAGCTCACACTTTAATCAATCAGTGATGCCCTTATTTTAGAAAAAAATAATTAACATTTCCTGAGAAATGTAACTATTTTAGAACAGGACTTCCACTGTTGGGGGGGGGGGATGGACAGTTACTTTTACTGGAACACATTGTTAATGATTGCTTTTCTAAGTATGTCATATCCTGCTTATCCAAACATCAGTGAATGACTGCTATGTCAAGGGATGAAGCAGGAATCCGAACATGTTGATTAACTGATAATGGTCCACCTAGTCTGTAAAACAATTAATGCCTTACCCAAGCCTTTCATTGCCTTTCGAAGGACCTCAGCATCAGCTCTAGCATCAAAGCCAGGGAAATCCTTCACGGTGCCTTTTGTATACTAGAAAGAAACACGACATTACATTAAGGCATTGCAGTTTGGGCAATATTACGATAACTCCAAAAGCGGGGGGGGGGGGGAATCCTTAATCATCGAATGATTATTAATTAATCATTAATCATTAATCATTAACACAATATCTAAAAGACATGAACCATAAGAATCCAACAAGTTTGACTCAATGTTATGATGCACAAACACGTTTGAAAAATAAAATATTTAAAATACAAAACTTTCCAACACAAAAATAAGATAAAATCCTCCAGTCAGATAATTAAGGGCTGGACAAAAAGCTAGTTAGTTGCACTTCCCAAACATCTAATGCAAGTCCCTGAAGAAGGCATCCAAATATAGAAGGCAAAATAAAATGTTGTGTGTGGGTTTTTTAAACAAACAAACAAAGTTTCACGAAAGCGCATCGTTTTCTTGAAGAGAATTCATATGCCCCTAAATTCAGGGGTAGCCAACATGGTGCCCTCCACAGATGTTGTTGGACTCAAACTCCCATCAGCCCCAGCCACAATGGCCAAAAGTCTAGGATTATAGGTGTCCAAGATGGCTACTAGGTGTCCCAGTCTTCATAAACAAGACTCCTTATACAACCCTTCTCTTCAGGGACTGGGCAAGTGTTCTTGGGAAAGTTTGTGCTTTGGAATCACAATGGTTGAGCCTTCCTGTTGTAACTTAATCAATTACTTTTGTTTGGGCAAATGGGTACACAGCTTTTTGAATTTATTTACAAGATGAAATCCAGTTCATCACCTCCTGACCGAAATCTGCAGGTTCTGTGCATGGATTTGCCTTGTGCACCAGTGGTACACACCTGAGAAGAGAAGACTCAGTGGTCACACGATGTTGGGACACCAGAATACATGTCAATTCCATTCAAAATAATGTGAATGGGTTCCTTACTGATCTCTTGTCAGAACTGACAACAAAGATAAATGGACAACTTTAGAAGTTTCAAGGATAATCCAGACCACCACCTCATGAAATTCCTTTAAGATGCAGAGTAAACAGGAAGGGGAAACAAAGATTTGTGGTACACCAATGTATTTGCTTACAAATGGTCACCACATGAAGAACTCCCTCATGCCTTCACAACCTCAGATACTCACCTGAATCTATCCTAGATGTCAACCTATGGTAATAAAACAGTTGTGTGAAGGGCCATTTCATTTTTTCGTCTGTTCCTTTCCTCCAAATAACCCTCAGTTTTACAGTCTACACTACTGATATTGTAACAGTATGTGCAAGTTTCACAATATGGCAGTAAGTATCTTCTTATTCTTACTTGTTGGGTTATATTAAGCTAGCATTGTTCTCTGACTCCAGCAAGGAAATTCAACTCTTTATTCGCCAGTTTCAATTAATCTGCTCTATTGTTAGAAAACTTGGAAAAGGGATCTAGTTCAGAGGGCAACCATCAGTCAAAGGCAAAGACAGAGGACAAAACAGAATTGGCATCTGAACAGCAGCTGTAATTTATCTGGCAGCAGCTGTGTGTGTTATTCTAAGCCAAAGCGGAATCATTATATCCCAGTAGGATAGCTGCCATGCTACACTACATTAAAAAAAAAAGAATCTAGGCAAAGTAAATGCAACAGGCAACATAACAACATGTCAGACATAACACATTTTATTCAATTTATTCTGGACTAGAAAGCTCAAAAGACCCCAAAAGACTAGTACACACTATTTTTCTGCCCCTAAATTCAGAATGATTATCTCCACATCCACTGGCATACCCTGCCCAAACTTATAATCAATACAAATAAATACTATTGTTCAGACTTCTATGTTTCTGCTCATTGTGGCAAGGGTGCCAGTGTCCTCTAGCAAATGACTAGGCCCACCACCACCATCTTTGTAGTGGAAGATTTAAGACAGGATTATTCCAGCAGTTGTGCAGTGACTCTGCTCCCTCCCAGCTCCAAGGCTGGAAGGCCAAGGGTTGTTTGACTGCTTGAGGGGAGCTGTCCAGCACCCCTGCCTTCCAACTGTTCTAACAACCCCTTTCCCCGCAGGCAAGACAACCAGAGCCCTTCTTGGACACCTGGAAGCAAGGCCCCAAAGCATCTTCCTTACAAAGGGTCAAGCTTACAAGCTCCTTGCCTGCCTGTCTGAAACAACTGGCTAGTAAGGCATTTCCTTAGCAAAGAGGAAATTCGTGACCTCCATTTTTCATATCAAGGCCAATAACTGCAGGCCCCTGTTATTCTTATTACAAACTGCTTACAAATGATTCTTAGCTTTAAAATATGAATCAATAAATAAAATTTGGGTTTAAAGGAGTGTTTGGATAAGAAGACTGATGCATGTATACTGTCTATTGAAATCAGTTTAAAATAACCTTTTGATTAGAGTATGAACTGGTGTGGAGGAAGGTTTTAAAAAATTAATCTGAAAGTGTCTCAAGACTAGGAGATCAGCAAGGATTATTTTTTTCATCTTGGCATTAAATACATATGAGGGGGAAAGATACTGCAGCCAAATTAAAGAGGTACTTGCTTTTTTTCAGTATGGCTGAATTAATTCCCCAGTTCAGCTAAGTTTTCTGGGGCTGTCTGATGTTTGTGTTAGGGTTACAACACTTACACTACAATTAAGAGAACATGCTGAGAACAGGCTGTTTGCAATGCCGTGTGCAGTTAGGAAGAAAGAGTTACACAGAGTTGGCATAAGTGTTCATTTCCAGATCTTATCATAACATGTGTGGGCAAATGCCAGCAGAATGCTTGTGATGGAGAGAAATACCACAGAAGGGTTGGGGAGGAGCATGCAGTACACTGAAGACTCAATCCTGCATGCAGAGTTTTGCAACGAGCTTCCGTTCACACACAAGCAATCCTAGTTAAACAGCTCAGATGATTGGAAGCCCTCCTCTTGCAAGTATATGCATGTTTAACCACTGTAATGCTAGCATTCCGACTAAAGACAGTGACATTCATTGTGAAGGTAACTTACTAGGATTTTGCTGCGGCAGAACCCAGGCGGAACACTACCAGCCTGCCCATTAATTCATTAGCCAGGACAGCTGCCAGTATTGAACTATGTAAACAACGCTATCTGGGTGGTGGTGGGGAGACTACAGTCTGCAAACATACGTGTGCTCTGAAAACAGGAGAGTTAGCAGAAGGTGAATGGGAGAGAAGACAAGCTAAGCAGTGATGTAAGGGGAGAGAAAGATCAGCCAAGGTATGTTTGAACAGCTTCCCAAGGCCTGTGGGCTGCTTTAGTTTAAAAACAATAGGAGTTATGGAAACCTGCCAGTTTGAATGGAAGTTCAACAGAGGAAAGACTGTTTAACTCTTCCCTCTCCTGCCATTTTCCCATTAAAAATATCCTTTATAAATGAGAAAACTTTGTAATTCTCTCCCACTCCGTGGGAAGAAAAATCAACAGAGGGATTTTGAGTAGACAACAACAGGATGGGAAAGGGTTAAGTAGTCTCTCCTTCCACCACTCCTTCACACCAGATTGCAGCTACTTCTCCTTTTTTAAAAAACATTGCAAGGCTGTCTGTTGCATAACCATCCACTTTTGGTCCTTAGCTACACCATCAATTCCTAAGCACTTACTTTTAAGAACATCACCCTTGCCTATTCATTTGTTTGCTACACCACTATTAAAATCCAATCCATGTTCTCCTTTGATAATTGATCCAAGAGAACAACTATATTCTTCTTGGGTCCCTCCAAACCAGCAGCTTGTTGCGGAATCGCACCATCTGTTTTCAGATAGTGGAAAAGAGACAACATGACTCACACTGGATTCGAAGGCCTTTCTTCTTCACTGTTCCTTTTTGCAATCCTATGCCTGCACCTCATAGCAAAGCTCCATGCTTTTGTGAAACTGACTTGGAAAGAGGTCTCTTCCTGGCTCTCTTCCATTAGAACACTTGTGGGTGGGTGAGCAGCCAATTTATTTTGACCAATTTGTGCCATTGCACCTGCATCCCCGACCCATTTATTATTGCTAATTTTACTGGCAGAAGCTAGCACTGAGTATTTAAAAGTCTGTATTAATGTGTCCCATACCATTCTTCTTCTCCCCCCACCCCACTTCCCACAGTCAACAAAATGCTTCAAAAACCTTAAAAATGCTGCAGGACGAGAAATAAAAGCAGGATGGGAAACAACCAAGCATGGCCTGGACAGCAACAAACCTGTAATGTTTCAAGTCCGCCCTGCTCTGAAAAATTGTTTTATGTATATATAAGTAAAGGTAAAGGACCCCTGTTCAGTTAAGTCCAGTCAAAGGCAACTATGGGGTTGCGGCACTCATCTCACTTTTAGGCCAGGGAGTTGGTGTTTGTCCACAGACGGCTTTCCGGGTTATGTGGCCAGCATGACTAAACTGCTTCTGGTGCAATGGAACATCGTGGCAGAAACCAGAGCACACGTTTATCTTCCCAATACAGTGGTGCCTATTTATATACTAGCACTGGCGTGCTTTTGAACTGCTAGGTTGGCAGGAGCTGGGACAGAGCAACAGGAGCTCACTCGGTCACAGGGATTCGAACCGCCGACCTTCTGACCGGCAAGCCCAAGAGACTCAGTTGTTTAGACCACAGTGCCACCCACGCTAACAGGAAAACACTTCTGAGTGTGCTCCCAATATGAATGAGCCTGTTTTGTGTCTCCAGGGATGTGTGCTCTAGGGGCCAATTCCTATATTGAAGTGCAACATACATGCAGATCATGTATGTTATGAAAGATAGATGAATGAATCAATCATTTTTCTTTTTATAAAGGAGTATGAGCACCAACCGGGACGCGGGTGGCGCTGTGGGTAAAACCTCAGGGCCTAGGACTTGCCGATCACATGGTCGGCGGTTCAAATCCCCGCGGCGGGGTGAGCTCCTGTCTTTCGGTCCCAGCTCCTGCCCACCTAGCAGTTCGAAAGCACCCCTAAGTGCAAGTAGATAAATAGGTACCGCTTTCTAGCAGGAAGGTAAACAGCGTTTCCGTGTGCTGCGCTGGTGCTGGCTCACCAGAGCAGCTTCGTCACGCTGGCCACGTGACCCGGAAGTGTCTCCGGACAGTGCTGGCCCCCAGCCTCTTAAGTGAGATGGGCGCACAACCATAGAGTTGGACACGACTGGCCCGTACGGGCAGGGGTACCTTTACCTTTACCTTATGAGCACCAACCAGAAAAGAACCAAACCTATGGTTTTTAAAAAGCTAAATTAATGGATGTGCCCCACCCTTTCCAGCTGATGCAATATGCATATATTTTACAATATACTTTCCCTGAATATAAATAGTTTCATAACAAATCATGGATGTGTGGCAAGGACTGTTCAGGTTTTAAGCCATTTGAGTGACCCTTTTTTTTTTCAAATGTGCATTCTTGAGTAGGAAGACACTCTGTACATGAGTAGAGGCCCTTCGTACAAAATTATTTTTAAAAACCCAGAAAAAGTAGCAATGT
The DNA here is from genome assembly GCF_964106645.2 of Podarcis pityusensis. Classification (NCBI taxonomy): domain Eukaryota; kingdom Metazoa; phylum Chordata; class Lepidosauria; order Squamata; family Lacertidae; genus Podarcis; species Podarcis pityusensis. Next base: position 48,851,981 of record NC_138034.1, on the reverse strand, counting down.
TGGTTTAAGGACTGCCCAATTAAACATACCTAAAAACAGTACACACATCTTTTATACTGCATATTCTCCAAATGTACACACATTGCAATCAACTCAATTAATGTCCTGGGCTTCCTTTCCTAGCATCTTGGGACAACATCCAAGCATGTAACAGTTGTGCACCGCTACTATAGAAACAGCTTTGTTAGAAAAGCTAAACTACTCCAATTACAAAGGACGTGGGTAATCATTGCAGCAAGGTGGTTATTCTAGACATTAGGTGACAGTACTGTGATATAACATTACAACTGTTAGTCAACCCAGGCTACAGCAGAGCAAGACTAGGCAAATGCTAAGTGCCAGTAACTTCTGTAATCTACTCTTTAGCATGCCTTCCATAAGACTAATAAATTATCTTACTTCACTTGTAGTTAGCTCCTGCTTGTTCATTCCTCATAAGCCAGATTTGCCCATGCTGCTTTGAATGTTATCACAGTGCCAGACTAGATATGATGTGGAAGATATTTGAACAGACTTATTTCCCAGGCTTCAAGAATCAGAGTAACTGCAGACAAAACTAGCTGTTCTGAGCCCCTTATTATTTACTTCATTTACATCATTCATCATCCGATTAAATAATCAAGCTGTTTCTCTGTCTCATCTATCTTCTCAAAGATCAAACTAAGCTTCATGGAATTCAGAAAATGGAATGTTTGTATGAGCTGAGCCGGGTACTTCACATTATTTTGCCTCTTACTCCCTCTTCAGAAGTTATCTCACACACATTCTAATGAATGCATGGAGAGGCGCACAAATGCTGTTCCTGGATCTGATATCTCCAACTCATATCTTCCTGTGTTGAGTAAAAGATCTGAAGAGAGAACCTATGGATATTTGTCAGAAAACGCTTAGGCTCCCCATGAAATTCAGGAAGCACAGACAGTTGGGGTTCCCTGGCCATGTGAAAAAGCCTATACACCCAACACACGAAGGTCTGGGAACAGAGCAAGGATGCTCAATGTGTAGGTAGCCCAGCTTCCTCCTGGATTGTAGCCCCATGTCAATGTCTTTTTCTCAGATGTTTTGTTCAGACTGAGTGTTGATTCTCATGTTTATGAATGGCAACCAACTTCTGGTTAAACCAGTGTTTCCCAACTGAGGGCCATATGCCCCCCCTGCTCCCCCCAGGATATTCAAAGTGAAAATGTATAAATGGGGGGGGGGGGCACAGCACAAGGCTAGGGGCCACAGAGGGAAGTGAGAAATGGTGAAAATAATTTTATTTTATTTTTTAATCCTGATTGGCTGGCTGTCCCGCGTGGCCAATCACAAGCAGGTAAGAGGGTGGCCCACCAGGGCCTAATGCTCCTTTTTGCCATGTGTGTTTTCTTGGAGCGGTCCTGGTTTGTTTTCAGTGGGAGAGGGCGATAGCTGAGGCTCCCGTTTTGACCACTAGAGCCTGCGATCCAGAACCTCCAGGTCAGGTAATTGCGGTGGTGGGGTGGCAATGAGTAGGGCTGGGCGAGCCGGAACTGCTTGTTGCTGCTGCCAGTGCTGGGCCCAGTGGCAGCCTGGGCCTGACTCTGCAAGGCGCAGGGTTCGATCCACCCCAGCGCCTAGCGGATCAGGACCTTCGGATGTTGCAGAGGGGTGCAGGGCCCACCAGCAGCATCAGCCCAGGTTTCTAAGCAGAGGTCGGATAGCCGTCTGTCATGGAGCTGAGTTTCCTGAATTGCAGGGGGTTGCACTAGAAAGATGACCCTTCCAGCTCCATTCTAGGGTGTGGTTTTTCTGCTTCAACAATATTTCATTATGTTCCCATCATTTTTTGCATTTTTTTTTTTGTATAAATTATAAAAAATATAAATAAAGTATGTCCTATTTACAAACAAAACATTTAAATAGCTACCTTTCTGCCAGAGGGATGGGGGGGCATGGACATAGCCAGAATTTTTGTTAGGGGGCAGACTTTTCTTGGGGGGGCAGAACCTCAGATTTGTATTGATTTTTACTTATTGGTGGGGCAGCTGGCCCCCGCCCCCCTTGGCTACGCCCATGAGGGGGGCACAGGAAGGAAACAATGTTGGGAGGGGGCCGCATAGGAAAAAGGTTGAGAAACACTGGATTAAACACTTTGAGCAAAAGCACCATATCACATAAAGCCTTCAGGACAACATCTTACAACGGAGTCATTTTGCACAATCCCCTCAAAGTTACTGAGTGATAGCAAAGCAGCTGGACCCACTAGTGCCAGTGGGAGCTGTGTGACAAACATGGGGACATGTTCCAACCAGGAATGAGGCCGGGGCAAAAGCTTAAAGGCCTCTCCCACTGTGCCATGCTCCCAATCTATTTATGAAAGAAAATCATTTACCTACAACCAAGTTGCATTACAACTGCCACATATAGAGTGGCCCATTTTTCCCAGAGAGTCCTCTTTTGAGTTTTCCAAGCTTTCTTAAGAGTCAAACTACATCTGATAGGGGAGTTCCTTAACTGGAATCCAAACATCTTATGTTACAGACAGCAGCCCCAGTGTGAGGAAGTTCGATTTGCACAGGACCTGTGGAGCCTCAGCACCACACTGATTTCTCAACTCAGTGTCATTCCTCAAAGCTGCTATTGCAATACAGAAAAATAAAGTTGCACATTTAAACTACAGTATTAACCTCATACGTTTCTTCCTCTCTGGTTAATAGCAGCTCAGGGATGGGGCAATTTGGGCTAGCACTATGACACTGGGGCAAATGGCTGTTTTTTGTAAACTTATAAAATATCTGTAGTCCCATGTGTTTAGTCCTTCAGCTGCCATTCCTGGACACTTCAAAAGTAAAGTCTTGTGATGATACTGAAAAGTCTTCATATACATTCAGAAAAAAATTAACTTTAAGGTTTATAAAGAAAAAAGTCATTCAGAGAGATAGAAAATGAATGTAATGCAAAAGAAGTCTGGCCACAAGGAGTAAGTAATAGAAAACAGAGGGAGGAGGAAAGTGGAATTTGGAATCTTTCTCTCTGCCTGGCTTCTCGCTTCTTAACCACTAGAAACAGGCAACGCCCACTCACAGCACAAAACTACAGTGCAGAAAACTTGGCTAAAAGAATGGAAAATGGGGGAAAGTCTGACGTGGATTTCACATGATTAGGCTGAACTCGCGTTGCTACGGATTCTGTCTCTCTATAAAACTCTTGGATAGACTGACTCAGACGGAATTCAGCACTAAGCAGTATGAAAGTTAAGGGCAGAAGTGAAAGTCCCTTTTATCTGTAGGGCAGACTTCCCCACCCACCAGAAAACACTCCTCTTCAGTAAGGCAGGGACTAAGAAAAATGATGGGGAAACAGACTGTCAAGGTCATAGAATTATAGAATCTTAGAGTTGGAAGGGTCTCAGATGGTCATCTAGTCCAACCCCCTGCAATACAGGAATCTCAGCCAAAGCATCCATGACAGATGGCCATCCAATCTCTGTTTAAAAACCTCCAAGGAAGGAGAGTCCACCACCTCTTGTGGGAGTCTGTTCCACTGCTGAACAGCTCTTACTGTCAGAAAGTTTTCCTGAATGTTTAGTTGGAATCTCCGTTCTTGTAACTTGAAGACTACTGGTTCGAGTCCTACCCTCCAGAGCAGGAGAAAACAAGCATCTCCCCTGTTCCATGTGACAGCCCTTCAGATATTTGAAGATGGCTATCATATCATCTCCTCTCAGTCTCCTCTTTTCCAGGATAATCATACCCAGCTCCTTCAAGCGCTCCTCCTAAGGCTTAGTTTCCAGACACTTGATCATCTTGGTTGCCCTCCTCTGCACATGTTCCAGCTTGTCAACATCCTTCTGAAATTGTGGTGCCCAGAATTGGATACATTATTCCAAGCGTGGTCTGACTAAGGCAGAATAGAGTGCTACTACAGGTATTACTTCCCATGAACTGGGCACTATAATTCTGTTGATGCAGCCTAGGATTGCATTAGCTTTTTTTTTTGCTGCTGTATCACACTGTGGACTCATGTTAAGCCTGTGGTCCACCAAGACCCCTAGATCCTTTTCACATGTACTGCCAGGTGCCAACTTCCAAGTAATTAAGAGAGGAAGGAAAACTTTGTTATGTCTCTGCCATAGCAGCATCATTTTAAAGGCAACAGCCACCATGACTGTTCCTTTGCAGAGCTTACTTTGTGAGTTTTAATGAGACTTTCCCTCAACCTAACCTACCTCACTGGGTTGTAATAAAGAGGGAGGGCGGTTAGAGACCCTGCACATCGCCCTGAGCTCTTCAGAGACAGACTGGGAGAAGGAACCCATACAGATAAATGAGTGCCCTGCAAGATGGCGCCAAGGCTGCTTCCCCGCCCACCCACTTCGTTAATTTAATAAAACACATTTTAATAAGGAGAAAGAGAAGGAAGCCGGGTATGACTCACCTTTGCCATTGTTTCGGGAATCGATCCGGCGAAGAAGAGACGCTGCAAGAGAAGACGAGCAGAAAGTATCAGGTTGTGCTCTGTGCTGTTGCCAGTAAACTCTGGAAAGGGCGCAGGAAACGCGGGGGCGCAAAAAGGCGGAGCGGTGGGTTCCCTGCCAGCGCCCAGAAGTTCCGATTTCGCAATCGTCACGTCGGAAGCCAACGCCCAACCCGGCAAACGTGTCCCCACGTCCCCCCTTCCCTTCAGCAGGCGCACGGAACTATCACAGACAGAGAATGCCTTCCCTCCTGCAACGATGTTTACGCATTACTTATATACCGCAGGGCTTTATTTTATGTTTATTAGAGCACTGCAAGAGCCTTCACTACACTTCTCCATGAAGTGTCATTACCCCTCTCCACTCCACAACTCCTGGACCACACGCCCGCGGAACTCACCGAAACTCGGCCGACGGGGAGCAGCGAAGCGCACGGCAGCGATTACGCGCACAGAGTGGAGGCGCCGAGGGAAGCGCTGCGGTTCTCGCTGCTTGCCACGCCCTGCGGCCAAGCGTCGTGGCTCTTCCTGCCTGTAGCCACACCCATCCCCTCTCCGTTACCAGCGCGCTCGTCCAGGCAGAGGCTGGCTTTTCATCCGAGTCCCCGACGGATGCTTCCTCCCGCCCCGTCTCAAATCATCGCCAATAGACTGAGGGCGAATTTTGAGGCGTTTCAATAGGCAACGATGGATGGTAAACAACATGGGTCATTCAAATAAAGTACAGTGAATGTTTAATATGCAGAAAATTTTCGACGGTCTGTATTCATTGCTACTCCCTAGGCTGCTAATTTGAAACGAAGGGTGGGGTAGCTATGAAATTGAGAATATTTATTTATCGTTATGAATCTCATTTTATGCGTGTGGCAAGGTGATTTATAACAAATATAAAACAGCAAAAAAGTGTATTTCAAGTTTTGCATTTCGGAAATTTTAAAACTTTATAAAAAGGTAAAGGTAAAGGACCCCTGACAGTTAAGTCCAGTCGTGAACGACTCTGGGGTTGCAGCGCTCATCTCGCTTTACTGGCCGAGGAACCCAACGTTTGTCCACAGACAGTTTTTCTTTGAACTGCTAGGTTGGCAGGAGCTGGGACCGAGCAATGGGAGCTCACACTGACACGGGGATTCGAACCGCTGACCTTCGGATCAGCAAGCCCTAGGCTCAGTGTTTTAGACCACAGCGCCACCAGCACTCTGACAGCTGGATATGAAAGGGAGCAATGGACACTCATGTGTAGGTTCAGTTATTGTATGCTGCTTCATGCATTTCCATGGAAATGTGAAAACAAATATGAATAAAACTGGTAAAGTTTCAGAAGAATAAATAAGATGTGAACTGAAATCACACGGATCAGATTGTAGGACTAGGGATCTGCTGTGTGTTAAAACTTTCAAAATGGCTGTTTCCAGTAACATTCCAGAGAGATCAGTCTGGCTGTTTCAAAGCCAAAATCAGCCTGGATATATGCCCAGGTCAGTGCATTAAAAGCCCCCAGAAAAAATATTATCTATGGGAAGTCTCTGTGTACTTTAATCCAAGCTAGCCAAGTTAAACACTTTTTACATCCCCATGACTGAACCGTGTGTTGATTATCTGCATGTGGATCTGTACTGTAATTTCAATCTGTTTTAGCATTTTAACTTTTGTATGTTTTAAAGTATGGTTGTGAATTGTCCTTGGATTTTCTTGTTTTATCTTTTTGTAAACCGTTTTGAGATTTTTTAAAAACAAGCAGTATATACATTTTATGGCATTAATAAATAAAAATGGGTGCATACGCAAAAGGGGGTACTACCAAAATCTACTGGAGTGTAGCCAAATGAAACCGAGTCAGACTCAAGGGAGTATTTATGAGTCAGAGTCATATGGCGGAATCCCCAGAAAGGAGGAGGAAAGTTAAAGAGACAGCAGATAACATATGAGAAGTACTTGGCCGCTATAATAAGCCTTTGTATTGGAACCAAAACTGGTTGCCTAAAGGGAAGAACTTTGTTCCTAACTAGAATGTGACTTCTGTACTAAATTGCCGTGCATAATATGTGGAGACTTGCGAAACGTGTTCCTGCATTGAATAGCTGATTACCTACTTGGAGAATTCCGTGCACAAAAGGAGTTTTACCTTGAAAGCAAATAGCTCTGCATTACTGGCATTCACTCAAGCAGGTGTATTATTTCACCCAAGGACATTTTGCAAGAAAGTGTCACCATCCTAGAAGTTCAAAATATAAATTGGATGTCCATCTTACGGAAACAAACCCATTAGGAAAATTGTACTCAGTATTCAGCACGTTTGTACGTATTGGATTTCTTAAATGCAGCAGAAATTCACAACACAGTGTGTTAGTGTTACAGACTACAGTGGTACCTTGGTTCTTGAACTTAATCCATTCTGGGAGTCAGTTGGAATCCCGAAACCATTCAAAAACCAAGACATACCTTCCGATTGGCTGCAGGAGCTCCCTGCACTTAATCAGAAGCCACAGAAGCCATGTTGAACGTCCGACTTCTGAAAAACGTTCGCAAACCAGAACACTTACTTCTGGGTTTGCGGCATTCAGGAGCTGAATTGTTCAGGAGCCAAGGTGTTCGGGAGCCAAGGTACCACTGTATCACGAAGAGGAATTCCTGGGCTAGCCTATGCAATACAACCTGGCCGAACTAGGGCCGCTAAGAAACAATTCAGGGTCATTGAGGGGCATTGGCAATGCAAGAGAACTGCTCTTATAATAATAACCTCCTTGCCCTGAAGCGTGAACAGGGTTGCCAGGGCAACTGGGCGTGATGCCATAGAAAGAGTTTGGGGCCTTTGGCATGAGGCTTGGCATAGCTGAAACAAAGACTGAGATCCATCTTTGGTTGAAAGGAGGTTGGGAGAGATGTCTTGGGCTCCAGAGTTGCACTGCCAAGGGGAACAAGCCCCTCTTGAGATGACCATACTGTAAGAACAGGACTCCATCCAAACTCAGGTGTAAATATGTGAACAAATCATATTTCTTAAAGCTACGACAACCTCCACCAAGTCTTGATTCTCAAAGGAACCCCCTGGAATCCTGCTACCACTCAGCAGAGAGAGGAGGAGAAGAAGAAGAAGAGTTTGGATTTGATATCCTGCTTTATCACTACCCTAAGGAGTCTCAAAGCGGCTAACATGCTCATTTCCCTTCCTCCCCCACAACAAACACTCTGTGAGGCGAGTGGGGCTGAGAGACTTCAGAGAAGTGTGACTAGCCCAAGGTCACCCAGCAGCTGCATGTGGAGGAGCAGAGACGCGAACTCGGTTCACCAGATTATGAGTCCACCGCTCTTAACCACTACACCACACTGGCTCAGTGGTGTGCAACTTTTGTCAGTGGTGTGCAACTTTTGTCACAATAGAAATGGTATAAAAACTCTGGAGATGGGCCATAGCTCAGTGGTAGTGCACATGATACTCTGCATGCAAAAGGTCCCATGCCCAATCCCAGGCAGAGCTGCGAAAGAGTCCTGCCTGAAACCCTGCGGTCAATGTAGGCAGCCCTCAGCTAGATGGAGCAGCAGTCTGATTAGTATAAAGCAGCTTCCTATGCACTCTCACTGGTATTTGAGTTTCTGTTACAGTGTTAGCATTAGCACAAACCAGCACAGAGTAGAATGGATGTACCAAGGGGACTCCTGTGTTTCTTGCTGTAACGTGTTCAGAATGATATATGAGTATGCTTCAGGTTGGTGATGGCTCCAAAGCACAGTACAGTACAGGCAAAGCATCTCTCTTGAGGGTAGGGGTGGAAAACAAATTAAATTCAGTTCATTTTTAAAGGTGAAACTACCTAAGTCACACTTCCCAAACAATACACAAACTGAAACGTCGCCATTCAAAATTCTCACTTCTCTGAATTTCACAGTGCCTTTCTCCAGAATGCATATACTAGGGTGAAGTGTGCATTGAAATGCATCTGTTACTGAAAATAACAAACAAATTTGCTTTATATCTGGGGAATTTGCTTTACAAAAATGTGTAGATTTGGCAAATTTCATACAAAAATATGTATACAGTATTAGGAGAAAGTATATACTGATTAATTTCATGAGTGTCTTTTTTTATAAAAAAAAGCACTCACATACTGATGTGGAAATGTGAAGAACTTCAGACTGGAAGAAGGTGAACCTAAAAGAAACAAAAATGAACTGATTCACCCACCCATCAAGCACAAACAGGGCAGGTGGAAGAGGCAACTGGGGGCTGTAAGTCCAGGAAAGGAATTTGAGCCACAAGAAGAGAGAGGAGGTAAGAGAGACAGGAAGGAAGAGACTATCATATACACTAGAAGCCAGGACCATACTCATGGTTCTGTCGCAAACGAGCTCAGAACTTTAATGTTATGGACTTTAATGTTATGGCTACTATAGGAGGATACAGAAGAAGTCTGTGTTATGCTCTCCCTAAGGAGGCTCGCCTGGTACCTTCATTACATATATTTAGGCTCTAGGTATTTAGCTGGTTAACATTGTACAACCTTTTAAATGTGTCTGTTGGAGTGCAGTTGTTGTTTTGTTTTTGTTATAGTATGTGTTTTGTGTTTTCATTTCATATTTTTATGTTTTTAACCACCCCGTGATCTTCGGATGAAAGGCGGTGCACAAATTTTATAGATAAATAAAATAAGTTGGGTGAAGGACAGTAGTTTGTGCAATCAACCTATTTTCAACCATGGCCTGCTCAAGACATTTTGCTGCCTGAAGTGGAAAAGCAAACGGCAGCATTTAAGTCAATGGGCAGCGTAATCCAAGGCTAATCAAGTTATTTTGGCACCTGAGGGAAAAACATATCCACACCTGCTTCTGTCTGAGAGTAAAATTACAATATTTAATACATTAAATAACTGGACAATTTTCACCCTTTCCTGACACCCAGAATCAACTGTCTGAGGGAGCCATCTTTCTCTGTCTAATAGGAGGACCAGCCCCATTTCCAATCCATGTCAAGAGAGTCATGGGTTCCAATGGCAGCTCAATAAGCTCTGATTATAGTGTTATGCGACTTCTTTACAGTTAACTTCCATGGAATGAGAATTGCTTTCTCCACAAGCCTAATAGCTATTTTGCAGTGAGCACTAAGCAATATGACAGCTTCATTTTAGAATGATGGGCAGAAAGATTACATGTGTATTTTGATATTGTATATACCAGAAGTCAAAGATGCTTTATCCCTAGGGTAATTGTGATTGTTTGTGAAAGGGGGCTGATTCTTTTCCCATCTGCCATACTTAATCAGAAAGCGGGAAATGCTATTTTGAGGCCCAGTAAAAAAGTATTTTGTGGGAGATCATATTTCATTTTAAATTACAAATGGACGTATCGGAAGATGCTTGAATTCTCATGTGATCCCTGGTGTTGAAGCGGAATGCTAATGGGGGGAAAAACACCACCCTACTATAACAACACTTGACTTTGTAGTTATCTTACAGGGAAAATGCTCATCCTTTCTCCAACCCTCATGTCATTTCATCTAGCTCCTGGAGGGAGGGGGAATTACATTACAGGAAGAACATGAAGTAAGTTTCTGAAACAGAAGAAGCGCAGGCCGCAAAGGCCCTTAATTGGAAGAAATGCAAAGAAAAATACTGGAGAAAAAGAAAAAATAATGACCAGAGTGCAAGGCATATGCCACATCCAGTGTTCAAATTCTGATCCCTTAGCTACTGGTTTTAGAAGGCTATACTTGATTTGGCTGAAAAAGTCAAGGAGTGGCTTGATTTTTATGTGAGGAGTATGGATTTCATCAAAGCACCACTGTTCAATCACTAATTGGGATTGCAGGGTGGCCCTATATACTTAGCCTGTATCTTCATCCTGTATACAGTGGTACCTCGGGTTACATACGCTTCAGGTTACATACGCTTCAGGTTACAGACTTTGCTAACCCAGAAATAGTACCTCAGGTTAAGAACTTTGCTTCAGGATGAGAACAGAAATCGTGCTCCGGCAGCGTGGCAGCAGCAGGAGGCCCCATTAGCTAAAGTGGTGCTTCAGGTTAAGAACAGTTTCAAGTTAAGAACAGACCCCCCGGAACAAATTAAGTACTTAACCCGAGGTACCACTGTATTAGCATCAGACCAGCTAATATCCAATATTTGTCTCTTACAGATAGTATGGGTTGAGGAAGGGACAGGGAATATCCTAAAATGTGGGAAACACCATGCAAATAATTCCAATTGAGATAATCAGCCAGCTAGCATCCAACCATATTGTACTTTCAATGTTTGCCTCATAATTATGATCTTTTATTGGGTGTGGGGGGCAGGTGAGTTATCACTAAATAATATCCATTTGAATTAGACTGGATTCCACATCCGACCTAATTTTTCCATGGCACAGTAGACCTCCACAATTACAAACTCTTTGTGCATGTTTCAGTGGTATAGTATGGGTATAGCCAAGGCCCCAGGCACAGAATTCGGGGGGGGGGGTGGACCAGATGCCCCCACAAAGTTCCCCATGCCTTGACTGGCTCCAGAGGCGGGGGCTTGATGAGAGAGGAGGGTGAAGAGCATCCTATGTCCTGCCCTTGCCAAGAGCACCCTCTGTGTCCTGCCCCCCCCATCTGCCAAGCTGCGAGGGCGAGGGCTGGGCAAGTGCACTCTGCCCTGGCCTGGTACACACATGCACTCGCCCCGGGCACCAACAAGCAGTGCTGTGCCACTGGTGTGTTTATGTAGTGTGGAAGCTATGAATCAGAAGGTATAAACCTTCACATGAGTTGTTGTGCAACTCTTTATGCTAGAATTAGCAATACACATACCAGTACTTTAAAGACTTCTGCCTTGGGGATGTTTACCCTGTGACATTCCGTCATGGGCAGCTTGAAGCACCCACTTGTGTTTTCCCGCAGCCCTGATCCAGAGAAAGTAAGACATGCTGAGGTCCAGCTGAATGGAATACTTTGTCCAATGGAGATTACACAGCATATTTCCAAAGTTGACATGTTCAAGTAGTACCATGATCGAATCCAGAGCTACATAATGTCCATTTGAATTAGTTACATCCATTTGAATTAATTACATTCCGTTTTGACCGAATGTAAACATGAATTGCACAGCAGAAGAGATCAAGCACAGCGAAGGGGAAGACTATGAAGAGGTCTGGAAAGAGCAAATCATAGACCGGGACATGTTGAAGAAGAATTCGTGGTGTGACTTTGTGTGGGATGAAGCTTGAATGAATCAGTGAATCTGTATTTTCCAGATAACCACAATGAAACTTTTCCTCAGTCAGTCCATTTGCAGAAATCCCGCCCCGAAAATAGCACCTCTAAGGCTGCAATCATACACTGATGATCCACAACTAAGGGCTGATAGTATATGGAGGAAGCCGTGCTGTGCCAGCAGAATGGCGGATGCAACACCACCATGAGAGAGATGCTGATGGAATGCCCCATTCAGCTCACAGAGCCATTCCTCTGCGAATGGTACATCAGCAGAATTGATGGAATGGAGCACTTGTAGGCATGATGGTGGTGGCATAGGGGAGCAGAACACTTATGCTGGACTCTACACCCCTTCAATTCATGGCCGCTGCCACAACTTTACAGTATTGTAAAGTTTGGTGCAGAAAAACTCTGTAACAGGTAAAAGGGGACAACACCAAACAGAAGCAAAAACACAAAAGACTAGCCCTCAAAATAGTCCTATATATTTTTAAAACATTGTTCTATAAAATTGTAAAATAGTGAAGAACTTTTTAGGGGTCACATGGGTACAGTTTTCTTATTAAATTCCAGGCAGGCTCTGGTGACATCTGGGACAGTGGTACCCTGGGTTAAGAACTTAATTCGTTCTGGAGGTCCGTTCTTAACCTGAAACTGTTCTTAACCTGAGGTAACACTTTAGCTAATAGGGCCTCCCGCTGCCACCATGCCGCCGCTGCGCGATTTCTATTCTCATCCTGAAGCAAAGTTCTTAACCCGAGGTACTACTTCCAGGTTAGTGGAGTCTGTAACCTGAAGTGTCTGTAACCGGAAGCGACTGTAACCCAAGGTACCACTGTACTCAGGACTGTCATGGAATTCTACTCAGTATTGATCCAGAGCAGATTCCAGCATATAGTTAGCAAAGTAAAAACTTAAACTTAAGTTGCAGTATCTCCCCAAAATAGACCAGAGGCAATTGTATTTCATCCAGCAGAGCATTACCGCTACTGAAGGCAAAGGAGCATAATGGTCACAAATCCAATACATTCAAGATTGGCACTGTCTATAAGAAATCCAGTTGCAGCAGACTTAACTTAAACTTACAATAACTTATAATAAGTCTATTATCAGGTTAATGAAATGTTTAAAAAAGAACTAAAAGAAAAAGGTTATGTTGAAAAAGAATCGAACTTTCAAATAGAGATATTGAATAATGAATTTAAAATTTTATCGAAGATGTATAAATTGCTGCTAGAATGGTATACTAAAGATGAAGAAATTAAATCGGTTATGATTCATTGGGCTAGAGATTTTGGATATAATATACAGTTATATGAATGGATAAAACTATGGAACGAAAGGTTAAAATTTACGGCCTGTACTGCGTTAAAAGAAAATGTTATGAAAGTGGTATATAGATGGTATATAACACCAGTGAAGTTAGCAAGAATGTATAAAGTGTGCAATAAATGTTGGAAATGTAAAGAAAAGGAAGGGACTTTTTATCATATGTGGTGGGAATGTAAGAAGGTGAAAGGCTTCTGGGAAATGATATATAATGAATTGAAAAAAATGTTGAAATATACATTTGTTAAGAAACCAGAGGCATTTTTGTTAGGAATGGTAGGAAATGAAATAAATAGAAAAGATTATAAGCTTTTTTTATACGCAGTAACAGCGGCAAGAATACTGCTAGCCCAAAAATGGAAACAAGAAGAATTACCGTCCATGGAAGAATGGAGAATGAAGTTAATGGAATACGCAGAAATTGATAAACTAACAGGAAGGATCCGAGGCCTACGAGACCACAGATTCACTGAAGACTGGAGTAAATTTGTAGACTATTTGGAAAGTATTTGCGATGAACAATTAACGTTTGTAGGTTTGCAAGAGGCTCTGTGAAAATAATATTAGAAATATTGTAAAAAAGGGAATAAGAGGGAGGAGGTTTTTAATAAAAGGCAATATTAGATTAAGAAATGTGGAAGAAGGACTAAAACGGAGGATTTGCAGAAGAGCTGAGGGAACTCCAAAAAATGTATTTGTGAAAAATTGTGTTATGTGTTTTTATATTTTTGTATTGTAAAATGAATAAAAAATAATTCCCAAAAAAAAGGAAGACAGGAGACGGATGTGATGTTACTGGTTTCCTGTTCCTTTGTTGTTCAGTTGCTCTCTGCTTTCACAGAGAGAGGATGTTTCTTTTCTGTCTGCGTAACTAGAATTAAAACTCTTTGCAATGTAGCTCATATTTTCTCGTCCTTCCCTGCTGCTGGATACTCTGTGTAATGAGGGAACGTGCCTGGAGCCTTATCAGAGGCCCAGGACGTTAATCATCATTGGAGGACTCGACCGGAGGATGAGCTTTTCCAGTGATGTGGGTATGGTAGGAGGGAGAGGAGCCAGCCGTTGAAGCTGTGCTGTCACTGCGTTCAGCTCCACACCCAGCTCCTCCCGACATCCTGACATTGTGTGCATCGACAGCCCCCAATTGCCCTCGCAAGCTGGCACCTCTGGGTGTAAACTCCATTGAGCGCAGCAAATTTCACTTCCAAGTAAACATGCAGAGAATTGACCTGCTCTTAGAACACTACCCAGTATAATTGAACCCAAGTTCTCATTTACATTAACTTCTCTAGTCATCGGGATGTGGTTTGTATCTATTGCCAATATTAAGAATTCATAACAGCGGTGTCTGGGCCCTGAAGAAGAGAAGCCAGAAAGGGAACATGAAAGGGAAACATCAAGCAGAAAGAACAGAGCAAACGAACCTGAAAAATTATAATGGTCTGAATCCATACCCCAATTACAAGGATCATTTAAACGTCTCTAGGACCCAGTATTCAATATCTCGAGATAATTAACACCAAAGAGAAAGCAAATAGCTATGGTCTGTTTCTCTTTCCTTTTATGGTCCAGCAGAGTCTGCTTAATTGGCTTGACGCAGTGTGTTCCGTCTGGAGATTTCTCTCTCTTTCTGGATAGTATTAGCAAAACTTCACAAAGCTCCCATACATAGATTCATTGAAGATAATCAAGGCACATGTAGAAATATCACTCACATTCCAATAGGGAAAGAAGTGTGTCTCATAAACAATCACCCAGCTAGAGAAGCTTGGAGATGCACACTGGGCCAAGGGGTTTTATTTTTATTATTTCTTGAGGAGGCTTTAAGAAATAAGCAGAAGAGGAGCGATGAAGCATTGAAATGATATAGTGAGATAATAGTGACCAATTTAGCAGCCATAATGGAATAAGGAACAGCAGCAGCAACTGATAATGTCTCCCCTAAGGAATGTCACCAGAGAAAATTCATGACAGATAATAACAACTCGTGGTGTTTAACTCTTAAGCTTCACATCCACAAACAAGAGCGACAATACTGATGGAATACATCAAGTGATGTAAGAGGCTGATCATAGAATCATAGAATCATAGAATCATAGAGTTGGAAGAGACCACAAGGGCCATCGAGTCCAACCCCCTGCCAAGCAGGAACACCATCAGAGCACTCCTGACATATGGTTGTCAAGCCTCTGCTTAAAGACCTCCAAAGAAGGAGACTCCACCACACTCCTTGGCAGCAAATTCCACTGTCGAACAGCTCTTACTGTCAGGAAGTTCTTCCTAATGTTTAGGTGGAATCTTCTTTCTTGTAGTTTGGATCCATTGCTCCGTGTCCGCTTCTCTGGAGCAGCAGAAAACAACCTTTCTCCCTCCTCTATGTGACATCCTTTTATATATTTGAACATGGCTATCATATCACCCCTTAACCTCCTCTTCTCCAGGCTAAACATGCCCAGCTCCCTTAGCCGTTCCTCATAAGGCATCGTTCCCAGGCCTTTGACCATTTTGGTTGCCCTCCTCTGGACACGTTCCAGTTTGTCAATGTCCTTCTTGAACTGTGGTGCCCAGAACTGGACACAGTACTCCAGGTGAGGTCTGACCAGAGCAGAATACAGTGGCACTATTACTTCCCTTGATCTAGATGCTATACTCCTATTGATGCAGCCCAGAATTGCTTTGGCTTTTTTAGCTGCCGCGTCACACTGTTGGCTCATGTCAAGTTTGTGGTCAACCAAGACTCCTAGATCCTTTTCACATGTACTGCTCTCAAGCCAGGTGTCCCCCATCTTGTATTTGTGCCTCTCATTTTTTTTGCCCAAGTGCAATACTTTACATTTCTCCCTGTTAAAATTTCTCCCTGATGTGACCAGCAAATTTCTCTGCAGACTTTATCACTTTCACTGATTATGTGACCGAAAGCTATGTAAACTGAATTAACTCCACAATGGTATTACAACATTAAATGTGATTTTTGCCTCAGAGCATCACATGTTGCTATATAAGCAAGCAACTTATTTCATGAATGGAACCTTTTGTTTCATTCTTAGCTGTAAAGGCATGGATCATTTCATGAACAGCGTTGTCTGCAATCACTCTGCACTTCTCCACACATTGGCCAGGGTTCCAAAGGGAAGTGCACAGAACACAGAGGTTTCTGCCTGAGAGAATTTCCTGTCTCCTTACAGCTACCTATCAGGGTTAATCAGCTGTGCTGTTTATGTTTTGGTTTTAGTTTATTTGTTATTTTGTTTTCCCTCCTTTGCATTCATAGTACTTAAACTTTATTTTTCTTAAATGTCAACAAGTACAGTGGTACCTCAGTTTAATAACTTAATTCGTTCTGGAGATCTGTTCTTAACCTGAAACTGTTCTTAACCTGAGGTGCCACTTTAGCTAATGGGGCCTCCTGCTGCCGCCACAGCATGATTTCTGTTCTCATCCTGAAACAAAATTATTAACCCGAGGTACTATTTCTGGGTTAGCAGAGTCTGTAATCTGAAGCGTCAGTACCACTGTATAATGCCTGAATAAAACAACTAAAGCCAGATATGTGTAGAAGAATCATTCATAGAAAGTTGGTGCCCCCATGTGGAGGCCAGACACACAACCCCATGGTACAATTACAGAGCCCCTATCCCCTGCAAGGGCTACTGTGAGCCTGTAAATCAGGATGAATAACCTTTTTCAGATTCAGGGCCAGGTTCCTTTCTCTACAACCTGGCAGTGGGCAGGGCAAGACAAATGTACATTTTGCCTTTACAGGAACTTGGGATCTCATTGATTACGATATACTTACTTGTATGAGCAGAAATTCATACCTATCCATAACCAGTAAAGTTCCCTTCTAAAAACTTCTGCTGTGGCTACTCTGAAGGGTTGGTTGGTTGGTTGGTTGGTTGGTTGGTTGGTTTCCCACCTCCTTCTCTATCACAGAGCTGCTCTGTTGTAGCATTTGATGTTTGCAGTAATGTAAAAGGTTCCTGCTCGGCATAGTTCATAGCTTCTCTGAGTTATTCTTGAGAGTCCCATGGACTGCAAGAAGATCAAACCTATCCATTCTTAAGGAAATCAGCCCTGAGTGCTCACTGGAAGGACAGGTCCTGAAGCTGAGACTCCAATACTTTGGCCACCCCATGAGAAGACTCCCTGGAAAAGACCCTGATGTTGGGAAAGATTGAGGGCACAAGGAGAAGGGGACGATAGAGGATGAGACGGTTGGATAGTATTCTCGAAGCTACCAACATGAGTTTGAGCAAACTGCGGGAGGCCGTGGAAGACAGGAGTGCCGGGCGTGCTCTGGTCCATGGGGTCACGAAGAGTCGGGCACGACTAAACGACTAAACAACAACAACAACAAAATGGTTTCTGCAATTGTTTGATCAAAACTTACGAGATATGGTCTACTTTCCTTAGTGGTTGATCAACTGGGTGGAATTCAACATCACACTCTTACAAATGTTTCATCTCTGCAAGTTAATCAGCTTGTCAGGTGGAATGATTCCCTCTCCCCCTGGCAAACTGTCCTGGGGGGCGTTCTCCCACCCTGCAAAGTCAATTTCAGAGGCATGGGAGGACAGAGGGGAGGAAGTGCCATTGCGCAAGTGGAAACTCTTGTGCACGACTTCCATTGGTGGAGCTTGTTAGGTGAATCCCACCCATTATTCCCCCCAAATTATTCCACTTTCTCTTGGAAATGATTGTGTAATCTTCAACTGCTTACTGAGGAAAAGACCCCTAATCTTTTTCACAAGCTTTTTCATCCACTTGTTGCATGGACATCTATGACCTTGAGATCCTTTCTTGTTTAGCTGGCTATGTCCATACACAATTGTTGGTCCAAAAGAGGCTGGAGAAACTCCCATATGTGGGAAAGTTACCTCATTTGGGACTTTTTAGTTTAGAGAAAAGGTACGTAAGAGGTGACATGGCAGAAGTGTATAAAATAATACATGGGAGGAGAAAGCAGATAGAGATAAGTTTTTCTTCCTCACTCAGAACACTAGAACTGGTGGATATCCAACGAAGCTGAATGTTGAAAGATTCAGGAAAGATAAAATAAACTAGTTCTTCACCTCATAGTTAAACTATGGAATTTGCACTCACAAGACACAGTGCTGGCCATCAATTTGGATGGCTTTAAAAGATAACTGGACAAATTCACAGAGGTATAGGCTATCTATGGCTACTAACCACAATGGTTTTGGTCTAGCTCCACAGTCAGAGGCCAGTTGCTGGGAACTGCATAAGGAGTGAGTGCTGTTGTCCTCAGGCACTGCTTGTGGGCCTCCCATTGGCATCTGGTTGGCCACTGTGAAAACACGATGCTGGGAAGATGAGCCACTGCTCTGATCCAGCACAACTTTTCTTATGCTCTTAATAAAGAATTTTGGGGAAAGATAACTGCTTTTCTCATTAATTGACGGTAATAAACTGATCACAAAACAGGCAGTTAAGCCTAACAATTAATGCTGACACAACAGAGCATGAAACACAATCACTAGATGATGGCAACTTAAGGCTGCTTTATATATACTGTATATATACACACACACACACACACACCACTGTGGATTTTTATTCGTGTTTACAGGAAGGCACACGTTATGACAATTCACAAGACTTTGTATCAAGAACACAAACTTATTTTTAAAAAACAATACAAAAAAGACAAACATTCATAAGACGCTTTCGCAGCTCCTCTATAACCCAATGGAAGTTTCTCTGCTTAATTTAATGGAATGTGAATTATAGCCTTGACCAGCTTTTGCACAGAGGTGTGTTCTTAGAATTTCAGTATATTCACCTAAAACAGGCCCCCTTTACCAGAAAAGTCATTACTGGGGGAAGGGAACACAGAAGAGGTAGCCCATTTAGTACCCTCCACAAGCTGGGGGCAACCCAGTCAAGTGGTACAAATAATAAAATTGTTATCAGTATCATCATTATTCAAACAGCCATCAGCCCTAGCCAGCATGGCCAATAGTCAGGGATACTAGGAGTTGTCCAGCTACATCTGAAGGGCACATGCCAGGTATCCCTGGCACACAGGTCAATTATGTATTGCTACTAGACTTTAACCCACATGGGTGGCGCTGTGGGTTAAACCACAGAGCCTAGGACTTGCCAATCAGAAGGTCAGCAGTTCAAATCCCCATAACGGGGTGAACTCCCGTTGCTCGGTCCCTGCTCCTGCCAACCTAGCAATTCGAAAGCACGTCAAAGTGCAAGTAGATAAATAGGTACCACTCCGGTGGGAAGGTAAACAGCATTTCCGTGCGCTGCTCTGGTTTGCCAGAAGTGGCTTAGTCATGCTGGCCACATGACCAGGAAGCTGTACACCGGCTCCCTCGGCCAATAAAGCGAGATGAGCGCCACAACCCCAGAGTCGATCACAACTGGACCTAATGGTCAGGGGTCCCTTTACTTTACCTTACTCTCTCCTCTGCCTATATAGTCCCATGGTGGATTTTATGATGATCCTTGAGTATGATGGGAACTGGGCATTTGACATATAGAGTATCATAAAACAGCTAGCATATTCAATAACACAAAAGCTGCCTGATTGTGTTTATGAAACACTACAGGATGGTAGTTTAAAGTCATTGTAAGCTCTGCAGAGTAGATGATTGATGTTCTGGCTTAATGTGTCTTTTAGAATAATTATTAAATAAGGATTTCTGTTCTTTTCACCATCAGTGATGAAGGTCAGTAGCCTTTAATCTTGTTATAAGTGTTATCCTTTCAGTTCAGTGTTTCCAGAAAGACCAAAAACATAAATCACAAGAGAGTACAAATTTCATTTGCAAAACAAAAGAAACGAAGTTGGGTGGTGGGAGGAGATGGATGAATACCAAGTTACTGCTGTATGATGCATTTGTAGTCTTGTTTATGTTGCGATCTAAAGAGATGCCTGCCACTCAGCCACTCTCATGGACACACTCCCAAGGAGAAAGGCTATTTATGGGCTGACAATTTATGGGCTATTTATGGCAAATAAGAAAAAGACAAAGAACATGACAGGCATTTTAAAACACAGGTTGCAGTTCACCACTAAAACACATTCAGTTTTGCTACGTTGCATGGCCATTATTGGTTGACTCCACGACTTGTCCAGTCTCCAAGCACAGCTGCCTTTTCAACCAGATTGCCTTTCTCTAAAGAGCATAGTCTTATTATGTTCCAGGACAAGTGATATGGCATTCCTGTCCTAATGCCTAGTGGCACAGGGGAGTCCATCTCAACTGAGCAAATCATTGACACCATGTCTTTTGTAGATTAGCAGCACACTGAAAGTAAACAAGACATATCAGGTTGGTCACTCTGCAAACTTCAGGTTAGATTTCTAGAGAAAGAGAGAGAGAGACAGTGAATGAATGAGTGTGCTTTGCATCTTCATAGGAGCCAACCCCTAGGGGCCAGGGTCCCTTTGCTCCCCAAATAAAATACTTGAGGAGGCCATGGCCACCCAAAGTTGATGGGCATTGCCATTCAAATGGTGTGCATGTGTATCATCTTGTCATCAATTATGCAGGGTGGGGCTTACCATACCCCCCCCCATGCCTCTCCCTTTCTCTCTGCTAAATCAGGGCTGAATCAGTAATGTTTGACAGGCTAGAATGAATTTAATCCCCTCAATAGAGAGACCAAGAGCTTACCCACACTTCCTCTCATCCCAGTGAGAGCCAGTGTGGTGTAGTGGTTAAGAGCAGTAGACTCGTAATCTGATGAACCGGGTTCGTGTCTCCGCTCCTCCACATGCAGCTGCTGGGTGACCTTGGGCTAGTCACACTTCTCTGAAGTCTCTCAGCCTCACTCACCTCACAGAGTGTTTGCTGTGGGGGAGGAAGGGAAAGGAGAATGTTAGCCGCTTTGAGACTGCTTTGGGTAGTGATAAAGTGGGATATCAAATCCAAACTCATCATCCCATTGCTTTCCCCCTAAGGAAAACCACTCTTTAGCACTCAATCAAACAGTGCTTCATGTATTTACTCAGGTTGCTATTTGTTCCGATTTGTTACTAAAGAGCGGGTTTTCCCTTGGAAAGGAGCAGAGCAAGGTGGAAACCGCTTGAACTCATGCCTAGAAAGCACAAATCAAGCAGAAAACCATTCAGTCATGTGCTTTCTAGGCATGGCACAAGTGCGGACAAGCCCCACATGCACTGCTTTGACAGAGCAATTGAGGCGGCTGGGGCCACACAACGTCAGCAACTTCAGTCTCCCAAATACAGTGGTACCTCAGGTTAAGAACTTAATTCATTCTGGAGGTCCGTTCTTAACCTGAAACTGTTCTTAACCTGAGGTACCACTTTAGCAAATGGGGCCTCCCACTGCCGCTGCACCACTGCTGCACGATTTCTGTTCTCATCCTGAAGCAAAGTTCTTAACCCGAGGTACTATTTCTGGGTTAGCGGAGTCTGTAACCCGAAGCGTCCGTAACCCGAGGTACCACTGTACATATAATTAGTCTGAAACTGTTGACTGGTTCTCCAGCTCAGCTTTCAGAAATAAAGATTGCAATCCCTCTGTCACCCTTTAATCAAGTGTAATACACCTGGCTTTCTTTAACCACCTCAACTATAAATACAATAGGGCAGGTAAAATGGGTACTATATAACATCAAGTATGATCCCGTGGATCCTTTACAGCCAGCCCCAAGGTAGCCATATGGGAATGGTTTGCAAAATCCCTCATTGAAATTGCTATTCCTTCAATTGTTGTTGTTTCCAGTAGCAAGAAGTGGTTGATCAGAAAGTAAAAAAGAAACAAGAAGCCTTGAATAAGATATTATAATATTAGTATTGTTCTGTGAGGCGCCATCAGGATCCTGCTAGGCAACTTGGGCATGATCTAAAATTAAATCAATTCACCAAAATTTATCTTGAGAAAATGGGAATTAGATCTGATAACTAGCTGGGTCCCTAACAACACTCATG
Source organism: Podarcis pityusensis (assembly GCF_964106645.2). Taxonomy (NCBI): domain Eukaryota; kingdom Metazoa; phylum Chordata; class Lepidosauria; order Squamata; family Lacertidae; genus Podarcis; species Podarcis pityusensis. The sequence continues at coordinate 48,830,094 of NC_138034.1, read as the reverse complement.
CTTTTCTAAATCTTGTCATCATATTCCATTTATTTGTCAGTTAGCCAAGCCCCCTTATCCCTTTTGTTTTTATCTCTTTTCCCTATATTTGATCAATATTGTTCTAGTAATTAGCAGCTGATAACAGCACATAGCATCTCCTAGGCAAAAGCATTAAAACTGAACAGTGAATTCAACTGAACCTTCCATTACCCAGAACAGCCCAGAAACACGGGGGCATCTATTCAGGTTGGCAGTCATTTTGCTTTTTACGGTCTAGTTGGCCATAAACCATCACAACTTATACTTTAGGTATCTTTTGATTCATTATTTCCACAATAAAGAACTGTGGTTAGGTCTGGTCAGCAGCCTTGAAGGTCTGAAATAGCGACATATTTGGGGATTCCCTCAGATTTAAATACTTCATTTGCATCATTCATATGGCTACCTCTGGTCCAAAATTGGCCTACTGGCCTACTCAGAGCTATTTTTCTAGAAAAAGAAGTGCCGGAACTCAGCATGAACACCTCTTAGAATAGCAATGGCACCCACCTGAAAGGTGCCAGAACTGAGTTCCAGTTGAAAAAAAAGCCCTGGGCCTACTTAACTGTCTATATTACTTATGATTGCTTGGGTCCAGCCAAACAAAGCTCTGTTATGTTTTTAAGAGGTACCCTATGATGTTGTATCACTTTCCATTTTAGAGATTTCTCAGTGAATTGCTGGAGGCCAGTCGGTGAATCCATTGCAGAGCTGGCATTGAAAACCAGGTTTTCCACATTCAAGGTTACGAGCCTGTTCACTGGTCAACAGTGTATCTCTGCTCATATATGTTTTAAGTTACCCTAGATGCACCAGACAGGTTTTGGATGCACTATAGCAGGAGTGCCCAAGAGGGCCAGATTTGATGAAATGAACATGCATGAGGGCCGACCAAGGTTGTTGTTTTTTAGGATTTTACCCTAGGACATATACTACCACAGGGACCAGATTGAATCGACCCCTGAAACGATAGGAATCACACATTTAGGAAAGCAGGATATTTCTTACAATGTTGTCTAGATAACATTTGCACCTCAGTAATTACATGCCAAACCCAAGTGCAGCTATCATCACCAGGTCTCAAACTTTATGGAAGAAATGGGTCACCCAATCCTCTCTTGATAGCTGGTGCTGAAAATTGTGGTGGGATGCACAGGGAAAATTTGGGAAGAATTGGGTAACTGATTTCTTCTATAAGGCTTGACACTTGATGAGAGCTGCTGAGTTACTTACAAATTACCGAGGTGCAAATTGTGATTGTCAGAATGCAGCCACTGAGCTCATTATCCAAACTTGGCTACAAGCTTCCTTACACAAGATTAACAGTCCAGTCATAACTTTCAAAGATTAAGAGTGGTCAAGAGCCATTTGCAGCATACAGATGAAACCACTTAACCATGCATGCAATTTTTTCTCTCCCAAACAACTGTTAGCCTCCGACCTGTTACGTCTGCTCCTCTCCAAACTGCAGACAGACGCAAGAAATCCCTACACACCCTCTGAAAATTATCTCGATTCAAATCCACAGACTCTGCAGTTCTGAGCTTCTTTACAAGGGCACCCACGAAACAAAAAAACACAGCAACAACAGTCAGAGACATGAAGAACTTCTGAAATACAAATAAAAAAAATAAAAAATCAGATGTTCTTTGGGCCTCACTTGTGTTGGTGCAGCTTTTTGTGGGTGGGCTATAATGATTCTGTAGTGAAGTGGAAAGAAGTTCAGAGGCTGAACCCTTTAGCCAAGCTCAAAGTTAATCATGTCTAATAGTGACAGGAAGCTGTAATCTTTTCAACTTTTCTAATGAGAAAAGCAGTGTAGCAGAGTGCTTCCATATTTGATGAAAACTCTTCTAAGTTTGGCATTGGTGTGCTCATCTCCTGGCTATGAGCAAGGTCACAGCTGTACAGCAGGAATGATTAACCACCAGGTCAGGGATCTGATCTAGCCACCCCCAAGCATTTTTTTCCTTTTCTCCTGCCAAGACCCCATCAATTTTGGTGGCAGCATCAAAGACTGAAATATAAAAGATACTAGAGTGGGCAGAGCCCACTGTGATGATAGGGATACATATTAGCCCTCCCCAGTCATCACTACATGGAGAGGAAATAATGCTCAAAGGGGGTCTTGTCTACATTCATGTGTGTTCTGTGTGGTGGATGTTCACGCAAGAGGTGCGCATGAGAGTGCGCATGAGGCCCCACCACTGTATGCAACCACCTGCAGCTCAGGGTTGGCTAAGGATCACATATGCTAGCCGTCCGTGCTATACTGGATTAAGGAAATGAATGATAAGATGGCATGTGTGCTGTGACAGGAAAGCTAAACAGATGAACATGTTGCAAAGGAACATGCAAGCGACCCATTTTGACCTACGCTATCATGAAGTGCACCTCAGGGTCAAGCCAATGCAGAAAGTAGTCACATCATTGAAGTATTGCATGTATGGATGATGCCACAAAAACGAAACAGTTAAAACTAGGAATGGATGGAAAACAGAACAAAAGAGATGAGGAATTGTTAGGTTTTTAATTGGTGAGCAGTATGATTTAGAGAATGCAGCAATGGAAACATTTAGTCAATGCAATCTACTTTTGAGTGTTTAAAACACCTCACATACATTACTTATGTAGTCTGTTCAGAATTTTCCCTGCCACTTTCCCAGCTGTTATGTCAAATAGTTTTCTCAGTCAGGTCAATCACTTTACTTAAATTGTGACTTGATTCAGAATTATCTTTGCCAAGAGATTTGCTAGGCCAGAAAAGAGATAAGTTACGAAAGCCAATTTAAATGATGTAACTAAAGAATGGCTCTAGCATACCGATGGAACTGGTATACAGATTTCTACTGCTGCCGGTAAACTTAAAAAACAAATTGCACAGCAACTTTTTTTTTTAGGTAGGATGCTACTTGCCCCATTTCACAGGTAGGAAACTGACATGAGGAAGCAAGTTCTGTTGTGACGGCCGATGGTTCCACCAACAACTTGACTTGGGAGAGCATGTAACATGCCTTTGAAGGATCAGCCTTCCCCATATCTAAGCACTGCTCAGCAAGGGTGCCAACTCAAATAAAATAGGGGGGGGAGGTAAGCCCCACCCCACATAATTGATCACATGACGTGCTGCACGCACACTATTTGAATGGCAATGCCCATCAACTTTGGGGGGGCAGCCCCCTCAAATATTTTATTGGGGCACGAAGCCCCCTCAGCCCCAACGAGTTGGCTCCTATGCCACTATGTCAGTAACCCACTGCAGACGTTGCTGGACTCCAACTCCCATCAGCCTATGCCAGTACAGTGGTACCTCGGGTTAAGAACTTAATTCGTTCTGGAGGTCTGTTCTTAACCTGAAGTACCACTTTAGCTAATGGGGCCTCCCACTGCGCGATTTCTGTTCTCATCTTGAAGCAAAGTTATTAACCCGAGGTACAATTTCTGGGTTAGCGGAGTCTGTAACCTGAAGCATCTGTAACCCGAGGTACCACTGTATAGCCAATGTGCATGGAGGATGGGAGCCGGGAGACAGGCTTGGCCGCAGGCCCACAGAATTGTGGAGTTGGAAGGGACCCTGAGGGTCATCTAGTCCAACCCCCTGCAATGCAGGAATCTAGGGCTCGAAGCCACGACCCTGAGACTAAAAATCCCATGCTCTGCGGACTGAGCTATCATTTGCCATTTAGGTTCTGCTTTAAAATTTAAATAAATAGATGAAACCCTGAAACCCACCTGTGTCTTGGCTCCGTATCTCCCCACCGGTGGGATGGAGGGGGGGTGGATACCAGGCGGTGGCGTCGTGGCCTGAGCGGTCCTCCGCAGCGCCCCCTAGAGCCGGAGCGGCGCAGCGGCCCTTTCCCCCCGGCGCGGGGCTCGCTCACAGGGCTTGCTCTCGGAAGAAGCCCCAGGGCTCGCGCAAGGAGTGTCTCCCGGGCTGGCCGCCCGCCGTGCTGGCCACGGAGTTCTTGAGCTGCTTGATGACCCCGAAGAGCAGCAGGAAGAGCAGGAAGAGCAAGAGGAAGAAAAGCGCCAGGTAGAGGAGCAAGTTGAATTCCCACTCCATGCTGCTGCCGCTGCTGCTCCTCGCCTACAGGTTCCCATCAGTCACTAACTGCCCTGCTCCGGACTCCGGGGAGGCGGCGTGTGTGTGTGTGTGTGTGTGTGTGTGTGTGTGTGTGTGTGTGTGTCTGTGTCTGTGTGTCTGTGTGTGTGTCTGTGTTTGTTTGTGTGTTTTGGTGGCGGGATCGGGACATTCAGCCGCCCTGGCAAGCGCCGTCGCCTCGCCGATTCGCTGCTCCTGGCCACATCATGTCCCTTGGCAAGGTCGGGACCGTCCGAAGAAGAATCCGGTCTGGGTCCGGGGGCAGCGGCGGCTGCTCGGAAGGGAATTCCCCCGGGAGAGAGCGAGAGAGCGGCCGGTTTCCACCGCCGCCCCGACAGCAGAAGCCAAAGCAAGCAGGCGAACGAGGAACATCAGACTTGGAGGCGAGAGGAATCTTGGAGTCTCCAAAACGGTGGCGCGAAGAGCTGCCCGGGGAAGAGAGAGGGAAGGAGGGGAGCAGGGCGACCTCTAGGAAGGGAGGGAGGGAGGGAAGCTGGTTCCTGAATGAAGTGCAAAGGAACAAAAGGCCTGAGCCCCGGGAGCTAACAGAGCCAAGGGAGGGTGACGATTTCTGCCTCCGAATGAGGCCGTTTCAATTACAGGGAGAAAAGAAATCATCGCGCCATTGTTGTCCCTGGCCTGGTCTGCGTCGAAGGTGGCGCTGAAGTTTTTGCCCACCGGATAAACTCGTCTGGGGGGGAAAGAAAAGTCATCCCAACATATACAGCTGCAGAGCTCGCGTTGCATAGCACTGCAAGGGGAGGAACAGGGTGTGCGTCCTTGAGATCAGGCAGCACACTCTTCATGACCTTTTGGGAATCTTGCAGCCCAGGGCTGTTCATGGGCGTGGTCGGGGGGGGGCAGGTGCCCTCCAATCAAGTAAATGAATAATAATACTTAACTAACTTACCAATTAAGGGATGCGGGTGGCGCTGTGGGTTAAACCACAGAGCCTAGGACTTGCTGATCAGAAGGTCAGCTGTTCGAATCCCCGCGACGGGGTGAGCTCCTGTTGTTTGGTCCCAGCTTCTGCCAACCTAGCAGTTCGAAAGCACGTCAAAGGGCAAGTAGATAAATAGGTACCGCTCCGGCGGGAAGGTAAACGGCGTTTCCGTGCACTGCTCTGGTTCACCAGAAGTGGCTTAGTCATACTGGCCACATGACCCGGAAGCTGTACGCCGGCTCCCTCGGCCAATAAAGCGAGATGAGCAACGCAACCCCAGTGTCGGTCACGACTGGACCTAATGGTCAGGAGTCCCTTTATCTTTACCTTTAACTTACCAATTGGGTCATAGATAACTCGGTTCTGCCCCAACCCTCACATAAAGCCTCCCCCCCCCCCCCCCGGCAATAAATCCTGGCTATGCCCATGGTCCTGTTTGATTTCACAAGGAAGCTCTGCTAAGCACAATGGGGGTCACTTGCTTCCAAGGAAATGTGTGTGATAGTGCATCTTTTGACCACTGTTTGGTACTCACAATTAGAGTGGTTAAGAGGCAGGTTCCTCATGCTTTGGATGCGTTCTTTACCAAGAAATTGAAGCTCAGTGCAGATAAGACTGGGGAACTGTTAGTGGGTGATGGATGGAACTGTTGGCTGATGGATGGAAGGTTGCTCTCCCTCTGAAGCAGCAGGTACGCAGCTGGGGGGGTGACTCCTGGATGCTTTGCTGTCACTTGAATCCCTCAGGTGGCCTCAGTGGCACGGAGTGGCTTCCATCAGCTTCGGCTGGTGGCCCAGCTGTGCCCCTATCTGGACAGTTATAGCCTAACATCTGGCAGTCTCTAGGTTAGGGCAGTAACTGGAAAGTGTGGGAAAACACCTGATTCAATGTTGTCTAGCTCCTCTGCAAACAAATGAAAATGAATGCACAATTTAAAAAATGTCACATAGGACACTTTCACCACAAAGGGTAAGGCCAGATTTAAACATCATGCAGGGGTCCCATATGCTCGGCAGCACATATTGTCTGAATCACTAACATCTGTGCCTACAACATTAGCATGGCAGGGATCTGTGGTCCAGGAGTCCATCACTCTGGTGCTAATTTGACAATGATGACAATGATTTATTACATTTATATACCACACATTCTTCCAAGGAGCTCCAGTTGGAGTACATGGTTCTCCCCTCCCCATTTTATCCTCGCAACAACCCTGTGATGTAAATTAAGCTAAAAGTCAGTGACTCACCCAAAGTCACCCAGTGAGCTTCATGGCTGAATGAGGAGTCAGACCCTGGTCTCCCAAGTCATAGTTCAGCGCTCTTATTACTCCACACTGTTGCATGACTCAGCAACACAATGCGTGTGCTACTGAACTCTGCATTGTAAGAACATTAGAAGGATCAGGCCAATAGGCCATTCAGTTCAGAATCCTGTTTCACACGGTGGTCTATTAGCTGTCCCTGGGAAGCCCCCAATCATGTCAGAGGCTGATCTGTTAGTTCAAATGGGGCAATGCCCCATCAACCTCAGTCTGCCCTCAACAGCCTCTGCCTGCTTACTTACAACCAGTCCAGTGGGTGGCCTTGGCTGTCAGCTTCCTCCTCCTTAGCCTGAGTTGATTGGCAGGATGATGGATTGGGATAAAACTAGAATGAGTTGGCTTTGCTTGTCATTGATTATGGCTGTTCCTGCTGTTAGCTCCACCTACCACTGACACCCCTGCTTTCTGCACCACCATTCCCAAGGGGCACCAAACACCACTGTCTAGAACTAAGGTACGTATATATTGTATTCATATATGTTTAATGTTTCAGGTCATCAAAGTGCATCTGCAGACTTGGCTTCAGCTGTGTGTGCATTTTCAGCTGCGATATTCAGATAACCGGCAGAGGGCCTTCTTGGTAGTGGTACCCGCCCTGTGGAATGCCCTCCCATCAGATGTCAAGGAAATAAACAACTGTCTGGCTTTTCTAAAACATCTGAAGGCAGCCCTGTTTAGGGAAGTTTTTAATGTTTGATGTATTTATCATGTTTTTAATATTCTATTGGGAGCCGCCCAGAGTGGCTGGGGAAACCCAGCCAGATGGGTGGGATATAAATATATTATTATTATTATTATTATTATTATTATTATTATTATTATTACACTTCTTCAGGTGTGGCATTGTTTTTGCTCTCCCTGGAGCTAAACCTCTCACTGGTGTTAATACTTGTTCCTTTTCATCCTTTTCACCTAGTAATTTGCGCTTTAGGAAGCTGTGCCTCTTAAGATCCTGCAGTGGAAGTAACATAGCTAAGGCAAGGTGAGAAAGGAAATATGAAGCCTCTTGCATCCTACTTCCCTTCCTTTATATATTCCTTTATATATTCTCTGTTCCCGATGCTGACCTGCACAACCTACCATTCTCTCCCCAGGTGGCTCTCCAGCAAAACTAGCTCTTGCTGAGAGCTGTAAGTCAGGGAATGCACGAACACAATAGATGATGCAAGTAAAAATGGCTTCTTAACCAGAGCCCAAGGACAACAAAACGTATCAGCTAAGCCTGCCTAAATGAAAACATGCTCAATTAATGAACAGTTTAATGGCTTGATCGTAAAACATGAATGGATAGTTTGATCAATAAAGACAACACAGTCTCAGCTGTGCCCCATTTCTAAAAGGAAACACAGAACCTGGGTAAGCATGCCTGGAACCCCTGTGATCTTGCATCGCTCGGAGATTGGGCTGGCATGTAACAATATCAATTTCAAGGCAGGGTGCCATCCAGCCCCTTTTTGAATACTGTACTGGGAACTTAAAATAGACCGTGTAGGCCATCCCATTTCCCATGTGGAGACAGACTAGAGTAGTGCTGAGGCAACTGTTATTAAGGAGTTTTCAGGAGACATTACCATGGAGCTAGACAAGTTCTGAATCCTAACCTAATTTATTCAGCTTAAAAATCAATAGTGCAGTAGGTGCCAGTAACTCATTGACTTTCCTGTGCAAACAGATCATCCTTGCTGTATCAGGGTGATAAGCTGTATCTTAATTCAGTTCACTAAATAAATGGAAGCAATTTCACTTGTCTGATTATCTCTTTTTCCGTGAAAAAGCACCTGCTCATTCTGACTTTATAATCAATATGTATGAAAGAGTTATATGAACATATAGATTCAGCTTTAAATTGAAAGTTTTTCACAGTCATCAGCAACAGTTGGCAGTCATATGAACATTTTTCAATGACCACAGTGAATATTTCTTCCCCCATTTCTGTTTTCCTGCAGGAGGCCATCCTGAAACTCTTACTGGTGTACAGGTTGTCTAGTGACAGGTCTGGTCCTCACAGAATAAGGACAATACTTTTACTTAGTCTTTTATTTTCACGTATCATGCTATGTCAGTCTGTGTTGTGCATATATTTCCTGCAGCATGGAATGGTACGTAAGTAACTAACCAGTATGGAAGATGTGATAATAAATAAGGAAACCAGAAGCAGAATAAAACAGATTTTTTATTAAATTCCTTCCAGTAGCACCTTAGAGACCAACTAGGTTTGTTATTGGTATGAGCTTTCGTGTGCGTGCACACCAATAACAAACTTAGTTGGTCTCTAAGGTGCTACTGGAAGGAATTTTGTTTCAACTATGGCAGACCAACACAGCTACCTACCTGTAACTAGATTTTTTATTAGCTCAGAAAATCAAAGGTGCTGGAGCCAGGTGAAAATAGTATTTTCTTTAACTATTCCATTTACCCAATAAAACATTAATTTTGCCATGGATGTGCATCTGGTAGTTCAGGAATGGTTATCATTTTCTTCTCGGTCATCTTATGTAATACCTTAGATGCCAGCAACTCAATTCCAACATCATTTGTCAGGTATTGTAAAAAAATCTCATCATTGCATTTCCAGTTTCAAACATTTCCCTCCTGCATTCAAAACAATGAAGACCATAACAGCCATAGAATTATTTGGTGGCAACTCCTGTTAGGTTCAATGAGATTTACTTTCAAGTAAGTATATTTAGGATTGCAGGCAATGCTTAATTTCTCGCTTAAAACTTGTTGGAACATTTAAGAGGATGCTATTTATACATATCAAATCAAAAGGATACAGGTAGGATGGAAAAGTAGAAGCAGGAGATATAAATAGCAAGACTTATAGCACAATCCTATACATGTCTACTCAGAAGTAAATCCCAATGTGTGAAATTGGGCCAGCTCCCAGGTAAGTGAAGATTGTAGCCTGAAAAATATAACACCTGCACTATGAGCTAATGGATGAGGCTTTACAACTAAGGCAGAATCTTATGCAGGTTTCCTTGGAAGAAAGTCCCACTATGGTACACAGGATTTCAATTTATTATGTCTCCAGGGGTGAAAATCAAATGGACAGTTATCAGGGAGATAGTTCCACAGTGAGTCATACTGAGTAAAGCCACATAGGATTGGACTACATATATATCCTTGTGGTGGGGGTCTTGTCTTCTGAGCAGCCCAGAACCCACATACACACTGTCCAGGCCTGTGTCCCTGAGAGGTCACTTTGGTGCTGCTAACACAGTTTGAATTTACCCCTGGAGGTGCACTCCACTGTCTCCCAAGACAGACAGATGCCAACAAGCAGGGGCAAGCATTATCTTTTAACTCTTTTGCCTTTCTTCTTCTGCTTGTACTTTCACATGCTACTTGTGTACGTTTGGTTCAATAGGCATGGATCACCTCCTTTTGAATGTCCCAAGGAGCATTATCCAAGAAAGACGTATGCTACATGCAAGAATTACATATGCAGCTTCAAATGTCACAAACAAGAAGCAGATAGCCTCAAGCTCAACCATCCTTCTCTGAAAGGGCTAAATGAGCACCTGTATGCTACAGCAGTTGAGCGCTATGCATATTTCAGTGCTCCTCACCAAATAACCCTAGCAATGTATTAGGAAAGATCTTGAATCTTGTCATACTTTTGTACCACACTTCACTGCTACATGCATTCAGTAATTAGCTTCCTGTTGACACTTATTAAGGTAAGTGCTCCTGGAATTTCTGATCACAGCAGGCATTTCTTTGAAAAGACTTGATAGATACTATCGCACATCAAAAGGAGCAATCCCACATTCATCTCATAGAGGGATCCCTGGTGCGATTTTGTAGAAACACAGCAGCAAGAAATGCAGCATTGAAATTGGCTCCTATCTAGGTAGGGTACATCTGCCAGCAATCAAAGACCTTTGTTAGCCTCCATCACCTGTTCAGAAGGAACAGGCAGGCTGAATCCAGTATTCCTGCCGGTGTTAACAGCCAAACATTAGCATAGTTTGCAATCCAGCGCCAGATACACACATACCAGAATGCTGGAGATCCTGTGCATAGCACCCTTTTCTATATGCAGTTCCTTTCCTAATATTACATTTCAAATAGAGTATAACTATAGACCAGCTACCAATGCCACTTTCTTGGCCAAGGTGGTGCAAAGGGCGGTTGCAAAGCAACTGCAAATGTTCCTGGATGAGACTAATTAACTAGATGCACTACAGTCTGGGTTCAGAGCTGAAGCAGCCTTGGTTGCCCTGGTAGATTACCTTTAGCATAAGAGACAGGGACAATGTGAGCCTAGAGGTTTTTACACAGTTGACCATAGTATCCTCTTGAAGCAACTCAATGGGATAGTTTATCGGAGGCACTGTGTTCTCATAGTTCTCTGCACTGGGCAAGTGCAACTTGTGCTATGGACTTCCACACAGAATTTTCCTCTTCTCAGTGCTATATGAAGCCATTGGGAGAAGTCATTAGTTTTGGAACAATATATCACCAATAGGCTAATGATATACAGCTTTACTTCTCCATGACATCTATAACAGGCTGTGAAAGCTGTAGATCCATGTATGAATGCAATAGTGGACTGGATGAGGACCAATAAACTGTGCTTGAATCCTGGGAAGACAGAGGTTCTTTGGGTTTCCAAGCTTGGGAGATAGGCAAGTTATCCTTTCTTGCTGGTGTTGCACTCCCTCTGAAGGAACATGAGGGTTACTCCTGAATATGTATATCTTTGTCACTAGAGGCCCAAGTGTCATCTATGGCTAGGAGTGCCTTTTACCAGCTTTGTCTGGTTTCCCAGCTACAGTCATTCCTGGACAAGGATAGCCTTACCACTGTAGTGCATCTGTTGGTAACTATTATATTCTATGCAGGGATCTGCAGATACTCTTAACAGGCTACTGGTAGACTGTGAAAAGAAGCTGACATGTTTTTTCTTGGTATATCATATCCAGAGAGTCATAAGCAAAACAACCATTTGAAATGTTAAATTTGCTCATTACAAGGGTCATCACCCCAATATATAACAATGAATGTAGAATTAACTGTAATACTGACTTTCTTCTGCCAACCTATTCAAATTGTAAACCAATTTGGAATAAAGCATTGATATATACTACCCAAGTACTGCCTCCACATAAATGACCTTTAATTCAATGGAGTTTCTACAGGAACACCACTTACTGGACTGCTTCTTAGGACTTACCTGCATTCTGTATAGCACTTAAAACTATGAATTAAATGACTGTTAAAACAATAAACAACCCAGTAACTATTGTCTAGATGTTTATGCTTACAATATTTATTTATTTAGATTTACACCCTGCCTTTAATCAAAATATTCTCAAGGATAGTTGATGGGCTTGAGTCCATAAAAGCATATGCCATAGTAAATTGTTGGTCTTTAAGGTGCCACGATACATCACTTGTTTTAATTTAGGCTGCAATCTTATACACACTAACTTGAGAGTTAGTCCCACTGAACTCACGTCAGGCTTCTGAGCAGACCTGTATATGATTGCAATAATAGGCAACCCTGTAATACAAGCAAGCTGTTACAAAAATTAAGAACAGCAAGGGGGGTCTTTACTGTACAGTACAGTCTGACCAAACTGCGGGAGGCAGTGGAAGACAGGAGTGCCTGGCGTGCTCTGGTCCATGGGGTCACGAAGAGTCGGACACAACTAAATGACTAAACAACAACAACAGTTTCTTTCTATTGCTAGAAGAATTAGTTTCTACCTCTGAAAACCCATATTCTACCTACAATAAGAAACAATTGCTTCCAGATGTGGGCAATTAAGTTAGCATCCAATTATTGCTGCTCTGCCGCAAGATGGAAATACAATTAACTCTACTTTCAGACTTCTAAAACTCTGTAGCCAAGGAAGCAGTTCACCTTTCCTTGGTTTCAGATGTGGAAGGGGGAGTGCTACAGGGTCCACAGTTTGTGTGGGGGCAGGGGAAGCATTAAATCAGAGGTGGGGAACTCCAGTCTGTGGGCCTAATTAGGCCCAGATCCTAATTTGACCTGAAAAGCATTTCCCCCAAAATCGCACTCACTTGTCCACTGAGGAACAGGTGGAAATGCAGTTACCAATACACAAGAGCCCTGATGCACCACTGACCAGCTGATCACTGGTGATCAAAGCATTGTGCAGGGCTATTTGCAAGCCCTGCCTGTTGCTGTGAATTTCTGACAATTCTTGGGACTTCAAAGTATCTACCAACTGACATTATTCTGTCAACCAATTTGGCCTGCTGCCCAGATCCAGTTCTCCACCACTGGGTTATATAATCTCTCCTCCCCCTGTCCCCACAGTACTAATGATCAGGATTTACCCCAGGGATGGGGAAGAGAAAAACAGATATAAAGGCAATGGTATTTAAAAAGGGAAGGGTTAAAATGGTAGACTTGATTCCTAATAAGCAGAGATAGACCATAGCAAAGCAAATAGCTAGAGGTCATCACTGGCCACTATTTCATTGAGTTTTCTGGTAGCTATTTCATTGAGTTTTCAGTTGGATTTTCTTAATCTTGAAGGGAAAAAAACCTTAATAGGGAAAACATAAAAGATACTGTACTCACAATGGTGTTAAGATGCCCCATAAAAAGTGACCACAGTGTTAGTATCTAGGATGCCAACAATAGACGTATCCAGGAAAACAATAGAAATACTTAAACCAACTGACCAATCATGTCAATTCTGCCTCCCCTCCAAGAAAAATCCAACGCCCATGATGCTAACAATGGCACTTTTCACATGCATGCAGTGCTTTTTTCTAGGGGGACGTGGGGGTACACATACTCCTAAACATTTTGTGAATCTTTGTACTTTTGTCCATTTACTGTATTTCTTTCCCCCAATTTGAACTATAAAATGGTGATTTTCTTGAGTCAAAATGAGAGTACCCTTAAAACATTTTTTTAAAGAAAAAAAGCACCGCCTGCATCTGTATCACACTCCTTAGACCTTTCAGAGCCAGCTATTGGGATGACCCAAACACCAGATGAATCCCCCAGTCAGGTCACTAGATGTTAAGGGCTTCTGTTTAAGGAGATCGTGCTTTTTTGTATCTTGACCAAATATTTTCATTGCGGTTTGTTACTTTGTTTTCTTTTCCCCCTTGCTTTTCTTTTCCTTCTTATATAAATAAATAAAACATCAGACACCAAAATATACCAATTTACGGGCTAGAACCTGCAGAGTAACTGGAAAGCTACAGCTCGAGCCATTTCTCTGCGTCCCTTTCTAGGCTGAATCCTAACCCTTAGTAAAGGTAAAGGGACCCCTGACCATTAGGTCCAGTCGTGGCTGACTCTGGGGTTGCGCACTCATCTCGCTTTATTGGCTAAGGGAGCCGGCGTACAGCTTCCGGGTCATGTGGCCAGCATGACTAAGCCGCTTCTGGCGAACCAGAGCAGCGCACGGAAACGCTGTTCACCTTCCCGCCGGAGCGGTACCTATTTATCTACTTGCACTGGTGTGCTTTTGAACTGCTAGGTGGGCAGGAGCTGGGACCGAGCAACAGGAGCTCACCCCGTCACGGGGATTAGAACCGCGACCTTCTGATCAGCAAGCCCTAGGCTCTGTGGTTTAGCCCACAGCACCACCCACGTCCCATAACCCTTAGTACCCTGACACAGAAGCCAGTCCCATTGAGCTCAACGGGACTTACACCAAAGTGAGTACAGTATGTCTAGGATTACATAGCCCTGTCCGAAGTACGAGACTCTCAACGCGTCTCGCCCGCCTCAAACCTAGACAGCTCGCTTTACGGCCGCTGGAGGTCGCCCTCACAAAGAGACTCCTTTCCCCCCTCCCGTTCACGACACGCTCCTTCCATTTACGGCCAGGCTTGCCGACGTGCGTGGTGACGGCTCGCCGGGCTGCTGAGGTGGATGGGAGCTGTAGTCCCCAAAGCGAGGCCTGGTTGCTAAGCATCGGCTTGGCCGGCGACGCTTACGAAGCGGCGCGGTTTCTGCAGGCGTCGCATACCTGTGACGCCCTTTGTAAAGCGCGCCCGGAGAGGCAAAGCGGCGCGCCCGGTTACGAACGCGGGACGGGCCTTAGGAAGGGAAAAGGCCGCCGCCGCCGCCGCCATGAAAGAGACGCCGCTGTCCAACTGCGAGAAGAGGTTCCTGCTCCGGGCTATTGAGGAGCGAAAGGTGCGAGGTGGCGGGACGTGGATGCTCCTACGCAGGACTGCGCGTGTTTATGTGCTGGGACTCGTGGGGGAAAGCGCGCCGCTGGCGGGGCGGGCGTGGATTCCGTCCCGGCGGGTGGGAGAGGCGGTGCCCGTGGCGACGGGAGGAGCCTCGGGAGCGTGTTGTTTAAAAGGTCATGACGCGGCTGGGAGAAGATGTTACTAGCTGTCATTAACTCGAATGGTGAAAGAACGACTCGACCTCTGGCAATGGATGAAGCTGTATTTTAAGCTGAATAATAATAATAATAATAATAATACTCCCCTCCCAATCTGGCTGGGCTTCCCCAGTCATTGTGGATGGCTTACAGCACATAAAAAATTGTAAAACTTCAGACGTTAAAAATTTCCTGATATAGGGCTGCCTTCAGATATTTTTTATTTTTTTTGGATTTGATATCCTGCTTTATCACTACCCGAAGGAGTCTCAAAGCGGCTAGCATTCTCCTTTCCCTTCCCCCTCCACATCTTCTAAAAGTCAGATAATTGTTATTTCCTTGACATCTGATGGGAGGACATTCCACATGGCAGGCGCCACTACCAAGAGGGCCCTCTACAGTGAGGGAACTTTTCGCAGTGAGGGAACCGCCAGAAGGCCCTCAGCGCTGGACCTCAGTGTCCAGGCTGGACGATGGGGGTGGAGATGCTCCTCCAGGTATACTGGGCCGAGGCCATTTAGGGCTTTAAAGGTCAGCACCAACACTTTGAATTGTGCTCAGAAACGCACTGGGAGCCAATGTAGTTCTTTCAAGACCAGTGTTATGTGGTCTCGGCTGCCGTTCCCAGTCACCAGTCTAGCAGCCGTTTTCTGGATTAGTTGTAGTTTCTGAGTCACTTTCAAAGGTAGCCCCACTTAGATCGCATTGCAGTAGTCTAAGCGGGAGATAACTAGAGCAGTCTGCGGGCAGGTAGGGTCTCAGCCTGCACACCTGGTGGAGCTGGTAGACAGCTGCCCTGGACACAGAATTGACCTGCACCTCCATTGACAGCTATGAGTCCAAAATGACTCCCAGGCTGCGCACCTGGTCCTTCAGGGGCATAGTTACCCCATTTAGGACCAGGGAGCCCCCCACCTGCCCCCATGTCCCCCCCAAAACAGTACTTCTGTTGAATTGTACATTGCCTTGGGGTGTGGAGGGCCAAAGGGCAGTTTTATAAATATTTTTAATATTTCTGGAAACTTTGCCCACCAAAAGGTGGCTACTCTAGTGTTAAGGACTGTTGGAATGTGTAGGGGAAATCTAAGCTGCATCCAGCAATTGTTGCTGGTTCTGTACTTCTGTGGCTTACCTTCCCAATCCCACACTTCACATCTGTAACACTGCTGTGCTCTTCCTTTGTAGCGTCTGGATGGGCGACAGTGCTATGACTACAGAAACCTCCGCATTTCCTTTGGCACTGACTATGGCTGCTGTATTGTGGAGCTCGGAAAAACCAGGTATTTCAAAAGAAGGGAACACAAGTATCCAGGCATAACTGAACCACCTCACTGCCACCATTTCTGTCATGGCAGTATGCTGTGTCACTTACTTGGGGACCTACTTATTATAGCAGGCAGGAGAAAGTTGTGTATAAAAAAGCAGGAGAAAGCCAGGTGGGAGAATCCACAGCTACTCTATTTCTTCCTTCATCTGGAACTTTAGGTATAATGGGAAGGGCCATAGTTCAGTGGTAGAGCATCAGCTTTATATGCCGAAGGTCCCAAGTTCAATCTCCAGTATCTCTAGGTAGGACTGGGAAAGATGCTTGCCTGGAACTCAGGATAGCTGCTGCCACTCAGTGTAGAAAATATTGAGCTAGATGGACCAATGGTCTGACTCGGTGTAAGGCAGTTATCATGGAACTTTGAAGTGTCAGGCATAGCCCTATTGGCTTTAGCCCAAACGTAGCAGAGTTTTCCTGCACAGCGAGGAAGCTAGTTGCGGCGGTAATGACTAGTCAGCTAGACTCAGAATAACTATTTACAGGATTTATTAAAAGGAAAAAATAAAACCAGCAGAGTTTCTGCATACAAATCAAAGCAAAATAAATCCTTTCTTTCTCTCTCTCTCTCATAACCATACACAGCACTTCTACTCCTAACACACCTCACACCAAACTGTGCTAGCAATCCTAGATAACAGAGTTGAGTGCTGGTCGTTAACCAATCAGAGTAAGTAGTTTCTAGGTCAAGCAGACCTGGGCTTTCTGCCAAGAGTAAATTGACACTGCCTTGAGTTAATTGTGTGAAGCCAGAATCTGTAAGTTTCCCATGAGAATCAATTAACAGAAACTGAACAAGTTAGCTGTGTTCCCAATGTTGATTTGTAGGTTACAACTTAGCAACACAATTGTCTCAAGGCTTGCAGTTAACTTATCCCAGGTAAATTTCACATTAAGTCCAGAGACTAGAATTTTAGAATGATTCATTGTTTGCTTTCCTGTCACATGTCAATAATTCGTAAGGTGTTAATTTGTTTTCTTTCTAAAAGCTTGTCTTTTGGGGTGGCTTCTCTTTCTGCAGAGTTCTTGGGCAAGTGTCGTGTGAACTTGTCGCCCCAAAGCCAAATCGTGCAACAGAGGGCATACTTTTCTTTAATCTTGAACTCTCTCCTATGGCATCACCTGCTTTTGAGCCTGGAAGGTATGTGAGTGTTCCCCCTGCTCCCTGTAATGTCAACAAGCAAAGATAATGCAAAAAAAAATTAAAATACTGTTCCTGGCTTTGCATTTGTTAGGAGCTAATGCTTGGTGTCTTTGTTTTTTGTTTTTGTTTTCATTCTAGACAATCTGAGCTGCTTATAAAACTAAACCGACTGTTAGAAAGATGTCTAAGGAACTCCAAGTGTATAGATACTGAATCTCTCTGTGTTGTTGCTGGTGAAAAGGTGTGTGCTTGCATGAATTCTGACACTTTAGTCAATTATTTTCCTTTTCTTTTTTGCGTTATGTTTTTTGGATTGTGAACCTGTGGACAGGGATTTTTGTTCTTTCTCTCTCTTGTTGCATGGTACCTAGTACCTATTAGGTAAAGGTAAAGAGACCCCTGACCATTAGGTCCAGTTGTGGCCGACTCTGGGGTTGCAGTGCTCATCTTGCTTTATTGGCCAAGGGAGCTGGCGTACAGCTTTCAGGTTATGTGGCCAGCCTGACTAAGCCGCTTCTGGCGAACCAGAGCAGCACATGGAAACGCCGTTACATACATATATATATATATATATATATATATATATATATACTTAATTATTTGCCAGGAATTGATTGATTTTTAGTAAACCAATGGTGGGCACTGAGTTAAATGAGACTTAAACCTACATAAGGTTATAACTCTGCTGATTATTTCTAGAGATAATGTATGGTATTTGGCAAAGGTATTTTAAATGTCTGTTGAACTGTAGAAGAGACCCCAGCATTTATCTGCTAAAGGTATTCAATAGCAAAATATTTATTTATTCTGTAAAAGTTTTTATATGCTATCCTGTTATAAAATATAAGGGTAGTATAGAACATTATAAAAATCTTAAAAGTTCAGTAAAAGCATTGCAAAATCATTGCTAGAGAATAATTAATACTCGTTTGCTATTAATATTAGTTTGCTCTCTTTCTCCTGCAGCAGTAATGGGAAACATGTGAACCTCCCATCATCCCTGACCCTTGGCCATGCTGGCAGAGTTTGATGGGAGTTGGAATCCAACAACATGTAGAGGGCCACAGGTTCCCAGTTTCTGCTCTACAGTGACATACACTTATATTTTTAGATACTTTGCAGTGTGTGTGATCACTGATGAGAATGCCACATTCAGTATTCCTGCAGAGATCTTGCCTTCCCATGTTTTTAGTAGCCTTTTGGAAACCAGCAGAGCCTAGACGTGTGTCCTTATATTCACATTAGCTTTGACTCTTTATTCAAATATGTTTTCTCTAGTTTTTAATGAGATTTCTAAGGAGGCACAAGGCAAATAACAGCAGGATTATATTTATATTTGCTGAACATTAAAAAAAACTGAGAAGCAAAGTGAAATGCCTTGCTTGTTGTTTTTTTATTCTGAGGTCTGGCAAATTCGTGTGGACCTGCATTTGTTGAATCATAATGGAAACATTATTGATGCTGCAAGCATAGCAGCAATAGTGGCATTATGCCACTTCCGGAGGCCAGATGTGTCTGTGCAAGGAGAAGAAGTAACTCTGGTAAGTTGCTTCAGTCTTGCATTCTTGACTTTCCCTTTAAGTAGAATCCTGATGGTCCATCAGTGAGAGTTACCTTTACAAAGCAAAACAACATACTTGGGACTTCATAAGCAAGAGGACATAGTACTCAAAATCAGTTAGCACAGATGAGTACAGCCTTGCACGGATAAGAACCTAAGAAACCCCTTGTTCAGTCAGATCAGGGTCCAATGTTCTTTGCAATAATTCCTGCAGGCAATAGGTGGTCTACCAATAATTGGTTTCTGGGCTGCTATCCCACTTATATATTGTCTGATTTTGGATTTGTGATAGCTGTATATTAAATATGAAGTTATACATAAAACATTGGGGGATAAGAGCAGGAACCATCTACTGATTTGCTTAGCTATGAAGAGTTGATCAGCTTCAGTTGAGACTCCTCTCTAAAGCAAGTGGGGAGCTTTTAGAGGATGGGCAAGATATTCAAATATAATAAAAATATAAATCATTTAACTGTATATCTATAAAGCTATGTTCTTCTCAACTCTGAGGGCTGGAAATTTCTCTTCTTACAGTATTGAAAGCCGTGTAACCACTCAGTTTTATTCTGTAACTAGTCAGTAAGAATTCTCAGTTATGTATTTTTTGCTAAGTAAAGTATTCTTTTGTATTGGACTATTTAGTATACCCCCGAGGAGCGGGATCCTGTCCCTCTGAGTATCCACCACATGCCTATCTGTGTAAGCTTTGCTTTCTTCCAGCAAGGGTAAGTTAATCTTGTTCCATGAGCTGAAAGCAACTTGCCAGCATTTCTAGAATTCAGGCGCATAACACCAAAGAGGAACCATCGGGTGGGTTCTTGAAAGTGAGATAGTGTGCCATCTTATTCTGAAAAATCAGTTAGTTATTGCAGTGTAATATGACTGATTTTAACGAGTGTTTTATCAGCGTAGGTTTTAATTCACAAACACATCTTAAACATATACCTAACATCTTGCACATTGTATTGTTTAAATTTTCATTGATCTTCTCTTTTGGGATTAAACACTTACTGATAGTTTATAAAATGATTGCAGGACCTACTTGTTAGTAGATCCCAGTGAACAGGAGGAACGTGTAATGGATGGTCTTCTTGTGATTGCTATGAATAAGCACCGTGAGATTTGTACAATTCAGTCCAGTGGTGGAATTATGCTGCTAAAAGATCAGGTAATGTGGAAGTTTCTGAAGTTTGAGTATTAAGCTGTGGATCACACTTTATGCAGATAATTAATGTTTCACCATTGAGTAATCCATCTTCACATAAGGTCTTGATTGCATTTTGAACTGGATAGGTACTTTTAATATTATTCTGCAGAGCATGTCTGAGACAGAGTGAGAAGGAAGAGCTTGCACATTTAGGTGCCTACATGGAGATAGAAAGTTTCAAGAGGCTTGGCTTGCTTATCGTCAATTGACTATTTGAATGTAGAGACACTTCCCTGTACTGCAAATATTAAAAAGTATACAAATGAGACATTTAAACCAGGCTTGCAAAGCTTTTGCATAAAAAAACTCTTTTAACCTAAGAATGGCTTGACCTCTTCAAGGACAAATAATTGCTTAGACCTAAACTTGCAATTCTAACAAAGTATCACCTAATTTGAATATTGCTAAAATCATACTTTTTGCTAAAGTTCAATGGAAACTATCCCATGATGCAGTCTTCCAATATTTATTTGCTACATGACTTAGTACAATACTATTAGCTCAAAATATTGGTTGTTTCTGCTGCCCTTTTTTCTTCTTACTTGAAATAGAAGAGAGAAACCTGTAACTTCATTGAGTGAATGCTGCTGTTTATTCTTAGTATGTAAACAGACAGCCTTTTAAATCCTTTAATTAAGCTTCATTTAATCCATTTTAAAGGCTTGGTATTATTCAAAAGCCCAGTAATTCCCAGAAGTCTTGGCAGGGGGGTAGATATCTCTGAACCATGGTTTAAGGGCATGCTATCCTCAGTCTGCTCCCTTGCTGTGAATTGACTATCCAGTGTCTGAGGCATAGTCATTATTGCATCTTTCCTTGCCCCGGATCTAAGAACTTGACCATACCTCATATGGAGTGAACACATGCTGTGACAAAACCTTTTAGCTTATATTTGCTTATGTCATCATATTGATCTATTTACCACAGGTTCTGAGATGCAGCAAAATAACCGGTGTTAAAGTAGCAGAAATTACAGAACTAATTCAAAAAGCCTTGGAGAATGATCAAAAAGTTAGGTTAGTATGTCACAGGTACTCACTTGCATCACCAATTTGTTCCATTTTAAATTTTCTCAATCAGACTTTGTATAAAATCTGCCTGATAGGTTTCCTGTATCAGAATAGTTGAATTGGACCATTAGTATTTACTCAGGCCATTAGAAATAGGGAAGAAATAGATTAGGGCTGTCAAGGATATTTCATTTGGCCACCAGAATAAGGGTAGGAGCCAGATGATAAGCATATATTACACCACTTATACATCAGTTACCCTGGCTACCAATTTGTTTCTGAACTCAACTTAAAATGTTATTGATCCCAAAGGTTAGGCCACATAGGAACCTGCCTGAACCCTGAGATTGTCAATGCTGTCCCAGCTGTCTGACCAATTCAGCCTTTTCTGTCATAATACTGCCAAGCCCCTCCTCTTCCAGTCTATAAATAAGCTCTGAAAACATTTTATTCAGATAAGTCATATTATTCCCTCCCCACCCTACTACTCTTCTTGTGCTGATGTACTTTTGTTTTCTTGTTTGGCTGTTTTAATTGTTCTGTAACTTTGTGAGTCACTTTGATGGGAAATTTTTTTGAAAGCAGGATATAAATTGAAACAGAAGCTATATTGCTTATTTATATTTGTTTTGTAGAACATTTCAACATTATGAATGTTTATGTCAATTTGGATGTCTAAAGGAACTTTTTTGTTTGTTTTAACAGGAAAGAAGGAGGGAAATTTGGATTTGCAGAATCTATTCCCAGCCAGAAAATAACAGCTTTTAAGATAGATCAAGCCCCAATTGATACTAATGATGTACAAGAGCAAGCTGAAGAAATAATCTCAAAAGCATTTCCACCTTCCGAAGTGTATCCTTTTTATTGCCTCACATCAGTGTGTTAGGTGATGGATGTTAAGTGCTAGAGCTATTCTTTTACAATTGAATACATTTTCACAATTCTAGTTTCAATGGCAATGCCTACACAAATTTTTATAAAAGAGTGTCCAAGAACCGCATGAAGATTCACCACAGCAGGAAAGAGCATATAGCAATCAGGGTTGTGGTTATCCCACCAGGGGAAAAGTTAACTAGATGTTGAAAAAAATCGCAAATGTCCTAAGAAGGAAGCCTAGCAAAATGTTGAGGAAAAACGGTATCTGAAGCTTGTGCATCATATTGCTAACAACACACTGTGCTAAAGGCTATTGTGCAAAAAGGTATCAGAGTAGGTATCACTGTTCTGTGATCCTAAGTAGCCCTGTTTAGGGAGGTTTTTAATGTTTAATGCTGTATTGTGTTTTTAATATTCAGTTGGGAGCCTCCCAGAGTGGCTGGGGAAACCCAAGCAGATGGGTGGGGTATAAATAATACATTATTATTATTATTATTATTATTATTCATTTATTTATTTATTATCTATACATTTTTGTCAAAAAATTATGGAGAATTTATACCATTGCTGCATTGCATGCAAGTGTTGAGGACAGACTGAAGCCTGTTTCTCCAAAATAAAAAGCAAAATGTGGTAAAAGGTCAGGTCTATTTCTGAGTCAGAAAGCCCACCAAGTCCCTCATACTATAATGAAATCTGGATAATGTCTGCATTTTGCTTAATGAACCTAGCTTGGCCAAGCCCATTTTATGGGCTTCTGGCACAGCCCAGATTGGAGAAGGACAAGAGAGTTCTTGGGGAGATTTTGAGGAATCTGAGAAGGAAGAGGAGGAAGATGAAGATGAAGTCACCCCAGATGAACCAATAACTGTAGAAGACCAGAGTATGGAAACAGGAGACACTGGTGTTCGAACCAGAAATCAGAAAGGTTTAGCAGCAGTGCTTCACGAAAGATCGCGGGGTAATATCAAATGGGAAAACACAGCTTAAAAGTTGTAAATTAGTGTCTGCAGATGTTTCTGCTTTAGTGCATGCTAATTATAGGTAAGCAAGAATTCTTGGCCACAACAATAGACAGTTGAATATGCAGAGGGGACAGTTTGAATATTGTCTTGAATAAAGTCTGTTTATTGCCAACCAGGCTGGGCCAGATCCTGAGCTCATTGCCCAATGTGGGCCAGTTTCATAGCACCTGTCAGTCACATGATGTCACTGTGACATCTGATGACCCAGCTTCAAAATTGTACTCTTAAGCGCACCCACAGTATTCCCTTTCTTCTTTGCAGCCTGGCTTGAACTCGAGATGGGCTGCAAAAGGAAGATCCTTGCCAAAAGCACGGTTTGCAGGCTGATCAGCTGTGGTTGCAAGCCAGGATTAATTTGGGAGCTCAGGAGTCAAAACTAATCCCAGGAGAGTTTGCATTTGGTCCCAGATTTAAAAGGTCCTGCATATAAGCCCTGCTTTCCAAATAATTATTGAGAGAACACTTTGAGGCTCATGATGGTTCCTTTGCAGCTGTGTCTTTACCCACCCACCTAATTTGTTTGGCCTTTTGGGCCAAAGATTTTGTCTGTTTTCTGCACTATGTTGCTGTTGAATCAGAAGAGTTAAAGTTTTAGCAAACTGATATTTTCCAATTAGTGGGACGGGCCCTTCTCTCAACTCACAATTAGTTAGAAACATTAACGTCTTTGAAGTGGAGTTTTAGAGTTGGAAGGAGAGCAGTTGTTTTTAGGATTGTAGTTGGGGATGATGTGGGCTGGAGGGAAAATAGTTGCAAGCTGTAAGCATTGGTAAGCTGGAGAGAAAAGTGGCAGGCTGTTAAACACATCAAGCTATGCAGAGGGACAGAGGGCCATGACTGACTTCTGCTGGCATCCAAGGCTGTGGCCGTGGGAGAGGCAATAACCTTTTGGAGTGTTAATGCTTTGAATCCCTCCATCATATGCTCAGGTTGTATATATGTGTAAATAAGCCATATGTCCTAAAGATGCCAAAGGAAACAGACCCTGGGTTCTGGAACCCCTGGAATCTCATGCCACTCAGATATTGGTGTGGCGTGTAACACAATTCAGGATTAACCGTGATGCCAACACACACAATACAGTTGCCATCAGCCTGAAATGGCACACCCTTTCTGCCCTTCTGCTACAGCATATCGTTTATCATGTTATTCCAGATGAAACCCATGTACCAATGAATAATTTTCTTACATTTTTAAGATGAGACAATCGTGTTGTCTGACAGTGAAGAGGAAGATGTTGTTATCCTGGAGCCAGAAATTGCACTCAGCAGGTAATCACAAGGACATTTTCCTGTTTCTGTAGCTGGCTGTGTTTGACTGAGACTTACTGCTAGTATGGAAAGGGATTCAGAATCCACACATTGCTTGTGAGCAAGGCACCTAGCACTGCTTCCCACCCTGGTGGTCTTACTTCCACTAGTTTTATTGAACAGATAAGAAATTGGAGTCACTTCTGAGCAGTGTTCAAATTGCAGGACAAAATGCCCACCCTAGTCCATAGCATATCTGTAACTCAGGTGGGATATAAAATAGGGGTTAGGGAGGCATAAAAAAACCTAATGGATTAAAAAAACCAAATAGCTCTATATTCAGAGATGTCCTTTAAGATGAACTTGAAGAAAGGTAAGAGTTTGAGGCTGCAGTACCCCAAAGATACTGTATGTTGATGGAGTGGAAGCTTGCATGTACGACAGCAAATAGTTATGGGCAGGATTGCTGCAGACCTACTAAGTTGCTCAAATTGTTACTAAGCTGCTTCTAAGTTGTGCCTTTGGAGGAAAGAGGCCCAAAATCCACAGAATGAATAAATGTGTTCTGTATCTAGGCCACATGATCTAAACAAAATAAGTTCATTTTAACTGAAAGTTAGCTATGGATTCAAAGAGAAGTTTTTGTATCTGACTCAGGAAAAGATATTGGTGTTCTGGATGTGTCTAAGCTTTTCCACCTTGTGAAATGTTTACTTAAAATTTTATGCTAAGGGGGAAGAAAAGGGTATATTTCTATATTTTTATGTGCTTAGCTGGAACTTGAAATAAAAGAAATCTAAATATTGCATTATAATTGTTACCTTTTTTTTTACCCATGTAATGCAAGTTAAAGGTGAATTCTGAACCCAGGGAACAAGTTCATACATCTCTTCTATAGTTCTAGACCCATACTCTTCCAGTACAGAAATGTATTGGTCATAGCCAAAGTCCCATGGACATTGAATTGTCTATTGTGTATCAGCAGGTTTAAAACCTTAAGGCTGGGTAGTGCCCAATAGCAGTTTCTGAAACTGGGGGTGGTGGAGAGAGCATGCACATAAGGGTTCAGTACTGTGCAATTCTAAATACGTTAAGTGATGAGTGCAGCTTATTCCCTATAAACATGCCTGTGGTAAGGAGTACAGCCTTCATAGCTGTTTTCAGATACAATGCTAATCTTTTAGAGACCTGGGCTCATCCACTATTCCATTTGCCCCATTGCTTCCTTCCCCTCAGGAAAACCCAGTTCACACTGAATTGGAACAAATGGCAGTTGGATTTTTCGTGGATTGCTGTTTGTTCCATCTGAGCACCAGAGTGTGGTTTTTCCAGGGGAAAGGCAAAACCACTATGTGGAAGTGCAAATGAGCGCATATTTTGTATAATTGAAAATTAATATAGTGTAGTTTGATGAAATGGACAGACTACTGGATTTTGCTGTAACTTCCCTGCTTTTCTTCCCTACAGACCTGAGTCTTCCCCAAAGCAGGACATCAATAAAAAAACAGCTGGCAAAAAGAAGAAAAAAGCTGTTTGAAGTTTTATTGTTTATATGAAACTTGCTTGCTCTGTATTCTGTAACTTAGTGTGTATGTGCACATGCAAGGAATTGTCATGGTGTGTTCACTTGCCTAAGTGCAGTATCTTTTTCAAATAAAGTTTAGGCAGAACTGGACTAGGGCTCTATTCTGTGTAGCTCTTTGCTAAAGGAAAGGTTGTGAGGATCTGACCGGTTACTTGATTTCTGCTTTCTGTTCACAGGGTAATGACAAAAGATCATCTTTCCTCCTCTTTGACACCCAAACCTCTAGGTCACAGTTTTAAAAGTGACATTTTTAGAAATAGCCCTATAAAATGGTATTGAACTTGAGAAGGTCCTATGGAGCGCTTATATTGAAAATAGGTTAAGTTAACACAAAGGCAGACAAGTCCTCTTTCAGGATTTTATTGACCAGCTTCAAGATGGTTTACACGTAGGTCTTTACATGCAATTGGTTTGCTGTGAGCACATGTGAAGCAGTATTCTATCTTACAGAAAATCCTACTTAAATATGAATATAAAAGTTAGCCACCCTTACAAATATAGAAAACCTTTCAAACCAGGGCTTAGTTTGTACAGCAGACCCACTACTTCCACCCTGTATCAATACATATCACATTTGAACAGCTACCCAAGCCTAGGACCTTTGCTAGCTGCAGTTGGGTTGCAGAGCAGTATGCATGAGTTGAGATCACTGTTCAGCACTGCGACCTCTAGCACCAAATCCATGGCCTTTACGTCTGTAGGTTATAGTTTGGCATGCTCAAATAGGCAACACATTAAGTAGTTTCAATTTGTGACCTCAGAGTACAAGCCAAGACAGTTTTCAGACAGCAATAGCTGTCTATATAGCCTTCCTGTGACAAAAATGCTATTTCTTGCCCTTGTTTTCAAGACTCCCTTTCTGTGGGTTAGAGTGAAAATCATTAATGCAGCGTTTCATAAGCTACTGTAGCAGCATGAACTTAGGTGGCACTACTGCCACCAGCAGGCACAAACATCTAATAACCAGTCAACATTCTTAATGGCTACTCAGAACTGTAAAAAGTAGCGTCACTCTTAAATTATGTTAAGCATTAGTTGACTTTCCCAAATATACTGTTGCAACTTAATTGTATATAGGAGTCTGAATAGACTGAACCTTCCTTCGTATTAGTATTTCAAGTATGCAGACAGACTCTATTGAATTTTCTTGATTTGACATTTAGAGTCAGAATCCCTACTTACATGCTCTTATTTTTAAAAAAGGGTCAGCAGTACTTAAGTGGTTGACCTGCATGGTTTAAGTCTGTTTCAACAGAACTTTTAAAGGCGCGTCACCTAAGTATTTAGAACAAGATTGCATGTACAAAAGTTTACATTAAAACATTATAAAAGTAGAAAACTTCACAATTTTCTATGGTAATATACCAGAGTGATTGAAGTCTAAATAAAAGTTTAAAACTGTACAGTTGCTATTACAGGTAATATACACCTTTGAGATGTCAAGTTTGATTGTTATGATAAGATTAGTGTCTCTGGCGGGTCAATGAGCGATACTGCATGGTACCTGAAAAAGATAAGTTAGACAAACACTTAACTTCTGCTCTCCAGCACAGTATTTATATTCCATCAACTGTATTTGTGTAGAAAATGACAATATATTCTAATGCAGCAGCAGTCAACATGGTGCCTTCCCTGCCGATATTAAACTACAGCTTCTATAATCCCCGACGATTGTCTGTGCTAGGTGGGGCTGTTCCGTGTTTAAGTGAACAAGATCCGAGGGCATCATGTTTGCCACCCCTATTCTAGTGTACCCCCAACTCTTTAGACAAAAAGCATAAGAAAGAGTCTTACTTTACAGCCTTGTATTTCTCTCGTATAGACTGTTGCGTATGCTGTGCCGCTGTCTGGTAGGTCTTGTGGAGGTCCAATATACAAGGCTTAAGACTTTCAATTGTGTATCCCGTAACTTCAGCAAGAGAGTCAGTCTGCCAAGGAAATTGTCAGATGGTTATTCAACTCTGCCTTTCAGCATTATTGCTGGAACACTGCTCCTATTTTCTTAGGCTTTGTCCTGAATCTGAAATTTGGCATTATCAAAGGAAGAGTTGGGGTTGACATGGGATGAACTGTAGGGAAAGATTTTTTAAAAGCATAGTAGGGAAGACAGTTCTTTCTCTACTTTTGTGGATTTATCTCCATGGCATGTACAAGCAAATCTGATTACTAGATTAAATGGAAGAAGAGAGCAAAGTCTGTTGTGTTAAGAGAGCCTGAAGATGATAGTAGTCCCGTTGTTTATTGCCTAAAGAACCTAGGCATGCTATGCACGCAAGTGTCCCAGAGGAGATTATCCTTTTCAGTACCCTTAAGACCAGAATTTGCCCCGGGGTGCCTGTATGGTTGTAGACGGTGGAACGTCATTTAAATTTAATGATGAAGGAATAGCATCAATGCTCATCATGGGTCAAATACTTGAGCGTTTGGGGAGGGGGAATTTAAAAAATGGAGGCAAGGGACACAGAGGTAGGTTGTACAGAAAGTGTCATACTTAGAAGTACAGAGCAGTTAGATATTATGGCCTATGAATCCTTGTGTGCACATTTTGCAGACTTTCATTTGAACCTCCCAAGTAACAACTGTGGAATTGGATCATTGAAAGTGCCCAGCAATCATTACAGGCCACCAAGCAACATACTAAATACCACTGATACTGTGTTCCTGTGTGCCTCAAGGCGAAACACCTGCTCATCTCCAGTAATGTCAACTGAATGTCATACACTGCCGAATAACAGTTAACTTTCAAGGCAGTTTGAAAAAGATAATACATCATAGCAAAAATAGAAACAAAGCCTCTAAAGTTTCAAGGTACGAGGCTGGGAAAAATCAAGGTTTTTGCCTGGTGCTGGGAAAGAATGAAGGCAACCAGGCAAGTCTTCACAATTTTCCATGCAGGGCCCACCCCATAAGCATGGTGGCCGCCTTCCCACTTTCCTGACCTGATGGCCAGAGGATACAAAAGAGGGCATCTGATCTCAGTGTACAGGCAGGCTGAGGTGCAAGTAGACCCTTTGACGCTCCAATATGTGTATCAAGGCAAGTATTATACATACCCAAGTTTTTCCAGAAATAGTATAGTTTGCTGTATGAAATGCTGCGGCAGCAATTACCGATGGCAAATATTTCAGGTATGTCTCAGCATCAATTAAACTCAGTTCTCCCAAGTACTGTAGAGAGAGAAAACGCTTAAACCTGGCCCGCTGCATTTTTGTCGTACAGAAGCTGCACTTTCAAAACAGGCAAACAAACTGTCTCTGTACATTAAGAGGCTAACCAGCTGTGAGTGGCATTGGCTAAACCAAGCCAGCCCCTTCCTGTCCTACACCACACAGGTACATGGAAATTGTGCCCTTCAAGTAGCACAGACACTTCTAATAAACACCTGGAAAATACGCCATTCAGTTGGACTCATGCTATTCCCTCCTCTAGCCACATTAGCTGGAGAAAGTTTTACCCCCCTGCCAATGATAGTTAAGAGTTGGGATGGTTCAATTGGTACAGCATAAGACTCTTAATCTCAGGGCTGATTCCTGCCTTGTAGGGGGTTGGACTAGATGACTCTCGTGGTCCCGTCTATGGTTCCAACACATGCCTCAAACAAAGCTCTTCCTTAAGAGAAAGCACCTGGTTCCCACAGGAACTGAAGGAAAAAACAAAACCTTATGTGCAGAACCAACACTTACCGTTGCCAGGTTTTCCACTTGGGAGCTAGCTGGCTGATGCAAGAAGTATTGAGAAAGGAACTGGTTTATAGTAGGCGCTGCCAGATCAAATGAAAGGACTTTCAGAACTAAGTGCTCCATCCTGAGGACTTGTTTCTTTGTGTAAGTGTCATCTGTGATATATACAAATTCTGCTACTTCAGGAGGGTAGATTTCTTCAAACTTTCTAGGGTAGAAAGGAAAGCACTGCTGTAAGCATCAAGCTGCACTTGTCTCCATCCCTTGTACCATTTCATCCCAAAGTATGCATTAGGATAAGCAAAGTATCCAGTAAAGGTGCTGTTTGTTTTTATACTCTACTTTGTATACTCTATCTGCCTCCCGGTGCTTTGCTGCAACCAGCTTGGGAACTCTCAAAAGTAGGGAAAGACCCTGGCATGTTCTAGGTACCCTGGTACCCTGTATGCAGCAGGCAATGGTGTAAAACACCAGCAAGTTGCAATAGCATCTTTAAAAGATTAATAGACCTGAATGTTTATAGCTCAAGATTTATATTCAAAGAGCAATACACTGGATTCGTGTTTGTAAGCACAGACTGCACTCTCTCTGAAAGAGCAGGCATGCAGTTTGGAGTGCTCATTGACCAGACTTTGTCACTCAATGCTCAGGTGGCCTCAGTGGCTAGGAGCGCAACTGGTACAGAATGCAGCAGCTAGGTTGTTGACTGAGGTACAATAAGGCCAGAACTTACCCGGGGGTTACAATCTGGGGATTATATCTAAAGCCAGAATTGTGGATAGTCAGAACACATTGGGTTCAATGGCAGGTGAGATTGGCAAAGTCATTTTTATCAGAACCCCCCCTCTTTTATTTGCCATGCATGTAAAGCTGAATGCACAGAAGTTAAATATATGTATGTTGCAGGCTTACTGTATCCCACCAACACCATATAACACCTCTCCTAAGCGAGCTGCACAGGCTGCCAATATTCTACCAGAAACAGTTCAAGGTATTGCTTTTAGCATTTAAAATCCAAAGCAACTTGAGACCAGGTAACCGAAGGGAATAACCCTCCCCATATACCCATGCCTGGCAACTGTACCACTCAGATGGGTAGCAAGAATACTGTGCTACTCCAGCTGAAATTAGACACCCAGAATCATGTTTAGATGCCTATAGACTTTCCCCGAGGTGTGACAAAATGATTTATGGAACAGTAATTGTAGCAATAGCTTTTACAATTTGTAGTTTATTCTTTTCTTGTACACTGCTTTAATGGCCTCAGGCTGTGAAAGAATTTACGCATTTGTAAAACAATAAGCACATTTCAGCAGTACTTTGCCCAGATACATATTTCTGATATGGGTGTCAGTACTGTACTTGGGAAGTGTTGAACAATTTTACCTGTCTCTGGATTCTCAGAATTGGGAAATACTGGTTTTTATGAGACAAAACATAATATTCCAAAGTAAAACAAATATAAAATACAATGGATATTAAGTTTACTTACGATGCCAACAGCATGGCAGCAGTTCCCAGAAGTTGAAGTTTCCCTCTTAGCACTGACATTGAAGACAGAAACCTGTCAATGTAGTTTACCGCCAAGTGCAAAGTTTCATTTTGGAGCTTGTACTCTTCGCCAACCTCCACTAGCCAGTCCACAAGAATAGCCCGCATATTGTTTGTGATGTCTGGCTGCTTCTTCATGTAACCTGCTTTGGGCTTGCATTTCACCTATAAAGAGGACATTGTTAATTACTTCCTGCCACTTTTTGAAGCGCTTTGGGCTGCTATGAAATTTGATTTTCTGCTGGGAGACTGCAGGCCAGCTTTACAACTCTGGGCTGGGGGAGTCATCAGGTCGCCACTTTTGTCCCAGTTTAAGATTTTGAAAAACAAGAAACCTATATTTTAAATTCACTTGCTCACAATTGATGGGGAGCCATCTGTGTGAGCAGACAACAAATTGAAAGAGGACAGTTATCCTGTTTGGATACATTGGTTCAGAGCTCCTTTTGATATTAAAAAAGTGGTCAGACCTATTTGCTATTAGATGCAAGTTTCCAAGAAATATGCTACCCAAGTAGCCTGGAGAGTCAACACATTGTGTTGTAAATCAAACTGGAACAAATATGCCTCCTATCTGAATTAGCACTTCTACTTGTGCTCACAACTGATCTAGTTCCTTGCCAAGTTCATGCCAGCATGGTTTTATGACTGCAAGCCTCAATTTTTCCTTTCTACAATCAAGAGAGCTAACCAAAAGAGGTAAACGTTAACACTCACAATAGTAGCTATCCCTTCTCTACTTAACTGACCCCCACCACCCACCAGTTTTTTATACAGCATCTAAGTCAATTGTCTGCAATTGCTATCACACCAAACAAGTGGCAAATTGCAAAGATAGCTGCATGTGACAGGGCATACAAGCCAGAATTGTATTGCATAGGGGGACTTGACATTCTTTGACCTAGTATGTATTTGTATGCATTTTACAAGGGAACCCAGCAGAAAATCGACAGCCAAACCCTTCATATGAATATACCAAGATAATGTCTGTGCAGTTATAAGGGACCCAAACTCAATTAGGTAGAATTCCTCCCTCCAAAAATAAAATGTCTAAGCTGTATTCTCACCTCCATTTCCCTAAGATACTTATAGATATCTTCAATGTAGTCTGGTACGTGGTTAACATTAATTCTCTGTTCCGTTTCTTGGACTATTGACATATCCATAATACTTGGAGATCCTAAAATGCAAAATATGTAAAGCAATATGTAAAACAATTTTCATTCTTATGAAGCAACATCTTAAGTTCAACAGTAAATGCTATAAAGCAGGCACATCCAACTCCCAAGAGACTGCGATCTACTCCCACCATAAAAAACTGGCAGTGATCTACCCATTGGATTGATCCTTTTGGGGGGGATTGATCAGTTGTTGAGGTTTTTTGGGGGGGTTGGTTGGTTTTGGGTAATCAATCAGGATCGCGCAATTGACCAGAGACACCCTGTGATCAACCAGTAGATCGCGATCGGCCAGTTGGACATGCCTCTTATAAAGCAACTAAAGGTTTAGTTCTTTCAAGTCCAGAGTAGTCCTTGCTTGTGTACTGTAGTTTAATGCTTTAATAAATTAACCTGCCAACAGTTAAGAGTAACTGTTTCCTTTTAAAAAAAAACACCAGTGGGGATAGCTGGGTCAGCAAGGCACAAGACTTTGCATCTCAGGGTTGTGTTTGAGCCCCACATTAGGCAAAAAGATTCCTGAATTGTAGGGGGTTGGACTAGATGACCCCCGTGGCCCCTTCCAAGTCTATGATTCTATGCCCTTAGTAGCAAATGTAACCATTTTCCACTACTCCTTTACTCCGGAAGACTAATCTGTGTTGGGACACCTGGACTGCACCCCCATATGACTAAAAGCCAGGATTTCTTTAAACTTTGGGCTGGGACCCTGAAGTATGCAAACCTATTCTTACCCTCACCGAAGCTCAGATCCATTGGGTTCTCTATAGGTGTCAGAGGTTTCCTGATTCCCATTGAAGCGACTGCCGTCTTCAAGCCTAGGGCCTCTTCACTTGAAGACATCCTTTTCGACATCATACGTTTTTTCTGCCTGGTGACATCAGGCTCATCCATATGGATGGTAAAAGCGGGCTGCTTAGTTCCCATTTTGCCCAGGGGAACATCGAGGCAGTTTTCATCATTGGTACTCCATGGAATTTGGCTGAGGGAAGCCTGTAACACGAAGTTCACTGTTAGCAATCACGCACCCAATACCTGACAATGGCCTTTGAAAACTTTTCCACTGGCCAAAACTCATTTTTCTTTTTTTAATATAAAAGCCTGGGCAGTGCAGCAGTTCAAATATGAGAGACGGGGCTCCCCAGGTTCAACAGGAAGGCAGAAAACAGTGCAGTCACTATTTCCCAACCTCACAGGAGAGAAGCGAAGGTTGAGTACCCTTGACCTCCTTGGGGAAAGCGTGGGATATACCTGTATCGTGAACCAAGATGCCCTGCGGGTGTGTCCCCATGATGAGAGGCCACGCTGCGGCTACAGGTCGCGGCCGCCTCGGAACGAAGCGGGAGGCGATGCTCGCATACAACGTGCACCAAAACCATCGGCGAGGGCAGGGCGGCCAGAGGCGCGCCGCCCAAGTTGGCGCCCTCCCTCCGGGCGCCCTTTCTGGGACCCGCCCGCGGGGAGCGCCCCCTGCAGCCTCGAGGGCCGGCCGGGCGGCCTCCTCTCCCGCCACTGAGCCCCGAAAGCTCTCGCTTGCAAGAGCAGCAGCGGCAGCAAGGTGGGCTCCCGGAGGTTGGGGTGGGGGACATCCCGCCCCGCTCTCCCCCCACCCCCAATGCAAGGAGCCTCTCCGCCGCCTCCTTCTCCTTTCTGCCCCGAGCTCTAAGATGGCGGATGCGGGGTCTGGGGCAGCTCCGACCGGCCCAGGGGCGCGGGAAACGGCTCCCCTTCCCCTCCGGCCCTTCACCTGCGGCTGGGCGAGGGGCTCCCGGTTGCCCCGCAGCAGTCCCAGAGCGACCCGCGTTCCCAGCGCAGCGCCCGCCAGCCGAGGGTCGCCCTTGGCTCCCGGAGGCACGTTCTCCTGGTTCTCCCGAGCCAGGGAGGCGGCGGCGGCGGCGGCGGCTCCTGTCAGCATGGCGATAAGCGCGGCGGCGGCGACTGCAGAACCGGGGAGCCTCGAGCCGAGCTGCTCTGAACGGACCCTCGCTCGGCGGCTTAGCTCTCGTTCTCTTTCGGGCCCGCTCCGCTTTCGCCGTTCAAGTAGCCCGCGACGATTGAATCCGCCAATGGCGAAGCGGCTGCCCTCGACGTCACGCCGCGGCACGGAAGCTGGCGAGGGTCAAACAGCCGCAAGACGCGCCCGGAGGCGGGGCTTGGAAGCTCCGCCCGCGGAGCTGCTGCTGCGGCTGCTGCTGTTGCTTATCGGCAGGACGGGGCGTTCAGGGGGCGAATAAGGACACCTTCGAGCTTTAGGTTTAATTCGTACGCAGAGGATTCTGCGAAGGGTCACAACTCTCTCGTCTCGACGCCCCTGGTTTTAAATGTCCTCGCGTAAGATCTCTGCCTGGAAACTTGGGAGGGCGGGAACAGCACAAAACGCCTCGGTACAAGACACACAGCCATATTTATTTATTCTCTATTTATTCATGCTTAATCAAGAACTTGTGGTTGAGATCGCTTTTCCGCATTCGCCATACCTTTAGACTGAGAGCACAGACCGTCTCTGAACAGGAAGCCTGCAGTTTACGCGGAGTTATGTTCCACCGGTCGCAGCTAAAACCAAAATCGCGCAAAATAAAATCCCACTAGGTTCAATGTAACTTTTTTTTTTTGCCACGCACAAAAATCATGTGCGGAAATTGTGGGCTTACTGTACTGATTTATGTCAGTCACTCAGAGCCTTGCCGGCTAAAACCTGGGGTGTAAATGTGACTAAATAAAAGTAAGTACTGTATATTGAGTTCAGGAGGATTTAATCCACAGGTTAAACCACAGAGCCTAGGACTTGCCGAACAGAAGGTCAGCGGTTCGAATCCCCACAAAGGGGTGAGCGCCCGTTGCTTGGTCCCTGCTCCAACCAACCTAGCAGTTCGGGGTTTTTTTTGTTTGTTTTTTGCAATACAGTGATACCTCGGGTTACATACGCTTCAGGTTACAGACACTTCAGGTTACGGACTCCGCTAACCCAGAAATAATACCTCAGGTTAAGAACTTTGCTTCAGGATGAGAACAGAAATTGTGCTCTGGCAGCGCGGCAGCAGCAGGAGGCCCCATTAGCTAAAGTGCTTCAGGTTAAGAACAGTTTCACGTTAAGAACGGACCTCCGGAACGAATTACGTACTTAACCTGAGGTACCACTGTATGTCTTTATTGTTTTAAAATAGATACATTTGTGCCAGGAAAGCCAACCAACCAACCAACAAACATACAATCAAATATGGAAAAAAAGTTGGTTTCCAGGTGGAAAAATCAAAATTGGAAACAGAATTGTTAGACTCCAAAATTAAGAATTTGTCAAAAATGTATAACTTGCTGTTGAAATGGAATACTCAGGATGAAATGGTGAAATCAGCAATGATTAAATGGGCACAAGATGTTGGACATAACATAATGATGGCTGACTGGGAACAGTTATGGACCACAGGTATGAAATTTACGGCATGTAATGCCCTAAGAGAAAACTTAATGAAAATGATTTATAGGTGGTACATGACACCAGTCAAGCTTGCAAAAATCTACCATTTGCCCGATAATAAATGTTGGAAATGTAACAAGACTGAAGGCACATTCTTTCACCTTTGGTGGACATGCCCAAGGATTAAGACATTCTGGGAGATGATTTATAACAAAATGAAAAAGGTATTTAAATATACCTTTCTGAAAAAAACAGAGGCCTTTCTCCTGGGCATGGTCGGCCAATTGGTTCCAAAGAAGGATAGAACTTTTTTTATGTATGCTACAACAGCAGCAAGAATACTCATCGCGAAGTATTGGAAGACACAAGATTTACCCACCCGGGAAGAATGGCAGATGAAGTTGATGGACTATATGGAATTGGCGGAAATGTCTGGCAGAATCCGAGATCAGGGAGAAGAGTCGGTGGAAGAAGATTGGAAAAAATTTAAAGATTATTTACAGAAATATTGTAAAATTAATGAATGTTAGAAAAATGTTGGAATGAAGTTACATGGCTTTAGTAGAAATGTTATAAGGAATTAAGTATAAATAGATTAATAGAGTATTAAAGGAAAAAATAAGGTTAGAATGAGTTAAGATAATTACAGGATAGAAAACAGAGGTAGATGGAAAGGAATTGCTGAAATAATTAACAGAAGTGGAATACAAAAAGGGAGGTGTGAGGAGGTCGAGGAAATAAGTGAATGAAAGATGGGATAACGAAATTTGATTTATTGTTGTTGCATTGTTTTGTTGGTTTAATGTATTGTATGTGTTTTTTCTTTTCTTTTAGTGTTTAAATTTTTTGGAAAAGTAATATTATTTTTTTAAAAAACAAACAAACATACAATCAAATAAACAAACTATAAATTGACAGACAGACAATAGCAATATATGAAACAACACAATTCTTATAACTAACATCATTTGTACTCCCAATGATGTGAATGATTGTAAAACAAGAAATTAAAAATGACTTCCAATTATTCTCGCTGTACTTTATCTGTTGATTATCTTATACCGCACAGTTACATCCAACCTAGCAGTTCGAAAGTACATCCAAGTGCAAGTAGATAAATAGGTACCGCTCCAACGGGAAGGTAAACCGCGTTTCCGTGCGCTGCTCTGGTTCGCCAGAAGCGGCTTAGTCATGCTGGCCACATGACCCGGAAGCTGTACGCCATCTCCCTCGGCCAATAAAGCGAGATGAGCGCCGCAACCCCAGAGTCGGCCACAACTGGACCTAATGGTCAGGAGTCCCTTTACCTTTACCTCTAGGGAGCACAGAAACAAACTTTCACACAACCTTCCCTTTAGACCAGTCATCCCCAACCTTCGGCTCTCCAGATGTTTTAGACTATAATTCCCATCATCCCTGACCACTGGTCCTGTTAGCTAGGGATCATGGGAATTGTAGGCCAAAACATCTGGAGGGCCACAGGTTGGGGATGCCTGCTTTAGATCCTTAGATGCAGTACCATTTCCTGCAATTTAGTTTGTGCATGAGCTAACACTAGAAAAAGTGTTTTGGGGTGGGCATTATTGGATGGTTGTTTTTATTTGATTATATATAATTGTGGTTTTTATGTTGATCATTACTGTGACCTTCATGTATAGGGTGGTATATAAATTCTAATAATAATAATAAAATAATAAAGAGAATGTTCTGCTGTTAACTGCAACAGGAGCCCTTTCCCCGTTATTAAGATTAAGGGTAGCCTAGATGCAGGTGGCATCCAAAACACGCTACCACCCATGCAAGTACAACAGGGGATTGAAAATATTTCCTTCTGTCAGCAACAATTAATGGCTTGCAGGTCTGGGCAGCCCTGGAGGGAACTTGGGAGGGTGGGGAGCTGCTAATACAAAGGTGACTAAAAAACTGCTATGACACATGGTATATGCAGAGAACTACTGGGATTCCAGCCATTTTATGTTGTATACAAGGGAAGGGATCAGGAATCAGAGGCTGTGCTTGCAACAGGTTTGGCCCCTAGTTCCCTATGCCAAAAATAGATGCTGGTTTTGGATCAGTGAAACCATCTGGGGAAGCTATGAAAATTACTGGGTGAACTCAGAGAAGTCAATCTTATTACCAAACTGGTAAAAGATAATCAAATATATTATCCTTGTATATATGTCCTTAAGTGCCTTGGAATAAAAGTGTTAACGGAGGAATCCGAGGGCTCCTTTGGGCAAAAAAACAAAGACACCAACCAGGACAATCTGGAGCAAAACAGCAGCCTGTAGGCTTGGACTTTATTGGAAACTGTCATGACAGGATTCCCACCAATAAGATGAAGCAAAATGAAAGCCCCGAACAAAAGTAGGCCCCAACTTTTATTAGTTACTAATCCCCCAAACTACACCCCTAAGACTACATCACAAAAAGGAGGGGTTGAGGGAGGAGTTGTGGAGGTAACCTGAGTATCTTGTCACCTGGCTGGTTCCTCCTTTCCCCCCTCCGCATGAGTACTTTCCAGGTGACAAAGGGGAGTTTGCAGTTTCCTGCCCCCAGAGGGAAGAGCTGATCATTATCCTTTGTTCCAATCCGTGCTGAATCCACTCCTATATGCAAGTTCTTTGTGACCTTGATGGTCTTCTGTCTAGGACCATCAGGGTTGGCATAGCAACTGGGCAGGTCTCCTGTGTATGTGCTGGTATGCTCAAGGGATTATGGCTGCCCTGTATCAAACCTTCCCCATTTTGTAGTCCTTCCTTCATGGAGTAGAATAAAAGTGGAACGGTGCAGATCCAATGTATGGTTGATTTTCTATGAATTTATAACAGAAGTGTAGCTTATGTAGTGTGTTTGTGTGTGTGTGTGTCAAGTTTGTACAAACTGAATGATTGGGGGGGTTTTCCTGCGACAGTTCCCCCCTCTGGAGATAAGATTGCAAAGGTGGCTACTGTGCAATCCTTTTCTCCGCACAATTTAAAGTGCTAAATATTAACCTCTTATCCACCCTCCCAGATGTGTGGGTCCATGTGAACCTGAAAGGGACTTGCATGTCACGCCTCTTAAGGATATTTGCAAGTGTAGCAGTGCACATAGCTAGTCATAGGATATCACGTAAAAATAACACATGTTGCATTTTGTTACTCAATTACTTGTGGTATTCTAGCACCTTGGGAGAAACATTTTCTCAATAGTGGTCTATGCTTTTCACTTAGCAGGAAGGTCCAATATCGATTGAAAATGTACTGTCTTTTTTGCTCTATAAGACTCACTTTTTCCCTCCTAAAAAGTAAGGGGAAATGTGTGTGCGTCTTATGGAGCGAATGCAGGCTGCGCAGTTATCCCAGAAGCCAGAGCAGCAAGATGGATCGCTGCTTTCACTGCACAGCGATCCTTCTTGTTGTTCTGGCTTCTGAGATTCAGAATATTTTTTTCTTGTTTTCCTCCTCCAAAAACTAGGTGCGTTTTATGGTCTGGTGCGTCTTATAGAGCAAAAAATACGGTAGTTTGATTTGTCCTCCTCCTTTTTTGTATGTGTTCTCAGGTGTCAAGCTAGCTCTCCTCTGGTCTCCCACCGCCATAGTGCTACAGCAGCAACAATCCCTGGTGAATCCCCGAAGGGCTTTCATATTGACCATGTTGGCTGGCACTCACCATAGCTGGCACAGGTTTGGACATGTCATGAGAGAGATGTCTTTGCCTTGGCCTTTCTATGGGGTTTTATTATTATAGGCTCTGTTTTTGCACTCATGGGAAGTTGTTCACTTGCTCTTAAAGGACCAAAAAGCTAATTGCAGCCTGGATACACTTGCCCAATTCAAACTGAGTCCAATTTGAATTTTTTTAGCCCCATATTTCTCAACTTTCCAAATCAATCTGTTAAAACAAAACCATTCTTAAAAGGGCACATGTCCAAATAAGTCAATTTAACTCTATAAGGGATCATTCCTGCTAAACCAAAGCATATACACCTTCAGGTATCTGGTGTTTTCATGGATCCTGAAGCTTCTCCTTGGTAAAATGATTTAAGACACATTTTCTTAAAATGGGTAAGGAAGGTTGGTAGAGTGCCAGGTGGGGCAAGGAAACGTCATAAATTGATCTAATCTAAACAATGGACTACACAATAGCCTGATCTTTAGAAAGCATAAAATGCATGAGAATCCTCCATTGGGGTGTAAGCAATAAGACACTATATATTAAACATAAAAACAATTACACACAAAAATGCCCCCCCTCCTTTGTGGAAATAACACATTATCAAACACATAATAACACATAATACACAACAAAGTAATTAAATATCAGTTGCATATCTTGAGGCAATCGTGATCTTTTACATATCTTTTCAATCCTGGAGCACAGAGTCTTGAGGTTTAAAAGTGAGAGAATGTCCTTGCAATTCAACTCCTCCCCCCTTTGTCAGCCCCACTCCCCCGTCAGTCTATACCCTTTGAAAGAAATTGCTGTGGCTGCTTTGAAAACTTTGGTGTCTGTTGTTGTTGCAGGTAATAGTCTTGTGGTCGCAAGGAATTGGGTTGAGGGGTTGTTCTTGCTTTTTAATCATTGGGTCTGTAGTAACACATCTGTAGAAGTGATGTGCTGTAAGGGGGCAGGGTTTTTAGGGACTTAAAAGACAGAGTTAGAAAAGGAAAAGCCCCTCCCCAAATCTCCTTGAGTTATCTTAGTTAGCTGCAAATAATAAAATCTTAGCGTATTAAGCATTTTATTCATTTCAATATTATTATCACATTTTCATATAATTATTGTTATTATCTGCTAAGTTTGTTTGCTTTCCTTCAGTTAGTTACTCCACATATGCAGAAAGAAAAGGGTAGAAATACAAGAAAGGTGAAAATATAAAAAGAAAACAAAATAAAGAAATTAGATTACCAGTTAAACAATTTTTTTTCCAGATGAAAACGGACTTGACACAAAGACATCAGATTTAGAAAAGAATTATTATTAAATAATACAAAGATATTATCAAAACCACACAGATTACTACTGGACTGAAAAAATGGGAAAAGGCTTAAAATTCACCATGTGCTATCTGATAAAAGAGAACTTCATGAGGATGACTTTCAACAAAATGAAGGAACCTTATTCCACATGTGATGGACATGTGCCCAAAGTAAAAGGACATAATGTATGAGGAACCAAAAATAAATAAATGCTAAAACACACAATTTTTAAAAGAAACTGCTTATCTATTTTGGCATTCTGACAATGAGTATCCCAAATGAAAATACAATACTTGGTTGTACTTAGATTAATTTCATAGATATAATGGAAGAACTGATTTAATAAATGAAAACAGATTATTTGTAACTAAAAAAGTGTCAAAGCCACAAAAAGATAGAGGGAAGTCAACTAATATAGCAGGGATTCAGACTTGTTTCGCAGAACAGAAAGCAAGTGACTGTTTGGCTGTAGGGGAAGAAAGACGAAAAGAAATACAAATGCAATTACTTTTCTGAGAATTTTGGATACAGAATATTTAAATTACTGTTTGTATCCCCCCCCCCCTTTTTTGTGCTGTAGGAGAAAAGAAGGGACAAACACTTTGTTAGAGGTTCCTATATCCTGTTAAGAGGGGAAATTATTTCATGTGAGAAATCTGTCAGGAAATGCTGTTCCTAAAATGCACACAAACAAAACCTGTTTTAAATTATTTTAAATCCCTTTGGGGGGAAAACTACTCAA
Source organism: Podarcis pityusensis (assembly GCF_964106645.2). Classification (NCBI taxonomy): domain Eukaryota; kingdom Metazoa; phylum Chordata; class Lepidosauria; order Squamata; family Lacertidae; genus Podarcis; species Podarcis pityusensis. Next base: position 48,788,847 of record NC_138034.1, on the reverse strand, counting down.
GAGAGGAACTCACAGTGGGAGTGATCTGATATTTACCTGTGAAAAGAATTTGGCATGTTAGATTTGGAAGTTGGCAACCTCTTGACTTTTGATGGTTCAGTACTTAACCCTTTTGTCTTAAGTAGCCCCTGGAGCAAAGGACACATTAAGGGTGATTTCCCTCAATGGTTCCAAGTTTTACATAAAGAAATTTGGATAAGTTTCTCCCTGCAGCCCACGCTCTCCAAACCTCCTCTACTTTTTTTTAAAGGTGATCTAGCCTCTGTGCATGTGCAGAGTTCATGTTTCAGCAAATCTTTTATACAATTAAAAGTGTTGCATCTTTTGGCTAAATTGCCATTCGAATATAGGAAGGGAAGGGTAAGGAGTAGATTTTAAAAAATAGGGTTAGATTTAAAACAAAACAAGAAACTCAGCAATTCAAATATTCACCAAAGCTAGCAATAGAAGTTGGTCAAATTAAATTTCTGTTAACTCAGTTCTAAGGGATCATGTTTCCTGCAGCCCAAGCAAAGGGCGTGCCTCCTTTATGTACAGGAAATTGAGTGCAGGTCTGTATTAAAAAATGTGGGCTATCATTATTTGGTGTGCTCCCCCTCTGGTCATTCGCGGAACAATCACCCGCTCTCTTATTTATGAGTAAAAATGGCCAGAGAGTCAGAATTCATAGGATCTTTAACATTCTCAGTCATTTCAGCCCTACCATTTGCAGACAAAATTTTCTGCCCTTTATTTACAGGATGGTCAAGGCTCATTCTGCTTGATTATGAATTTGTATGTGCTTAAACTTTGAATAGACTTTGAAGTCTAATTTTTTAAAATAATAGACAAAATGGTAAGCACTGTAATCACTCAAATGCTTGATATTACAAGCTCTGTTTCAAAAACATCATGGCTTTCACCTCTCACCTTTTAAAACTTTATTCTACCAATCATTCCATTTTTCTGTACCAAAAAGCAAAGCTGGGCTGAACTTCAATCCATCACCATACACCAGAATTTAAAAATTACCCTCCAATGCTTTGCAGACTCATTGCCTTCCACATAGCCATAAAATTGGGAGAGTTGGAATGGACCCTGGGGGTCACCTAGTCCAACCCTAAAATACAGGGTTCATCGCATGTTTTGCACTACCAGAGACACACACACATACTTATGTGCACAGACACAACTGGGGAAGGGAACACAACAACACTTTTCTCTCAGAAGGAGACCTACCTAAGGCTTAATGAAATACAGGGAGATTCTACAGACACTGCATTTTAGCTTACGAGAGCATTTTGTGCTCAACTAGGCTGGTTGCAGCAGAAACATTAGGCTAACTTCACAGCACATTCCAAAGTAGACTAGAACACGGCTGTAGACTCACAAACTCAAAAGTTGCAACAAAACATCATTTACCATCAGACTTAAAATCACCCTCCTCCCTTAAGCTATAGGGAGAAGGGGGGTAATCCTCCTCTCAGAACACAAGCAAGCACATATGCAGGATTTATTTTCTTTCTACCACTTGGAGGAAGACTCTCTTTTGGAGCCTCTCTCAAATAACAAACATTTGCACACCTCATTCTCAGTTTGTCATGTTTAAGATTGATAAGGCCCAACATGGTTTCCCTAGATTAAAATTTTGAAGCAAGCTTGCAATTTAAAAACTATGTGCACTTAAGAACATAGTCTGTGGATGCTGAAGCCAATGTAAACACAAACCCTTTAAATATCTTAAACCTTTGAGTACATCTCTTATTCATTTATAGAGAAACTAAGATTTCTAATGCGTGTGCTCTCAGGCTGCGTTATTATTATATCTACTGCCTTCTGAGCACCATTAAGTTTACGGTTTCAGGTTCTGGCTTTAGGTTATAGTTTAACAACACAAATTTGATGTGCTCAGCTCTCCCTAAGGGTTCGCATCCTGATTTTGTTGAAGGATCCCTGAGGTGGGGTGGCCGCTGTGCCTTGGGTTCCAGGTGGTGGGCCTAAGCCACCCACAATTTGGGTGTCTCACAATTTGGACTTGGAAAGACCATTTTGCCCCTTTAAATCCCCCCCCCCCCAGTTGGAGATGACAAACTGGAGGGGTGTATCAGAATCCTCTCTGGGGCAAAAAGGCTTCACGTAAGCTTTGTTGCCAGGAGAAGTCCAGCTAGGGTGTTTAGAAGAGTGAGCTCCCATTTCCCTTTAATAATGGGGGGGGGGGGCGTTGCTCGATAACAAGCTACACAAGGAGATACATAAACAGAGATACAAGAGAAGGACAAAGAGGGAGGGGAAGAGAAAAGAATATCCTATCAGTATTATTCAGTCTAACACTCAAGTGCCCCTCTTGGCCCTTTCTGAGCAAAACTCCGATGGATCGGACCGGAGAAGGCTAGTAGAAATCCAAAGGCAATCCCTGCCTACAACTAAAACCACCGGCAACTAGCCTGGAAACCACGGGTCTCTTAACCCGGAAAAACCATGGATCTGGAATTCACTCAGCGCTGCTCACAAAACTAATCCTAGTGCGGGGCCCCGTCTTCTTCCCAAACCTCCTGCTCTACCATCCATGACAGCCTCCTGCCTGATCTTAGAACTATGTTCATAATTCCCTATTGGACGCTTGCACAGTGCAATGCCAGATTGAGGTCTGAGAAGACAAAGGTTTGAAAGGAAGCAAATGACCTTGCGTTCTCATATACACGAGTCATCCCCAACAAGGGTCATCGTGCCAGAGGTGCAGCTTCATTTGTTTTTAGGTTTGTTTTTTAGCCACAGGAGAGAGAGAGATTTTCCACGACCCTTCCAGCCACACTCTGAGAGAAGGCGTCGAGGAGAGAAAAAGAGATTTTGCATGATCCCTTTGGCCACGCTCCGAGGTAGGGAATCAGGAGAGAGAGAAAATGACTTCCACTACCCTTCTGGCCACGCTTTGAGAGAAGGCGTTGAGTAGAGAAGAAAAGAGATTTTCCACGATTCCTTTGGCCACGCTCTGAGGAAGGGAATCGGGAAAGAGAGAGAGAGAGAAAAGGACTTCCACGACCCTTCTGGCCACACTCCGAGAGAAGGCGTCAAGGAGGAAAAAAAAGTTCAGCTGTCGTGGAGACGTTATCCTTCCACCCTCCTCCCGATGCACTAATTTCAAACGTCCTCGAATGTCCCTCGTGGATCCCGGGATCCTTTTCTTTGGCCGGCTTGACCTTGCCTTTGCTCCCCTGGTTGAGCTTTCTGGTGATGATTGATTACCGCCCGCAAAGAGGAGGCAGGGAGAGGAAAAAGGATCCCTGGGCTAAGGTTGCCCAGTGGCGCCCGATCCCCTCTATCTCCCCCCTCACCTTCACAGGAGAACCAAGAGTCCCTGAGCACGGTCGCCAAACTGTTAATGGAGGAATCCAAGGGCTCCCTTGGGCAAAAAAACAAAGACACCAACCAGGACAATCTGGAGCAAAACAGCAGCCTGTAGGCTTGGACTTTATTGGAAACTGTCATGACAGGATTCCCACCAATAAGATGAAGCAAAATGAAAGCCCCGAACAAAAGTAGGCCCCAACTTTTATTAGTTACTAATCCCCCAAACTACACCCCTAAGACTACATCACAAAAAGGAGGGGTTGAGGGAGGAATTGTGGAGGTAACCTGAGTATCTTGTCACCTGGCTGGTTCCTCCTTTCCCCCCTCCGCATGAGTACTTTCCAGGTGACAAAGGGGAGTTTGCAGTTTCCTGCCCCCAGAGGGAAGAGCTGATAATTGTCCTTTGTTCCAGTCCGTGCTGAATCCACTCCTATATGCAAGTTCTTTGTGACCTTGATGGTCTTCTGTCTAGGACCATCAGGGTTGGCATAGCAACTGGGCAGGGCTCCTGTGTATGTGCTGGTATGCTCAAGGGATTATGGCTGCCCTGTATCAAACCTTCCCCATTTTGTAGTCCTTCCTTCATGGAGTAGAATAAAAGTTGAACGGTGCAGATCCAATGTATGGTTGATTTTCTATGAATTTATAACAGAAGCGTAGCGTATGTAGTGTGTGAATGTGTGTGTCAAGTTTGTACAAACTGAATGAGTGGAGGGGGGGGGTTTCCTGCGACAAAAGGACATAAATATTAACATACTGTATGCAGTGTGAATGCTTTACTTTTCCATTTCTCTGCAGATACATATGCAACTTTCCTCAGAAACAATTTTTCCCCTGGTTATTTTGCTGGAATGAAAATCAGGTGTTTTACAAAACGTGTGTGTTGCCTGCCCAGCCCTAAGGTACCTCAAAGTTACCATTTCCCATTCTACCCTCCCCAACTACCACCCCTAGATATGGAATGTTTCTCAGAGGCACCTCCTTAATCCAATCCATGCACTGAATTTCCTCAACTTCAAAATCACCATTTTCAAATTTTGTTCAGCAACCAAGCTACTGAGTAGGCATTTTTGAAGCTATTACTTTATCTTTCTTTGTAATACTGCTGCAACCTTAATAAAATTAGACCACTCCACATCTGTCTAAAGCCCTTTGCAGAGATTCAGTTTTTAGTACGTGCAGTAAAAGTATGGCTGCGGCATCTTTAAAAAAGCACCTTTCCTCAAGGTTTTCACTGCTGCTGCTCAGATTGCACTTCCTCAGCACTGTATTTTCCATCTGGGAAAATACGACTCTTATCCCATGGAATTCATATCCTACAAGTGCAGCTGGCATATGGTTGCGTTCAGTTGTAACAAGAACCTATTGCTGTAATACGAATAGTGAGCAATACACCTCCACCCACAATGCAAACATAATGTTGTGACTTTAAGACATTTTAAATGCTCATTGTATCACATCTGATGTATTTCAGAAACTTGTGCACACAAGACGTTTAGACATTCTATTTGTTAAAGTGATTATGAATTAGACTAGAGCCATTGATATAGTTTTATTTAAAATAATTTAGCAATTTCCTTCTTATATACATAATTGCATATAACGTACAACATGTACAGTACTGTACACATACACAGTGCCCAGCAATTTGTGTATTGTATGTAGGATGGGGTGAGGAGGGGAGAATTCAGGAATCAAAGATAGCCAGTTAGTCATTTCACACTATGATCATGTCATTTCAACTAACAACTGAGAAAAGTAAACAAAATTGGGGTGGGGGGAGAGAGACAAAAATGTGCAGGAAATAAACAATGCAACAAAGGAATAAAGGTATTATGACAAATCACTCATCCAAAAGACCACTTCCCCTCTCCATGTGAATATATGGTTTAAAAAGAGTACTTTCCAGATTTTCAATGGCTAGTTAACTCTCACAAGCTCTAACAGATGCTCTTTTCACTCTACGCTCTCAAGGACCAGCCTGACACTATACTTTGCTTGAGGACAGGTATGCCTTTCTCCTTTCCTTCTCACTTTTAGTGTGGGTCTGTTGCAAAATTGTCACACTCCCTTTAGGCTTTTGGAGTAGTTAGGGATTCTTTTACTCTTTAGATCAAGGTGTGTATGTATGCTGCCTGCTTATATTGTATTTTTACTGCCTTAAGCAGCTTCTATATACCCTATCACTTTCATTTCTAGTAAGCAATATTTTTTTTAAATTCCTCTTGGATACTAATTTCTTGGGGCATAAAGATAAGGGTAAACACATACTCATAATGGGCACATGTTGTATCTCCAAAAAATACGCTGAACTTCTTGTAGTGTGGAATACATGTTAGAGCTGGATATGCATGTGGGTTCAGACACAGACCTTGTAGCCACACTTCCATGGATGCTGAAGGCATACCTCTACTTTGCGTATTTTCCTGCTCCCTCCTGTACTGGACAAGTATAAGCTACCAGGTACACAGATGTTCCACTGCAGGACAGCAGGATCATGGGATTGCTCAACTATTTACAGAAAATACTGTACACAATTTCACATGGCTATATTCAAAATTTTCAAGCTTCAAAGTTTGCTCATTTCATAGCTAAAATAAATTAGAATCCAATTGTATATTATTTAAAAGCTAAGAATCTGGGAATGTTTTATATAAAACTAATTTGGACTGTATATACCTGATCTCACTGTAAATTAGCTAACTATACCAACCACTGTTCAAGAAAAAAAGGGGGGGGGTATGATTTCATATAACGTATGTTCATTTTTTAAAATAACAGGTACAAGACACTGATATAAAGCAATAAAATAAAGTATAGTAACATATATTTAAAAATGGATGGAAAGGAAGATCCAATATGCCTGGTCTATGTCCACTACTTTATCTTCAGATTGCTGGTCCAATTCTTCCCATTTAAGCAGCGCTATCAAAAAAGGCAATCAATGCTTTTTGATCATAACTTCCCAAAATTTCCAGGAGAAGGGGAACTTTGGTTTTCACATTAGTGCCTTTGAATTTAAATTTATCTATGAACAGATCTGTAATCATACCTGGAAGAAAAAATGCAAACACTTATTATTTTGACAAATTGGTGTTTCCTTTTAAATCGAAAAAATTAATATTTATGATAGAAGACTTTGGATATTTAGAGTCCGTGTTAATAATAAGTATTTATTTTAGAATGGTTTGCAACACATGCAGCATGTGGTAAAATATCTAGTGAAATGGAGCTGGGTGTCAGAAATCTGAGTGAAATCAAGAGTAATATAGAACAAATGAAATAAACTTTAGTTTACTTCAATACAAGGCGTTCTGTAGCCAATATTTCCATAGATTTATTGGTACATCTCAGTGCATCAGCAGTCCTTACTGCATTTATTTTTAGTAAAATCCATCTCTATAATCTATAACTGTGCCTCTGTAGTGCCAAAGGAGAAACATGTATTTAAAGGAAACACACATAAATATGTGTTTCTCCTTTGGCACTACAGAGGCACAATAATACTATAGAATTAAAATTACGCACATAAATTCATTGACACAGTCATTCAGAGTCTGTGTACAATTTGCTATCTGGGCTTTTGCAATCATTTTCATTCAGGATAAGATCCGTATATGAAATATATGCATTATCGGTGGTCTGATTCCTCCTTAGAAATGAAAGGTAAAGGTGATTGTACTAAGATCATGTGCACATCAGAGCTTTTGCGTGGGAAGTCTCTTATGTTGCACAGAACTACCACCCTAGAAACAGACCTCTCTTTTCACAAGATAAGATTTAACAAGAATGGAAAAACAATACTACAGAAAATTAGGAAAACTGTGTTAATGAACCAACCATAAAGTCTTTCAAGAGATGTAGGTTGTTTTTTGTGTTCTTTTAGCAGCTCCTCTGCCTCCTCCAAAATGCTGCGGTACTCTGGAATCAGGAAGTCTGTATTTCCTTCATGAGCCTGCAATTCCTTAAATTGATGTTAATAAAATGTTAAGACCGTTACAAACCCTCTAAACCTGACAGAAAAGTTGAACATTGGGAGCTTAAAGATGCATGGCTACACAATGACATAGAAAAGAGATAGGCTAGATTTTTGCCAGCTTTTAGCCCAGGTGATGTTCATAATCCTTTGCTAAGAGCCTCCATCTTTAGCCACAAAGAGGATTTCCTTCTATTACTGTCCTTTTCTACAACAATTAAATAAAAATCAACTTTCCACAAAAGCATATTCCAATTCCTTTCTGTACAGTTCAATATAATTTATATCTGCATGCTATTACTTACCGTATTTTTTGCTCTATAAGACTCACTTTTTCCCTCCTAAAAAGTAAGGGGAAATGTGTGTGCGTCTTATGGAGCGAATGCAGGCTGCGCAGCTATCCCAGAAGCCAGAACAGCAAGAGGAATTGCTGCTTTCATTGCACAGCGATCCCGCTTGCTGTTCTGGCTTCTGAGATTCAGAATATTTTTTTCCTTGTTTTCCTCCTCCAAAAACTAGGTGCGTCTTGTGGTCTGGTGTGTCTTATAGAGCAAAAAATACAGTATATGGTTTATAGTACTTGTGTGCAGGAAAAAATGTCCCATTTGGCCTCTTCTTATGGGGATGGGTAACTCCCATAATCTCCGAGCACTGACCATTCTGGCTGGGGTTGATGGGAGTTGAGAATCCGAAAGGTTCCCCATCCCAGATCTAGAAGTAGATTTGGTCTGCATGAGAGTGAGCAAATAGATTTCATGTCCCGATAGGACCAAAGTGCTACTGGTTGGAAGTTCAGCTGATCTAAGTGTGATTATTAATCTTGGGTTCCTTAAAACCCTCCTTAATAGAGTTCAAAAGCAAACAAACATGAAAAACCACTACACTCCATAGTACTTGTAATTTTGCAACTGACAAAAGACTTACTTTTAAAGCATCCAACAGTTCAACCTTTTTAGCCAACATTAGCTGGTATTCTAATTTTGGGTGGATTAGCTTTAAGGTGTGGTTCACAGATACTTCATTTATATCTAGAAGATCACCACAAGAAAGCAACTCATTAGTTTGTTAACTTTTATGCATTTCTAAGTATCCCAAGAAGAAGAGAATTAAGAATTCTTACCACATGATATATTGAGATTAATTTTCCTTTTAGTGGCTTCTTTAGAGAGCACATCCTTTAAAATGGATATTGTGGATATATTGTCAGATTTGAAGTAGCCCTCGCCTTTCCTATACAGAAGATGTTAGAAATTAACAACTGGTAAAAACTGTGCCAGCCTTTACTTCCTACAAGGTTCAAACTCATCCAGAGATATTAAAAATACACAATCCCATCTTTCTAGTTTCTCCTCATACAGTTCCTCATACAGTTCCACTATAAATACCCTGACTTATATTTGGAGGTCTGAACAGAATTATACTAATTCTAAATAGTTTAAATAGTAAGCTGTTGAATGTATCTCTGGTAGTTTCTCAGTCTTATCCTAGAAACCTAAGACAACTCTCACTCACAAAGGTAAGGAACCTGTGGCCCTCTAGATGTTATATACTCAAAAGTTCTATGGAATTCAAAGGGGCTTATTACCAGGTAAGTGAGATTACAATTGCAGCCTAAAGATATTTAGGGCTAAGTTGTACATAAAAAAGGAAATGTCAGAGATAACGTAAGTGAAAAGAAAAAGCTGGACGTTTTTAAATGCAATGTCCTGAACAAGCATGCTTTACTTGGATCTACTTTTCGGCATTTTATATATTGCCTTTCAAACGAAACCAGCATGTTTCAGGAACTGTGTTTCATTTTACCGGTAAGTACATTCAAGTTGTGTATCCAAAAAGGTGTTCTGAAAGTAGAAGGTGACACTCTCCCCCACTGGTGTCTTGTCGGGAACTTCAGGCAAGCAAAACACCACCCAGGAGTGAACTTCAGCAAAGCTGAACTGGCCTTTGAGGGTTAGTGTATTCATGGGTCTGAATAAAAAAATATATAAAAAAAGCATTTTGTTACAAAAGAGTATCTACCATCAGAAACAAAGGCTACTTTCTAATGGTACAGCAAAACAATGTGAGGTTTCTTTGGCTTGATCTGTGAGAGCCATAACCTTCAAGAACTAACTTGGAATGTTAATCTTTATACTTTTTGCATTTTGCTAAGTTTTAGCAGGACGATGTTCTCCCTACAAAGATAACACTCAACATCTACACAAATTCCCATGAACAGGATCTAGGAGATCCATCAAATCAACCACCTTGCTCCGATGGAAGAAACTCCTTAGTTTGAGAAAACTCCTCTAAATCCAGCCCCTGTATTTTCATTGTAGATGCTGCAGGCGTGCTTCTGGGTTCTACTAAGCACTGCCTGGAAATGCAATCAAATCCTCTATTCAAATTTAAACAAGCCAGTTGTTCTCAAAAATACCTGTCACGATCAATACAATGCGTCCTCTGATGAAGTGAAAGTGGCTTAATCTGATACTGCCGAACTTGACAGGTTTTTGGTTGAACTCTTGGAGTTACATATGCTTGCAGAGTCCCGTACCGACCTTCAATTGATAGAATCTGTCCATGGAAGGGGGGAAGGAAAGGTGAACTAACTTTCATTTTAGATGACTTCATAATTACCTGTTCTAGCAGATGGGTACCACCTTTATCCAGCAAAACTTTGTGACATTTGACATTTTCAAAACATCTATTTAACCATTTGTAAAATACTAAAATTAAATCCAAAAGCAGTCCCAATAAATTCAGTGAGTTTCTTCTAGGTAGCCGGCAGCCTTAACAACCGTCACATCCAACTTTATCTCAGACTAACACTGGAAAAATGCCATGTAGAAGGCTTACGACTCCTATGGTGTGAGCATTTTAAAGTGTGCTTCATGTGTTTCTGTTATCTCACTGGTAGATCTGAGTGCTATTCATCTTTCCTCTGCAAAAAAGAAAGCAGTCAGCAAGCCTCAAACTTCACTCCCTCTCTTCAACTAGAGGAGGGTTGAGTGAATCACAACAGCTTAGAGGTGGAGCTGCAGCCTGCATTGTCATTCATGTAAACTGTACTAAAAGAGGCTTTAGAATTTATACTTTAGTGTCACCATAATCACATCTGCAATCTCCCTAAATGAAGATGTAAAACTAAACCATTCTATTGATTTTATTAAAATTTATCTTGAAATCACTGTCTTTTCAACTCCATTTTCATCTGAAATGTGAATACTGAAAACTTATTCTAAGCACTTTTCATTCTAACACCACTGTATTACCCATACCTTCCTGAGAAATTTATTAACCTGGGTGTCTGGCAAACAGCCATAAAGAATGATGCTACATCAGCAGCCTACACTTGGCTAATATATCTTATAAAGAACTAGGGAACTTTGTGACAATTCACCCACACCATTATAAAATGGGAGTACTTTCAGAGGTCATCTTGGTATCTCTCACTGCACTGAAAGGGGATTAAACTTTCAATAATCTAGTTTTAATACATGTTCAAATTATTTTATTCTTATTACAAATTGGTAGGGGACTTTTTGTTGTGTGAAGCAATTCATACACTCAATAAACCTATCCAATGGGCTAAACCTTATTTCTAAAAATACAAATTTATCACAAACTATCCTATAGTGCAATCCAATGCATATCTACTCAGTCCTCTGGGCTTCATCTAGGTACAAGGGTACAGGATTGCATTCAAAGACTTCCATTTTATACCTCATTGTTTAGTAGCTTATAACAAGACAACATGGTAAACAATTTCTCTCCACACCACAACAGTCTTTAATTGAAAATAGAAATATACGGTAATTCATGAATCAAAACAATCAATACTTGTTTCTGTCTTCTTTTAAATAGAAAAATCATTAATCTCTGTTTTCACAGATGTTCCTACCCAGGATCTTTACCACCACTGCTGCTCTTTGGATAGGTTTTAAAGTTCACACACTCAACGAACATGTTTAATCATAATTTATATTTAAAATATATAAGCATTCCTATATTTTACCTTAAGCTCCAACCTTGTGGTATTTACTTGACAGCGATATGTGGCAAGGAGGAAGTTGCCATTTGGCTGTGGAACATGAAGATTGTGAAATAACATACTGAGACACAGCAATAAAGTCTCATTTTTAAATTTTATTTACAACTAAAGCAGTTTAAGTCATTTTCTACAAGAATCAGTAGAACGTTTTCTGTATGCTTACAATATAGGCATATGTATCGTTACTTAAAAATAAATCCCACTGAGTTCAATGGATTTATTCCCATTAAGTAAAGGCTTGTAGCCTTACTTACAAATTTTAAAAGAAAACTAGGAAAGTTGTTCTAAAAATTGTTTTTTTTTTTAAAAAAAACCTAGGCACCCTGCGCTCTACGTGAGAAAGGAAGAACAAACAAACAAACAAACAAACAAACAAATAAAGTAGCAACAACAATTACCATCATCATCTTAACTCTCTGCAATATGAATTCAGCACCAAAGCAGAAAACCTATAGCTGGATGCTCATTGAGTGAAAAAGTTACAAAAATGTTAAAATCATAAAGGTCTGATATAATAAATTAGGTTGCAATCTTATGCAAATTTACATGGAACCAAGCACCATTTGACACAACTGGCCTTACTTACAAGTGAGCATACATAGGATTGCTTAAATCCTAGGCATGTTTATTATTTAGTAGAATCATAGAGTTGGAAGAGACCACAAGGGCCATCGAGTCCAACCCCCTGCCAAGCAGGAAACACCATCAGAGCACTCCTGACATATGGTTGTCAAGCCTCTGCTTAAAGACCTCAAGTAAGGGATTTTTATCCCACTCTTCAGAAATGTCCTCTCTGTCAGCTTCAACAATTAAACTTCACTAGAACACACTCCATGAAATTAAAAGCTGATATTCAGCTTAAGCGTTTGGAACTATGTAGAAAAGATCTGGCATTTTACATACCTCTGATTCGCAGTCAACAACACTAACCACAGCTGAATTTTTATCCACATCCTTTAGATCTATTGGAACATCACACTATGGAGAGAAACAGTAGCAGGTAATACGAAAGGTCAACATGTGGATGTTTCAAGTATACTTTCTCAATTTACATAAGTTATCTTCCCTGAGAAATTTTACAGGAAAAATATTATTATGGTAAAAATAAGTATTAGGTAACCATCCATCCCATGGAACACTTCAGAACTCAAAAATGATGCACACAGTAGTAAGGAAAAGGTGTATATGATGTAAAAGCACAAAAAGGAGCCAGTTTCAAAAAAGGAATTGACTGTCATCAAAACAAGTCCAAACCACACAGATTACTAGCAAATGCTTAGTGCAGATATAGTTTGAAATCCTAATCGTATTGTTCCCATGGAAGTAAATGGGTGGGATAAAAGCATGTATTAGTGGTGCATGATTGTAGCCAAAGAGCACAATCCGAAGTGCATCCAGATCTCACTGAAAAATATTTTAAACATCCTTATGGTGTACTCAACTTTCTGCACATTGCACCGATAACTTCAGCATGTGTCTTTGAAAAGTTAGTGCTTGTGTTGACTTCTACATAGCCTGAAGGGAATGAGCCCATCTCACCCAGTTACAGTCATTCTGCACAAGTGCAAGTTTCAGAGAAAAGTTAGTGCATACTATTAAATGGTATTCCACTTAGTGAAATTATCTAATTTAATATAAAAACAAGCTAACACATCTTTAATTTTAAAAATAAAATCAAAGTTTCCAAATACTCAAGTCTACAAAGTTATTCTAAATAATGTCTCACCTGAAGCAAGACAGTATCAATTGCTGCCTGGACTTCTAAAACAAGGCTGTAGCTTGCATCATCTCTATTTAATGTAAACTTATCATTTATGCTGAAGGTTGGGACTGCTGACACAGCAGTGCTGGACTGAGAGGACTGCTGGTATTTTTCACGTTCATGAAGTACCTTGATCTGTAGCTGTTCCAATTCATTCCTATGGCAAACAACAGAATGGTAGGCTAAAAAAGCTGCTCTAGATAACAAACTGATGCCTGGAAAACAGTTTTTATATTGATATTTTCCATCTAGACTGAAAAAAATGTTTTCAGAAATAATTCCACAAATACTGGATATAAATGTATTATCAAAGTTCTGGTCCTAAAAAAAATATTCGGATGAAAAGTGCATAATAGGGTTAAAGCAACAGAACTTCATTTTCTATATTTTTTTCCTAATGCTTGTTTTCCTTTACTTCCTTACTTTGACACCATCTTTCAAAAATTGTTCAAGTCAGTGGACAGAACAAATATATTTTGGTAACATCTGTTCAGTTCTACAGCTTACTAAAATTTATCTGAGGTAACAATTTTTTGATTTTTTGCTTTATTTAAAAAACAGGGTCTCTTCCTATGAAATGTCACAAAGGGATCAAGAAGCCCAGTCCCAGTAGAATGTCAGTTCACAGGTCTCCACTAACTTACCAAACTGGCACTGCAACTTATATACTATCCATTTTAAGTCTGAAAAAGGCAGAAAGCATCTCTTTCAGTACATCCACATAGTAGCAATTTTGCACTAGAAGGGTGAAAATTACAGGGATGCTTACAGGAAACCAAACAATGTAATGAAATGCACATAGCTGAAACTATGATACTATTAATGAATTGCTGTACTATCACAAAGATTCTACTGGAAATGTTGTAAGTTAACTGATGTATAGTTATAACCCAGCAGGTAAGGTTAAATATCTGCTCCGGATCTGCACCAGCATAAGGCAAAGATTGCTATAGTATTTTCTCTTTTGCATTGTCTTAAAACAATTTATTACCTTAAGGACAAAACCTTGTTCTGCATTTCATGAGTCATCTTTAAGCCATCCCCTGATCCACATTCTCTGTGGGTAGGCTCTGTAGTCAGTCCTGACACCCACCCTAAAAGGAAGATATGAACAATTATGAAAAAGTTTTCCAGATGGGTTATGAAGGTAACACTGTCAGAGGCTCTAACCAGGATCCTTAGGGTCTGAAACTAAGAACCAGCACAGTGAACTATCATAGAAACCTGGAATAGCTCAGTTGGTAGAGTACAAGGCTCTTAATCTCAGGGTTGTGGGTTCGAGCCCCATGTTGGGGAAAAGATTCCTGCATTGCAGGGGGTTGGACTAGATGACCCTCGTAGTCCCTTCCAGTTCTGCAACTCTATAATTCTATGGACTGTTCATATGCAGGGATAAAAACCTCCATCAAGTTGAAAAGGACATACAACACCAGCAACTGGTATGCAGATGAAGCCCCTTCAATGGCCCCAGCCCTGGTCAGCAGAGCACTATACTATCTGATTGCTGTGCATCCAGGGCCCAGATTCCCAAGTTAAGCTACTGACTTCAGGGAATATGAGCCAGAGAACACATTCTATGACTCCATTGTTATTTTTTTAAAAAAATCCTGTTAAATGTATAAAAATTCCAGATATTTAGAAACATTTTAAAAAATAACCTGAATATGTTGATGTTATGATCTCATCATAGCCCTCTTTCCCAACACAGCCACCTTGAACAGATGTGACACTTTCTGACAAGGCCTAAAAATAAGACAGAAGAAGACTTGAAGCATAATACGTGTGTTAGATTCTATTTAATCTTTAAAAATGGTATCCGTTGAGAAAAAAATATACTGTATTTTTCCATCTATAAGACACCCCCATGTATAAGACCATGTATCTTTTCTGGGACTCCAAATTCTCTCAATGGACAATAAGAATAGCCTAACATGACTGTTACATGCAGAGATCTGTCCCACCTGCTTCTGATTGCATTCTTGTGAGATATAAATGCCTGGTGCACTTCCTAGAAACTTATTATTTTAACTGTCCAGGGATAGGTTCTTAGGGCACACTATACAGCTACCTTGCTGAAGATATGTAAGTCTGTGCCTGGTCAGTGCATGGGCAGAAGAGCTGGAAACCCAGGTGTCCAGCTTTAAGTTCCATGCTGGTAGAAAAGTGAAATTTAAGTGTACTAAATAAAAGAAAAATACTTCCCAGCTCTTCTGTTAGCATAATAGGAAGCATCACAATGGGACTTTACATAATTCTCAGCACCACTTGTGGCTCTTTTCCTTTCCTGGGAATAATTTTATGACTCTGCATAGTTCAGCAGAAAGAGTGGAGGGGGAATAAGGGGAGGGTTTGAGGTTCTCTCTCTAGATATGCAAGCTTCAGCTCTGCTGCAGTGCTGCATCACAGCCTGAATCTCTGATATTTATATATTTCTATTAGTTTCTGAAATATTACATTGGGAATAACCCTGTACCTGTGGGATCCTGGACATAGACATGTGCAATTTTGTCCCAGCCTCTCTATTCCAGGGCTGGAAAATCTATTGCTCTTCAGATGTTCTTGGACTCCAGTTCCCATCAGTCCAAGCCAGCATGGCCAACAGATAGAAATTATAGTAGTTGTAGTCCAAAATAATCTGAAGGGCCACAGGTCCCCTATTCTAACTTTGGCATTCAGTCTTTACCATACTTGCTAGTAACACATATGGCTCAATATATGTGAAAGCAATATTTGACAGAATTTTGTATAAAAGAAAGTATACTAAGAAAATTTCCTTCTACATAAAGTAGTCATTAATAAACTTACATATTCATATCTAAGGTTAGGGCTTTTTGCATATTCAAAGTTATAGATTTCTAACATTCCATCATCACGACCGATGATCAATTCTTTAACTCCATCTCCCAAAATATCAAAGCTATCCATACATAAGATGCCTGAAAAACAGAACAGGAAGCATGTATCTACATCCAACTGACTAATCATATCATCTTGTAAATCTCACATGCAATTTAGGAACCTAGGAAACTTTCTTAATTATACAGAGTCTGGTCATTTATCCATCTAACTCAGTACAGACTGGTAGCAGCTCTTCAGGGTTTCAGACAGGAGGCATTCCCAGGCCTACCAGGAGATGGCAGGGAATGAACTAAAAACCTTTTTCAAACCAAGCAGATGCTGTACCACCGAGCTATTGTCCTTCCCCTTTATCTAAATAAACAGAACTCTGTTAAGAACTATCACCCAATACAGGATGAAATCAACTGGAATTACTGCATTATTACTAGGTTCTTAAAAGCAGAATGTTAAAATTTATCTATGAGAAACTATTACATGTTAGGTGGGATTATTGTCTGATAGATGGGTATTTCACTCCAGTAATAATAAAGTACAGAATTTATAGAAACAACCCCAAACTGAATACTAACATAAGGCATTGTTGGTTGGTTATTCTCTTCATGGATATACCACACCTGCCATTTGTATACTTGCGCATATAGCAGGATATGTCTGCCACAAAAATGGTAAAACTGGTCACACACTATTGTTATTAGTTTGAAATCTGATGTCATATTAGAATGTTTAATGTCTGCAAAGCACGGCATTGAAGTTTGGAAAAATAAACATGCAGTCCTCCAAAATAAGTCCTATCTAGAGTTCAAACCAAAGTTTCAGAAGAGGGCTGAAGAACCATTTCCCAACAGTCCAAAACTGACCAGTGGGATGATCAAGAAAGCACACACCAGCTCCTTCTCATCCTCCCACTACTAATCCATGTAATTACACAATTAAGAAATACTCGCAGAAGAATATCTTTCATGTCAGTGCAGTGTTTGTTGACCATTGTTTCCATGCTGAAGTTACACAAATCTAGAGCATCAATTTAATAATCAGAATCACATTTGCATGCAGTTGTGTTAATCTGTAGCAGCTTTACCATCCCCTAGGTCGCCTGAGTACTGTTTCTGCTTTTAAGTGTCCTTCTGCATTCTTGTCCTTTCTTGTTTACTTCTCTGGTGGGAGCCCACAATCAAGAACAAGACTGATTGCATGTTAAGAACTGTAATCAGACTTGCTTCATTTGTATTTTTAATTTTCTCACCAAATTCTAATCAAGAAATAAGCGGGGAAGCTGGCTGTAAACTTTTCCATTTGAACCAGGTGCAAGTGGACAAGGTCAACAGGCCTGGCAGATCTCATTGTTTGTAACCATGTACTTTTTGCAGTTTGAAAACCTTATTTTCCAAACACATTAGCATTGGTACATACTCTCTCACATACACACTCACACAAAGTCCCCACTCAGCAAGTGATGAAGTGGGGAGAGCATCTTTTCTCCCTTCAGGCGGGCATAATATCCTTTCTCTCTGAACCAGATGCCAGCTACACTGGCACAGCCATGTCCATATTCCCCAATAAAAACATGGCCAAAATAATATATGCTATGAATGACATGCAGGAAAAGAGAAGGACAGATGTTGGGATTGTTTTTGGCACACCCTGATATGAATGAGTAAAATGGAGGGGACAACATACACAGTCCAGGTAGAAAACATAAACATTGAAGTCCATGTTTGAATTGATGGTAACCATAATTGTTTTTGAGAGTTGACAATGGATGTGATATTTCTTATAAGTTATTTTCTACAAATGCAATATGCAAACCACAGAACTAAAGGGAGCTATTTCTCACTGTGCCTGATGTGAATAACTATGATCTAGCGGGAAACTCTGAAGACACCTACCACCTCTTTTTTTCTCATTTTCAATTTTCCACTTTTCTACTGGAGAAACTCCAGAGATCTCTACTAGGCCAATTTTACCATCAGATGTCCCAAACAGAACTTCTTCACCAGAGTCACCTAAGAAAATAAATTAAAAGTAGGATTAGTTTTTAATAGGCTTCCATTTAACATTAGATTCAGTCCACTAAGATTCTCTATATCACACTAGCTCAAACTGAGTTCGAGGGCAGGAAGGAAGAGTTGCTTAGGTATGTTCCAGCTCCATCACTATGAATAGAGGCCCCCTTTGGCAATCTTCCAGTTTTGAGTGCTTGTTGATGATGCTTGGGATATAATGGTGATTCTGTTGGTGTACTGCCTACCCTACTGCCCAACAGTCTCCTAATAGTAATACTAGGACTGGGTATCAAGTCCTAGGCAATATTACAGATTCTTAATTAAAACCCATGCCATGCTTTTTATTGAAATAAAATGCACCAAGAAATTCTGCTTACCACCATTTCCATTGTTCAAAGTCAGAACTGTGGGTGGACCTGGAACTTCCATTTCATACAGCAAATCTGACCCCTCAAGAAAATGAAGTAGAAACACTGTTAGTTTCAATCCTTGACTTTTTCTTTCATTTTAATTTAGAGGGATGGGAAGGTGATGTCTTCCCTGACAGGTGGTGTAAAAGGAAAGCTTTTAAACAAGCAGCATTATTTTTCTGCCTTTAGGCTAGGATAAAACCGAGGGCCTAACCTATTCTATCTAAACCAAAGCCATGATCTCATTGCCAAGCCTATTAACACCACTGAAAAAAAGATGTTGTTAAGAGAAGGTTGTGTGCAAGGATAATCCACTCAAGTGACGCCGAAACAAAACCCCACACATATACTAAGTGGAAGAATAGAAGTTTTACCACCCCACCTCATGCACCATCCCTACCCGACCCTCTTTCCTTCCCAACCTTATACTGCATGCAACACTAACGTCTCACAACAAATGAAACTGATCTGTAGAAAACACAACTTGAAAAAAGAGACAATGCAGTACTTTTGTAAACTGAGAAATCTTTAATAAAATTTATTTTTAAAAATATTTTAAAAACCAAGGGCATGAAAGTGTATTAATATGGAACAGAAACAGAAAATACTGGACAAACAGTCAGATATTATATAAAGTCACTTATTAAGATTCCAAACAAAGCATCAAGAATAATGCAGGAGTCCAGAGCTTCAGAAAACTAGGCTTCTGCTAAGGACAAGGGGGAAAGCTGTTGGAAGGATGTAATTCCAGGGATCATAGAACTCCTAAAAGGCATATAGGAATATAGGAAGAATATAGGAAGAAGAAATTAACTGGCCCAATTCAGTCATGAAAGGAAAGAAGGACTTCCAGGCAGCCCCATAAGTGACAGTTTTGAGGCTCAACTATGCAACTTGGAGTTTACCAGTTATCAGATGAACTGCACCAATAGGATTTTTAAATGGGAAAAGCCTTTGGAATAAATATCCCAAAGTACAATTAAAATAATAATACACTTCTGTTTTCTCAAACAGGTGTTGACAACGTATCTACTGGCTATTTAACAACTACTGTTGATTATCTACTGGCTATTTAACAACTACTGTTGATAATGGCAACAATTAAAAAAGGTATACCTGCAAAACTCTAATGACTCTATCTTGACATGCCAATACTGGTGTAATGCAAGACAGCTTCTCTACTGGAAGGCAGAGAACATCATTGATTTTGTCTCCTGATAGGTAGTAATGCTGATCCTTACAGTCACAGTAATGGTTATAGACATAGCTTGCACCAAGAAAGAGATCTGATCCGGATATATGCCTAAAATGATAATAGCAATAATCAATACTATATTCCAATCATTGCCACCAAAAGTTAAAATATTTCAACTACCATTCCTATGCACAAGCTATTATATTTTGCTAAGACTGTACAGGTACTTAGGATCAAATTAAACAAATGTTTTTAAACAGTAGTCTGTTGGCCATTTTAGAATAAGTAAAGCCACTTCCATTGGGATCAGGAGCAAAGACGCCATCTTTTCCCACTCAGCATCTTCAAGGCAAAACACCCCACCCCCAGGTCTTTAATATGTGTCTGGAAGGGGGGGGGGGGAGCTGCTGAAGGAGATCAGAAATGTGGAAATGGCAAAAGGGTTAAATGTTCTCATTTTCCAATCACCCCCAACAGAAATATTTTCCCCCTATTTGAGCTCCCATTATACATGGTTTCCAAATGACACATAGCTTAGCCTCCTAGGTGACTAATTCAGAAGAACAAATTTGGTCTGCAATTTAAAAGGAAACTAGAAGAATAAAATGACTCTTATTTGCTTGATATCACAATAATTTTTACTTGTTTCCGTGTAATGTTGGATTTCCTGCTGGAGAAGCACTGGTTTTGATCATATTCTTATTTTATTGCTACCACATTCTAAGTGGTAATTATCTTTCAGGCATTATGTTTAGGTATTCAATCAATGCAATATTGTTTTATAAATTATATCATTAGCACATCTATACAGAGCATACATATGTTTGATTGCAATTACAGGAGCATGCTTACAAAAGAGTCTTACTGCTTTTGAAATCACTGCACTATATATAGAACCTTCTTGGCAAAATTTTATTTTAAAATTCTTAGGGATATTCCGTCTCTTTGAGAGCTATTGTCTAAATTCTAAGTAGCTTTGATAAGCAGCAGTAATTCAGCTGAGATATTACAAAAGGCGGATTAAGAAAAGAAAAAATAGTATTCCACTGATTATGCACAGTATTAAGGCAAGGTTAATGACAGCTAGAGAGAGTCTGAAGTCTATAAAAGGCTGACATAGAAAAGAAAATAGAATCAAATCATGTTTGCCACTATATCAGTACAAAACAGTAACCAGACAGGAGCATCAAATTTGGATTTGGAAAACCCAGAATCAAACATCTGGTCACTTATGAAGCTCATTGTGTTACCTTTGGCAAGTCATTTTCTCCCAGCCTATTCCCATGGTCATTTGGGGGATAAAATACTGCTTTCAACTATTCAGAGGAAGGATGTAAGAATTAATAAAGCTTCTAAATATTTCTAGTTTAGCTCTGAATGTAAACTGGTACAAGTAAGAAGCATGTTTATTCAATTAGTTTATTGTAGAATACCATGATTCCAACCTATTTTTAGAGACAGATAATAGTTTTCCAGGAACTGAAAGATAATAATAATAATATAATAATAATTTATTATTTATACCCCGCCCATCTGGCTGGGCTTCCCCGGCCACTCTGGGCGGCTTCCAAAAGAATATTAAAATACTATAATACATCAAACATTAAAAGCTTCCCGAAACAGGGCTGCCTTCAGATGTCTTCTAAAAGCCTGGTAGTTGTTGTTCTCTTTGACATCTGGTGGGAGGGTGTTCCACAGGGAAGGCGCCACTACCGAGAAGGCCCTCTGCCTGGTTCCCTGTAACTTGGTTTCTCGCAGTGAGGGAACCACCAGAAGGCCCTCAGTGCTGGACCTCAGTGTCCGGGTAGAACGATGGGGGTGGAGACGCTCCTTCAGATATACTGGACCAAGGCCGTTTAGGGCTTTAAAGGTCAGCACCAACACTTTGAATTGTGCTCGGAAACGTACTGGGAGCCAATGTAGGTCTTTCAAGACCGGTGTTATGTGGTCTCTGCGGCCGCTCCCAGTCACCAGTCTAGCTGCCGCGTTCTGGATTAGTTGTAGTTTCCGGGTCACCTTCAAAGGTAGCCCCACGTAGAGCGCATTGCAGTAATCCAAGCGGGAGATAACCAGAGCATGCACCACTCTGGCGAGGCAGTCCGCAGGCAGATAGGGTCTCAGCCTGCGTACCAGATGGAGCTGGTAAACAGCTGCCCTGGACACAGATTTGACCTGTGCCTCCATGGACAGCTGTGAGTCCAAAATGACTCCCAGGCTGCGCACCTGGTCCTTCAGGGGTACAGTTACCCCATTCAGGACCAGGGAATCCTCCACACCTGCCCGCCTCCTGTCCCCCAAAAACAGTACTTCTGTCTTGTCAGGATTCAACCTCAATCTGTTAGCCACCATCCAACCTCCAACCGCCTCCAGGCACTCACACAGGACCTTCACTGCCTTCACTGGTTCTGATTTGAAAGAGAGGTAGAGCTGGGTATCATCTGCATACTGATGAACACCCAGCCCAAATCCCCTGATGATCTCTCCCAGCGGCTTCATGTAGATGTTGAAAAGCATGGGGGAGAGGACAGAACCCTGAGGCACCCCACAAGTGAGGGCCCAGGGGTCTGAACACTCATCCCCCCCCACCACTTTCTGAACACGGCCCAGGAGGAAGGAGCGGAACCACTGTATAACAGTGCCCCCAGCTCCCAGCCCCTCAAGACGGTCCAGAAGGATGTTATGGTCGATGGTATCAAACGCCGCTGAGAGATCCAGCAGAACTAGGAAACAGCTCTCACCTTTGTCCCTAGCCCGCCGGAGATCATCAACCAGTGCGACCAAGGCAGTTTCAGTCCCATGATGAGGCCTGAATCCCGACTGGAAGGGATCCAAATGGTCCGCTTCTTCCAGGCGTGCCTGGAGTTGTTCAGCAACCACTCGCTCAATCACCTTGCCCAAGAATGGAAGATTTGAGACTGGGCGATAGTTGGCTATCGTGGCCGCATCTAAAGATGGTTTTTTAAGAAGCGGTTTAATAACCGCCTCTTTCAGCGGATCTGGGAAGGCTCCCTCACGGAGGGAAGCATTCACCACCCCACGAAGCCCATCGCCCAGTCCTTCCCGGCTAGCTTTTATAAGCCAGGATGGGCAAGGATCAAGGAGGCAAGTGGTTGGTTTCACTCGTCCAAGCAGCCTGTCCACATCCTCGGGGGTAACAGATTGGAATTGATCCCACACAACTTGACTAGATGCATTAAAGAAGTATCATTGTCCATGATGCGTACACCAATTCAACTGTTGGTAAACAAGTTCTGTAGCGATCCATAAACTTGCAGATCTTGTTTGACTGAACTGATATGTTTGGCCAGACAACATGTTTTTAAATGTTTTATCTTCTTACATTTCCTCATAGAAATGTAGAGTTGGAAGGGACCCTGATGATCATCTAGTTAAACCCCCTGCAATGCAGGAATATGCAGATGTCCCATACGGGGATCGAATCTGCAACCTTGGCATTATCAGCACCAAGTTCTAACCTACTCATACCTGCTCATACCAAGAACTAACTTAGTTGGTCTTAAAGGTGCTACTGGAAGGATTTTTTTATTTTGACTACTGAGCTCTGCGTCTCTTTGTATTCCGCCTTTCTTCCATTATGGAACTCAAGGTGGAATTCAAGGTGCCATACATGTGGCTTCTAGGAGGTGTCCCATTCAGGTACTGACCAACTCCAGAACAACTTAACTATAGCAAGTTGGTTGCTTCATGTGCCTTCAGACCATAACTCGGAAACAGAAAGATTAATAGTCCATCTATTGACACTGACTAGCAGCAGCTCTCCTGAGTTAGGGGCAGGGGTCTCTCCCAGCCCTACCTGGAGATGTCAGGGATTGACCTTTGGACCTTTTGCATGAAAGGTATGCACTCTACCAGTGATCTGCAGCTTTCCCCAAATGGGATAGCTCAGTTGGAAGAGCACGAGACACTTAATCTCAAGGTTGTGGGTTTGAGTCCCACATTGCGCAAAATATTCCTGCATTGCAAGGGGTTGGACTAGATGGCTCTTGTGGTCCCTTCAAACTCTACAATTCTATGATTCTATGAACAAACAAGGGTAACAATGCTGCTTTCATTCTTTCAACTTGCTTAAAAACTATTATTTGACTCCAACTATATAACAAACTGTATCACTTAAATTTCAATCATATGCACCAAAATTTGGTTAAAAATAAAGCAACAGATTGTACAGCACATCAGCATTTAATTAAATTATCAATACTTTATTATGTCAAACCAGCTTATGGTTTTCATCAATTACAGCAGATTAAAGTAATATGCACAACAGGTTCAGATATTACTCTGGAAAACGCAGTAAGATGATTTAATTTGTGATTTAATTTAATTGTGAATCAGCTAAAGTATTGCACTGTTTCAACCTTATCTTTCAATTAAACTGATTAGCTTTTAATGACTCAGCTAATTTCTGTGTTTTTTATTTTAATGACTTTCATTAAAGTCAGTGCTTGTGTACGCACACCGCTGAGGGCAAAATTACTGTTGCAAAAGTGCAGGATGGAAATTAGACCTTTATATAGAACCATACACAAATAAAATTTATGCTAAGATTCAAGGCAAATAAGGAGTATTAGAATACATAAAGTGATTGTTAAACAGGACACTAAAATGTAACATATACTTATTTCATTCATTAGGATAACAATTTAGCACCTAAATGACAGTAACACATCTAAGGCTACTAATGTATTTTCCAGTATACATACATAGCTTTGATGTTCTCAGTGAGGTTGGTGTTAAATGCAAGGAACTGCTTCCCTTTCTTTGTGAAACCTCTAACCTCAGACCCTGCAGCCACAAAAATTTTCTCCTGGGGTGTATTAAGAGCACCTCCCAGTTCTAGCCTTGCAATCTTTTCCCCTGGCAAGGTCTTGAATACTGGCTAAAAAAAGAAGACAGACAATGTTCAGTGCCAATGTTCACGACAAATCATAATATGATATTAGATACAAAATATATATGTATTCCATTTTGTATGCTTTTAATTATTTTATGCTCTCTATATATTTAAAAAAGTTAGCTATTTGTGTGATTCTACCATGAAAAGCACAAAGTTCATACACACAATTGCAAAATGTTCCAAAATCCTGCTAATAAATGGTCACAAATAAACCCAAACAAGAGCTCATACCGAAAGGTCGGCCAAATAAGAACAGTTTGCATGTTTTCCTCAACAGACACCACAGGGTTTCATCACAAGTACTCTAAGACCAAGGTCAGAGCTAAGAATGCCCTACACTAGCATCACATAGATCAAACCTTGCTTTGTGAAGTGACCCAAAGTCTGACCTCAATGTCTTAGGTTAATGGAAGAGGGAAAATATAGAGAGAAATCAACATGGCACAGCCATAGATTATGATGGTAGGTCCTTGTTTTCCAGTAACAAGCTCTATGTTATAATCAACATAACTGCTATTCAAAAAGACGTTTGAGGATTCTGTGGAGAAAAGCTTCTTCAAGAGAATTTAATCAAATTACTACAGTGAAGCACACCTGCAGCATGCCTAGGGTGGTTGTATCATTTTATTTTGAAAATGTCTAGAATAAAGCACAAACATATTTGGGGGGCATGTTTTTCCCAAGCCAGTGCATACCGAAAAGAGCTTTAAGAAGTCCATATGTTATCTGTAAATTAAGCTTCATTGTCAATTAATTAATTGGGGGGTAAATTAATTGAAAACTACATAGAGACGTTACCTACCACAGCTTCTCCTTTTTTCATACCGAAACAGGTAACAACACCATCATGATCTCCAATAACAACCTTAAAAGTATAATAATATAAAGTTATGTCTACATTAGTCATCTAAGAGTGCAAAGGAAATACATTCATATGTATTTCAGAAATCTACAGAAATATAGAACTATATCTCTGTAATCCATACTTTTCCTAACTCAACTCCAAATGTGTATCTGATACAGTGGTACCTCAGGTTAAGTACTTAATTCGTTCCGGAGGTCCGTTCTTAACCTGAAACTGTTCTTAACCTGAAGCACCACTTTAGCTAATGGGGCCTCCTGCTGCCGCCACACCGCCGGAGCACAATTTCTGTTCTCATCCTGAAGCAAAGTTCTTAACCTGAAGCACTATTTCTGGGTTAGTGGAGTCTGTAACCTGAAGCGTATGTAACCTGAGGTACCACTGTATTTCAACTTGGATGTTTCCCTACTGTCTAAAACTCAGTATGCCTAAGATAAATCCTTTTCTTCTCCAAGTTGCCCTCCTTTCAGTTACTCCTCACATCCATCAATATCACCATCCTGCTTGTTGTTCAAACACAAAGCTTTGGCTTCACATTTGAATTTTGCCTCTCCTTTATTTCCCATATTCAATCTGTTACCAAATTATGTTGCTTTCCCAATACCACAAATATCCTTTGCTTTTGGGGCAATTCTCTCTATTACCACTCTGGTTCATTTTCAAGCTATGACCTACTTTGACAACACAACCGTCTACTCTACAGCCTTCCCACGTAACAACTCAATCTATGCACCTCTAGCCAAAGATACGCTGCCAGATTTTATACTTCTTCTGTCATTCAGAACACGCAATACCCACCCTCAAATTCCTACAGTGATTTCTGGGTTCTCACACAAATTACTTGCCTTTAATGTCTTCATTCCCAACTCAAAAAGTATAAAAAGCTTTTTGCATTCATTCTTTCCTATCTTTTTAATGTTGCATACTTATGTTGTCTGCTCCACCATCAACACTTACATTACAAGCTTTTGAGGAGAATGGCTCTGTGACTTAGATAAAATGATATTTTATATGTTTTTGTCATCAGAGTACAAATTGTGTACGCAATCATTCCCAGACAGAAATATTTCAAAGCAACAAATTTCTATACCTTCTGTGTGGCCTTGCGTCCTGATGCAGGGAGCAACTTCATGGTCTTCTGAGATGTCACTCCCACCTAATTGGGGGAGAAAACCATTTCATTATTAATGCTTCAACTCTTGCGGTATAAAATGGATTGTCATGTACCACAATACAAACAATACAAAGTAGTTATTTTAACATGATTAACATAAAAAGGTATATTAAGATTTTGTCATAAGTGTAGTGTTTCTAACAGCAAAATCAATACAAAAAAGGATTCTGTGATAATTATGGTTGTCATAAATTGTTATAGATTATCATAAAAACACTTACTAGGGAGTAGGCTGCACCAAACACAGTGGAATTTAAATTCAAGAAAGCATAGATAGGACTGTGCCAATATTGTAGCACAAGCTTTCATGGACTGTCTTCACTTGCCACACAAACACATACACAGATATAGAAAAACTGTCAATAGTGCCCAAGAATAATGAAGTGCAAGAAATACTGACTGTGACAATTCTATGTGAAGCTAAAATACATGTGAATAGTGAAAAACGGTGGTTGTGTTATTACTAATTATTGCCCTTGTGTACAATAGCTGTGTCTATCATATATCATTTTAGCTCTATATAGTGATGCATGAAAAAGAAGCTCTAATTGTGGGGCAGGAAAACTGAAAAAAAAATCACATCTGGCAACCAATGCACCCCTTTGGTTTCAGATAGTACATGAGTAGCTGAGTCTAAAAAGCTCAGGACACAATTTTTCTGCCCTCTAGCAGCTATGGTGGCTCATTTAACATCATGTAAATGTATTTTGCGTTAACTCAATTCTGACCAAACTAAGCCTTCTGATGTATATTTTGCTCTAGGGGGCTTAGTTTGGTCACAATTGAGTATCCACTTCCAGACAAATGCAATGTCTTCAGAGAAGTCATGTTAAGGTCAACTGCCTTGTAAGGATTAACCACGAATCAGGGACAGGAAGTGAATTAATACACCTTTTACCACCTGTGGAGAGCCAGTGTGGTGTAGTGGTTAAGCGGTAGTCTCGTAATCTGGGGAACCGGGTTTGTGTCTCCGCTCCTCCACATGCAGCTGCTGGGTGACCTTGGGCCAGTCACACTTTGAAGTCTCTCAGCCCCACTCACCTCACAGAGTGTTTGTTGTGGGGGAGGAAGGGAAAGGAGAATGTTAGCCGCTTTGAGACTCCTGAAGGGGAGTGAAAGGCGGGATATCAAATCCAAACTCTTCTTCTCCTCCTGTTGTTTTTTATGACTGTTGTGAACAGGTTTGGGAATGGCAGAATAAATCTGATTATTTTACATTGGTGATGTGTTACTCCATCCCAGTTCTACAGATGATATACTGATGCATCTGTTTGGAATCACTCCACCAATCAAAATACAATTTAGTTTTTTAAATATTTAACAGGACTTTTTGTCTACAGACAAAAACTGTTTTCTACATTCTATTATTATTCCATGACAGCTCTATGTTTTAATAATAAGATAAAACACAATTTTTGTCAAACAAAACGCAACAAAACCACAGCTGAATATCCATTTATTTCAATAAAGGGATTGTGAAGAAAGCTAACAAATGCCTGACCCACACTCTCTTTCTGACAAAAAACAAACCAACCTGTGTGACACTTAAAAGCTTGCACACTTTAATCTCAAATTAACCTCTTCTGTGACATCACTTTTCTCAGCGCACCATGTTGAGAGCTGTCTATGGAAGAATCCCCAATTACAGCACTATGGTGGTGGGGTTTAAAATAAAAAATAAAAACAAACAAACCCATACAACTCCTACATAATCCGGATGGCTATTTGCTCTTAAATCAGAGGTGTGGCACTCCAGATGTTGTTGGACTATATAGGACAGGCATAGGCAAACTGGGCCCTCCAGATGTTTTCAGACTACAATTCCCATCATCACTGACCATTGGTCCTGTTAGCTAGGGATGATGGGTGTTGTAGTCCCAAAACATCTGGAGGGCCGAGTTTGCCTATGCGTGATAAAGGAACACGAGTCAAACCATCAGTCCATCATCTAGCTTCATACTGTTGACCCTGACTGGCAGTGGCACTCCAAGGTCCCAGTATTTCCCAAGCCCTACCTGGAGATATGGACCATGCTGGCCCTTCTCCAACTGCCATCTAGCCTGACCCCCGGGCCTGCTGGCTGCAGAAGAGGCACCCGGAGGGCCACAGGCGAGCCGGCGGCGCTCTCGGCCCTGCCTCCTCTCCCCTGCCTTCTGGTAGGCCGGCTCCTCTGCCTTTGCCGCAAGGCCATGTAATTATTCGAAACGTGAAGAAGCTCTCCGCATCTCTATCTTAGTACGAGGAGGGGCGGCAGCATCACCGGTTGAATTTCCGCCTGTGAAAGGAACACGTGTCCGCAACGGCGTCGGGGGGTGGCGAAGAACGCCGGTCTCGTTCTCGCGCGAGACGAAGCAGGGGGGTTCGCTGACTGACCCGCAATCTCGCCCACCTGCCCACCCACCCCCATCTACCTGCAGATAATCCACCCGGCTCAGGCCCAGGTCCATGGCGGCGAGCTTCTAAGAAAAGCAAACGTTATCCCTCTTCCCTCGTCCCGGGCGCTGTTTTTCACCACACAAACATCACCGCGAGGCCTAAAAGCTCCCGCTAGGCCCTGCGTCACCATGGTAACGCGACCGGACTACGCGCGCGCCGATGCCGGGATTCAATTGGATACGGCGTGAAGGGAGGAGGCGGGCTCCGCTTGGAACGCGCGCCCTGTGATTGAGCAAGGAACGTGCCCATCTGGTTACAAAGTCATCCGCTTGCAGGATTGGTGCTAAGGATGCCTGCAAGGTGATGCCGAGGAGGAGTCGAAAGTCATCTCGGAAAGCAAGGGGGATCTCATGGCGACGCGGTGCTGCTCATCCCGCGGGGAAAGGCGAACACATCTTGCATAAAAGCAAAGGAGGTCTTGCACACAAAAAGTACTGCGGAGGCCGCTGTGCTGCAATGCAGGGCAGGCGCCTCCTCCCCGCCCTTCCCTCTGTTCCCTCCCCCGGAGGGAGCAGGGCTATTTGAGCCGGGCAGCAGAGCTGTCCCTGGGCAGAAAGGTCCCTGCTTGCCCAGATAATGTTATTTATATCGCCCGCTGGACCACCCGGGTCTCTGTCCCGCCGCCGCCCCGCGCTCTGTGCTGCTGGTTGGTGCCCTAGGCAGGTGAATCTGACCAAGGAGAGACGCAGCTGGGCACCTGGAGCGCACTGCGAGGGATGGAGCCGGGCAGGTGGTGGGTCGGGCTGCTGGAGGTCGAGGAGGTGGGGAGGGGGAGGTCGCGATGGCGCAGGCATCTGCCACCCCAAGCAGGCGGGGTTTTTAGAAGAACGGACGGATGTTGTGGCGGTGAGGGGGTAATAATAATAATAATGTATTTATATCCTGCCCTCCCCAGCCAAAGCCGGGCGCAGAGCGGCTTACAACAGTAAAAATAGCACAGTTTATATAAAATCACAGTCAATTAATAGAAAGTCATTCTAAAACAAATCCAGAATCAAATTAATGGCAACCATTGGGCTAGAGTTCTATGAGGTTTACAGTCAAAGGCCTGGTGGAACAGCTCTGTCTTGCAGGCCCTGTGGAAAGATGTCAATTAAGAGAGGGAAAGGCTTGCAGTTCCTTACTGTTGACGCCCCCACCGTCTCTGAGGCTGACAGCCAGGGGGTTGGCATTGACCCACTGAGAAGAGAAGTTAAGATTCTCAGCTGCCCCCTAGATCCGAGCCAAGGTTGCTGACGGGAAAGGCACAGAAGCGATGGGTCTGAGGAGAAGGCAAAATTGGGAGTTTTGTGTGCGTGTGACTCTGCCTCTTACAAGATTTTGGAACTGTCCCATTCCCAGCAGCACACCTGGAAGTGGAATCTCGAAAGGGAGCCTTTGTGGTGGTTAACCTTTCCCAGACTCCTAATCAAGTCTCCTTCTCCCACACACTGTTATGTTACGGGCATCAATGTGTGACATAACAAAGCATCTGAATGTACTGAGCACGAGTCTTTGGGGAAAGATGCCGCGGTGAACCAGCTTTATTCACACCTCAAAGCCTTTGGAACAAAGCTGCAACTTTTCCAAAGGCAATTGTCACAAACACAGCCCAATACCATACATTTTTCAGCGTTGCAGGAAATAATGAAGTGTTTTCCACAGGAAAATATCAGTGCGCAAACGAGCAGGTATGCAGCAGACATTGCATCTCTGGCTGGGGAGTTTAAACAGCACTTTCAGGATTTTGCTGCTATTGAAAAGGAGACCAGCCTTTTCTCCTCTCCATTCTCTGTTGACCCCAATGATGCTCCAGATCAGCTGCAGCTCGAGCTCATTGAGCTCCATTATGACACTGAGTAACGTGGTTGTCACCAACAGCGCTCTCTTGTGAACTTTTATCGCCAACTGGATAAGAGCCGGCTTCAAGAGATTCGCACATTGGCTAAGAAAATGCTGAGTTTGTTTGGCCCAGCATATTTGTGTGAGAAGACATTCTCTGCTATGAACTTTAACAATTTGCATTTAATTTTAATGGTTCAAATAATGTCAGGCAAAATGGTCAGCCCTCACGCATGTTCACTTCATCAAATCTGGCTCTTTGAAAAAAGTTTAGACACCCCTGTACTAGAGGACTGCAGTTCCAGATTTGACTGATTTTCTTTTGTTCCCACGCCCTGCATTAAACCAATTCCTCAGCCCTGTAGTTCCAGGTTGTTTGCACCAATCCTCCATCCATCCATCCCCTTCCCCTCAATCTGCTTGAGCATTCCTACTCACTACTGACATAGTATTAAAAATAAAATAAGAGTCAATAAAGTATGAATATTTTATTTAACAAGTACGCATCAGAGGCATTATTTAGAACAAATGTAACAAAATATCAGCCCTGCATAGTATCTTAAATTTTAAAAAATCATCTTCACCACATGAAAATGTATATTTTGACAGTTCACATTAGTTAGAAGTAAAAAAAAAATACTTCCTATTCTGAAAGCAAATATGCAAACTTACATAGGTATAGGTAATTTTAACGGCACTATTACTATTATAGCCGCATTTTTATCTTCACTATTAAACATTCAGTTGTCCATGCCATGGCTTGTTTCTTAAGAAAGCTGATAAATCAAGGGGTGTGATCCAGTGAAAATTAAGCACTTAAAAAGGTTAGTCCAAGTATCCATACTAGGAAGCAGCAGTGCAATCCTATACGTGTCCACTCCAAAATAAGCTCCAGTGAGTTCAGTGGAAGCATGTATAAGATTGCAATCTAAGGCCCACTAAACGTGGGGGACTTGCTTCCAAGGAAACATGCACAGGATTGTGCCGTTTGTTTTTTACATCAGTGTGAGAAGCGCATGCCACTGAAATCAATGGGAGTTCAACGTGCTTTAATTTTAACTGGATCATATGCAAAGTACCTTCAAGTAATCTTTCACTGAGCTGGCTGTATTTTGGTTACTACATCTCCCATCAGCATGGTGGAGGACATATGCAGTACAATCCTAAACGTGTTTACCTCCCTAGTAAACCGGTTTAGGATTGCAGCCCTAGTCTTCAGTGTTGTTTTTTCTTTGTTCAGTGCAAATGATATACATTTTATTGATAAAACTATTTGCAATGCAAGATTGTTTAGATACAATTGCACCTTATTAAATAAATGCAAAATATCCTTTATAATACACATTAAATAAATGGGTTTTTTGCATGTAAATTCATAAAATCTTCTAAGACTGTATTTCAAATAAAGCTGTACATAAAGTTATTTAGTGCTAAAAATCTACAATACATTTTCAAGTATAAGTCACTCATAAATATTATTGCCAATACTTGTGCTGTGGTCAAAATCCAGGGATTTGAGATCATTCACATCTCGTTAAATTTGGGTTGAGTTTCTCACTGAGTTTATGGATGAGAATTGCCAACTCCTCTGTAGCTTGAGACTTGTCTTCAAGGAGTTCATAGCGAAGACTGGAAATATCTTGCTTAATTTCCTTAAGTTCACCTGTGTAATTGGTAAAAAGAAAATTGTTGACACAGCTTACAAAGACCAAGCATTTGAAGTAGTACTGCATACTACCAGGCAGAGGGCCTTCTCGGTAGTGGCACCCACCCTGTGGAACGCCCTCCCACCAGATGTCAAAGAGAAAAACAACTACCAGACTTTTAGAAGACATCTTAAGGCAGCCCTGTTTAGGGAAGCTTTTAATGTTTAACAGACCATTGTATTTTAATATTTTGTTGGAAGCCACCCAGAGTGGCTGGGGAAACCCTGCCAGATGGGCGGGGTATAAATAATAAATTATTATAATATTATTATTACTTAGGTCCTGCTTGCAGGCTTACAATAGGCAACTGACAACAGGATGCTGGAATAGGTATCCCACTGCCCTGATCCATCAGACTCTTCTTATATTCTTATGTTTTAAACCTATGCTGATGAATTATATAAGGAGCTGCTTTACATAAGTAATTCCATTATGACTGAAGAAGTGTGCATGCTCACGAAAGCTTATACCAGAACAAACTAAGTTGGTCTGTAAGGTGCTACTGGACAATTTATTATTATTATCTATTTTTGTTTCCATTATGACTGCAAGCTTTACTGAACTATTAAGTTAGATTACTTAAAGCTTTTACTGTATTCTTCTTTGAACTGGTGGGGCTGATAACAAGCAATGATGTGTCCTCTACCTGTTTGATTATTTAACTGCATTTTGAACACAAGACACAATCCAGCCAAAGTTGATCACTTTTACATTACTATTAATTTCAGTGGTTGAAATTAATGCTTTACATCCCCCCTGAAATGCTTGATGCTCCCATTTTGATCTAATGGAACTTATTGGTGCTTAGCTTTGGCGAGATCCACACGAAAAATGCATTATCAAATGGAGTACCTCTGCTATAATAATTTATTATTCAAATTTCTGACTGTTAAATACACTGGGTTGCATCCAGACTTTGTCATGCTTAGCATACACCACCTATTGAAACCAACATCAGCTCTGAGAAGTATGACATTTGAGAAAAAGATGAGGAATCTCAAGGTTGTGCAAAGGGAAGAATTAATAGCAAAATTCAAAAGTGTCCATTCCAATCAGTCCTCAATATATATAACAGTAGACTAACAAGACATTAGAAACTGGATTGAAATAAATGTAACTGGGTCATTTTAAAGGACTGCAATTCACTTTTCTGTGTGTGTGGTCTTCATGTGATGTGTGGAAGAAATAAGCTTCAACAAAAATCTAAGTATGCTTTTATTCTCTTGACGGTCTAAGATGCAACTCTCATGCTTCTAAGCCAAAAATGACAAATAGCATTCATTGTATTTCCCATACTCTTGCAAACATTTCATATCTTACAGCAGCAAAGCAACATCCTTGAGGTATTAAGGTCACATATTTTTTCTTAGCTAATTTTAGAAGAGAATTCAGCTCACGTGGATATGTTTTTAAAGGTCACTACCACTGGTATTTGGGGTTTTAAGTATTTTTAGCTGCTTTGTCTTAAACTACTTTATTTTGTCCAATTCAAAAATAAAGCAGTTCAGAGTTTACAGCTCTACAGAATTAGTTTATAGCATTCACATGCAACTATTCATCTTCACATTTGTTGACAGAAGTTTAATTTAGCTCAAGAGATTTTACAGGGAAAACATGTGCATGTCCCCTACAATAAGCTGACAAATAAAAAGAACACCTGGGATTGCTTCCTCCATACAGATTTTCATGAGTTTGGACTGAGGCAGGTTCATGATTTTAAATATTTACCTTGGGAGCCAAAGAGGCAAGGATCTCTCTTTCGCATCCCCCAGATCTCTGGAGGGTAAGTTGGCTGCTGAAGGGTTTTTCTGCAGATCGAAACCTTCACTCAAAGTATTAATCCCCCATCACATTATCTTTCATAACTAAAGACTCTAACCTATTCCAGTTTGGAATAGAAGATGGCTATCGGCAAAGCCTTCTTAAGCTTAAAACAGATTACTTCACCTGTACCATTTAAATAGCTTCTGAGCTGTTCTCCTATTATGAGTGCACATTTATGAAAGGCAGAAAGGCAATTTTCAGTATGTCTGTATTAAGTTTTTAAATCAGCCAGTGGCCACATATGTACAAAGGTGGATTTACAATCATAATTCAGGTTTCCTGAGGGTTGTTTTTTTAATGTCATCTGTGAATCAATGCATTCTATTTCAAGTGCATTTTTTAGTCTCCAATCTGCCTTTTCCCCATAGTACACATTTGGGAATTACTTTTTGAAAGCATATTAACATCCTCCCTGTAAGAAAATGTGAGAGTGTTTTCAGTTCCACCAGTGAAGGGTTTCCTTCAAAGTCTCCCCTTCTCTTCTAGCTATTTACTTATTTATTTAAACCTTCAAGGCACCAATTAAATCAGATAAGGAAACTGTGGCACTCCAGGTGTTGTGGGACTTCAGTTCCCATCAGCCACAGCCAGCCTGGCCCATGGTCAGGGTTAACAGGAGTTGGACTCCAACAACATCGAAAGGGCCACAGGTTCCCTATTCACAAATCTTTCCCCTATCCTGACATCATACATGAATTCAGTGCAACAGATGGCTAACATGACGCATATTTTGAAACGCCTGCTTTTAACTTGACAATTTTAATGTTTTACTTTATATTTTTGCAAACCACTTGGAGCTTTGTTTACCATCCAGCGGTATATAAAATTTCTGAATGAATTTTAAAAAGCGAATAAATGACGCCTGCTTCAGCAGAGAGTTTATTTAAGTTTCTGGTGAACCAAGAATTAACCTCACCTCAAAAAAATAAAAGGAAATATGTTTCTACAGTTGCTGTGTGACTTGCTCCCAATTTCTGCTAAAACATCTGGTTGTAAGTATAGTTGTAGTTGTGGTATAGGCAGTGCTTTTTGTGTGTGTAATGGCAAAGGTGCCTAGTACTCATATCTTGATAAAAATGCTGTGGGCAGCAAAATAAGAGGTGATGATTGTCAATAAAAGGCACTAAGTGTACCGGTTACTGCACCATGATCTGACTCAGTAGCTACATTTTTGGGACAGCATTCAGAGTCTTCCTACTGTACAAGTATATTAAGAAGTCTGCAGTAGCTCTTACCCTCATTGACTTCATCATTTTCCTTGTCTACTTGTGCTTTCAGAACATAACGTTTTATAAGTCTCTTCATGATTTGCTATTGGAGAAAAACAACAACACCACAACTGTTTATCATTTCACGATGCTTTGAATGTCATAAAGGTAACAGTACAATCAATTCTTTCTCACACATACAACTCACAGAGCTACACAGACTGGAAGAGATCCTGACCCTACAGGATGCCACACAGAGCCATTTAATTCCCCTCCCCTGCCCAAACTAGACATGGATAGTACCAGATATAATAGAGCACCACAAGCCTGGCTGTTTCAGTAAATAGAAGGACCCTGAATATCTGCCATACACTTATTTCTCCCTGAAAATACGTAAAAACAAACCTTGCAACCTTTAGGCTCCCTCTCAGGGCTGCAACCCCTGTTCACCACAAGGTGTCAGCAAAGGTTGCTCATTGAATTCCACCTTTTTAATCGTGAGGTGGGGCATTTTGTGCGGGAATGACTTCTTCAAGTCAAACCACTCCCTCAAACACAGTGTCCCTGTGCCAAGAGCCAAAGCGGCTGGACTGAGAAACAAGAGGAAGGTTATCACCATGAACAAGCATAGAGAAGAGGACAGTATACACTGACTGTGACAAAACACTTCCTGTTCAATTGTGTTTTGGCACCGTGTCTGGGACTTTGCAAGACAAGGGTTATGTAACTGCAACTTGATTACTCTGGAAAAGCCAGGCAAGGAGGTTTTGTAGCGGCACTGGATTTTTAAATTATTATTATTATCTACCTCATCCATTAGACTTAATGGTTTGTAGTAAAAGGATAAGGCGTCGAGAACTAGGGCAGATGCAGGGATCCTACTGATGAGTTTGTTTCAGCTTGTAAATTGGTTATGTTTTAGGCGGCTTTTGTTGTTGTTTATTTGTTTATTTATTACATATGTAGGTCACACTGCCCCACAGGGGCCTGAGACATGTCTGTCCATTCCCAACAGCAAGGGCTGGTGGACTGGCTGACAGGCTGAGCTCCCTTGCCTGCTTGCATGCTTACTCCAAGGCCACTTCAGCTCCTGGCACCAGCATCCCCTGGCCAGCCCCAGAGGCACCATTCGCCTAGCAGGCATGGCCAAACTTGGCCCTCCAGCTGTTTTGGGACTACATCTCCCATCATTCCTAGCTAACAGGACCACTAGTCAGGGATGATGGGAATTGTAGTCCCAAAACAGCTGGAGGGCCAAGTTTGGGGGTTTGTAGCCAGTGCTGCTGCAACAAACAGCTTTGCAAGCCTTTGGGAGGCAGAGACGCAAGAGGGCATCAGAGGAAGGAGGGAAGAAAATAGGGGCAGAAGCAAGTGTTGCTCGCAGCACTCCTGACCATCATTCAAGGCACCCTAGGGTGCCATGGCACACTGGTTGAAAACTACTGCCTTAAGAGATCCTAAGTGCCAAAAGAAGTTCCAAAAAAAGTACAGTACGTGCATACACCCCAAAAGGAGTTTAATCTCCCCAAAACCGCCCAACAAAGCCTGAGCTTGAGCCATAGAACGCTGAGTGTTACTTAGAAAATACTGAAAGGGAAAATGAACGGGCAGAATGAACCACTCGAGTCCCTTACAGGTTGCAGAACTGAATTTTGGGGGAAGGCATTCCTGCCTACATGGTTGGAACATTGGAAGTAGAGCATTCATGTTATGGGATAAAGATAAACTGCCACACTTTTCTTTCAGGTCTTACTTATAGTGATGGCAAAGGGACAACTGACAAAGGCTTCAGCCAGAAGCAACATTATGGCAGCTTCACAGAGTTATCTGCTCTCATTGGCATGTACAATACAGAGTCAGGAGCCCGGGAAGTTGCCTCCTCAATGAATTAAATAATAAATAAGTCCCAGTATATGGGCCAATGCAGCTAGGGCTTTACAGAGATCTTCATGGTGTTGTTGTTGCTACCTGTTTCTGGCTTCATTTGTAACCCTTTTGTCCACTGGACAAAAAACAAGCAAACAAAAATGTGCTCACATCACATGCCATTTCTGTGAGTGGGGAGAATTCCCCCCCCCCCCCAGGACTTCTGTCAGGAATTGTCAAGCTGGGCCAGAATTCATACTCCCCTCCCTTGTATGCAATCATAGCAGTCGCTGAAGAGCTGGTCTGCATTTCCAATTCAGAAAATAAAAATCCCAGGTATTCTATGGCTCAAGGTCAGACTTATGTCAACAGGAGAGAGAAAGGGAGAGGGAGAGAGAGAAGGGCATGGGAAAAATCTTTCATATCACTGTATCTGAATAATATGCTTGTGTTTGTTTATGCAGATTGGTATTTAAATTATTCATGTTCCATCACTCTCCTGGATCCTTTGAATATGGTCTGTCTTGCATTCTGACCTTTTGTTAGAAAAGTGTTCTGTAAGCTTAGCATTCAACA
The DNA here is from genome assembly GCF_964106645.2 of Podarcis pityusensis. Taxonomy (NCBI): domain Eukaryota; kingdom Metazoa; phylum Chordata; class Lepidosauria; order Squamata; family Lacertidae; genus Podarcis; species Podarcis pityusensis. The sequence continues at coordinate 48,750,894 of NC_138034.1, read as the reverse complement.
CAACTGGTGCTTTAAAATGATGTTGATGAATCTGTTCTTTCAGCGCTATAACTCGTTTTTCTTTGAACCCGCAGGCCTGGACTTTGAGAAAGACAGTCAAAAGCACATCCTATGCCTTAACCTTTTCAGCCTTCTGTGCCAGCTTTTGATCAGCCAAATCTAAGGTTTTACAACTGAAATTGTTCCATTCTCCATTTAATAATACAAATTGGGCTTGCAACACAATGTTACAGCATACACAGTGTTTCTGTTTAGAATTCCAGTCACATAGCATGCCCCTTTTCCAGAACACACCATTCTATTCCTCACCCCCTGATTTTCCAGGGTCCACCACCACCAATTGTCAAGGGTTTGGCAGCCTCTGAGCATTATCTGTTCTCACTAAGTTAAAAAAAAATTAATGTTTTCCTGCTACCCTTAGGGCTCCCCCCCCAAAAGCTGTTACACTGCTCCAAATGTTTATGTTCTCCCGAGCCTTCTAATACTTCCCTCTTTGGTGGTTGGTGTATTGGCCACACACTTGGAGAATCTGAAATTTTGATGGTTCTAAAGGTTTTTCATAATGCAGATATACAAAATGCACTTACTCGTGAATTAGGTCAATTAATTAAAATGAACCATTCAATTAATTAACTGAATATTCCTGAGTGAAATCACTGTGGGCTACAGTCCAGGGGTGTGCAGCTTATCAGCAATAAATTTGCTGGCACATTTCTCAGCATTTTCTCCCAGCAGTTTCTGCCACACAACCTCGAAACTCACCCAAGTTTTAATAAGTCATTTGGGGGTTTGGCATCAGAGCAGTGAAAATAGCAGCAAGCAGGAAAATGATTCCTTCCTGCAAGCTCTGTGCTAAGCTATTAACAGATCTGTCACAAAATATTTGTTTGTGAATTGGCAGTCCAACTTCAGAGCTGCATGGAAACTTGTAATTTATTTAGATAATCATGGCTGCATGTACTGCCCAACTAACTACTCACCTGATAGCGTGTTGGCTGATTGAGAATGCTATTAAAGCTGTGTGATTCAAAAACCCTCGAGTTGGATTGAGAAAAGAGATTGAGCTAGGAAAGAATAAATCTAAAATCAGAATATTTTCCATGGAATTTGCAACTGTAATCTGGCACTGCTTTATTACTAACTGATTACAGAAATGTATATTTTTATGTAAAAACATTCTGAAAGAAGCAAGCTGAGCTGTAATTCCACAAACTACTTGTACATGTATTTATTCTCAACTTCAAGGATGTGCTCAAATAAGAATATGTATTTTACCTATTCTCTGAACTGGAATCAAGTATGGAAGACAAATTCAACATTCCACACACTTAAAGACTAGCTTGCACTGGCTAGTAGCTCCCCAAGCGCTGAGCTTGTGGCCAGGCTAAAGAAGATTCGAGAAGTTAACTATTATAACGTACTAATTTAAGATTTAGCATCATATTAAAATAAACAACAGTGCATCGTATTACTAATTTAGCATCGTATTAAAATAAACAACAGTGCAAGGAATACTGACAAAACTGAAACAGAGAGAAGGAGCTTGTTATTCTCACTGTTAATCTCTCCTATGCTTCAGCTACTTAATCGTTTAAAGTGATATATATATATATATATATATATATATATATATATATATCTGTGTGTGTGTGTGCGCGCGCACACACACACACACACACACACACACACACACACACTAGGCCAGGCCAGCCCATTTCACAGCTTGAGGAGAAACCAGATGTTTCTGCCACTGCCCCTCTGCCAAAGCCTCGCATACCAGGGTCATGTGTCAGCAGGGACAGTGCGCTAGCAGGGGTGCCACTCTGCAGAATTTCACTGCCCAAGGCGGGCCAACTCTGATACACATGCATCCCTATAAACTATTCCAGAGACTGGGAATCTGGTTTTGCCAGAAATTAACCCTGGAAAGAAAAGGTATGTTGGAACTGAATGAGAGAGGATGCTTCCAATAGCCCCCCCCCCCAACATAACACACTCGCAATAGCAAGGTCTGATTCTGCTAACTCACCCAATAATGCCACAGGGATTGCATGACAAAAGGGGCTTACTGGAAAGGGAAAAGGCCTTATTTGTTTGCAATGCCCCATATACATGTGTTTTCTTGTGGGGTACAATCAGTTTTCCATGATATAGCTTACAATTCAGCTCTCACCAGCCATCTCCCTCACATGGGACATTTGTCTCTATGTGAGATTGGATGCAGACATACTTTGGTTATTTTCATTATTCCATATTTTGGTTCTTTCCCTACTATGTAGAAGACCAGAGGTGGGAAACCTGTGGCCCTCTGGATGTTACTATACTCCAATGCCCATCAGCCCCAGTCAGCATGGCTAATTATCAAGGATGATGGGAGCTGTAGTCCAACAACATCTGGAAAAGACCCTAGAATGTGATCAGCAATGCATACTTCATCAGTGCAAACCATTACTTAGAGTTCAAGAAATAGCAAAAGCTTAAAAAAATAATGTTCCATGAAACAGAGTGAGTCTGATTTGCACTTACCCTGGATTTTGAGTTGCCTATTCCCAGTTCCATATCCTTCTGCAGTCTTTTCCGCCTGCACTTAAATAACTTAATGATCCTTATAAAGAAATAAACAAAAGACTTGGGACTTGGGACAAGACTGAATGGAGGCGGCAGGGTTTTCCCATCATCGAAGTATGATAACCAGAGCTTAGAGCGAGCAAATTTCCACTCCACATCACTGTCATCCTACATTGGGAACAAAGAAATGTCCATTTATTTATTTATGAATGGTCTTATTCGACTGCACATTATTTTTACCCCACTTTTCTGTGCAGGGACACATAAAGTGCCTTACTGGATAAAAACATGAATAACAAACAAGCAATTTCAATTATAAAAAAGATGAGAAGAGAAGAGGCAAGAAACAGAAACAGCAGTGAATAACTAGTAGAAAGAAGGAAGAACAAAGGACTACAGTGGTACCTCGGGTTACATACGCTTCGGGTTACACACTCCGCTAACCCAGAAATAGTGCTTCAGGTTAAGAACTTTGCTTCAAGATAAGAACAGAAATCGGGTTCCGGTGGCGCGGCAGCAGCAGGAAGCCCCATTAGCTAAAGTGGTGCTTCAGGTTACGAACAGTTTCAGGTTAAGAACAGACCTCCAGAACGAATTAAGTACTTAACCCGAGGTACCACTGTACACTCCGTGCTCTGTCTCCTGGGTAAAACAAGGTTTACTGAGAAGCACAAGTGTTATCACACCACATTCTGATCTTCAGGATTACAGAGTCCTCCTCTTTCTTTACCAAAGTCTCTCAAGCCATACTTGTTCTCCAGTGACTTATATGAAGTATCCTGCAAGGAAGTGGCAGGGTTTAGGCATATCCAGTGGTGCTCACACTTCAGGTGTTCTCTGGTAATGTTCAGTAAACATTCCGGGGTGGGAGGAAGTTCTGCAGAATCTAGCACCTTAGTTCCACATACATATCATCCTTGTTCTGAACACCCTCCACAAGTTGGAGGGCAATCTTCTGAAGTATGGAGTCTCCTGGTTATGGGCTGCTACTGCTGGCATTAAATATTCACTTTTGTTTTGTCAAAGTTCACCTTTTCACAATTCTCTCCGTCTCATCATAAACATCTTTACCCAGATGTACTGAATAAAATGAGACTTACTTCCTAATAAGTATGCTTAGGATTCCAACCTGCTTCCTTCCCCCCACACTATATTCTATGACTCCCAAGTCCTTGAATCTCGTCGTCTTCTTTTCAGTACTCTTGGGACAAAACAAGAGTATGGCTGATATCCAAAGAGTGACTTACGTATTTCCACAAATTTAGCCATGCCTAGTAGGATTTTTTTTTAAAAAAACAACAACACAAGCCCCATGCCAGAACACAAATTTCTTGGGGGGATTCTTTCAGTCTGAAACTCTGTTGCTCTGAATAGAAACCCACAGTCATTCAAGAGCTGGATAATGCAATATAGAGAGCTATAATTCTAAGTAATAAAAATAAACCTATTAACAATGCAGAGTTATTTGGACGTGTTCCCCACAGCTAAACTGAAGAAATGGTCTGAGGAGGTTCAACACTGTAAAATACCATTGTTTGCAACATATGAAGAGTCAGTGTTGTATCGATAAGAGCGTTGGCCCAGGACAGTGGGGACTGCGGTTCAAATCCCCATTAAGCCACAAAGCTCACTGGATCATCATGAGCCAATCACTCTCAGCCTAACCTGCTTCACAGAGTTGTGAGGATAAAATACAGAGGAGGAGAAACATGTACAGGGCAATAAGTACCTTAGAAGAAGAGTGGGATAAAAATCTAATCAATAAAATTAAAAAGAAAGCAGTCAAATTAGTCTGAAAACATACTGAACTTTCTTAGAATTTCCCAGGATGCATAAAATTCTTATTTATTCGGGATACTAAAAAATAACACTACAGCGCTGGAAGTTTCTCTTGAGAACCAAGATTAGTGGAGTTATTTGCCAAGCATGCCTACATCTTATTTACATGTAAAATATACTATTATCTATTTCAACTGCACTGTGTTTAGAACATAAACATCCAAGATGATATGATTAATTTTTTTAATGATGTGTTTTGCAGTCCTGCTGAATAAGGCGCTTTCTGGAATAAAAAATGTGGCTATCAGTAATTGATTAAGTAACACACATTAGCCCTCTTTGAAAATCTGACACCCTGCAGATGTTAAGTACAGCCTTGGCTGTTTTAGAATAAACACCTACGTATTTCTAATATGCACCTAGGATTAGAACCAAGCTTTAAATATGGTAAGCAGAAAAAGATGCTTAGGTTACACACTGAATAATTAATATTTGGAAATGCAGTTTAGTCATCATAACACACTCCCAGAATGCATTTTCACCAACTCTTACCAGATATTAACCTTTTTAAATATGGGGGGGGGGGACTGGCAAAAATTGTCTCACACCCCTTTTTGTTAGCAAGACTGTCTGCTTAGTAGAGATCCTTCTGTTCACAGAAATGCACGTTTTGATCCAACCTAGTATACATGGATATATCTTCAAACTGAAATTGATACTTCCTGGATCTTAACAAGTAAGCTATCTACAAAAGCTTATGTTAGAATAAATCAGGTTTTAAAGACCCTTTAGTATTTGTTTTCATATTAATGTAATCGGCAGCACCACAGAGTCCTGTTGACACAGCAAAGATGACTGTGTTGATAGAATGTGACATAATTATTTATCAGAATCACAAAATTAATTATGTGAGGTGGAGGGGTGGGTATCTATGTTGTTACAGTAAATCTCCTATTTCCTGGTACTCAGGTCATAATAATTATGCAAATCAGGCACATTTGTATTTATTCAATTTTGGAAAACATGTTATGCTTACAGAGAATTTGAAAATCTAACCTTTGCTCTCACCCATCAGGGCTTCTCCTATGTTCTTATTAACACAGAGATGAATTATAATTATATTTTATGGTTTTAATTTTCACTTGTAAACCTCCCAAAGGATTTTTTTGTGATGGGGCAGTATCTAAACGCTGGAAATAAATATGTACAGAAATGGAGTGTGAAGTTATCTCACTATTAATTTTTATATGAGGGGCCTGCAGTCACAAGAGCAGCCGATCAGAATCATGCATCATGACACTGGCCTGTCTAGTCCAGCATCTTGTTCTCACAATGACCAATTTGATGCCTACAGGAAGCCTGCAAGCAAGACCCAAACACAAGACGACTCTCCCCCATTGAAGTATCCAACAACTGGTATTCATAAGCAGGTAAAAAAAGGTAAAGAACCCCAGGATGGTTACATCCAGTCAAAGGCGACTATGAGGTTGCGGCGCTCATCTTGCCTTTTGGCCGACGGAGCAGGCGTTTGCCCACAGAGAGCTTTCCGGGTCATGTGACCAGCATGACTAAACCGCTTCTGGCACAATGGAACACCGTGATGGAAACCAGAGCGCACAGAAACACCGTTTACCTTCCCACCACAGCGGTACCTATTTATCTACTTGCACTGGTGTGCTTTCAAACTGCTAGGTTGGCAGAAGCTGGGACAGACCAACGGGAGCTCACTCCGTTGCGTGCATTCGAACTGCCGACCTTCTGATCGGCAAGCCCAAGAGACTCAGTGGCTTAGATCACTGAGGATGGATGGATGGATGGATTCATAAGCATACAGTTTCTGACTATCATGCCTAGTAGCCATTGACAGCATTATCTTTATTTTTACAACACTTTATAGGTGGGGGGTGACAGTAGCTGAAGGGAGGAAGAGGAAATGGGAAAGCTTTCTTCCCATGAACTTTCTTAAGTTAACATACCTTAGGGTCTAAGCCAGGCATAGGCAACCTTCAGGCCTCCAGATGTTTTGGCCTACAACTCCCACGATCCCTAGCTAGCAGGACCAGTGGTCAGGGATGATGGGAACTGTAGTCCAAAACATCTGGAGGGCCGAAGGCTGCCTATGCCTGGTCTAAGAAGTTATGGTAAGCTGAGAAACAGTACATACAGAACAAATCTTTGCAAGGTGGGTGGGCATAATAAAGCAGAAAAGTACCCACCTCAATTTCTTGATAGGAGCTGTTGATCATGGCAATCAGCATGTTGAGTAAAACCACAACCATTGTTACGTTGTATATTCCATACAACACGTAGCCAATATTTTCAATGAATTTGTGGTCATATTTGAGGACAACTGACGTGACCTCCGATAAGCCAAAAATTGACCAAAATAAGGTCTTAAAGCTTTCTTCAACTCTGTATGAAAAAAACATGGTATGTTAATGAATTCAAATATAAATACTTGTAAATTGTTTTGTTTAAAAGTAGATGATTCAAAGATCCTAGTGCAGACATTTAATCAAAACAAGATGCTCGCAACATAAAATGTTTTCAGGTAACTTGATTCCCCTGTGGCTTTTTTGCATATTGCCAATTATGTTTGCGGCTGGTGAGCTGTATTAACAGAATTAAGTTTGACGGGAAAGTGGTGGTGTATTGCCATTTTTTATATCTTTGTACACCAGGATGCTGCCTTACAACTTTGATTAGATACTTGTTTAATAAAGTAAATGGCATCGTCTCTAGAACTCCCTGCAAACTGTGCAAAAATTAAATGAAATATAGTGCAGAGGCATAGCTCAACTTGTCACAACAGACTTGCACTTTTTATATATAAAAGCCCCAAATCTACATGTGTCTGCATGCACAGCTATTTCAACATAGCACAGAGTGATTCTTATAACAATTGCTTGCTTTTATGAAAAATGCATGATTATTATATGTCACTGCATATTATAGCATGCGCAGTGGACACACATGTGCAATATTACATGCCCCAACTATAAATGCATTAGTCCATGAATGGTGTAGATTTGGCATTTTTTTTGCAGGAAAAAATCCAATTATTATATGAGTGACTGTATGGTATACCATTCTCAATCTGCTGTACATTCATACAAATCTTCAATATCACATGCCCTGTAAGCTTCATTTTTTAAAAAACAACATAAGAATGTTAAATAGTTTGTCTGACTACATAATGCACCTGGTTATACCTATATAATAACTGCAATTCAAATACATTCAGTAGCATTTACTCTCGGGATAGGCAATTATGGGTAGGAGGGGACAGAGGAGAAGCTAGAATCAGCTGAATCCATCCAAATGAACTGAGTGACAAGTTATTGTGATGGACATGCATGTGTAAACTAACTTGTACTGTAAACTTCCAGCAGCCTCCACCACAAAGAGGATGCAAAACTTTTGTCCTTTTTTCATACGCATTACTTACGTCGTAAATGCTGCGTTTACTTTGGCTCCAAGGTAATAGGAGTACAATATGAACATCCCAATCATAAAGGCAAGGAATACCATAATAAAAAGGACCATAAACTTGAAAATGTCTTTTACGGTCCTTCCAAGGGAAATCTGCAATGGGCCAAAACTCTCATTCGCAGGCAGGATATAAGCTATTCGAGAGAAGCTAAGCACAACAGCTATTGCATAAAGACCTTCTGATATGATCTGCGGATCAGATGGAAGCCATTTATCTCGAGCTGAAAGAAAGAGACATAAACGAGAAACTGTTGCTTTACGTGTATTTTTTTATTGCTTGTTAAAAAAAAATATATCTGGCCGTTCTATATTCATATATCTTGATAAAGATACATATTTATAGCGCTGAATAGATATTTTTGAGTAATTCGAATTCACCACGACCTTGTAAGAGAAGTTGATTTGGAGGAATTAATTCATGACTTTGTGATGAAAAAGGCCAGAAAGCTTTAAAGTGATTTATTTACTTATAAATGTTTGTAGCCCTTCAAAACTTCAACAGAATAATATCTTTATTTGGATTTATTTATTTATTAAAAGTTGCAAAACAGACACCAAGCTTTGTAACACTCTTCTTCAAGCTGGATGCTGTTAAAACAAAAATAGGAAAAAAATAGAAAGTTGTTTGAGGACATGATAGAAGAGATCCAACGGGTGGAGATCAATGTATTAAATGTAATTGCAGAAGAAAAATCAAAACTTTTCTTTCATGATTTATAAGGTCATATGCAAGGAGTAGCATCTTCAGGAGGAGGCTTGTTTTATAAGTTTGTACTGGGCTCAAAAAAGTAAAGGTAAAGGTAAAAGGTCAAGGACCCCTGGATGGTTAAGTCCAGTCTAAGGCGATTATGGGGTTGTGGTGCTCATCTCGCTTCAGGCCGAGGGAGCCGGCATTTGTCCACAGACAGCTTTCCAGGTCATGTGGCCAGCATGACCAGACTGTTTCTGGAGCAATGAAACACCGTGTCGGAGGCCAGAGCACATGGAAACACCATTTACCTTCCTGCTGCAGCAGTGCCTATTTATCGTGCTTTTGAACTGCTAGGTTGGCAGGAGCTGGGACAGAGCAACAGGAGCTCACTCCATCACAGGAATTCAAACCACCGACCATCCGATCGGCAAGCCCAAGAGGCTCAGTGGTTTAGACCACAGCGCCACCTGCGTCCCAAGTATGCTTGGGTGGTTATATGAGGTTACAGGTGCAACTCACCCAGTGGGGCAGAGCTGCAACAACAGCATCGTGGCAGCAGAATTGCTATTACTTACTGGGAGGGTCAATGTGGGGGCTGTGGGGCTGCGCCAGTAGACCCAATCTACCCTGTCCCTCCCAGTAAGTAATAGCAATGCCGCTGCTAGGATGATATTGTTGCAGCTGTGCTCCACTGAGTGAGCATCTCCTGTGATAATTGGACTCGATGGCCCTTGTGGTCTCTTCCAACTCTATGATTCTGTGATTCTATGATTCCTCATGCTATTCCTTTAAAAGGATGCTAGCCATTTTAATATACTAGAGACACGAAAACATTTCTTTGACTTGCCGTAAGTAAAATATTCTATGTTTGGTGGAAGTGTGACTTCAGAGAGGTCTGGCTCTTGAATGAAGTTGTCCACATACTGCTGTGCTTTTGTAGCCTGTAGAAAGGCCAGCAGCCTTGCTGTGAAAGCGGCAATGAAAATAGACAACATCCCAAAATCCAGAACGTTCCACAGCTGCAAAATATATTCTCGGGGTCCTTCTGTCCAAAGCTCCTTGCACTCGGACCACATCATGCCTAAAAACCAGAAAAGCAATAAAAACACAGTGAAGACTGCAGACTGCTACACACTGACTTGGCAGCAAGCCGCTGAACTCTGCGAGACTGACTTCAGAAATGGAATTGTACAAGTGAAAATGGTTTCGGCCTTTCTTAGCTGCTTTACACAAGGCATGCCATACTTGAAAGCCACTTCCATGCAGAAAACTGCAAGGATCTCACCTGTCACACTAGATTTATGTACAGGGTCATAGGCCCATTCTGCAATATTACTGGTGTAACAGACCTCGTGAAATGTTAGCACAAAGTGGAATACAAGCAAGACATATAAATCTGCATATCTAACCCAAACTCACACTCAGATTATCTGAGCTCTTATCTTGATTACCAGACTTAGGTTAGTCCTGCAGGAAAGTGAGGTAGGTAATCTTCAGCAGCTGCTTGGCGGAAGTATTCCAGCCTCCCTCCTGAGCACTACCTGTAAAAGTAACACTTCCCTATTCTCACCTGCAGAAGAGAAACTGCTGCTCAGCATTGATGGATTTATTCCATTCAGTCATCTAGCCTGGGAGCAGCCGGGTCACCTTAAGGTGACAGGAAGAAAAGGAAAGAGAAAGTATATGTGGGGTGTTGTGTGTATGCACACTCATATGTCTAATGGAAGATTCAGGTGCTCTGAAATTTTCTGGCATTCTATTGTGCTAAGGGAACAGTGTTAAGTTGTGGGTGAACATATCTGACGACACAGCGATTCTTCAAACAGCCACAACAGAACTGAACTGAACTGAACTGAACTGCTTATATAGAGCACCACTAGAACGCAACAGTAACCATTTTCTGTAACTATCCAATCACTTACAGATAGGTAGCCGTGTTGGTCTGCCATAGTCAAAATAAAAAAAATCCTTCCAGTAGCACCTTTAAGACCAACTAAGTTAGTTCTTGGTATGAGCTTTCGTGTGCAAAATTCTTTCGTATCTGAAGAAGTGTGCTTGCACACGAAAGCTCATACCAAGAACTAACTTAGTTGGTCTTAAAGGTGCTACTGGAAGGATTTTTTTTATTTTATCCAATCACTGAACGTCACTTTCAATCACTTATCTGCATATGTGGACCTGAGTGAAAACTATCTACAGTATCCCCCTGCTGGCCCAGGGTGAGAACTTCAGTACATAACAAACAGACCTCCACAATTTTAGATACGATGTTCATTTTATATGAACTTGAAGAGGATGTTAATGAAATTGAAAAGGCATACAGGTACAGGATAGTATTCGAATAAGACATATGCAGAATAAGACTACTGGAGCAACATACAATAGACTCATTGAAATCAACAGATTTGTCTAACACCGGTTTATTTTAACGGCTGTACTCTGAATTTGACTTGGTTGCAGCCCACAACTTTTAAATTATTTTTAGTCCTCTACAATAAGGTCTCCGAGAGAGCAAAATAAAAATGCCAGAGTTATTTTAAGGCTCTAGGGATCAGTGATCAAGGCTATTGACACTCCCAGGCTATGGGGAAATGATGTGCAATCTCCAGAGTTTATTTAACTAAACTCTTGAGATTTTCAGTTCAGTCTAAATTAAGAAACACAGCCATTATAGATTTGGCTAGCTGATCTATCTGCCTATCATGTTGCTTCTCTTATCTCTTTAAGTTGTAGTGAGATTTATTTATTTACTGGAGCGAGAAAGACTTCTTCCCAGATCCCTTGGGTATTCAACACATATGCTGTAATTTGCATTGAACATCTAAGGTCACTGGGAAGAAGTCTGATGCGATTTTTGTGACAAAACCTTACACCAGCTCTTTGTTTCAAAAAATATACGTTTTACGAATAGCACTCTCTAAACCAGAGCTTTCCAAACTGCGTATCACGACAACACGTTAGTGTGTCGGCTGCAGTGTGTAGGTGTGTCGTGTGAATGCTCCCCGTGCTCCTCCCAGGGTTACAAAGGGGTTTGTTTAACCTCCAGTTTGCTAGTAAAACTGAATTACTGTGTCGCGAAATGCTGCATGTCTAAAAGTGTGTCACCACCATGAAAAGTCTGGAAAGCCCTACTCTAAACCATTAATGATGCTTAGTTTTAATTACCGTATTTTTTTGCCCTATAAGATGCACCAGACCATAAGACGCACCTAGTTTTTGGAGAAGTAAAACAAGAAAAAAAATATTCTGAATCTCAGAAGCCAGAACAGCAAGAGGGATCGCTGCACAGCGACCCCTCTTGCTGTTCTGGCTTCTGGGATAGCTGCGCAGCCTGCATTCGCTCCATAAGACGCACACACATTCCCCATTACTTTTTAGGAGGGGAAAAGTGAGTCTTATAGAGCAAAAAATACGGTAGTTCTGTTTGTGAGATCTCTGCCTAGAAATCTACTACAATAGACCCTCGGGTTACTCTCTAGTAATGTAAACTTCGGGTTGCAAAAGTGGCAAACCCGGAAGTATTTTTCCGGGTTTTGCTGCTCACGCATGCGCATAAGCGCTCTGTGCCCCTGGATACAGATTTTTCAGGGTGCGCACAGACCCCTGGAAAGAATTAATGAATTAAATCCATTGTACAGGAGCAGCATACAATAGCTATGACAGAAAGCAGTTTTATCGAAGAATGCCACAGAAAGTAATCAGGTTGACACTGAGATAGAGAGGCTATATACATACCAAGCACCCATACCATGATCAGCATCTCTGTCCAGCTGAACTGAGTGGTCTTAACCCTAAAAATCTGTTTAGGGTAATCAGTAACTGTCACGTTGGGTAATACTGTGACCCCTTCAAATCTGTCTGAAGCGTTGAACACCAGCAGACCCAAGAAAATAATGAAGGAGGCTGCATGTGCCACAAACTTCATAAATGGACTTCTGAGAACTTTTCCAAGCTGAGAAAGCAAAGGAGAATATATTTGTTTTTAAGCAATGTATGCTTTCATTTTCAACAAACATGGCACATGCCAAAAATGCATATTTTATGCTAATTTTCAATTTAGGGATACTTCTTTCCATGCAATTTAACTATTGTAAAGCCATACTTAAGAATCCTTCACCTAAATGACTGTTGTATATTTTTATGCTTTTGTAAACCATTTTGGAATCACATTTTGATGAAAAGTAGCACCAAATTGTTGGCAATCCTGTGCAAAAGTTGAAAAGGTTTTGATTCATACATTTTAATTGGTCTAAAGCAACCCCACACACTGTTGCAATCTCTGAGGGGCTTCTAGGGGTTCCCTCGCTGCGAGGGAAGTGAGGTTACAGGGAACCAGGCAGAGGGCCTTCTTGGTAGTGGCACCCGCCCTGTGGAACCTCCTCCCATCAGATGTCAAGGAAATAAACATCTATCTGACTTTTAGAAGACATCTGAAGGCAGCCCTGTTTAGGGAAGTTTTTAATATCTGATGTTTTATTATGTTTTTAATATTCTGTTGGGAGCCATCCAGAGTGGCTGGGGAAACCTAGCTGGATGGCTGGGGTATAAATAATAAATTATTATTATTATCTCAAGTAAGAAGCATTAACAGGAGGCCTATGAGGCCACCAGTATGTTGGGTAACACATATTGATCCTTATAGTGTGTGTGTGTTTTTCTTTTCATAAACTTATATTCTACATTTCTTCCATCATTGAGCCCAAGGGGTATTCATGCAGTTCTCAGGCTCTTGTATTGACCAGACCTCGTTAGCTTCAGCAAGATGATGGCCTCGTGTGCCTACAGATCATATTTGAGATAGCTTTTCTTCATAAGAGAGAAGAGAAGAAGATATAGGACCTCCTCCCTAGTTCATCCAAGCACAGCAGCCATAACCTATTTTATTTAGTTTAGAAACTTGTTATAAATCACTAATCTTTAGCATTATTTGATTTGCATAGAGTGTTACTTCCTTTTAGTAACAAGAGTATTCATGCTCCAAATTCACTCGCCCAACAGAAGTACAAGATACGAAACCGTAAAACATTCTGGTGTAATAGAAACGAATAATCACAGTTACATTAACAATTATTTGGTTTCAGCAAGGTATCAAGAGAAACAGGAATACGGCCTTCAGCACACGACTGGGTCTCTCACTTCAACAGAGGGCTTTCTGAAATGAAATTCATTTACACACCAAAAAAGCCAAAAACAAAACCTTGTACCCTGCTACATGGTGCAATCCAGTACCCAACGGCAAGAAATGGGAGGCCCAGTGCTACCACCAGCACAACTAGACACTTGATCGCTATGGCCTGTTCCCGTAGTCCTGAGAGGTTTTCATACCAGATGGTCAACAGCTGTTGCTGACAGTTTGGATGGGCCACAAACTGTGGGGAAAACAGAAGAAAAACAAGTTACACAGATACTGAAGCACATGTAATTAATACACTGCAGGGTTGGGTAACCTGTGCCCGACTCCCCAATATAAGTCGTTGGACTCCAACTCCCATCAGCCCCAAGCAGCATGGCAAATTGGATTGATGGAGCAGCATGTGGAGGAACAAGGATTCTATTGCACCTATTGCAACAGCTCACATTTTCCATTTCCTAAGAATACAGATAGTGCAAACATTAACATGTTAACAGAAGAGATATTTCAGTTGAGAGTTGAGAGAACCTTTCAGTTTCCGTCAAATCTTTATATAATGATGAATAATTTTCTGTCACACAACTATTGGGACACTGGATCATGCTACAAGCATATTCCTACTTCGACAGAGGAGCCGCATGCTAGAAATCATGCTTCTCCCTCTCATTACTATGCTTGGGATAAAGCCTTTATTCTTTTTAGTGTGAATTCACAATCCTCTCCTGTGTACCGTTTCCACGCATAAATGCTCTTAAACAAAACTAAACAAAACAGGACCACTTTAAAATGAAATAAAAGGAACGATGCTGAAAGAGGTTATAATAATTTGCTTCTCCATTAGGGACAAAATTTTCACATGGCGTGAGATTCTTTTGAACAAGCGATCGCCCATTTATGGTCATCCAATACAAAAACTTCATGTTTGAAAAGGAATTATACCCCAATATAGCCACTGTAGAGGTGTTAGGGAACAGGGAACAGAATAATAGGTAAAGTAAAAAGGTAACGGACCCCTGGAGGGTTAAGTCCAGTCAAAGGCGATAATGGGGTTGTGGTGCTCATCTCGCTTTCAGGCCGAGGGAGACGGCGTTTGTCCACAGACAGCTTCCGGGTCATGTAGCCAGCATGAGTAAACCCCTTCTGGCACAACAGAACACTGTGACAGAAGCCAGAGTGCATAGAAATGCCATTTACCTTCCTGCCACAGTGGTACCTATTTATTTACTTGCACTGGTGTGCTTTCAAACTGCTAGGTTGGCAGGAGTTGGGACACAGCAATAGGAGCTCACCCTGTTGCGGGGATTTGAACCGCCAACCTTCTGACCGGCAAGCCCTAGGCTCCGTGGTTTAGACCACAATGCCACCCACATCCCCTTGAACAGAATAATACAGTGAGTAGAAATGGCTCTTCGGATTGAGTGGTAGCTGGTGAGATGTGTTACTAGGTCAAATCACCAGTGACCACAATGTGGTGACAGGGATTTTAGACACATTCCTGTCCTTGCTTTTCAGCGATTGAAACTGGCTATGGATGTGGCAGGTGCCACAACTAGCACAGTGGATGGTTACCACAACATGAGCACCACCTACTGAGATCATCAAGTTAACCATGCTTCCCAGAAGGTGCCTCGTTGCCACTTAATGGGAGGAGAGGGAACGGCAATGCAGCAGGGAGGTCAGGCAGTGTGGGCGCAATGGCAGGTGCACTGGATTGGCTCTGCCTGTGAGCCAACCTCCCCACCACTCATTCCTTCTCCTCCTGGCAAGTAGGAGCAACACAGCTGCCGGGAAGCCAGCATTGCAGTTCGGCCCAGCCGGGTGAACGACTTCTGTCATGCGCTTACATAGTACTATCTCTACTATGTACCGTCTCCACTGTCAACTCATGTCAAACGTGTATGTGGGGAATTTACTCTCCCCCTTGTAGCAACCACAGTTGGATCCAAACCACAGGGTTAGATTCAAGGAACCCTGGCAGAAGGAAAATGGCCAATACTGCTATTCTGCAAATATTAGGCATGGGTTGATCCATTAGAGAGATTCAGTATGTCATGGATACAGTGGTGATGATAAATTAACAGCAGTAATTAGAGACTGCTTATTATGCAGTGTGTGTGTGTGTGTGTGTGAAAACACGGTGTTCTCTCTTCAGGATGAACAGCATTTTGTTTTAGCTACGTACAAACTGCTGTCATAGTCACCTATGGAATTGGCACAGTGCCATAACATACGACAGAAATTCTCATGCTTCTGCTTTAGACACTGGCCTGTTGTGTAAGGGAACGTAATCTTTGGGTTTACCTCCACTTTTCTCAAACAAAGCTCTAGTGATGGATATAGAAGAGCTCTTCTGTGATTGGAAGAGCAGCTTTGAAAGACCATTGTGCAGTGCTAGAACACATGTTTGCATACAGAAAGCCCCAGATTCAGTCCATGGCATCTCCAGGTATGGCTGAGAAACACCCTGGCTGAAACCCCGGAGAGCCTGTTGCTAGTTGGTGTAGCTCAGAGGAGGGAACTTTCTCCCTCCCTGCCCAAGAATCACATTCCTCTGGGATAATCTGTTGGGGCCACATGCCAGCAGCAGGCAGAGTTAAAGCCAGTACAATAGCGACGCCACTCATCTCTCACTATTTCTGTCACTCCTGCTCACTCTCCCAGCAGCTTCTCTCTCTCTCTCTCTCTCTCTCTCTCCACCAAGAGGGCTGCTTAGGGATGGACAGAATGCTCTCATCAAGAGGGTTCCCCCACACTTCTGCTCCTCCATCCATTTTGGCTTCACCATCTGTTATGTACTGAGCTGAATCCTAGAACAATAGGATCCAGAATGCAGCAGTCTGATTGGTCCGCAGGAGCCACCCAATCCAGCTCCAGGTGGAAGTGAATCAGCAACCTGTTGGCCTGCAGGAGCAGCCCAGAATTAGCCAATCGTGCAGGGCCCATTGTGTAAATAATGTATACAGTATATAGCTGGACATTTTGGGGAAAGTTTCATTCATTGCTACTATGAGCTGAATAAAGAGCATGAAATTCACACTCGACTCCAAGTATATTTCACCATCCCTCCTGGCAAGTCTCCTTCTTCCAGCCTCCCACCACTGATGTGACTTTAGATCAAAAGCTGCATGCTAAATGGTGCAAGGCAGCTCTCTCTGTTCCTATGAATCCAACCCAATTTATATGACAAGAAACAAGCAGCTACAACCCCACACAGGAAACTTAGGTTTATCGATTCTCCTGAAATCAATAGGCTTAAGCATGCCTATTGTTTCATTTCCCAGTGGTATTTGGCTGGGCTGTGTGATAGCCAAAACAACTATAGACACCTTAAAGACCAAGAAATGCTAGTTGTTTGTGGATTAGAACATTATCAGATTCATTTTCAGTTTTTGATCACGGTCAATGTATCAAAGCAAAGTCCACCTGAAGCAATATTACCCACCAATACGATGAGGGCAAGCAAGGCAGATAGTAACGTACCAGTTTTGATTTTCCTGATAAATTACATGTGAACTGGAGGAATATTTCTAATATTATGAAAATTAGAAAGACTTCAGGCTCTCAGTATGTATCAAGCACCTGTATATACACTAAATCACATGGGAATTCTCACTAGCAAATATTTATGATTGCAAAAAATACTCCTTCTGATTATGATGTTGCCGATATAACTCCATTAATAGGTTTTTTTAAGCTTCATTATCAGCTACCAAAATTATAATAGCAACCTATTCACATGTCGCCACTGCTCTTGAATCTGAGGCATATTTCTTAAAAATAATATTAAATTACAAGCTTCCTCGAATAAGCTATTTCAGACTTTATAAAGAAAGGCTCCTGAATGTACAGATAGTTATCACCATACAATTTTATGTTATTATTAGGTTTGTTTATTTGGCATGTTGCAGAGTTGCTAACATCACAGTAACACCTCCACAGGCTCAAATGAGATTGGAAACATGTTTTTTTCAGAAACTAAAAATATTAACAGTTGTTCTTTCTTGGTGCAAGTGGGAATTTCATTTTAAATGTCCCTCATATACGTGATTAATATTTTTCTGCTTAAAATGCAGTAGTTGTACATAAAGGCACAGAACAAAACGGGCAGCCCTTTGTACAATAAAGGCAGGAGGCCAATAGTTTCCTGATATGTGGGCCTGCAACAAAATGTTGTTGTTTGAATTGCTCCTATTCAGAATGCCAACCAGCTAGCCATGTTCTCTTCCAGGATATTCCATTCCACCCAGTCCCCAATTGCCAGTCAGCATTCCACAGCCACTGAGTATAATCATGGGTAACACTTTTAAGCAATATGGTAAGCTAGGAAAACATTGTGGGGTTTTTTTGCATGCAAATAAGCAATAAGTGCCCAGAATTCTGAATATGAAAATGCCAGCAAAAATAGCTTTAAAGGGTTGTTTTTTTTAACTTACGTTCAGCATAGGTGAAGCTATTATTAGCCATTTACACAATATAACAAATCTTCAAGACATTTGGAAGGCATAAAGATTAGTTTTAAACTTGCTTTGATTAAGGGCTCATCCACACTTATCTGCACTTTAAAGCTCTGAGTGCCACCCCCCTTTTTCTTTGATCAGGAGCTTTGCCCATGAAAATCCACTCTTTAAAGCTGATTCGTAGCAAACAGCATTTCGGGTTTTCCACAGATTGCCATTTGCTGATCCAGCTTTAAAGAGCAGATTTTCATGGGGAACCTCCAAGAGCAAAAAAAAAAAGGGGGGGTGCTCAGCCATTGTGTTTTAAAGTGCAGAGCATGCCTGTGAGAAGTGAGAAGGAGAGGCAAGCATGGACAAGCCTTAAAGCAGCCTTCAGGAGCAAGCTAACTTGCATTCAGCTATATAGACTGCTGAATTAGCTAGCATTGGCAGTTAAATTAGTAAGCATTCACAAAGTAATTAAAGAGCACCTGCACCAAAGAGAAGAAAATTATGTTACAACTCTGAAATTACTAAATGTGCATGTTTTGTTATATAAAGCCAAAATCAGAGATGTGGCTGAGTTACACACTTGAGCACATGCATCAATCTTTTGGGAAAATCTTTCAGCATGCGTAAATTCTTCAGCAACTCTAAAATGACTTTAGATATCAGTTTTAGAGTTTTTAACTATCTATTCTTTGCAGCTGTGATGGTGTCAGGGTAGACATCACTGGGTACCTGCCAAGATACACACCTTAGCATTCCCCATTTCCACTCCTTAGAGTCCCCTGACCCCTTTCTTACTGTGACACAGCACACAATTAAACTGTGGGATTTTCTCCCTCTAAATCTAGCGATAGCCACCAACCTGAATGACTTTGAAAGAAGGATTAGGGCCTACCTGGCCTAGTATCCTTTTTCAAATACTGCCTAGCCACATACATGTCGGGATGCTCTGCCAGAGACACTCTTCTTCTAATTGTGAAGGTTATGGGACAACCCAGCCAGATGGGTGGGATATAAATTACTACTACTACTATTTGCTATTTAACCTCCATTAATTTGTCTAAGAGCAACATGTTCATATCTAGATGTTTATATTTTAGTTTAAGACGCCAAGATATAAACGAGCCACTCATGGCCACTTCACTCCATCCTTTGCTAACAGACCAAGATGTTTTCCAGTTAGCTATACTTTCCCATTTCATGAACCATGCCATGAAACCGTGGTTAACTACTTTGGAACACACAAGGAGACAAAGCCATGGTTTGAAAATGGCTTCATATTCTTGCTTATTCTGAAGCCATTATTTGGTTCTATTAAAGCAAGAAACTATACCTAACTTGAATGTTTCCTGGTTGGTTGGTTGGTTGGTTGGTTGGTTTGCTGGCTTGCCTGAATGCAAGGTCAAGGTGGCTGCATGTGAGGGCACAAGGCTCAAGGTTCATTCCTATCTCAGCTTATTAAACAAATATATGATCATCCGAATGCAGCTATTAATTCTAATTTTAACACAGCATCTCTTAGGAGAGTGCAGAGCAACTCAGAATACTTGCTTCACAAATATGAAGAAAAATACTGGCAACATGTTTCCAGTCATCCATATATTTCCCCCCCAGCTGGGCATTTGTACAAAAATAGTAACAAACAAACAAACAAACAAACAAACAAACAAATAAAATTCAGACAAGGGAACTCAGTGGAAGGTTCTAGCAAAGAAGACAAGAGACGTTTGTCAATGGATATTTCTCCTTGAAGCACATTAGAGCTGATTCTAACCATTTTCCTTTCACTTCCTTATACCCCAAATCAGTACTTTTAAAATTATACTATCTCTAAAGTAGCACCATTTGCATCAATTGCTGCACTGTTGTTTTCTTCCTGACTTCTTCTCCCTAAACATTTCAAGAGACTATGAACTAATAGTCTTCCAGTCACTACTTATTCTAATACTTACTGTAACATCTTCGGAATTTCTGTTGCATTGCCTCTCACAAAAGATGCTCTCAACTAGAATATTTCTTATCAATCTCTATGCTAAGCTTAGCACTATTCTTAAGCCAGCTTCAATTTAATTCAGCATATGAACAAGGAGCAGATTCACTGAATAAGAACAAACTGGGTTTTACATAGCCACTTCCACAATACAAGAGATTTCCAACATTTTACAACCTGATAACAACCAGCTGAATTCCCCATCCAATGAACTCATTTTTCCTTTAGTCCCGTAACCCGAAGACTTGAGTAAAACCGTGTTTCCATTTTATTTTCCTTTATGGTTAAATCCTGTCAAAACCTAACAGGAACTGTCCCAGCAGGCTGCATTAATATTTTGAGAAGAATATAAGCGTAATACCTGAGCATTATCTGTATTTTCCATTTAAAACTTACAAAGAAATCAAGTGCAGAAGTTCTTATCCTTGCAAACCTGAGTTCTCCAAGTAAAAATCACTAGAAAGGCAGCTCGTTTAGCAAGTTTCTGTAAATCCTCTGCAACTGCAAAGCGAAGCTTGCGGTACATACATACAACAGCAATTCTGAGCAACGGTTTCTAGAACTTTCTTCCAGACTTCCAATGTACATAAAATATATAAAGCATATGTAAAATACTAAATTGTTTAGCCTAATCAAAGAAAACTAGAAAAAGCAGAAAGTAGGATAGATCAACATGATAAATAGGTGATGTCAAATGACATCACAAGATTGACATGCAGATGGAGTTTATTAGGAATGGCTAATGGGTCATTTGGAGGAGCTTGGAGGACTGAATTAGGGCCACAGCCTGGAGGTTCTCCAACGTTGCCCTAAGTTTATAAAATCAGCAGATCCTTAAAGATCCAATGTTTTTAAAAGCCCAAGAGAACCTAATCAGTTGATTTGTGTTCAAAGGGCACATGCCTAGGAAAAAGAGAAACATTTGTTTTGTTGCGGTGCAGAATAAAAAGCATACTTGTGGCTTTCCAAGTTATCCAGGGAAGTTCTGCACATCAGTTTCGGGTTATGAACAATCTGCCGAGCTACCTCTCATGCTTTCAGATTCGCTGCCTACTGCAAAATCAGAATCACAATGACAAGACTCTACAGAAGGCAGGAGCCTTGTCTCTGAAGAAATGCCACAGAAGCATTCAGAAGCCAGCCATGCACTCTGCAAAGCCTGCACTGGTCCCATAAATTAATGGCCCCCACTGGCACCGTAAACAGGTAAAGCATGAGCTCAAGATGAAGCTTCCGTGGAGTGCAGGAATCACAGACATTGCAACAACACACCTGGTCTCAAAATAGAACGCTCTTGTAACACAGAGATATACTATATAAGAACTGGATAGTGTCAGTTTCCTTAAACCCATCTCTAATTAATAAACCCTCGATTATTTTTAAAGTTTGTGATCTATATAAATGAAAATATTCAAGTATCTATTAATCAGGGATGAGTTTAAAGAAACTAACACTATCCAATTTACGCACTGCAGTCTTATTTAGTAGGTTGGCTTTAACAGGTGGCTCACTATAACACAATGTGATTTATAACAGAAGCTGTGAAAAAGCTTGCTGTTACTGGCAGCATGGCCACCAAGGCAGACCTATTCAGATGTAAATAAATGTAGGTGTCACTTCCTTTCCGTAGTCCTCTAGCATTTGTGTTTTATTACTTCTCAGAGGTGATGACCCAAGGTGATTGTCTGTAAACGTTAAGACCCAGAAAGCACTGGCCTGGAAGTTTTATAATGGCTGTTTTCTATATAAATAAACTGCCCTTGGAACAGAGTTTGCTTCTGTGGCTATTTTAAAGACTTTTGTCAGCAGAACCCCCTAGAATATACTGTACATCTATCATATCTCACGTCATAGCAGATTCCTATGTAGAGAGACTCTAACCAAACATTATCGTTCGAAGGTTAAAATATGCTTCTCAGAGGCGGAGCTAGCTGCTGTGCCCTTGGGGGCGAGGCTAGGGGCTAGCGTCCCGGGGGGGTGCGGTGGCGGCGAGCGTCCCCGGGGGGCGCCGCCTGCAGCAATGTCACCCCCCCCCCAGGGATGATACCCAGGGTGGGGCGCACCCCCCTTTCTCTGCCAGTGATGCTTCTAAAAGGAACCAACAAGGCCTGTTTCTGTGTGGATGTGATACATCACTTCCGATCTGCAAGCAACTGCCTGTTGCAGCTATTAGTTGTAAGAGCAGTAACAGCTTTCAAAAGGTGAGTGCCATTTTTAATGTACTCTGGGGCATCTACCTCCCATTACACTGACACTACACACAATCCAGACAAAGTGAAGTACTTTTAAGTGCTGTTAATTTAAATGGAAGACACAAAATCAGTGGGACACAGAAGAGCTTAACTGTGGCTGGATCATGGTCAGCGGGGGAGAAGGTTGAGTGGAATGGCAGTACAGTTAAGAACAACATAATGATATAACATCATTTCTATTTACAGAATGATTTCTCCAGTCTTTTTATTTATGCTGAAGACGGATCAAGACGTGGCTGTTTGTCTCTGGATGTTTTAATGGATAACATGCACATGCGTGAGAACACTGCATCACAATAATTGACTTGTGTATGACAGTCCCTATTATTTTCATTGAAAAATGCCAATCTCTCTGCTGCCTTATTGTGAAATCAGTTTGACATTAGTGAATTATTCCTGTCCAGAGGACAGGACCCATAAAGTGTTTACAATGCAGCCCTGTTGTAGTGCTTAAGGTTCTTGACGCAGGCAGTTTATGATGCAATGCATCCAGTATCATACTGTCTAAAAGAGACAGTCACTTACCTTTTTGACTTCATACTTAATTGCCAGTTTGACACGACTCAACGAAGCTCTGTGCCTTTGTGTTTCAACTGGCTCAGCCTCCAAATCTCCATTTAGAATGGATTCTACCTCTTCAGAGTCTCGGCAGAGATCAAGGACGCCAACCACAAAATCCTTGCATTGCATAGACAGCTTGCGATAGTCATTCTAAAAAGCAGACAATAGTTATTGAGTCACATCAATTCATGTGGAACTGATTTAGTAATGCGCATTTATTTAGCATATGTACATTCTGCAGATGACTGTCTAGGCTGGATTGCACATTTCTGCCCTCTTTTTCGTACATGGTATTCAAACCTCAAATGAGTATATTATTAATTGTTATAATTTATTCTATTTACTGTGGCTTTCCACAAAAGCTGCATCAAAACGGCTTACAGATCCATTAAATAAACAAGGCTTGAAAACATTTAAAAAACAAATACATAAAAGAACAGTTTATCTAAAAAGTGCTCGTGCAGCAATGAACCTAACCCCACCCAACTGAAAGATGAGCAGGTCAAAAATCACACTGTGTTATAATCCAAATTAATCCACCAAAAGCCTAGGTAAACAGGAATTTCTTAGCCTGGCATCTGAAAGCTGACAGTGACGGCACCAGGAATGTTCTTCTGGGGAGAGCATTCTATCAATGGGGAGCAACCACTGAACAAGCCAGTTCTTACCACCCTCCACACATTTCTCAGAAGGGGCACACAGAGAGGGGCCTCTGATGACGATCGCCAAGATCCCGGTAGGTTCACAAGAGGAGTGTACAGTAAGGGCTGCTCTCATATTTGGTTTTGGCCAAAGAGGACCAAAGTAATCAAGAGCAGCAGTTCACGGGGCAGGATGCTAGAGTATTCCATATGATGGGTACAAGTCAATCACTTTATTATCTCACCTCTCCCTTCTGTTACTCCAGTTGTCAGTCATTTGTCTCTTACATTCCACGGCTCTCTGTAAATCTGTTATTAACGTCTGTCACCTCTGAAATATGGTCCTTGTGTTCAGAAACTCCTTAGCACACCAATCTCATGGAATTCTTTTCAGCACCGTTAATTTTAGTATGTAAGTCTTGAGCCTGGTTGCTTTCACTACAGAAGTGCTGAATACATTGATAATGTACCTCTCTCTTCCCTGCCCCATTTTAGAACTTGGCTTTGAATATGTCCCAACTTCCTCCTTATTCTCCCTTATTTCAGAAAAGCACTTAGGGTTGCTATTCTATGCCACTTACATGACAGTAAGTTCTGTTGGAAGCAATGGAGCTTACTTAGGAATACACCGTAAAACTCAGAGTTGCCAGCATCACTATGGCTACACCTATGATTTCAGAAATCATTATCTTCCTGTCCTAAGATTACAGAAAGGTGAAGACTCTAAAATTAAGGAGCTGATTTCATTTGTTTCCTGCCTTCTTAGTTGTGACTTCTTAGTCCCTCGAAAGCCTTAGCTACAATACATAATTAACATTTTTTTTAAACCACATGATCAACTTGGGTTGTTAAAAATGTGGGCCAAGTAGATCCATGCAAAGTTCAGAAAGTCTGAAGCAACCTCGTGCATTAGACTGCAATCCTACAGTCACTTACCTGGGAGTACGTCCAACTGAACTCAATGGGACTTACTCCTTCAGAGTGGACATGCATAGGATTGTGCTGTAAATCACCAGTGGTAGCTCAACACACACCACCTCAAATCTGGCAAAAGGAGACCTGGCAGCAGCAGGTCAGTATATGTGGGTCAGTGTGCAAGCTCAGCACATGCTAAAGTGACATGGTTGACTCCATCCAGGTAGTCATAAGAAGTGGTTCTGCTTAATTGCTTGCAGGACCTGAAGCTTTTAGCAGGGGCGGGGGGGGGGCGGAGCAATGACACCTGTGATAAAATTATGAGATGAGACCACTATCTTTCTCATCTTCCCAGCTGCCTCTTGCACAATACCCATGGAACTACTTCTCCATAGCAAAAGCAGAGAAGCCTCTTTCAACCAATGACGTAGCAAGGTCAGGTGATACCCAGTGCGAAAAATTTCTTGTCACCCCCCCCATTGAAATTATTAAAATAAGGAAAAATAAGATACTTACAGTTGCATGTGTTATTTTCTAGTTTATTTACTTAACATTGTGAGCATAAGCACTTAAAACCTCCCCCCCCAACTTCGTTCTCTGCAAATTTTGAAATCGCATCATCAAAATCAATTCCTTTTGCTACTTTTTTTCAATTGACAAGATGGCTAAGCCAGAGAGCCAAGCTTGACTCATAGTGGACCTAAGATTACTCTTCATCAAGCACTTTATCCTTACAACAACCTTGTGAGGGAGCGGCCTGAGGGGTCCATCGAAAAGGGAGGCAAAGCTAATAAGCACCTGAGCACTTAAGCAGCTCTTTTGTGTCAAGACTTGGAGCAACAAGCCTGCAACCCGCCCACCCGCCTGTCAAAGGAGGGGAGCTGTACTTCGAAGCCTGCCTGTCAGGGAGCCAGCGGAGAAAGTTGGCTGGCTTCAGCTGCACTTGGGGGACTCTCCCCACCTTCCTCTACGGAAAGGCAGCGGCGGGGAGTCTGCCTGCCCCCTCCAACTCAGCTGCCCTATAGCTGGGAGGGAGGTAGCGGGCGGACCATTTGGGTCTAGCGTGGAGCCGCACGCGCCGAAGCCACCGTGTCTCTCCTAGGAGAGACGCATGGCTCAGGCGCGCTGCAGGGCCCACGGTGAGTGCCGCCTGGCATTTTGTCACCCCCCCCAGTGGTGACACCCGGGGTGGCCCGCCCCCTACCGCACCCCTTCCTCCGCCTCTGCTTTTAACACACCCAAAATTGCACACACGTTTAATCCAGGAAGAATCATAGCAGCACTGTACTACCGTATTTTTCGCTCTATAAGACGCACCTGACCATAAGACGCACCTAGTTTTTAGAGGAGGAAAACTAGAAACAAGAAAGTAACGCAAAGCCTCTTGAGCAAAGAGAGAGGAGTGCTCCATAAGACGCACACACATTTCCCCTTACATTTTAGGAGGGGAAAAGTGTGTCTTATAGAGTGAAAAATATGGGTATATTTCTTTTTCTTACAACCGCGTATGTCAAATCTAACTGTGAGAAAGTGAGTGTTTTTGTGTTAAAGGTGTACATTTGAGTCTAGTGCCACCCACTGCTGGAATATACCTCACCCCCAGACAACTTTCCACCAAGTTAATGCTGTCCTCGAGCAGAAAAAGGTTTTCCACCCCATGAGCTAAAGAGAAATCAGGACTGAGAGAGAGAATTTCAAAGAGAAGCAGCTATGTCCCCGGTGGGGGGTGAGGAGCACCTCAGTTTCTTTTTCGACCCGGCTGCTGGTCTCTCTTTCGTATGCTCGATTTATTATAAAGCTTAGTACCAAGTCTCAACTAAGCAATTACACAAACCTCAGAGTGCAAATGGTATTATCTTCAAAGCGTCTAACACATTTTAAACTTGCTCTGCAAATAAGAACGCAATTATGACAACTAGCTGCGATCTCCCTAGAGAACCATCCTAAAGGGCGGTTGAAATTAGGGCAGCTTGCTCACTTGTTAGTGACACTGCTCTTCTTGTCAGATTTTTGCCGTTGTTCGCATTCTTCCATAGGAGTTGCATCTGGAAACCCAGGCCAGCCACTTCTCATTTGCCTGGGAAGATGTTTGAAAGCACCCCTTGCTTCTTCTTAAAACCTTTGCTACCGAGTTAGTGCTGCTCTAACTCATATGTATAAGAATAGACATTACTGGGCAAAGCATGGGTCAATAATCACAGCAAAAGCGGCATGGCATGAGGAAGGACCATGGCTCAGTAGCAGAGTGTCTGCTTTGAATTTCTAAATAGGGCTGGAAATGAAACCCCAGGGAGCTTCTACCAGTCAGTGCAGACAGTACTGAGCTAGATAGACCAAGGTAAAGGTAAAGGGACCCCTGGCCATTAGGTCCAGTCGTGTCCGACTCTGGGGTTGCGGTGCTCATCTCGCTTTACTGGCCGAGGGAGGCGGCGTACAGCTTCCAGGTCATGTGGCCAGCATGACAAAGCTGCTTCTGGCGAACCAGAGCAGTGCACGGAAACGCCGTTTACCTTTCCGCCAGAGCGGTACCTATTTATCTACTTGCACTTTGACATGCTTTCAAACTGCTAGGTTGGCAGGAGCTGGGACCAAGCAATGGGAGCTCACCCCGTCATGGGGATTTGAACGGCCGACCTTCTGATCGGCAAGTCCTAGGCTCTGTGGTTTAACCCACAGCACCACCCGCGTCCCTAGATAGACCAAGGATCTGCCTAAATATAAGGCAGCTTCCTATGTGCCTTACATACTCATTTTAGCAAAAGGGAAGAGAATTTAGTGTTCGATCTATCCAGATATGTTTGTTTCTGATTTTTCTAGAAAAAGGCTTCAGCTCTAGCTGGTAGAATTATTATTATTTTAAAGTCATTGTTTTAATGTGTGTGTGTGCGCGCATTACTATCTTTGACAAGGATACAGTAGTGAAAGTGGATTTTAAATATCAGGACTGATGCAAGTCATGAAAAATAAATCTCATTGTGTTGGTATTGCTTCTTAATCACTCAAGATTTTTTCAGCATTATTCAAGTCCAACCAATCATGCCAAAGCATTTATAAAAGAATAATGCCAGCTAGATCTCCTTGACAAGAGATAATCTAATGAGCAAGAACTGCTGTTCTTTTAACAAATTAGAAGTTTAAATTTTTTGCAAAGTTGCAATATCCTTAATAGAATGAGAATTTCCTCACAATTGCCAACAGTCCTAAGTTAAGAGCCCTGGAAATCATCTATGCCAGGCATGTGTGGATATGCAGCATGAGAAGGCAAAAACCTATTGCATTTGCTCTGCCTCAAACGGTAATGAATGGCTGCATGATTCAAGTGATAAGCCTGATCCATTATAGAATGGAAAATCCTTCTCTGTCCCATTTTAGCCATAGACTCTGTTGAAGAAAGCAACCTCCTGGACAATCAGATAAACCAAGACAACCAATTAAAACCCGCGATTCTATGCTTTCTCGCTGTCTCTCGCTTTGCTTTCAGAAGTGTCAGAAGGTATGCTCTGTTCAAAGCTTGTGGCTTTCCGATAGCTTTGAACAGGCATTTCTATCTCAAATCCTGTAGGCAAGGTATTATCTCATATTTGATTCTCCTCTCAGCACAGGATAGGGTAAGCAGCAGCAGACAATTTCATTCTCACTTCCATTCAGTTTTCCCTACTGAAGCCAAAATCAGTTCTATATTAGACCAATTGCATTGCTTCAGATGACAACATCGGTGCCATTGTTCTTCCTAGTGTCATGGTTTCAGATTCATCCCTCATACTGGTCCACCCCACCTATCTCCGTCTCCTACCACCAGACTTTACATTTCAAAGCATTTCCCCACTAGTTATGAGGCAACGAATGACTGTGCGCCTCAAGCAACCACAACACAGTAGTCCTTTCTCTATGTTAACATTTGCAAGTAATTCATATCCCAGACACATTGCACGAGAAAGTTTTGAGACCTTCTGATAAAAGCCGTCCAAAATCCTTAAGGATATGTATTGCATGGCCAGGTTGACATTGTTTGTTGCAAATAAACGTAAGAGATGTTTGAAAACTTCCCAAAAAGTTATAAAGAAGACTGGAGTTTTGTGAATGGACCCTCTAAATGAGATAGTGGTTGATGACTCCTCCTTGTTGCTGATTAGATTGCTTTGTCAAGTTTGGACGCTGATAGGTATTGGTGTCCCATTCAAAATAAAAGGATTAAGTTCTGCTTTTAAAAAATTAAATCTTTATTTACTTACTAAATTTTTTATCCAGCCCTTCCTTCAAGGAATTCAGGATTTCCCTGGCCTGCAACACAGTTCGTCAAGGCACACTTGTTAAATGGGTTGACAACAGGCAACCAATATTAGTGGTGGAACTGGGTTTCATAAATAAAGCAGTAAGATGCCTTGAGGGGCTGGGTTCTCGTAGTATAATGCAATTCATCAGTGTAATGGAGCAACAAAGACAAACAAACCCCACAAAAACCTACAAAGTAACATTAACACCAAAGCCTGAATAGAAAAACCAATCTGCCCCATATGTATATACATTAGTGGCTTACAAAGTAGGCCTAGCATTAGGGGATGCAAATGATCCCATTCTAATGCTCACATTCTCCATCCTTGAACAAGCACAACAAGCTCTTGAATCTGTGTCTTGAATCTTGAATCTGTTAAAGACAGATCTATTTCTTTCTTCTGGAATGGAATTGGAGATTCCATCACCAGCTTTACTTAGCCTTTAATTGACCATGGAACTTCCAAAAGTTTCCTGTGCCTTCAAATTATATGCACTGGAGGGGGGTGTGTGTGTGTGTGTGTGTGTATGTGTGTGTGTGTGTGTATTTTACTTTTTCTAACCTATCTTGAAGACTGTTCCCAAACAAATTTACGTTAAAGAATACAGTTGTACCTTGGTTTTTGAACAGCTTAGTTCTTGAACATTTTGGCTCCCAAACTCCACAAACTGGGACTGTTCTGGTTTGCAAACTATTTTTGGAAGCTGAACATCCAACAGGGCTTCCGATTGGCTGCAAGAGCTTCCTGCAGCCAATCAGAAGCTGCGCTTTGGTTTCTGAACATTTTGGAAGTTGAATAGACTTCCGGAATGGATTCCATTTGACTTCCAAGGTACGACTGTATGTCATTTAAAGACTATGACATGCAGTTACAGTCTTAATTTGCTACTGTATGGGCTGGAATCATTTGCTCTGTTGGTACATAGTACAAGAACAGTATAAGAACAAACATAGGTCTGATGATATACCGTTTCAAACAGGGTTAAAAGGCCTAATTCAATATAGTCAATCACTTTTTCAGTAAATGCTGCAGTTTCTAAGTGCAAGTCAAAACTGACACCTTAGTATTTAGGTGCTGCCACTGTTTGCTTGGGTCTATATCTCTCCTAGCCTTCGCCAGAAACCTTTGTTCTATTAATAATATGATCTATGATCAGTTACAGTCAGTAAACTACAACGTCACGCTTCGATTAACTGCATGCTTTATGAGAAGCTGGGATAGTAGAGCCAAGCCTTGAAAGAGATTATTATGGCCTGTAATAGCTACACGTTCAACTTCCAGGATTATAGTCTTCCTTCAAACAATATTTTTGTAACTTCAATAAGTCAATTTTATCTGGATACAGAAGATTTGGACACAGAAAATAAAAAGTAAGGAAAAAACGTATTTCTGCACTACACAACAATGCATCAAATGTATTATACACTACACAACAGGAAATCATCTTAGAGTTTCAGTACAATGTATAAAATAAAGATTCACAAATCTACAATTTAATAAATTGCTGTGTTGCAGGATGCATTGGAACAAGATGAGGTGCCTTCCTTGGTATGAGGTTGTAATACAAAACTGTGTAAATGAACAGAATGATGAAATAATTACGTATTTAACTATTCAAATCCAAATCTAATGCCATGCTTACAAAATATGCAACTTGCAAAAAGGCTAAGTTTAATTTTTCACCGCACTTCCATCTACAATGGAAGGGCCACTGAAGGAGCTGAAATGTGCTGTAGCAGATATTAAATTGTACATTATGTCTGGCACTGCCGTGTTAAATACCCACATAACCATATACCATCACTGCCAGCCCATGCTGCCCACCCACATTTAGCTCTTTAAAACTCTCTCTGCTCGGAACAGGCCTCATAGATTAATGTGTCTTTCGCCTCCTCGCAATAATTTAGGGAAAAGTTAATTAGAGAAGCGGAATCCAACACTGACCCAGAAGGACCCCATTAAAATGTTTGCTGCAGCTGGATAAAATTGCCATTTGTAGAACCAATTTTGTTTACAATCTGCATCCACCGTCCCAGTTTCTTTTTTCAGAAAGACCTACTTCAGGATAGGGCTATCCTCTGTAACTTCATCAGGCATTTTAAGAACATGGGCATCATAAAGGGGCAGAGCAGAGTAATGCTTATCAGAGTCCAATTAATGAAAAATCTGGAAAAAGAGACTAGTCGGCATGCTACGACTCCATTATATGTATAGATGATCATCAGGCAGAAAGGTGGGACATCTGGATAGATTTTAACAGCTGGCTCTTGGCACACTAATACATTTCTGGCAGATGAATGAGCGGTGTCCTTCTGAGAGGGAAATGACAAATGTGCGTAGCTTTTATAACTTGTAAACAACAATCTAGAGGTGTGAATAGAAACAGGAATACTCATTTAGGACCTAGCACTTGCTTTTTGTTCTGGTAGCTCAGATGACATTATTTCAATAGAGTGCACTTTAATAAAAACAATTATGTTCTGTTACAGTGAACAAACCTGTTTTCATCTATTCCAAGGGGTGTATTGCGTTTTTTCTTATTACACCCGGCGCTTATGAAGTATTTTCATTTAAAGCAAAATGGTGTTTTCAAAAAACATCCAGACATCGCAGCAGCAATATTAACAGGAACAGATAAAGTGAGGGGAAAATAAATGTGAAGTGTTTTAATCCACCGAAGCCAATGCAGCCCACAGAGAAGGCACAGAAAAAAGAAGAAGTCTTACCTTGAATTCCTTTTCAATATTAGCCAGTTTAGCAAGCTCATTACTGAGTTCTAGAGCAGTGAGAACCGGGTCTTCGCTGGACAGAGACAGGTAGGCAGGACTTGCCAATCCCTTGTACGCATTTATCCTTGACCTGGAATGGCTGAAAGAATCATGCTTTTGTTTCTCAGTACAATCGTTGCACTTGCAGAAATAGTCATGAGGTCTCTCTATCCTTGCCCCTTTCATTAACAGCATGTGCACCACCTCATACTTCTGGCAATGGGCTGCTAAAATGATGGGTGTGATGTCTGGGGAGAATCGGGTGCCATCTTCATCATAAGAATAAAAGTCATCGTCCTGGAGCTCCTGCTCACACGGGCTTAGAGTCAGCCGCTTGCTAGCTGCAAACCCGGGATGATTCAAGATTGCTTCCACAATCCGGACATACCCTTTGCTAATTGCAAGCAGCAGGGCATCTCCGATCCGTGCCAGATTCTCCTTCTTCAACAGAAGTTCTGTCACTTCCAAATGTTCATTCCCCACAGCGAGCTGCAAGGCATTTTGGCCCATGTAGTCGACACAGTTGACATTCAAAGTTTTTGACTCTTCCAGCATTTTGCGTACCACAGGGATGTTCCCATACTCTGCCGCGTCCAGAAAGCGCTCTTCCTCTGCCGTAAGACTTGTGCCCCTCTCGTTGAACATAAAAGCTGGACCTCTGATTGCTTGCCGCCTTCCCTTTTCTCTCATCACAGTCATGCGTCTCAAAGAAGGGCTTCCATCAATGGTCCTAATGAGCAGAAACAATACATTTGGAATATTTTTATAGCTGTCATTGTCTTGGAAAAGCTTCTCTAGGAATCTACACTCTTGGGCTAGAGTGGCCCAAGTTAAATATACATACAATAGGTGAACACAGGTCAATCACAAAAAAAGAATCCACACTGCACACCTGGATTAATTGATAATGACCTCTCCCCACTTCAAACGGGGGGCACTTTTGTGTGGTCGCGCACAGCCCCATGATCCCACACGATTCCCGGCAATTTGGCCTGGCTTCACCTCCCCAAGCTGGATACCTGGAGGTTCCCGCCCAACCTCAGACAGTAAACCAATCCCAGCTGGGGAGGTGTTGCCAGGGGAGTTGACCAGGTAGGATTGGGACCACCCTGCACACACAATAGAACAGGCTTCCTCAACCTCGGCCCTCCAGATGTTTAGAGACTACAATCCCCATCATCCCTGACCACTGGTCCTGCTAGCTAGGGATCATGGGAGTTGTAAGGCAAAACCATCTGGGGGGCCAAGGTTAAGGAAGCCTGCAATAGAGGGTGGAACTTACCTGGGAGTTGGTCTCCCTACATCTGAAAGTTTAATAAAGTTGTGGCCAATTTTAATCCCATAACACGTTGTCATGAGTCATTATTCCACCCAGGGGTCACCTGGGGTCAGGGAGGTCTCTGCCTGGCCACGCAATAAGAATTTAACAACCACCTACAGAGCAACACCATTACAGCTCACTTAGAACAGCAGGCAGTCATAGCAATATCTCTTGCAGTCTTGAAGAGGCATAGCTTCTTACAGACCAACTTCTGCGTTTTCCATTTTCACAGACCCAAGCACAAGTTTCTGGACCACTGACCACTATCATCCCTGACTGGTAGTCATGTTGGCTGAAGCCGATGGAGGTGGAGTCCAACTGCATCTGAAAGGCTACAACTCTCTCATACTTACAAGGCCATGCAGAAAACTTTGAAACCACAGGCTTTCATTTCCTTCTTCCCTTGCACCCTAGTACCCACCTCACTCGGGATGGAGAAGAATAATAAATTCAGCAAATGAAACTCAGTTTTTATAGGGTGAGAACATTCTTCTAAATGTACAGTGTTTTGTCAGCGGAGATAAATAGCCCAATAAATATATTGTGACAATGTCATATATTTGATGTGCCCAATATGTCTTCCCAAAAGAAATTACTATTAGAAAGTAGCTTGTATTTCATTGACAAGACTCTTGCCTGGCATTTGAAAAAGCATTTTTCTTTTCTGTGGTCCTGCATATCCAGATAGCTAGCTAAAGGGAACATATATAATCAAATAAAAGAAGGGACCAAGATGCACTGTAATTCCTGCACAACCACATTGGCTATTGAAGTTTGAGAATTTAATGCTGATGTGTTTTTTTAATCTACTTACTGTGTAATGGCGGTTGCTTGTGATAAATTTTCTGGCAGGAGATTGCATGGGGGTGGAATTTACTGTGATAAATGTTAGTTATTATTGAAGTATGTTTTAAATATATGGTTACTAGGAAAGTAGTCCTGAGACCTTCAGGAATAATGCCATGTTTAAATAAAATAGCAATTATAATAATAATCAATGTTAATGAAAATATTGTTGCTGTAACAGTTCAAGAATTAGACACCAAAACTCACTATGCCACAGTTAAGCACTTTTCAATCCAATCAATTTCAAAGGGAGAACACTTAACAGTCCTCCTGAAATCAATGAAACAAAAAGTTATTAATTGTAGCAGACAGTAGGTTAATTATTCTATCCTGTTTGTCCTTATCAACTGAGAGCATGGAAAACTAGCACCTAACAGCATGTGCAACAAAAGCCATACTCAAACTGCCATACATTTGTTAACTCAAACCCAACAGGTAAGGTAGAAAGCAGAGGTGCAACCACAGCCAGCATGGCCAATGGTCAGGGATGATGCGAGTAGTAGTCCAAAGTCTCTGGAGGACACCAGGTTGAGGAGAATGGTAGAGTGTAAACACTGAGTAGCAGGCAAACTCAGTTATTTTGCTCTGAAAATGACAGCTAGCATGTTTTACGATAATGGTATTTCAATCAATCTAAATTTTAAACAGAGTGGAAATCACAAAAGATGCAAGAGTGTTTGTTTCACATGAAAAGGTGATGAAAAATTATCCTAGCATGTTTCGAGTATCATTATGTCCTCTTTTTCCACCCACCTCTAATTGGACCCAGTTCTAAACTAACTGCAGTAATTTAAAAAAAAGTTAAAAACCAAATTTCCTCCTAATGATTTCCTGTCAGATGTTAATATCTATTATTAAAAACATTTACTAGAAGGGCAATTATTAAAAAATAACTTGTAGAAATGCAGGATTTTCTGGAAGTCTTCTAGAGAAGTGGTTCATGTCAGCATGAAAGGATAGAGTCCTGGCATGTTAGTGTGAGACCATGATGGGAATTTTTTCATCACTGGGTAGGTTCATATTCTTTTTCAATACAGTGGTATCTCTGGTTACGAACTTAATTTGTTCCAGAGGTCCATTCTTAACCTGAAACCGTTCTTAACCTGAGACCGTTCTTAAACTGAGATACCACTTTAGCTAATGGGGCCTCCCGCTGCCACCGTGCCACCAGCGTGTGGTTTCTGTTCTCATCCTGAGGTAAAGTTCTTAACCAGAGGTACTATTTCCAGCTTAGCGGAGTCTGTAACCCGAGGTGTTTGTAACCCAAGGTACCACTGTATTCCCATTCATGTGTTTCACAAAGAGACACACAAACAATTTATACAGTGGAACCTCGGGTTGCGGACGTAATCCGTGATGGAGGCACATCCGCAACCCGCAGCGTTCACATCCTGAAGCGCTGCGTCTGCGCAGACGCCGGTGTGATTTGGCGCTTCTGTGCATGTGGCAAAACTCGGAAGCAACCCGTTCCAGTACTTCCGGGTTTCCTGCGGTCTGCAACCCAAAAACACGTAACCTGAAGCGGCCGTAACATGAGGTATGACTGTACTTCCCATTTATCTCATCCCAGTCTTTCTTCCCCTCCCCACCCCCAACAAATACTGAACTGCTGGAAAAGTTGGAGGGAAATTTTAGAATATGTTTATAATTTGAAACATTTTGTAAAGAACATCCACTGTGACGCATTGCAGCAAACAGACAAAGTATACAATACTAGCAGCGCCGGCCCTGCCATTAGACAGGGGGCAAATGCCACCTAAGGCAGCAGATGCTGGGAAGTGGGGAGTAGCAGCAAGTTGTTGGGATGAGAGAGCAGTGTAGGCCAAGAAGCCTGTCCTGAGCCCTCTAAAACAGCCTTAAGGGGATGCTGTTCCATCATCAGTGCTGAAACAAGGTTTGAATGGCCTGCCTTGCAAATTTCTGCAGATGGGACTGGGGAGATGTGGCGCCATCTCATCCTTCACTCAAGGCAAAAGCATGACTCAGGTTGGCCCTGAAGACTCATATGAATAAGCAGCAATATTGTCTGAATTAAAAAATGCACACCATTAGCAGCCTTTTTTTTTTTTACCTAAATATTCTGTTTTAAATTTAAAGGCTATAGGGTGCTGTTTAAAAACAACCCTCTCTCTCTGTCTCTCTCAAACTTTAATTAATGGAATTTGAAAGCATTTGCTACTTACAAAGCTAAACCCAGAAAAACATTACCAGAATATATAGCTAAAAATGGCAGCTGTAGTTCTTGAATGTGCAAACTGAAAGGCTCTTAAGCTCTCTTCTGCCACCATCCAATTTCAGAATTGTGTCTTGAATTAATAACCTTTGGCAAATGCATGCAACAGATGCTGAATTTGTTTGACAGTCCAAAGAGGGACCTAGCAAATCAGGAGTTAATTATTCACCTTTTATTTGCAGCTAGTGCGACAATAGCAAAGCTCTGGAATGGTTTTAAGTGCACTGATGTAGACGATTGGTATTGTTAAGATTTGGCATATAGCCCTGTTAGAAAAGCTTTCGCATAAATGGCAAGTTATTAGGGGGCAAATAGAGAGAGATCAATTTGCAACCATATGGTTCCTTTTTATTGAATACACTTACATACAGGAGCACAGCAGAGCTGTTCCAGCACTACATAAGTCAGTAGGGCTATTATGGGGAGCTTTAGGTAATGGAAACAGACTTTGTCTTGGGTCCACTGGGGTCTCCAATTTCTGTTCAACGAAACAAAAGGAATGTACTTTCTTTCTCTTTGATTACCTGTGCACGTTGCTAAGATCTTGATAATACTATATCGACTTAAATTGAGGGTGATTTTTGATGTTTTATCCCCAACCTGGTCTTCCTTTTACTCTGTGAGGTGGGTGAATAGTGTTTCTTGTTTGGGGTTGTACTGAGGGGGACAGGAGTTCCTTCCTCTGTCTATTCACATTTTAGAAGAAAGAAAAAAATACAATAAAGAACTATATTATTAAAAAGTTGATGCATACAACTGAGGTGGAAACCGAAGTGTAGAACCATTTGCCACATTTGCTGGCACCTGGCCCTTTAATTAGGCCCAGATACAAGCAGGTATGCACTAACCAGGCAATGAGGAGACCAGATCTGGACATTGCCTGGAGACTCCACCTGTAATTGATGGCAGTGAAGGAGCTCATCTTCTGTGCCTAAGGCAGAAAGGAGGGGAGGCAGGAATGATATAAAAAGACAGAAGAAGGCGGAAAAGCCCAATAGAGACATAGGGAGCAGGTTGGTCAAGCTGGAAGCCTAAATAAGGTGCCTCCACAGAGACGGGGGCGGGGGGAGTTCTTGCTTCCCTGTTGGAAGGTCTTCTTCAGGCTGTTCCACTAAGCTCTATTGGGCATGACCTAAGAAAAGAGTATGCTTTCTCTTGGCAAGGCATAACAGCCTGGATTTAACCCTGCTAAGGGCACTGAGGCACAAGACCCTTGTTTTCCTTGGGGAAGAAACTTTCCTGGAACTTGGAAGCATCTCTGGAAGGAACTGACTGTCCCTGTTGTTTGGGACAAATCATAACCTGAATGAAGTCTGATATAGAGCTGACCTGGTGAGACTTGGTGCCATTTTTTGACATTTTTGGAACATGCCCCTTGCTTTTGACTGCTCCTTCCTCAGGGGTAGGGCACCCAAGTGAATACAGGAAAGAGCCCCTGTTCCTTTAAGGGCATTTACTGTTCTCTAAACTTGCTCTGGTGTCATATTCACGCCCTAGTGATATAGACAAATGTACAGTGAAATCCTGTACATATCTGTTCAGATGTAAGTGCGGAGGAATTTAATTGGGTTTACTCTCAGGTAAGTGGGCAGAGTGTGGAAGCTGTAATTCTGGAAATGAGTTGATGCAACTGTCATAATAAATCCACTTAGGGGAAAACTATGTTCCTAGTGCAGGTGAAAGTGGCAGGGAAACCTTTTAAATAGATTAATAATATCTACATAATGTTGGCAATGGAAGCCTTCCTGGGATTTGTGCAAGCTGAAAGCCTTCCTGCACTGAGAGAAGTTTTCAGGAAACTTTCTGCAGCAATACTAGGGAAATACTCCCAGAATAGCAGTGCTCACTTACAGCCTCAGAATTTTTTCTTTTAGGTATTTGCATGGATCAGAACACATCAGTACACATCAGAATCAGGAGGGCTTTTATTGCAAGTTAATTAGTACTGGATTTTGTATTACCTTTAACCACACTTGCTTCATTAGCACATGCTTCACACTGCGGAGCATATGAGCTTCAAATTAAAATTCAGTTCAAGAGGAAAGTACCTACTTTCTAACAAAAACGGGGCTGCTGGCTTCTGTGTACCCCAGTGCACAGTGGTTGTGAAATACCGTATGACGAAGTCTGCTTGTACAGTGGTACCTCAGGTTACATACACTTCAGGTTACATACGCTTCAGGTTACAGACTCTGCTAACCCAGAAATAGTACCTCGGGTTAAGAACTTTGCTTCAGGATGAGAACAGAAATCGTGCTCTGGCGGCGTGGCAGCAGCAGGAGGCCCCATTAGCTAAAGTGGTGCTTCAGGTTAAGAACAGTTTCAGGTTAAGAACGGACCTCCGGAATGAATTAAGTACTTAACCCGAGGTACCACTGTATATAGCTACACTTGGGAAGAGTCAAGCAACTTTCTTCTACAATAATTTATAGAGGGGCAGAATAAGAGCAAGGAACACTCTAAACCAGGAATGTGCACACGCCCACAAGTCCCTTGGTCTCTGGTGTCCTGTTGCTTCAGCACGTCCTGTTAGGTTGATTAATTGAGCTCTAGGAACAGCATAGAGCAGAATTACATCTGCTGCTATGGCAGCTGGGTGGGACAGACTGCAGAAAATGCATTCCAGTCAGCAACCTGCAACATGCAGAGGCCGAAGTTGGAATGAAAATGATGCTAGTGTTATTCATTCCATAGGGCTCTTAATGGCAGTCCTCCTCTACTCAAACCATCTTAGAGAGTCGCATTATTGTCCATCTAGATAATTACAATTACTATTAAATCATCTATACAGCATCTTAAAAAGCAGAATCACCTTGCCAACAAAGGTCCGTATAGTTAAAACTATAGTGTTTCCAGTAGTGATGTATGGAAGTGAGAGCTGGACCATAAAGAAGGCTGATCGCCAAAGAATGGATGCTTTTGAATTATGGTGCTGGAGGAGACTCTTGAGAGTCCCATGGACTGCAAGAAGATCAAACCTATCCATTCTTAAGGAAATCAGTCCTGAGTGCTCACTGGAAGGACAGATCCTGAAGCTGAAGCTCCAATACTTTGGCTACCTCATGAGAAGAGAAGACTCCCTGGAAAAGACCCTGATGTTGGGAAAGATTGAGGGTATAAGGAGAAGGGGACGACAGAGGACAAGATGGTTGGACAGTGTTCTCGAAGCTACCAGCATGAGTTTGACCAAACTGCGGGAGGCAGTGGAAGACAGGAGTGCCTGGCGTGCTCTGTTCCATGGGGTCACGAAGAATCGGACATGACTAAACAACAACAATTATATCATCAGTCCACAGCCTCAGTAAAAAAAAAAAAAATACCCTCAGGATGACACTGTAACATGTTCTGTGAACCACCCTGATTCCTGGTATAGGGCAGTATATAAATTTAATAACATAATAACATCAAAACATAAAACATAACATAATCAGGGGTGGAAAACCTTTGGTCCTATGCATGCTATTGGACTCCAACTCCCATCAACACAGCAAATAATGAAGGATGATGGGAAATTATGAAAGATGATGGGAGCTGGAATCCAGCATCACTTGGAGGGCCACAGGTTCTTCATATCAGACATGTATCATGCTCTAGGATGTTCAAAGCACTACACACACACACACACACACACACACACACACACATTATCTCTGTAAGCTTTGCAGCAACTTTTCTAAAACTTGCCAGAATTGCTACCCTCAGTGTTATCATCAAAACATTACAGATGGAGGACTAAAGTTGAGACAAGAGTGGCTTGGTGTGGTTTTAGACAAGTCTCACAGCCGAGTGATAATGTAATCTGGACCATTCAAGTGACAGCCATCATTTTGGGCACTATGCTGCCCCAGATTGCCAAAGGTAAATGCTTAACTCTTAAACTGGATTTTGCATGTTCCCTTCCTACTGCTTTAGGACAAAAGAAATAGGTTGCAACTTGCAAGTCTTAGTATCTCTAAGAGAGGGAGCAATGTACAGCACAATGACCTAGCACCAACATCGCCCTGCAGGCACGCAGATCTCAGGAGAGAGCAACTGAACTAGTTGGCCTGATTCTATTTGGATCTGGTGGCTGGGAGCCTGAGCGCAGTGCAGATCCCACAAGGCTGTATAGGCATGAAGCCAGGGCATGGCAAGGAGATTCACAACTGCACTGAACAATTGCAGTGTGTCAAAGGGTCTCTTCTGCCAAGCATTGTCACAGTTGCTGTTCCCAGAGACAGACAAACTATGTTAGAAGATACCTGACCCACCTACTGAGTAAGAATATTTAACGGGGAATTGCAAAAATTAAACAGGCAGCCTCTTACACATTAAACTACATGTCCTACCACAGAGTGCTGGGCCTTCCTCTTCACTATCTTCCTACTTATTTCTAACCCAGTTTCTTTCCTCCCCTCCCCCCATATGTAATGTGGAAGCCACTCTCATTCATTCATACAAACATACACACCGATACACATTCAGAAGGAAGGGCGGGATACAAATTCAATGAATAAAAATAATTCCTATGCACACACTTTCCTGCTAACTCCACAGAACTTGTAGCATCCCATGATGCTCATGCTGAGCCGGTCTGAACTCTAGGTTCCGTAGCGGTGCCACTGTCCAAGGTATTTGTGGCTTCAGTTGTTGTTGTTGTTACAGAGAACCAGCCATAACCATATGGAGAGGATATGCAGGGCTCCATGATCACTGCAGATCATGACAGCAGTCACGAAATTAAGAGACGCCTGCGTCTTGGGAGAAAAGCAATGACAAACCTAGACAGCATCTTAAAAAGCAGAGACATCACCTTGCCAACAAAGGTCTGTATAGTTAAAGCTATAGTGTTCCCAGTAGTGATGTATGGAAGTGAGAGCTGGACCATAAAGAAGGCTGATCGCCAAAGAATGGATGCTTTTGAATTATGGTGCTGGAGGAGACTCTTGAGAGTCCCATGGACTGCAAGAAGATCAAACCTATCAATTCTGAAGGAACTCAGCCCCGAATGCTCACTGGAAGGACAGATCCTGAAGCTGAGGCTCCAATACTTTGGCCACCTCGTGGGAAGAGAAGACTCCCTGGAAAAGAGAAGACTCCCTGGTGTTGGGAAAGATTGAGGGCACAAGGAGAAGGGGACGACAGAGGACAAGATGGTTGGACAGTGTTCTCGAAGCTACTAACATGAGTTTGACCAAACTGCGGGAGGCAGTGGAAGACAGGAGTGCCTGGCGTGCTCTGGTCCATGGGGTCAGGAAGAGTCAGAAACGACTAAACGACAACAAAATATGCTTAAGATTGGGCTCCATATTTCTTGTGGATTCCACTGCACGGTAATTATGACGGAGCGTGGGGTGGAATCAGAACTGCTTGTATGAATCAATTTTAAGTTATAATTGGGGAGATTCAAACAGCTTTCTTCCTTGACTTAAGGAGGTGCACAGTGAAGTCCACCCCCCAAAAAAACCCCACCTAATTTTATATTCTGGGTTTGCCGCCAGCCTAGTTTAATTAATTGCCTCTTTAGAAACACTGTATTTTATAACTCAAAACAAAGATCTCATAACAGAAGCTTTTCATAAAGTGTACATTGAAACAGAGTTATCCCTGAAGACTAAAATACTGAAAAGTGAAACCAGGCTATGTCCCACCATAAACAGAAAAGATAATTCTCTGAGGCAAAAATTTATTCTAAGTCAAGGCATTTTATTGCTTTTTAAAAAACCATTGGGAAGAAATGTATTATTGCTCCACAAACAGGAAAAGAAAATGAATTGCTGGCATACATTTAATCATAATCTTTATCTCCCCTGGGTATGAAATGGCAGGGCACAGGAAGTGGTTGGAGTGGGTGTTTGAGAGAATAAGCCATTATGGGAAAGGAACAAGAGCAAACAACAGTTGGAATTAGGGAGGGGGATATAAATGGGAATGTGGTTAGTAGGAAACCTTGCACTGCTCCTTTTATGCCGATAGATGAGGAGTTAGAAATGAATATGCTTCTTTCTTTACTTCCACTTCCCCTCTTTTGCCATCTCATGTCTTATTTCACTCAAGGTATCTCCATACATTAATTGTTGGAGAACTGGAAATGCTATGGTAGGCCGTCCATACTTTCTCCCTGTAATGCTACAGGGATAGTCTGGAAAATCTATCATAACATGTCACACTTACGTCTGCAATAAAATAAAATAGTACAAGGGCAAAAAACAAACAAACAAAAAAAAACCCCAACACCAAGTACATTTCATGGCTTACTGTTGTGTGCATTCTAATAGTGCTAGCAGACAGTAGTGTTGCTCTAAACAGTGTTAGAAATTCATTTTCTGTGACTGGCATGCGTCCAATTGCCACCACATGGAGATTTCTGGATGCCAGATTGGCAGCTGACATCTCCATCTGCCAGGCCCCGCCAGCTTTCTTGAGCAGGTGCATGGAAGAGCTTATTTATTGCATTTATATCCCACCTTTTCATAAAGTGTACATGGTTCACCCCTGTCCTCAGTTAATCCCTACAACAACCCTGTGAGATTAGGAGGCTGTGGCTGGCCCAAGGTTACCAGTGAGCTTCATGACAGAGTGGGGTTCAAACCACAATCCTAAGGCTAAGAGTCTCATGCTCTACCAACTGAGCTATACCAGATCATGGACCATTGGTCTGACTTCCCAAGATCTATGATACCACAAACATAGTGCTTCACAGGAGCACTGCTGGAATGTTCTGGCAAAGGACTCCCCCTAAACAAGACATAGAAAGGCCTTTATATTGTGAGTCCCTTGGGGATACTTTGTACAAGATAGGCCAGAAGTCTAAATACAAAAATATTGAAAGCCATCCTTCCCTGTTTGTACATTTAGTAAAGACCATAAAGAGACTACCAAATAAAAATAAGCTCCAGACGACAGCAAAAACTTCCAAATTAGAATCTTCTTTTAAGTGTCCTCCATCTCTTTTCTTTTCCCAATGTGACATTATTCACTTTGACAAATTTGTTTGGCCATGTGAAAATACAAAAAAAAGTTTGGAGGAAAGGTAATTTATTTTTTTACTGGCAGCAGAACAGAACGGCTACAAGACCTGAACTGACACAGGAAGTGGAGCTTCTCAGCAGCTATTCTAGTGGTCTGAGAAAAACACCCCTGACTCATCTGGGTCTATTAAACAAATGCTTTCAATGTCAATTAAATGTATTCAACAGGATATTAAAGCATGCTAGACTGAGCCGCTGTCTCACATTTTCATAAACTCTTCTCGTTTGGACATTTAAAATGTTCCTTTTTATTAGGATTTTATATCTATTTAATGCAAATATTAATAAAAGCTTTCTTGAGAATGCATGAAATCAGAGAGAGAAAGGAATGTTTTAGGTTTTGTAAAGAGGTCAGTGATTGCTAAGCTTCTGTACCCAACAGAAACTGCCCAGAATGTTCCCAATTCTATGACCGACTTCTGGGGGGGAAATGTTGTTGTGTTGTTTTTTTAAAGGCACGAAAGTAGCCCAGCAGTAACTTTGTAGGGAGTGCTATGGCTTTGTGAGACTATGAAGGACAGACACCAGGGGGTGCTGAAGAATATTTCTTCCAATAGGAACATAGGAACCGGCTTGTTGTTCCATGTAGCTTGGTATTGGCTGCACTGACTTGCACCAGCTTTTCAGGGATTCAAGGAGGAGTTTCTCCCAGCCCTATTTGGAGATATTGGGGAATGTGACACATACTTTCTGCATGCCAAGCAGCTGTTCTACCACTGAGCTATGTGCTTCCCCCATGTTCCATGGGGGTTGGTGGGCTGTGGGGTTTAAGAATTTATGCATGGCCTTTTCTAAATTCTGCCTTTTGTCTTCTGCTCAGGATATCAAGACAAACTGAAAAAGGAAAAAGGCTAACATAAACTTATGCTGCACGCTTATTTAGGAAGTCAACAGATTTACTTCTGGGTAGACATGAATAGGACTTCCATTATAACAATTTCCAGCAGGGTTATCAACAACTGTTTTGTCAATTTCCTCTGTTGCAGCAAGATAGCAAAGAGTCTTGTGGCACCTAAAAACTAACAAAGTTGCTAGGGTATAGCCTTTTGTGAATTACAGTTAGCTTCATCAGATATATGCAATGTTATCCTGATATATACATATGGGTCAGAAGGACAGAAAACAATTAGGTCTGTGAGGTCAGAAGGAAATGACTTGAAGAAAATACAGGCTTTAATACAGTGGTACCTCGGGTTACATACGCTTCGGGTTACATACGCTTCAGGTTACAGACTCCGCTAACCCAGATATAGAACCTCGGGTTAAGAACTTTGCTTCAGAATGAGAACAGAAATCATGCTACGGCAGTGTGGCGGCGGCAGGAGGCCTCATTAGCTAAAGTGGTGCTTCAGGTTAAGAACAGTTTCAGGTTAAGAACGGACCTCCGGAACGAATTAAGTTCTTAACCCGAGGTACCACTGTAATTATACTATCAGCCTATGTTAAGTTTATCTCCCTATATACTGTCTGCATTTCACTCTTCCTCTGAACACACTGTTGACAATCCTGCCTCTTCCATATATATCTAGAAATCAGGATAACACTTCATACATCAAGCTTAACATGAGTCAACAGTGAAGTAAAGCAGCAAAAAAAGCTAACGTTATTCTAGGCTGCATCAACAGAAGTATAGTGTCCAGATCAAGGGAAGTAATAGTCCAGCTCTATTCCGCCTTGGTCAGACCACACCTGGAATACTG
Source organism: Podarcis pityusensis (assembly GCF_964106645.2). Lineage (NCBI taxonomy): Eukaryota > Metazoa > Chordata > Lepidosauria > Squamata > Lacertidae > Podarcis > Podarcis pityusensis. Next base: position 48,706,277 of record NC_138034.1, on the reverse strand, counting down.
TGTCCAGTTCTGGGTGCCACAATATAAGGATACTAACAAGCTGGAACGCGTGCAGAGGAGGGTGACCAAAATCAGGGTCTGGAAATCAAGCCTCATGAGGAATGGTTGATGGAGTTGGGTATGTTTAGCTTGGATAAAAGGAAACTGAAGAGATATGACAGCCATATTCAAATATCTAAAGGGATATCACATGGAAGATGGAGCAAGCTTGTTTTCTCCTGCTCCAGAGAGTAAGACACAAACTAATGGATTCAAGTTACAAGAAGGGAGATTCCAACTAAACATCAAGTAGAACCTTCTGACAGTAAGAGCTGGTCTCTCCTTCTTTGGCGGTTTTTAAGCAAAAGTTGGATGGTTACTTGTCATGGATGCTTTAGCTAAGATTCCTCCATTTCAGTGGGTTGGACTAGATGATCCTCTGGGTCTTCCAACTCTACAGTTCTATGATAAAGTGGACTGTAGTCAACTAAAGGTTATGCCACAATGAATTAGTTAGTTGTTGCTTGTTAAAACGCCACAAGACTCTTGGTTGTCTGTGAGTTGGACTGTCAAGACTTCTACATAGTACATTCAAATAAGAAAACATGCATCTATCAGCGGCTAGTTCCTGAAGACCACCTGCCCAGAATCCACTTTCTCTGGCTTGAAATAAAATGCAAGGTCTGTGGGAACCAGCCGTGGTTGCACGGTAGTGAGGGGAAAGGCACAGTGTCCTTTTTCAATTATTGAGGAACTCTCAATTGTTATTTCACATCTTCCAGGCTTCAGTGAGCCCTGGCTCAAATTAAGCTTGGCACCTGTGCTTACTGCATGCCAACCATCTCTGACCTCAATATTTTTCCAGCTCCACATTAGCTCTGGTGAAACAGAAATCCATTTTTCATTCCACCAAGAGACATTTTCTAACCTCGCATGTCAACTCTCAAGCACTAACAGAAATGATCCCATTTACAATTATTCCAGCATCTTTTCTGCCTGAGCCATTTTCTCAGCTGTATGCTTCACTTTCCAGTCCCTGACATCTATATTCCGTGGGTGTGCACCCAGACCTGCAATTTTTCACTATGCAACATTAAGAGACAGGAAATCACACAAGAAGGTGACTGGTCTGTACTAACCACTGCACTCCGTAAATCTTGGCTCCTGTTGAGAGCTCCATTTCTCAGTTGTCCTACTCGTCGTTCGTCACAGAGTTCGTCGTTCGTTCCTTTGGCCGGTCCAGCAATATTTGCAGATACAACATTTGTACATTATGTGAGTTCTCAAGCAGGGCATAAGAAACGGAGGCCGGCGCAAGCCATTTTGCTGCCTGGGACAAAGGCCCTTGTCCATTACAGTGGTACTTTGGGTTACATACGCTTCAGGTTACATATGCTTCAGGTTACAGACTCTGCTAACCCAGAAATAGTGCTTCAGGTTAAGAACTTTGCTTCAGGATGAGAACAGAAATTGTGCTCCGGCGGTGCGGCAGCAGCAGGAGGCCCCATTAGCTAAAGTGGTGCTTCAGGTTAAGAACAGTTTCAGGTTAAGTACGGACCTCCGGAATGAATTAAGTACTTAACCCAAGGTACCACTGTATTTAAAAATATTTATATGTTGTTTTCCAGGCAAAGTGTGCCTAAAGCAGCTTAAAACAATAACAACTATAAGTATAAATATCAATATTGTTAAAATAAAAGCTAAGCTAGGATAAATCATTCCTTGTTCAGAAGCCAACTGGACTGGCAATTGCATCTTATATCAACACAGGCAATGGGAAAGCATCATCCACCACACCTAAGGGCAGCAGGCTAGTTTGGCAGGTGCAGACCAAATTGCACAGCACACACACAGCTTCATCCGCCCCACAGCCCTAAGCATCTGCCACTGAGGCAGCCGTCTCACTCTGCCTAATGGTATGGCCGGTCCTGTTAGATACCCTCAGTACATACAGAGAGTGTGCTCCCCCCATGTGAATGCCTGGGGAATCCAGAATGAATAGCAAAATCCATGGGCAGGGGGCAATGACCATGGTGCTAAATTAGCCGCCATAGTTACAACCACCCTTGCAAACCAAGAAGAGGAGGAGGAGGAGTTTGGATTTGATATCCCACTTTATCACTACCCGAAGGAGTCTCAAAGCAGCTAACAATCTCCTTTCCCTTCCTCCCCCACAACAAACACTCTGTGAGGTGAGTGGGGCTGAGAGACTTCAGAGAAGTGTGACTAGCCCAAGGTCACCCAGCAGCTGCATGTGGAGGAGCAGAGACACGAACCCGGTTCACCAGATTATGAGTCTACCACTCTTAACACTACACCACACTGGCTCTCCAACCAAGTCCCCACTTCATTTCATTATTATTATTTTTTACAACTTTATAACCCACCCTTTTAGAAAGTTCTTTAACTGGTTGGGGACAGCTTATCTGAAAGTGCCCCACATCTTGAGACTCTTCCTTATTCTTGGCAATTGTCCCTCCCTTTCTCCTTCATAAAGGTCACCTCCCAGTGCTGTACGGTGAATTTGAACCCATGCAAGGAGCAGCTTTTGCTCATTTCACCTTCTAAATTCTTTCAGAAGAAACTAAGCACAGAGACTTCATGGTCTCTCTCAAGGTTCTCCTTCCACACACATGTTCCACCTCCCCCCTTAGCAAATTGCAGCAAATTGGGGGGTAGGAATAAGATGAGTTAACGTAAAGAATGGTCCTACTAGATCAGGCCAGTGACTCATCTAGTACAGCTTCCTATTCTCATAGTGACCAACCAGATGTTCATGGGAGGCCTGCAAGCAGGACCTGAGAACAACTCCAATCTCTCCTCCTGCGGTTTCCAGCTACTACTATTCAGAAGCATCCTATCTCTGAACAAGGAGGCAGCTGTACAGTATAGCCACCATGGCTAGTTGTGAAGGACAGAATTATCCTCCATGAAATTCTCTTTCAAAGCCATCCATGTTGGTGGCCGCCGCTGCCTCTCGTAGGAGCGAATTCTTGAGCAAGTTAGTTTTTGCTTTGGTAATACCTTTAAAATTGAGTCAGCAATTCTGTAAAGGAAAAAGTGCATATTGACAGAAAATGCAGAAAGATTCATTTTCGGGGACAAAATGGACTGGAACCAGAGTGCTGCAGGTACAGACACACTCAATCCAACTCCTAATGCAAACTGCAAGAGCAATCAGTGGAGTGGATCAGGACTACACTCCAGAATGCAGAGAACATTCAACAACAAACAGTAGTAGCAACTAACAACTACGGCAGGCAGGAATCCCTGCACCCACCCACACCTGATGTCTATCCTTTCTTGTTGAATAAAATAGTTCACTTTCCAACTCAGACAGGTATTTATTGAGGCATCGCTTTTTGCAGCATCTATGCAAATAATTGGTGCCGAAATGCCAGCCCATATCCTCACCCCCATTTAATGTGGATTTATCCTTTCTAGGGAAATTCAATTATTATTACTACTATTATTTTTAAAAAACACCTGTTGTCAAATTCAGTGACTCCATTGCCATAACCCATTTACAACATGGAGCCCCCATGTGAAAACACCCTGCCCAGTCTTATGAGGAGACAACTCTTGGCAGCCTTATTTTCTCTCTCCGCTGCTAGCCTTTTAAGCTTTTCGACCTGGAGCCCAACCAAGTGGGATCCCCTTTAACCAGATCCTCCCTCGACGACAGTCAACAGTTCCTGGTCCTGTTGCCTTGCCCCCGTCTCCTCGGGAGTAGGAGGATGAGCCCCTCTCTCTCATAAACCCAGGAAAGCTGATCCGGGTCGCTTTGTCGCACAGGAGCCAGAGGAAGAGAAATCCCAATACAGTACTTTGATCCCCAACCCTCCGACGGAGACCAACCGCGGATCCCTTCCCGTCCAAAACTGGGGGCGCTCCCCGCCCCCCGAATCCCTCGTTGACCTAACCCTCGGGGAGGACGGCTAGGGGTGGGGGGCATCGGACTTACATGCTGCCCAGCATCGGCGAGGGCGGGTAGCAGCCGTAGGTTTCCCGGTGGGTTTTCACCGCCTGCTGCTGCTGATGGAGGGGCTCCAGCCCCCCATTGACTCCCCTCCAGCCCCGGCTGGAGCGCTGCTGCTCCGCTTCGGGCGCCCCCTCATCCTCCCCGTCGTCGCCTCCTTGCTGCTGCTGGAGGGGGAAGGTCACTCGGCTGCCCTGCTCCTTGGTCCTCTTGCCCTTGCTGGACATGCTGGCGTGGACCCGCGGCCGCCGCGATGCTGCTCTGCAGGCGCCGCCGCCCGCCCGCCCTTTCGGGAGCTACTTACTGGCTGGTGCCGGGCAAAGGAAGAGGGCGGGCGGCAGGCAAGCGCTGGCCAGCCAGGGAACACCCGCGCAGCTCGAAGGGGCGGCGGAGCTCTTCGCCAATCAAGGCGAGAGGCTCCCTCCCGCCTTCCCTCGCCAGGCGGCTGCCCTGAATGCTACTGCTGCTGCTGCTGCTGCTGGTGGTTGAAGAGGCAAGCATCTGAGCGTGGACCGAGGGAAGGGAAGGCACTCCAAGCGGCGGAAGCCGGCCGGCCGCTCTGCCTCCTCTCTCCTTTTCATTATCTCGTGCTAGGACAGGCTCATTACTCAGGCAGGCGGGCAGGCAAGGAGGGAGGGACGGAGAGAGGGAGGGAGGCAAGTCAGCAAGCATTTGAGAGCATCAGTCCTTTAGCAAGCAGAACAGAGGGAGGAGGGAAGGGGGAAAGGAGAAGAAGTGTAGCCACTTTGTTGACAGGCCAAAAAGGAGGAGGGGGGAGCACATTTCTCGCCCCCAGTTGATGCTGGGGCGTTTGAGATCCACAGGGCGCTGCTCTAAGAGATGCAACTGCAGGTGCATCTCGGCTGCTCTAGGTTAAGTGCTCTCCTCCAAGTGGAGCAAAACTCACTCCGAGGCTTTAATGAGTGTTAATGGGAACAGATCACCCGCGTGCTTGTCGAGGATGCCAGCTTCCAGGGCGATATAAATACGCCGTCATCTGCTGCCAACAGCAAGGTCCTTCTGCATTCTGCTCGGGACGGAGGAATAAGTGGGCAGAAATCTGACCTCAGAAATGGCAGTACAGTATTAAAAATTATAAAAATAAAGTGGGATATCATAAAATCATAGAGTTGGAAGAGACCACAAGGGCCATCGAGTCCAACCCCCTGCCAAGCAGGAAACACCATCAGAGCACTCCTGACATATGGTTGTCAAGCCTCTGCTTAAAGACCTCCAAAGGAGGAGACTCCACCACACTCCTTGGCAGCAAATTCCACTGTCGAACAGCTCTTACTGTCAGGAAGTTCTTCCTAATGTTTAGGTGGAATCTTCTTTCTTGTAGTTTGGATCCATTGCTCTGTGTCTGCTTCTCTGGAGCAGCAGAAAACAACCTTTCTCCCTCCTCTATGTGACATCCTTTTATATATTTGAACATGGCTATCATATCACCCCTTAACCTCCTCTTCTCCAGGCTAAACATGCCCAGCTCCCTTAGCCGTTCCTCATAAGGCATCGTTTCCAGGCCTTTGACCATTCTGGTTGCCCTCCTCTGGACACGTTCCAGTTTGTCAGTGTCCTTCTTGAACTGTGGTGCCCAGAACTGGACACAGTACTCCAGGTGAGGTCTGACCAGAGCAGAATACAGTGGCACTATTACTTCCCTTGATCTAGATACTATACTCCTATTGATGCAGCCCAGAATTGCATTGGCTTTTTTAGCTGCCGCTAATCTCCCCACAGCAGTGCGCTGCTGCTGATCATAGATGGCCGTTCTTAACAAAGGAACTTCAAAGGGAAACGCCAGAATGAAACTGGAACTGAAGAAGTTCCAGTGCTCCCCCCCCAAAAAAAAATTCTGGGTACTCTCGTTTTGACTCAAGAAAATCACCATTTTATAGTTCAAATCGAAGAAAATAAATACAGTAAATGGATAAAAGTATAAAGATTAACAAAATGTTTAGGGGTATGTGTACCCCCACATACCACCATGGAAAAAAACACTGAGAAGTTCATTTCCATCATTTTTGGCCAGAATAGCAATAATGGTTTATTATTATTGTTGTTGTTGTTGTTGTTGTTGTTGTTGTTATTCCACAGCATGTGTGAATTAGCTTACCAATGCTGGGATGTCAATTTACCTTAGTGAATATCCATTGTAATTATTTTACATACATTTTAGCTTTAATGTTATAGTAGTCATAGTGTGTACTTTTTGCATTGCATTTCCCTTCTAAGTTATTGCTTACAGTTCCTCCCTTCCGCAACTCTCATAGATACAGATATATCTATCTCAAACCTTTATTGGCATACATACAAGATTCCAGTAGGCTTCGGTACAATACAACCACTCATCAAAAACCTGCATCTAACACTTAAGTTAATGTTGTATAACACTCACGAATCCTCATTGCGTGTTGCAGAAACCTGACTGCTATCTCCATCTTATCCCCATGACCAATTTAGGGTAACATTTCATACATCTGAGTGAAGTGCACTCTAATCTACAAAATCTTATGCCATAATCTGTGTTAGTCTTCAAGGGGCCATATCCCTGTTGTTTTTACTGTTTACACAGTGTGTAGAAGGCAATAATAATAATGGCTTTTGTGTGTAATGGCTAATTTAAGCGTGATTCACAAGAAAGAACGTTGAGTTTCTCTCAGGCTTGTCGTTAAAAGGATCTCCGAGCCTGTATTTTAAGCGGGTGCTCAGGAGAACATTAGAAATGTAAGATAGAAAGTGGGGAAATGCGGTTCTAACCAGAGAGAAAGAGAGAGCATGTGTGCCAGTGTTGCGCAATGGTTTGAGGATCGGACAAGGACCTGGGAGACTAAGGGTCAGCTCTGCCCTTGTCCATGAAGCTCATTGGGTGACTTTGGGCCAGTCACTGCCTCCCATCCCAGGCTTCCTTAACCTTGGCCCTCCAGATGTTTTGAGACTACAATTCCCATCATCCCTGACCACTGGTCCTGCTAGCTAGGGATCATGGGACTTGTAGGCCAAAAACATCTGGAGGGCCGAGATTGAGGAAGCCTGTCCCAGCCCAACCTACCTCACAGGGTGGTTGTGGGGATTGACTGAGGGAAAGGGAGCAGCATGTATATAGGGGTGTATATGTATAATTATGTATATGGATATCACAAAATTATTCAAAACAGAATCTTCAAAGTTTCCACTCATGGAATAGTCCAAATCCCTTCATTGCCCCCACTTTGTGGAGCAGCAGCACCACCACTGCATCTGCAACTTGGCTGCTCATGTTGACTGTGGCAGGATGGGGCAGTGGGCAGAGGACTATCGGGTCTGATCTCAATAGCAGCTCCAGGTTGGCACAGTGATTGGGTCCAGATTAGGCCCAATGCTGAAGTGTGATGGCAATGAGAACAGCTAGGGAGCTTGCGGGCCCTCAGATAGCTCATCCCACCCTCTGGTAGGCCTATGGTGGTGAAGAACCCACCAGCCTGCTACCGCCCCAGAGAGAAATTTCCACTGAATTTCTCTCTCTCTCCCTCACACACACACCAGCTTGTCATAGGTGCCGTTTGGACTGCTCTGTATTTTATTACTTAATGTTATAATAAGTAATATTGGTTTTCCCTGCATATTTACTTGTCTTTGACAAAATTACAACCAAATGCTACATTTATAGACTATGGAAAATTAAAGGGGTAAAGCTGAAAACAATGATAATACAATAGTCATCTTCCTCCTGTTTGAAAAGCTCATTGTGCTGTATTGTACAAGATTATGAGCAAAAAATTCTTGTAATTGTAAGAAGAACTGAATGTTTTCATATGCCATTGTTCCCAGTGCTTAATTCAATGCTCACTGCTACAGTCCTCCTGAAGGCAGTGGAGGGCTGACTAAAGGCAAATCTCTTGCTGAATCCCCAACTGATTTCAAAAAGATACATATTGTATTTACACCTTGTTATAGTTGATCACAGAACCCATAACAAATGCATACGCAGCCTTCTGGTTCATTCCTTCATGTAGTTAGCCCCCAAAGTTCACATTACTGTACTATACTGTATGGCTTTCCTTGATGCAGTGGTTCCTAGTCTCTTTTTCCAAGCAAATCACAGCCTTATGGTCACACTTGGGAATCCAAAGGGTGCACTTCCTGAGATGGAAGAGCACACAATCTCCAACAACTGACAGAACAATTATATGTGCTTGTTTTTCAATAATTATTCATAATATGTGAGTGAGTAAGCAAATGAATTGCTTACTTCCATGGGATCTGATGACCCGATACATCATTAAACAACAGACTGAAGTTCTGGCTCCAAAACACATATTCTCATATATCTGGCTGTTAATACTTGCAGAAATGTTCAGAATGTCAGCATACTAGCAAGGTGGTGAAATGGGAAAGGTGATAATTCAGTAGCAGTGAAAATGTTTTCCATGCAAAAAGCCCCAAGTTTACTCCCCGGCATCTCCAGATAGTTCTGGAAGACACCCCTGTATGAAACCCTGGAGAGCCACTGTCAGGGTAGACCAGTGTTGAGTGAAGCTCCATCCTGTGGGCATAATGAGGTCAAATGGACATCGTACATGACATCTGTCATGAACTGGCAGGACAGCGGTGAGGGGTGTAGCTAGGACTGGGACACACCTATGCAAGCTGGGGATGGGGACGGAGAGATTGGTGTAGGAAGCACTTACAGTAACAGAGGATGATGAGAAGATGTGGTCAGTACAGAGAACTAGAGCTGCAGGACCCATCTCCAGAGCCAGAGGAGTCCCTGTCTCCATGGACATGGCAGGCTCTGAGGCATAGGGAGCAGCAGGAGGGGTGCTCCAGGAGGCTGAGGCAGGTAAGGGCCCACAGCCCAACTCCCTAGCTTGCTAGATATGGCTCGCTAGTGCTGGAAGGAGGTATTTGATGTCTCAGCTGAAGTAGGCTTAGAACAGGTGGGGGTCACATGCCTTGTCAAGCCCAGATGCTGCAATCAGCATGCAAAGGACAAAAGGGAAGCAGAGGTTCGGGGCTGTGTTTACTCAGCAGTCCATGTTGATGAGCCTTGACTTGGTCTTTCCTTGGGCTTCCAATCCCTTGCATTAGCACAGAACATTTGAACTGCAGTCCAGGACATATCTGAAATGGGGGAATAGCATTCTAAAGCCAGAATAAATTTGTCCTGCAGCAAAAGGATGGGAAAAAAACCAAGGAACAGGGAAAAAAATATCCTACATCATCTGGCAAATCATCCTCAATGTGCTTTTAAGAGGTGTGTGATTAGTAGTACCTTAGAATATACCAGCAGTGCAGACTAGATCCACAAATCCAGAACAGGATGCTAAAGATGATAATATAATTATTAGTCCTCTCCACACTCCACTTTGCTTATACATTAATTTTACTTTTTCTATGTTCTACTTCCCTGTTTCAAATACCAGAGGAGAAAAATCTGAACTTATCCTTCAAAACAACTGCTTAAAACTACAATAGTATATGCACTTACTTGGAACTAAATCCTACTAGAGTTAGTGAAACTTACTTCTGAGTGAGTATGATTTGGATTTTACAGAGTACTTCCAACTTTCAGTGCTCCCCCAAACCCACAAAATTGGTTCACTGGATAACTCTAACTCTTGGCACCAAGTCAGCTCCGGAAATATCCAGCATTTTGTAGCCAGTGTTTACAGAACATTTTTTACAAGCAATATCCTGGATGAGTTTGAAGATGTGCTTCCAATCTGCACAATGTGAAATGTGCTAAGAAAAAGTACAATAGGGTGGATGAACAGACAGCTCAAGGGATTAGTGCTAGGATACGTGGGAGCATAAATCTTTCTTCTTTATACCTCCTGTATCCCCACTGTGATATCTGAGTGGCCATCAGGTCAGCCATGGGCTAGGCCAGTTATTGTTTTTCTGCTGACTTTTTAAGGACTTCAGAGAAATTATTCCACCACGGTGGCTATGCAGTGTCACAGTGACAGGTACCCACTTTGTTGTAGCCAACTTTTCCTGAAACTGCTAAGTACTGTATGCTATGAAAACAATGCCTCAGGAATACTTGGGTTCTGCATATTCCATCCTGTACTATCAAGACGGCTCTTTCCAGAAATATTATAAAGTAAAGATAATATACAAAAAACAGTCTATGGGTTTTCTTTTCAGCTGAGCAACATCTTGTTCACCTGATCATTGCTTAGATAAGAAAGACAGATGCTGCTATACATAATTCCCTGACTAATAACAAATGAGATAGTTGGCATAAATAATGGGGCCTGATAGACTTAATTGCCAAAGCTGCTGTTAGAGTAATCTTTCAACAGGCATACTTATTTTGGGTAGGTTTTAAGCCATGAGTAATTTATGTCTCAGCAGGAACAGCAGTTTTAAAAGAATCTCTTTCTTTTCAGGAAAGCAGTTATATCAGAGACAAGTATAGTTTGGTAAAACTGGATTAACAAAAAAGAGGTTGTTTATAGAAAACCACCACTTCTGGTGGAATTGTTCTCCCCCTTAAACTAAGAGAAGTATAGTCAGTCACACTATTTCCTACTGAGGCAACTTATCTGACAAATGACAACCCTGAAATGGAGTGAGGCTGCTAAAGATAAAGCAATAGCAACTTTGCTGGAATTCTGGTCAAAAACAAGGATCTCACTTTTATCTAACTATTTCCTTTTTCAGTTTCTATAAGCAATTCAGTAATTGAAAGAGCTCTATACCATTTCAGCTGAAATACGAATTTCATGTAGCCTATGGCATGAGGCATTCAGGTAGGGCTGGTCCAAGGAACTTTGTTGCTTGAGGCAAACGAGAAACTGCACCTCTCCCCATTCAGTTCACAGAAGCTGACTAGATTGGTGGTTGAATCGGGTCATACCTGCACCATAAGTTTTAAAGCGCTATGATACCACTTTAACCATCATGGCTTTCACCAAAGAATCATGGGAACTGTAATTTGTTAAGGGTGCTGAGAGTTGTTTGGAGACCCATATTCCCTTCATAGTGACAATCTGAGTAGCTTAACAATCAAAACTTTTTCCTAGGGAATTCTTGGAATTGTAGCTATTTGAGGGAAATGTAGGTCTTCTAATATCTCTCAAAGTGTTTAAAAAAACTACAGATCCCAAGATTATTTGGGGGAAGCCATGACTATTAAGGTGATATAATAGTGCTTTAATTGTATGGTGGCACTATGTCAACAGTTGCAATGGGATAGTGTCTTACAATGTATCTGAGGACAGCAGATTAATTTAAGGGGCATATGAGAGGCCTGCAACACACTTAGTTTTGATACCTAACAGTAGGAAATGGTTAGGGGTTGCTTAGAAAGAGCAACAGCTTCCGCTGCCCCCCATCAAGCATTTGCCGTAATTGCCTCACTCTGCCTAATGGTAGGGCTGACTGTTCACTCAGCCATTCTGGAAACCAGAGACCCTTAAGTTACAAATTAAATTCAAAGTCATGATGAATAAATGAGGAATGTTGCAAAGCATATAAAGCTTTAGTCAATTAGTAATGATTTTCCTCTACCGCAAACAACTCAGCCAAAATAAATTTGCAGAAGGTTTAATCACACCGTAATTGGGAAGTCAGACATTGAGTTAGAGAGAGATGCACAACGGAATGGATACAGTGGTGACAATAAATTAATAACAGTAATTACAGACTGCTTATTATGCAAGGAAAATCAAAACACAGTGTTCTCTCTTCATAATGATCAGCATTTTGTTTTAGCTATGTACAAATTGCTATCATTATATGTTTTAACTTAGGCATGCACATTGCCTGCAATACAGCGAATGTTTTAAGAAACTGGGCATTAGCCAATGAAAATTAAGATGAATAATACACATCATACATTGTGACATATTGTCACAAATAGCCACAAATTATAGGAGTGAATGTGATAAATATAGTGGGAGTGGCGGGGAGAGAGAGCACAATCTCTTACTGATTTTCTAACACAGGTTAAAAATTAAAAAGGAGATTGTTTTAATCTACTTTATGAAATAAAGGTGATTTCCTGGTTGGTACCTCAGTAAATGAGCTGCTTGCAAATTGGCCACTACAGGCTTTCCCAAAAGAAGTAGCTCTACTCAGATCAAATTAGACAGAGTTAATCATTTAGAAGACTCTGACCATCCTAAATGTTTGAATGATAATTAGGAGTTAGAGTCTGCTGTAAAGACTTTGACATACATTGATTCAGTTTCATTTCTTACCTATTTCAAGGGCCCATATAAGTTATAAATATACACATCAAACCTAATCTGACAAGTTCATAAAACTATCATCTGCTCCCAAAATAATCCACCTAGAAATGATAATGGTGCATTGCTTTGGATTATGTGGATTATTCATAATGGGGATAATTCATCCTTTTATTTGTTTCATGGCAAAAATAGTGCTTTATCAAGGGCAATATGCCGTACTATTCTCTCCCCATTCTCTGCCATTGTTTTCCCAATATAGTTTGTAGTCTTTTCATCCATTTACTTTGTACTGTGTCTCCTTCTTGGAAATAGTTACACGGGCAATCCCAACCAATAAGGGATCCCACAGTGAACCGAATGATGTCACAAAAAATATGTAGGGCTACGTGCTGACATCACTGACAGCAAACAAAGCAGCCTTCAGAAAACATTGCCTTAATTCTCAATGGCCAAACACCTTTGCATTCTTTTGATGCAGCGCCCTGAAAAATGGCTCAGAGGAGCATGCTTTGTAATGCTGCCAGAAATGCATGCCAAAAAAATGGCCCCCTTTTGACTCAACTCTAATATTGGCTACAGTGCATTCTCTCAGTAGCTGATGCAAACAGAAAAATCTGGCATTACTGAAAGGTTCACAATCACATGTTATGTGAGGGGGAAATCCTGGCTGCACTCGGAAGCTTTCAGAAATTAAGCATGGAGTTAATATCATTCACGAGTAATTTATCACCTATCCAATACAGTATTTCTTATGAAATGTCCAACCGCAGAACCATTATCTTCACAAATTAAGTCATTGGCCATCGGACTGGAGAATTCCTTTTTTCTTTTCTTCTTAGAGTCATACTTTACACGAGCCATCAAATAAGCCTTTGAGAAATCTATTTTCAGTCTCCTGTGGTACTAATTCCTATGTAGCAAACCTTTTTGTGTGAGGGAAGGTGCTGTGTCATCTGTTCTGATGCACAGAAATGGAAAGGATTAATTGCAAATGACACTGTCTCTGGGGAGCTCTTGTCGGATAAGTGTGCTCTCTCTGTCATGATTTTGGCTTCTCTTTTCTCTGTCTTTCCCCAATCTCAAGTGTAATTACAATACTTGCAGGAGATTAAAAAAAAACACCCACAGAGATTCACTTTTTATTACAAAGAAGGCTCCATGAAAATGATGTGCTAAATGCACATATTGTCAGGAAATAAAAAACCAGGCCCTAGAATCTAAGAGCTCGTATACATTAATATTTAAACTCCTGTGAAATACAACCAGAATTAGAGTTTTTCCTCACTGTATGTACTCAGTCAGACACCTTTGCAAATACATTTCGGCTAATTACCCTGATTTATTCTTCATGACGTTGCTTGAGAAGCTCGCTTGGAAGACAAGTGTATCAAATGGCAGTTCATATTTTCCTGCTTAATTACTGGGGGTGAGAGCTGTCCAGAAAACAAGGTGGAAATGACACAAATGTGAGAATTTGACAAGAGACAAGAGTGAGCTGAGCTCCTGTGTTGCTTAAACTCAAGAACAAGCCATTGAAAGCTTTGATGGGGTGTCCAGCCTTTGCTATAAACCTATCCTATCCTGTGTTTAAGAGGAGCTTGCAGATCCAGTGGGTAATCTTGCAGCTGGATCACCCCTGACCATTGGCTACAGATATTTATGGTCATGGTAGCACGCAGTTTGACATTACCCTGGCTCAAAACCATCTAGGGCTCAAATACTGACATTAACAAAGATAGGTGCACAATTAAGAGCCTGAACTGTGAAGGCCATGGAGGCAGTTCTATAAAAACTTTTAAAAGATGGGCTTATTTATATAATTTTTACCCAACCCTTCAGCCAACAAAAGGCACTCAGAGCAGCTCCCAGTTCATGAAAAAAAGAGTCAGGCTTACAACTTAAAAATGCATGTCACAAAAGCAACATGGGTTGTTAGGTGGTTGCAGGGGGAAAATGAACAAACTCAGGTATAGGTTATTAATGAACTTGCCACATGACCTATTCTGTTACATGTTTAAGAGGATTCTGTGGATCTGCCTGGATCACACGCAGTTCCTTTTTGGGGGATCATCTTTGACCACTGACTACAGATATCTAAAGTACCACACAGGTTGAAATTGCCTAAGCCCTTGATGACTCTTCTTGTAGATGTTAATCAGTCATGAAATGTGTTATCCTATTAGCATAGAGCCAGTGTTCTGTAGTACTAGTTTACTTCCTTTGATATACCAGTACTTATATATACCAAAAGCTCATACAAGAATACAACATGGACTCTTATTTATTTATGTATTTATTCCCATTAAACATCCTGTTGATGCCATGGTCAATGGTTTCCAAAGCTGTTAAAGAGATCACGTAAGAAACTGGGTCACAGCCCTCTCTGGCTTTCTTTTGATAAAGGTCATCCATGGGGGTGACTGACGCCAATTCAGTTCCCTAGCCTAACCTAAACCCAGACTGAAATGGGTCAAGGTATTCTTACCAGTAGCAAAAGAGAGTCCAATATGGCAATAAGTAATACATATTACAGTTTTGATAGAAAGCTCCTACTTCACACAAGAACAGATTTCAACAAAGCCTGCTAAAACTTGGAAGGGCTAATTTATAAACATCACCCGTCCCTTTGAGCCCTCAGATAAGCTGTACTTTTGCTATTCACTGTAATTCTTAAACTAATGTTATTCTAGAGCTACTGCTGTTCGAATTGCAGGGTGAATCACCAACATGTCACTTTAAAGGACCACAACATTTGCCTGCTCAGGCTGACACCAAGATAACCTGTAATTTGCTACGGCAACCTGTACTAAAGAGAGCAGGGAAACTCCACATCCATCTCCTGTAATTTGCTATGGCAACCCACAGTAAAAGGGGGGGGGAGAGACTCCATTCATTTGTTTGTTTTAAACTCTATTAAGCATGTTTGGAAATATTCCAGCTTTTCTCTTGCTGCTTTTGGTTTAGCCCCGGTTATGCCATGCTTCATCACGCAAGTGATCCATCATATGCAACATCCTCTACTCTAGCGGTTACAGCCTGCTTAAAGAGCTATAAAGATAACAGTCAGGGTTAGAACCTGCATATTTTGGTACAACACAGTGTATTCTGGTATTAACCCATAGAAGCCTGGATCTGTGTCTCCTGCTCCTCTTTATATGCCAGGCAATGTGTAATTAAAAAAGAGAAAGAGGGTGTGATTTGCAATCAAATGTTGACCTGTGGAGTGTTCCCTTTCAGGATTCCAGTCAGCCCATTACACCTACTTCCAGGATATTCTATTCTACTTCCATTTCTACCTGCTTGCCAGTTTCCTATCCCTAACCCCTGCCTCCTGCAGCCTGCCAGCATTCTATGGCCACTGTTTTTGTCCTCCTCCCTTAAGGTTCCCCCCCAAAATTGGTTTTTATGCACTTTTGCAAACCTTCTCCCAAGCTGGCTGGTACAGGTAAACCCCCCCCCCCCTTGTATGTGGATTGGACCATTATGGCTACTCTAGGACAGGCACTCAGATTTGAAAGTGCTATTGGTATATAAATAAGATTCAACAGTTGCACTTATCCATTTATGAATACCTTTTTGTTTGTTTCTAAAAATCCCTGGGCAGCACGGGACACTGCCTGCTAGTGGATATATAAATAAGATTGCATGGGAGCAGCAATTGCTGGTGTTGGCTTATTTGTCCCATGTCCAGAGTGGAAATCAGTTCAACGATGCCATCAATATTTGCTGTTGCTTTCAGTCTGCAAGTTATATGTAACTATATGTATCCGGAGACATGATTTCCCTCTAATTTGCACTGTGCATTGAAATGAATGGTATAGAATACTGTAATGATAATGTATTAGAGGGCATAATTAATAACACAGAATGTTGACACAGCAGACAGAAACAGCACTGCTTGCAGTAAGTACAACGTGGAAGAGAAATTAATGTCTTCTTGCATACCCCATCACACAGTAAGTTTCCCTGTCCAGTTCCACTTCATAATTCCTTCCTCCTTGCATAAATGGCTACAAGCTTAATCCATGTGTTGTAGTTTGGAGCATCTTTGACTCGCACCATAGCTATATAGGTTGAAATCTTCTTTTCATCCCAGTTTGAACAACATCAAACTTCATTCAGTGCAATTGTCTTTATGATTTGTCTGGATAAGACAGGTGAGAATACTTCAAAATCCCCCATCTCTGATGCAATAATTATTTTCCTCCCCTCCCGATTCTGCACTTGAATACTGGCTTTAGGTCCAGTATGCTTTCTTGATCCACCAGCTGTTTGAAACACTCCACATTCTCTACAAAGGAATGCCTATGAGAACTGTAACTTACCTTGTGAATCTAATCTTTTACAGATTGGGTCCAGAATGAATAGCAGATTTGAATAATTGTTTCATATTAGATGGGTATTGAATTCTGAGAAGGTAAAATCCACTGGGCATGGCTCTCCGAAATCCATCAAAATAAAGAATTTTTAAAATGTAAACTTCCTGATGTTATGAACAGCTTTCAGCATGGTTTACCATGGAAAATCAGCATGCATATAAACAGTGGTGGTAGTGGTGATATTGCCTCAATGGACTGTGGAAAATGTAGTTTGATTAGAAATAATTTGTCAAAGTAATATTAAAGTTGCATATCCAAGTATACAGTATTTATCTAGCTGGCACGTCTCACGGAACTTGAGAGTCCACTGAGTTGCAGTGGTTAGAGCACTGGACTAATATTGAGAAGGCCCAGGTTCAAATCCTCCCCCAGCCATGGAACTTATTGGGTCGGTTGTTCTTTCTCAGGGTTGTTGAGAGGATAAAGTAGGGGTGGGCACAGAGAAGCATGCCTGTAAGGTAAAGGTAAAGGGACCCCTGACCATTAGGTCCAGTCGTGACCGACTCTGGAGTTGCGGCGCTCATCTCGCTTTATTGGCCGAGGGAGCCAGCGTACAGCTTCCAGGTCATGTGGGCAGCATGACTAAGCCGCTTCTGGCGAACCAGAGCAGCGCACGGAAACGCCTTTTACCTTCCCGCCGGAGTGGTACCTATTTATCTACTTGCACTTTGACGTGCTTTCGAACTGCTAGGTTGGCAGGAAGAGGGACCGAGCAACGGGAGCTCACCCCGTCATGGGGATTCGAACCACCGACCTTCTGATCGGCAAGTCCTAGGCTCTGTGGTTTAACCCACAGCGCCACCCGCGTCCCTTAACCATGCCTGTAACCTAGAGCTATTTGCGAGGAAAAGTGGGATAGAAATAAATGCAGTATGTACGTAATGCTGCAGAACTTCCTTCTGAATGCTCAAGACAAAGATCAATCGAATCAACACTTTCATCCATTTTAAAATGCAGTTAACTTTTGAGTGGGCAGGACTGGATCTGCTCTTTGCATGATATTAAATTGTGACTTCTTAGCTTGTCAAGTACTGAAGGCTTATCTTTTTCGGTGTCATTTTAAACACATCATCATCAGCATTGCATATGTTTTGAGTGCCTTGCGTGGGCATTGTTAGGGCACTTGACAGCTTCCCTTGCCCGCCACACAGTAAGGCACTTCTAGAGGGAGCATGTTAACAGCACGACATGAAGAGCTAAGCCTGGGGGCAAAACCCCTCTACACCCTCATACACCTGATAAGAATATGACAATTTAAATGGTTTCAGTTCCCCAGTAAGCAAAACAGCACAGTGCCATTGCAAATTAAGCACAGTCGGAAGATAAATTCCAGTATCAGACACAAATACACCGGCTAGCAACTATGTGCTGTGAGAAAATACATAGTTAAATAGGGACAGTTTGAAATCCCTGTGATTCCATGAGTCCTAGGGGAAGGGCTGTAGCTCAGTGACAGAGCATCTACATTGCACAGAAAGGTGCCAGATTCAGTCCCCAGCCTCTCCAGATAGGACTGGGAGAAACCCCTGGAGAGCCACTGCCAGTCAGTGCAGACAGTATTGAGCTAGGTAGACCCATGGTCTGACTCAGAACAAGGCAGAGATTCCTATGTTCCTATGAACTGCTAAACAGACTTGTGAACTATTTCTAAACTCAGATGTGTGGGAGCAGTTTCTGAGCTTCAGATTTTAATCCTGCTGTGCAGCCTTATACAGTGCAATGATACAGGTGTCTACTAAGAAGTAAGTCCTGTTGAACTCAATAGGGTTTCTCAACTGGAGCATTGAACAAGAGCACTTCTCACTGCAATGTTTTCTTGCAGATCCCATTTGTCTAATCATATTAGTAGGTCATCAGCTGTGGCTGGAAAACCAAAAACTGCATGTTTTCCTAAGATAACCACTCTTGCAAACCCTGCTACATGTAATATTTTGCGCAACATCCTCTAGAAAGCAGATGTAATGCTTTGGCAATGAGATACTCTACAAATAACTTATAGTGCTTAGTATCTGCAGGATTCAGATTCTCCTTTTTAAGTAGGATAGTTGCCATTGTTTTAGTTCTTTTATTGATGCTATGAACACATTTTCCAGGAGAGATGTATTGTCCAATCAGCATTTTAATACTGTTATTATAGCTCAGATCCATTTTTTAAATGGGCTCATTGGTGCAAATGTGTGCACAGATGAATGGTCTTACGTTTCTGCCTACAATTCCTAAAACAATACTTCCACCAAAGTCGCCTGAGTCTCAAGCTTTTATGAATACTATCAATTTTTTGAACTTACTGCTCTTTAAGATACCACAACAAAAATGCTTAGCTTTCTCCCTCTTAAAACAGATTATTTAAAATGTATTAAATTTTTCTTCACTGTGTTTTTAGCAGAATATGAAAAATAGATGTTTCATATATCATAAAACTCATTCTAAAAGATTTATTTGCAATTAAATGCATTTTTAGAAAATGGCTTTCCAAAGCCTTCTTAGAATTTTCAGATGAGCACTGTATTATAAAATAGGGCAAGACCAAAAGGTATGCCACTGTGAGAGATCAGAAGGATAGAGACTGTTGGTGATAAGCCTGAAAACTATAAAGAAAAGGAAAATGGCTGTTCTCTCCGATTGGTGTGATCTGCCAAAAGCTGAATTTTCAAAGAAGGCACCAATTTATAAACTTGTCTCCTGCTGAGATCAAAAGATGACAAACAGGGCTGAATAAAATAAGAGGGGACTGATTGCAAAGCAAACCCAAAAGGTACATTATGACATTCTGGGGCTCAGGCTGTGTCCATATGGGGCTTTTATCTCACACAATGAAAACTCAGCTCCAATTTATGTATGCGCGCACATTGGTGTAAGCATGTTCAGATGAGCAATCTAAAGTTTCCGTCTCCAGTCCTAAAACAGTATTTCCTATTCACCCTAATGGGTGGTCCTTGATGGGATAGAGCCACACAGTGTGTGTCTTCCCCTCAATTTTTACAAAACCACCTGATGTTACCTCCATTACATTATTATTTTTAAAAAAGCTGAGCAAGAGTGCAGTCTTTTCTTTACCAATGCAAACACACCTTTTTAAAATATATATTTTTTAAAAAACCAAGAAGTGCTTAAGAACTAGTAGTGTGTATTGTTGTTGGCACCCATGTGTCCCATGAGACAGTGGAGTGTACCTCCAGGGGTGAAGTCAAATCACAGCAACAGTGAAGTGACTGCCTCACTGGGGCACAAGCTTGAGCAGTGTGGACCGAGGTTCTAGGCTGCCCAGGCGACAAGACTCCCCTCTCGGCCTCACTGATGTGGTCTAAAGGAAAGCAGAGCAATATGCTTGGTACCAGCTTGGCTGCAGGAGTCGCTGGAAGGTGGTGCACAAGGCACCATCCAACTGTCTTAGGGACTCCACTCCGTATTTGTGTAGGGTTTACTCCTTAGCCTTTTCTTCTCACAAAGATATCCTGCAAGGCAGCAGAGCTTTAGGATCAGAGTTTTCCTTCTCCTAGATGGGCTACCTTTCCAGGTTGATGAGCCTCACCTGCCCCTCACTTCCCTCTACAGCATCTGCAGAAATCTCCTCCTTGACCGTTGGACCTACTCTTGGTCTCATCAGCTCAATCTACTGGTGCCTGTCTTCGCATGCAGGGAATTCACTGAGTCCCTAATTCACTGAGGGTTTGAGACTCATCAGTTACCATCACCTGGTTTAGCTGGCCAGCCCAAGCCATTTCCCAGGGGGTAGTCAGTGTCATATGTTGACAGCTTCTAGGAGCCACAGGTGAGAGCTGAGTGCAGGGTGGGGACCAAAGATGGACAAACTACCCCAGAAGGAGCATGCCCTATGGGGGCATAATATGGCAGAAACGGGGAGCCAGGGGGTGCAGCTTGTGAATTTCATTTAGGGCACCCTACTTTCCCCTCATAATTCAAATACTGGCAATAATCCAGAAGTAATATGAATTTTGAACATCTTCAATATAAATACCTTCTCATGCACTTATCATTTGAAAATACCTAATGGATAAACACTTAGACTAAGCTACAGTTTAGTTTAGAATAAGATTTCGTATCAGCCTCTACTGAGCTTGTTCTATAGTATTGCCTCATGTTGCTGGGTTGCATTAATCCAGAAAAAAAATATCTCTTTAATATTAGCAGCTTCAACTGCCTAGGATGAATTCAATAACCTTTTAAGCCTGGGTATCTCATTGTTAACTTTTTTATATTCAGTAATAACTTTATTTTGTCTGCAAATAAACTAAACGGGATGACATATTGCTTATCAACGTTTTATGAGGTAGGTGCAAGGAAGAAACTGCCTGGTTAACAATTAATTAGACCAAGATCTAGACGACCTATTTACTGAGCATTCATCGTGATTTGTTTTCACAAGGTTTGTGTACAACATCTGCTGTTAATTGAACATTCATTCTGACTTGTTTGTGTGGAGGTTTTACAACACCACACCAAATGCCTGCCATCCCAAACTTTTCAGTGCAACTTCCCATCACTTTGCTTACCGCAAAAAATCTGGGGCAGGAAGATGAGTGCAAAAGCACCAAACCTACTTGAATTGGGTAGCGTAAAATTGCTTATATATGGATCCAACCAACAAAAAAGCAACAGCCTGGAAGCAGCCCAAAATAAATAATCAGAACATTCAATAGTATTTTTTTGTGAAAGGACTATATATGGTGAAAGGGCTATATTTGAATCAGACTTAATAGCATGTCAGAAAAGAGTTATTGTCAAGATGACCCTACTGGAAATAACTCGAAATGGGAAAGAACAAACCCTAAAACACCATAGCATGTCTGGGACCAGACCTTTACAAAAAGCCCAGCAGTTTCTCATTGTATTAAATTGAAAGAAAATATTACAATAATATTGGTACCTTACTATGGGTGATCTTTATGCTCAAGAACAGCTCTCCACTCCCTAATGGCAGTTCTCCTGATGCCTATGTCTGGAAATCTCCTCCTGGGGGAACTAATGTGGCAATTGCAGCAATATTTATCCCATGTGGGGAGTCTGTCTCCATTCATTTGTGCTCTGCGTAGTTTTGTTCTGATCCTGCAAGAAAGAATGAGTCATGAGAGTACCAAAGGCTACAATAGGTACCAACTGGCCGTAACAGCAGATGGAGTTGAGAGTTTGCCATAGTGCAGGATGCAAGGGGAAAACACTCTTTGGCCATGGATATTTGAGTGCTCTGAACATGCTGTGGTAAAGAGTCTCTGAGAGCTCCATTTTAAGGTATAGTTTGCTTGTCTGCAGCCCCATGTCTTGTGACTCCAGTTGCAGCTGTGTGAAGCTTGGTTTGCCAATGGAGGCTCAAATTCGAAGTCCTGAGATTAGTAACTGTGGGAATTCTGAGAAGAACAAGTGTTAGCAATAAGGGATGGGTGAGCAGCAGGCTGTTTATCCTGGAAATGCAATGCTTGTAAAATCATAGTTGTTGGTGACTAATTTCTTTGTCTGTTCCATTTTCACACCAACACTGCTAATAAATTTTACAGATAGCGTTGGCCAAAACACTAGCATAATAGATCCTTGAAAGATCTTCCAAGTTAATTACATCACTTGAAAAGACATTCATTGCTTGTTTCTCCAATTCTGGGCATTAATTTTGCACTAAAGAAATATTATGTACTACAAAGCTTTTTTAAAAAAAAGAGGGAGAAAGAAGAAAGAAATGAAACATTGCAGTCATTACTTCTGTTTCTTGGAACAATTATATTAGGAAGGAAATCTTCAGATAATACCCTAATGATGCAAATACTTCCACCCAGTTCTCAAAAGCATTAAGCATAATGACTACAATATAATGTTTCATAAGGCATTAGCTTATTTACACGTAGCACAAAGAAAAGAATGGAAAATTTGGGTAAGTGAAAACCATTTCTTTTAAATTCTATAACTAAAGACCATATAGAATGTACATGGAAGAATGGAAACAGGTCTTCTGATACATTCAAAAGAAAAGAGATTTTTTAAAAAAATACTTTTTAAAAAAGCTTCTCTAGACCAAGCCCACCATTGTGTTTTGTGTACTTGTTCCCTGTAATATGTAGTAGTAATACTAATAATAATGTATCATTTGTGTATCAAAGAATATGTAGAATTGATGGTAACCCAAAGCATAGGCACAACTGGTAGCATAGGCAGTGTCATACCTGAGAAGAATGGGTGATCCCATGTCCTTGGCTATATGAATATTGTGTGTGTGTGTGTGTGTGTTTTAATTTTCACATTTAAACATTATCATCATATACACCATAACAAACAAATACAATTAAAATAAAAATAGAAAATAGAAAATAAAACATTTTCACACCTTATTAAAGCCATATTTTGGGATTACTCAGGTCCCTTGACTTCCCTCCATTCCCTCCCCTTGTTCTTTTATATTATCTTGTATTGTACATGTCTATAATTTCCTTATCTTTAATTATTTCAAATTTTGATCATTGTCCTTAATATTACAAGTGGTTGTTTTGGTGTTTTTTTTTAAAAAAACACCTGCTATTGTATTAACTTCTTTACAATGATTTTGTATATATGCAATAAACATTTTCCATTCTTTTTTATATTTGTTGTCTTCTTGATTTCTTAGTCTTCCAGTTAATTTAGCCATTCCAGTTAATTTAGCCTGGCTATATGAATTGATCCTTCCGACACAACAGCTGCAAGGGTTGAATTTACCCACAAGCCAGAGGAGCTGTCCAGCAGGGCAAAAGTCAGGTTTCAGAGATAGAAGGGGAGCTGTCTACCCAAGTAACTGGACAGCAATAGTCAGACAAGATGTGGATTGTACAGCCAGTCCCTCATCTCTGCAGATTATCCTGGTGAGCATCTCACAGGTTTGGTATTGCAGAGCGCCCTCTGGGATATGTCACTTCTTCCTGCCCTTGCAGCTACTGTGACCTGAAGTGAAGGAATCCTCTACAGCCAAGGTCTCCATGGGTCTGCAGCAGCCCTGATGACTCAGTATCTTCCTCTAGGGATGTCCCTTTTGGGTCAGGTTGTGATCAGTAGGACATGACACTATGACAGACACTCTTGCCTCCTTTTGTAGCTCTGTAAGGGCAATAGTCTCCTAACAAACTAGTTTCCAGGATTCTTTGGGGCAAGCCATGACTCTTTCAAGTGAGATAAGAGTACTTTAAATGTATAGTACAGATGAGACCTAAGGCAAGAAATCAGCATAGTAATAGTAATAATAATAATAATAATAATAATAATAATAATAATAATAATTTATTATTTGTATCCTGCCCATCTGGCTGGGTTTCCCCAGGCACTCTGGGCGGCTTCCAACAAAGATTCAAAATACATAAAAATGTCACACATTAAAAACTTCCCTGAACAGACCTGCCTTCAGATGTCTTCTAAATGTCAGGTACAGTGGTACCTTGGGTTACATACACTTCAGGTTACAGACTCGGCTAACCCAGAAATATTACCTCAGGTTAAGAACTTTGCTTCAGGATGAGAACAGAAATTGTGCTCCGGCAGCGCGGCAGCAGCAGGAGGCCCCATTAGCTAAAGTAGTGCTTCAGGTTAAGAACAGTTTCAGGTTAAGAACGGACCTCTGGAACGAATTAAGTATGTAACCAGAGGTACCACTGTAGTTGTTTATCTCTTTGACATCTGATGGGAGGGCGTTCCACAGTGCAGGTGCCACTACCGAGAAGGCCCTCTGCCTGGTTCCCTGTAGCTTTGCTTCTTGCAGTGTGGGAACCGCCAAAAGGCCCTCAGCCTTCCGGGCAGAAAGGACCTCAGAATGATGGGGGTGGAGACGCTCCTTCAGGTATACTGGGCCAAGGTAGAACATCCTACTACTAGGAGGGAACTCTCTTGTGCTTTGGACCTTATTTGTGCTGCGCTTGCCAGAAAACCTGGCCCCTACAGGCCGATACGTTCCAGACACGAATTATAACATTAGCAGTATTCTATCACTGTTATAACTACTTTGGAGGGTTATAAGCCAACAACTGCATTTCCTTCCAACCCCAACTGCACCAAGAGGAGCACTTGTACCCACTTTCCCCAAATTAATGTGCTCAAATGTGTGGCTTTTATTAATTTTGCTTGCTTCCCCTTCCTCTGGTTATAAGAACACCATAATGCGGGCCTGGGGCCATTATCACTTTGACTCTTATTTCTACTGGCTATAGATGTTGCATTAATTCAAGCACTTAGACTTGTTGTGGGAAGAAGCATACAAGAAAATAGTGGGCTGTGCATTTTCATTAAACTATTATATGCTTGAGCATTTTCCAGGAGTTAGACTGCTATGTCTAGGACATTACATAGTTAAACTCTGATAGCATTTTTTTTAAAAAACAGCAACTTTTTAGATTTATAGTTGAAAATTGCCAGTGTTGTCCGTTCTAAAGGCCAATGTGCTGCGTTTCGTCTTCACAAAATTGGACATCTGTTAAACATGGTTAAATCTATTACACTGTCATCGTAATGTTCAAAGCCAAGGAACAGAATATTTTAGACATCCCATTAACTTAAACTGGGCATGCAAGGTATGACCTAAACTATTAATGCATTTTAGGGAAACTGCTTAGGATATGAGGCAGGTTTTTATCACAGAAACTCAGGCTTTCTTTTGAAGTGTATGGCCAAGTATTCCACCTGCTGCTCTTCAAATGCACAGAGAAATAACTCGGCAATAAAAGCACAGCTGCTTGTTTATTAAGTAGTACTCCTCTTGTATCAGTTTTTTTTTAAAGAAAAACAAGAACAGTGTCTTTTATTGTATTCATAAGATGACTGACCATTACACCTTCTTCAGAACTGTTTTATTTCTGCTGCCCTGTGTCTCAGCCATGACTGGAAGCACAGTTTAAAAACAAAAATGCAACAGTTTGAGAGCCGGTGTGATGGTGAGACTATTGGAACAGGGCTTGAGAGACCAGTGTTCAAATCTGCAATTACCCATGAAAATCACTAGGTGACCTTGGGTCAGCCACTGTCTCAGCCTAATCTACCTCACTGGGTTTCTGTGGTAATAAAATGGAGGAACACGTGCGCCACCTTGAACTCCTTGGAGGAAAGGCAAGATATCAAAGTAATAATAAACAAATAATAGTTTGTAGGCCTATCTACCAAAGTAACTGATTCTTGGGCTCGTACAAAGGAAGGCATGAAAGAAATGGAGGTGCCCACACCTGAAATTGAAGCCTTTGCAAAGACAATGCAAGACCAGGGCGAACAGCTCCCTCATAATATTCCAAGCATGTTTGTACCAAAGTACACATTGTGGTATCCTGCATGTATGTTAAGGAGTCTGTAATGGAACCATGAAGTTCCACCTCCCTCCGATAACTCACCTGGTGTAGTTTAGTCCCTCTGAATTGTCATTTGTTCCATCTCTGTGTATGTTTTGGAAGAAGTGGGAGGTTATGTGAGCTTCCTAGCTTTGCTGAAACGCAGGTATGTCTCCAGGTGCTGTTCTTAAATGAAAGGAAACTGCTTATGAGACTTCCTGTCTCTGCCAGGTGTTGACCTAAGAGCAGAACATACTGGGATCTAGAGGCAGAGAATATTATATTTATATAAAGTTCCTCCACACGAGGTGAATCCAAGTTTGATTAGGAACCCTACCACCCAATCACAGGTACAAACTCTAGAATCACAGGGTCCTTTCTCATGCTGGACAAATGTGCAAATACCAGATATTGTGGTCAGGTGACTTGAGAGACTGCTGTATCGCTTATATAGCCAGTAGGCCACTGCAGTCTGCGGAAGTGTTTCTCCTTTATGTTCCAAAGATATGAAAGTAACTCAGAATTTTTGTGTGACTGCCACTGGTCTGTGGGACAGCATTCCTGTTGAGAAATGACTGGTACCCACTATTCACAACACATTTAGAGCACAGGGCTTGCCCTGTGGAATTCTGGGATCAGGAGTTTAAGGGTGCTGGGAACTGTAGCTCTGTGAGGAGGAAACTACAGTTCCCAAGATATGGAGGGGGGTCATGTGCTTTAAATGTATACTGAAGATGCTTCAAATGTATGGGTATTGATCATCTGCCCAAGTCTCTGCTGTTGGTGTCTATTTTGTATTATTTTTTAAATTATCTGTGGTTATATTCTGTGGTGCAACTGCTTTTAGGTATTTTCATTATACTGTATTGTGTATATCACTTTGAGACGTTTATCTGGAAGGTTATTATTATCAATTATTGGCAGCACAGGATCAGAGCTGAAAGGGATGGCGCTACTCTCCATCTCGGCATGCAAAGAGAGGCCTAAGCATGACTCAAGTGGGTCAACAGATGTCTAGGTTTGGTAAAGCTAAGTGAAACATGATAATGATATATTTGGGCTGCACTTTCAGAAGACTCATAACTAAGAATTAGATAAATACATCCCAGAAGCCTCTTTTAGCTCTCAGGCTGCGCTTGTCCTCATTAAGAACAGCTAATTTAAAATCTTCTCCCTCATGTTGCAGGAAACACAGAGGGACATCAGTACACTCCACTTCTTTTCCAGTGAACAAATCTCTTCCAAATGAAATAAAAAAACGGAATAACAAGAAGGGATTTGCGACACTGAATGTCAAAAGCAACTACCCTGTTTAAGTAACATGTTTTCCTTACTAATAACTGTAGCATTCGATTTGGATTGCACAAAAGGATTCTGCAGGCAATGGGGATGCGGCAAAATGGGATAATCTCTGTCAGAATTAGATACACAGCTCTTCTGACAACAAAGTTCATGTTAATTTCAGACTTAAATTTCAAAATTGGGATTTAGAATGAAATATACATGAACTTCATTTTGCTTTTTGGCATAAATGGCACACCTTGTATATGAGAAATAGTTCTGCTTTTGATAATATTTTTAGCTAGCTAATGTGGAAGTGAAAATCTTGCAGTGATGTGAGGTTCCTCCCCCATAAAGCGGGGACTGTCAGTATGGCTTATAACCAATGCCTGAAATTTACTTTTAATATTTTTTAAAGTAACATCACTGTGGCAGTAAATGCCACTATCCTTATTTTAGAATTTCAGGCTACATTTAATTTCATGGAAAAACTAATTCACTGTCTTGTGAAATATCTACTGTATGGAAAGACTTTAAACAGAGGTGTTTTGATGCATTATTTTAATATTTTCATAAGATTAAAAATGTGTGGCACCTACTATAGTACAAAATATTAATATTTCTTGTAAACCACTTAGAGGTTTTGTTATAATCAAGCTGTGTATAAAATCTTGTTAAATAAAAGCTAGGTCAGCTAGAAATTACACATTTCAGCAAAGGAAACACAGCCCAGAATAACTAAGGAGATAGTACAAGAATACTTGGCTAGTTTAGATGTATTCAAGTCTCCAGGGCCAGATGAACTACATCCAAGAGTATTAAAAGAACTGGCAGATGTGATCTCAGAACCACTGGCAGTCATCTTTGAGAATTCCTGGAGAACAGGCGAAGTCCCGGCAGACTGGAGGAGGGCAAATGTTGTCCCTATTTTCAAAAAGGGGGAAAGAGAAGACCCAAATAATTACCGCCCAGTCAGTCTGACATCAATACCAGGGAAGATTCTGGAGCAGATCATTAAGCAAACAGTCTGTGAGCACCTAGAAAGGAATGCTGTGATCACCAATAGTCAGCATGGATTTTTGAAAAATAAGTCATGTCAGACTAACCTGATCTCGTTTTTTGACAGAATTACAAGCCTGGTAGATGAAGGGAACGCAGTGGATGTAGCCTACCTTGATTTCAGCAAGGCATTTGACAAGGTGCCCCATGATATTCTTGCAAAGAAGCTGGTAAAATGCAGTCTTGACTATGCTACCACTCAGTGGATTTGTAACTGGCTGACTGACCGAACCCAAAGGGTGCTCATCAATGGTTCCTCTTCATCCTGGAGAAGAGTGACTAGTGGGGTGCCACAGGGTTCTGTCTTGGGCCCGGTCTTATTCAACATCTTTATCAACGACTTGGATGATGGACTCAAGGGCATCCTGATCAAATTTGCAGATGACACCAAACTGGGAGGGGTGGCTAACACCCCAGAGGACAGGATCACACTTCAAAACGACCTTGACAGATTAGAGAACTGGGCCAAAACAAACAAGATGAAATTTAACAGGGAGAAATGTAAAGTATTGCACTTGGGCAAAAAAAATGAGAGGCACAAATACAAGATGGATGACACCTGGCTTGAGAGCAGTACATGTGAAAAGGATCTAGGAGTCTTGGTTGACCACAAACTTGACATGAGCCCACAGTGTGACACGGCAGCTAAAAAAGCCAATGCAATTCTGGGCTGCATCAATAGTATAGCATCTAGATCAAGGGAAGTAGTAGTGCCACTGTATTCTGCTCTGGTCAGACCTCACCTGGAGTACTGTGTCCAGTTCTGGGCACCACAGTTCAAGAAGGACACTGACAAACTGGAACATGTCCAGAGGAGGGCAACCAAAATGGTCAAAGGCCTGGGAACGATGCTTTATGAGGAACGGCTAAGGGAGTTGGGCATGTTTAGCCTGGAGAAGAGGAGGTTAAGGGGTGATATGATAGCCATGTTCAAATATATAAAAGGATGTCACATAGAGGAGGGAGAAAGGTTGTTTTCTGCTGCTCCAGAGAAGCGGACACGGAGCAATGGATCCAAACTACAAGAAAGAAGATTCCACCTAAACATTAGGAAGAACTTCCTGACAGTAAGAGCTGTTCGACAGTGGAATTTGCTGCCAAGGAGTGTGGTGGAGTCTCCTTCTTTGGAGGTCTTTAAGCAGAGGCTTGACAACCATATGTCAGGAGTGCTCTGATGGTGTTTCCTGCTTGGCAGGGGGTTGGACTCGATGGCCCTTGTGGTCTCTTCCAACTCTATGATTCTATGATTCTATGATTCTATGATTATTTTATCTTATTTATTAATAGATTGTGTTCTACCTTTCAGGGCAATATCCTACCAAGGTGGATTAATT
Organism: Podarcis pityusensis; assembly: GCF_964106645.2. NCBI lineage: Eukaryota > Metazoa > Chordata > Lepidosauria > Squamata > Lacertidae > Podarcis > Podarcis pityusensis. The sequence continues at coordinate 48,676,805 of NC_138034.1, read as the reverse complement.
CAGTTAAATTATTTAGTCATCAGAACAGAACTTTAGATTTGAACCTACGCTTTTGGGGGGGGATTCAGACATCAGCTAAAGACATTTATTTAACTAGGCATTTTTAGTTCCATTTGGTAATGTTTGTTCTGAAAAGTAAAGTGTGTTTTTAATGACTGTTATATTCAGTCAAAACTGTTCAACTATATTGATCTTATAGTCAGATATTGGTTTTTAATACCAAGTTCAGTGGTAGCCATAATCTTCTCTAACTGTAATAGCTAACTGTGCAACACAATATCAGACAAGACTGAGACAGGGCAATTTTGTCCTGCAGCACCATACAGATCAAAACTGGATGAGATCTGGACACTTATTGATAATATGACAGTGCAGGGGAGATTCTATGTAGCTTTAACAGAATTCATCATTACGAATATTGATTTTTCTACCATATAGAATTAGAACTACTGTCTCTGGCAATAGAACTGCCATGCTTTCCAAGTTCCCATTATATAATTCAGACAAGAATAATCATTTGTGGCAAAGTCACTGAGCAATTATTATTGGTTTACCAAGTGCTGAAGTTTAAAATATACATATTGGTAAAATCGTATTCTAAGATTCTTTAAGGAAACGAGGAAAGTGCTTTAGTTTAATGTATTTACTAATTGCACATCAGAATGCATCCCCCTCCCATTGCAATTATGTGCATATAACTTAGCGGCAATTTTCCTTTAAGTTTTGCTTCCTTGCTCTCATTTCTTCTTAAATAAAGTGAGTTTCCAGAGCCAAACTAAATTAGAATGCACATTAGTTTACTTAATAACTTGTAGGGAGTGATTTCATCAGGACTGCAGTGCATAGGGAAGAGAAGTTTCACACTTCCCTCCCCAGCTGGAATCCTGATGAAAATCACCTCTGTCCTAGTGTGCTGCTGTTAGTCTTGGTAAAAATCTTTTATTGACACTTTCCATCTCTAAAATAGAATGGTTCTAAAGAGACTTTGCAATGTACCAAGTTGCCAGTAGTCAGTGACGTAGCGTTGTTTGCTGGTGCCCAGGGTGGGAGCATGTGGATGTGTAGGGTACTCTTCACCCTTCACAGCGCCGTCTTAAGTATATCTGGTGCTCAGATCCCTCAGGCGCCCTGCCCCCCCATTTCCCAGAGTTGCTGACCTTTTTACACCGCTGCTTGCAGCTTTGCGGGGCTGGAGGAGGTGGGCAGCAGCTGGAGGGCGGCTCCTCCAGTGGGGAAGAGGCGGAGGCTCTGGGCGCGGAGCAGCTTCAGCAAGGTGGGCGAGGGCGGAGAGCTGATGCTGGGAGGCACCGCGTTCAGCTTCCGCCTCTTCCCTGGCACCCTCCAGAACTTGGCGCCCTGGCACCCCACGCCACTATGGGCAAGATGCCCCTGACCCTCCATGCCCTGATCCCACATGGTGCACGAGTCCCCCCACATCAGCTTATGCCACCAGTCTTATGTAGACAATTAAGAAAACAAATTTCCATAATGGTTAGTTGATCGTCTTTGATTTAAAATTTTAATGTGTTTTTTTTTAAATATAAAGACATGTAAACAATGTATATATTTATGGTATAGCGTTGTGGGGGTGTAGATAAATAAATAGATAGATCTGAGACTAAATGGTGGCAGAGGCATGAGCTGAAGAGAACCATTGGAGTGGAAGTTGGGTTTTGTTATTATAGTGTAAGTAAATACTCCCCTCTGCACAGAAGTATGCAGATCTTGTCAACTGTGATGAGATGAGCGATAGTAGCAAATGTGGAAATGGTCTGTTCGAAATGCAAAATCCCACAATTCAGAAATCCATTTCCCATTTTGACTGCTTAGCTGTGGGTCATAATGCTGATCTCATATTCGAGAGGGGAAATATACCGTAGTTTTCCATGTATAAGACAATGGTTTTTTATTCAAAAATAATATTAAAAATTGGAGGTCGTCTTATACATAGATAGTGCGGGGGGGGGGGCAATTGGTTGCAGCCACAAGCAGGAGATTGTCAGCGGCGATTGGGCGAGTGATTAGTGGCTATGGCAAGGCCTGCTGTTGATTTGGGTGGGCAACCCCCCCCAAAAAAGGTCAACAACTGTCTGTGGGCAATCTCCCCCATTTTCTTAATTTGGAGTCCCCCAAAATAGGGTTCATCTTATACATGGGGGTGTGTTATACACTGAAAAATACGGTATGTAGCCAAGGTTTGCAAGGAAATACAAAGTTCAACAACTTTTCTAATGCTGACTATCCTTTCTTTATTTTGTAACGATTGATGGTTATTTCAAGTGTACGTTGCAAGGTGCATTTTTATATCAAATTAACATTGGGTTGTAGAAGATCAGTTAGCTGTTAGGTGTATGATTTGTACGTTGTGATTTGTACACTGCAATATTGCATATTGTGATTCATAATATTTTAGTGTTTATACTTTTACAGTGGTCCTGATTTGGCTTGATATAGCTGCTGCCATTTTACAGAGAGAACCTGACATTTTGAAGTCAGCAAAGCTTAATTGCTCTGTTTAACTCTCTTAGGTAATAAAGAATCTTCCCTCCTGGAATTCTCCAATTTAGATGCTAATCAGTCTTTTTGCCGGGTAGGTGAACTTTTGCTGGCCAAGCCTTATGGGTTTGGATCAGGGATCTTAAAACCATTTCTGGGCAACCTTCTGCGGGCCACGTGTCAGTGGTGATGGGGGTGGGAAACAAAAGAGCACAGAGCAACGCATGTGAATTTTACCTTTATACAATAGGCTAGTCTCTACCCATACTCACACAACCCTCTCTATCCACCATCCAGGAAGACAAGAAGCATTATCAGAGTTCATATTCCTCCTGCCAGGCAAAAACATTTGAGGAAGCTGCAAAACAGAGCCACTGATGGATACGGACTCGGGAGACGGGTTGGAAGGGGGGCGGTGTGTGGCCTGGGGGAAAGTCTCTAGGCCACATTTGGCTCACAGTCCTGAAGTTCACCATCCCAGACCTTCCAAGTGTACCTATTTTCCAGAGACAGTCCCAGATTTACAGAAGCCATCCCTGTTTTTGATTTGATCCCAGAATGTTCCATTTTTCCTTAGGACGTCCCTATTTTCATTGGAGAAATGTTGGAGTTATGTGACCCCTGAGTCAAGGAGATAAGCAACTACATTTACAACCTTTAGAAGACATCTGAAGACAGCCCTGTATAGGGAAGTTTTTTTTAATGTTTAATGTTTTATTGTGTTTTTATATAATTTGGAAGTTGCCCAGAATGGCTGGGGCAACCCAGCCAGATAGGTGGGGTATAAATATAAATATAATAATAATATAATAATAATTAATAATAATAAGATGTCCCTATTTTCACCACAGAAATGCTGGCAGGTTTTCTTCATTGTTTTGGAGAGGCTCCAGGAAATATGGATTTAAACCCTGTGGGCCTACATTCACTTAAGTTATTGGTTGTGCAATATAATACCGGTAAACAGGTAGTTTTGTTTGATGTAAGAAACTGAGGCATCCCTAAAGGGCTATTGAGTAAACAGAAAATTGTTAAATGCCGTTTAGAGAGGTGATGGCTGGCAATTATCATTTTTGTGAGTCCTTGATTGCTGACTAGGAAACCAGCTGAGAATACAAGTCTAGAAGTCTGGTAGAACCCAGCTCGACTCCAGGTCTCCCACAGGTATTGCTGCAGTTTCTGTAGTTACCTTAATGAGCTATTTATTTCCCTCTTTTCTGTCACGGAGAGAGAAACCGCAAATCCAAATGATGAGTCCCAAACATATTTATAGCACTTAATAAACATGGCTAAAGCAAAAGTGAATGAAAGAGGAGCTAGATCAGGCTAAAGGCTCATCTAGTCCAGCAATGACCGCTTCCCACATAAAACAGGGGGCGCCCTTTGCATGGATGCGCGCAGCCCCCGGATCTGGAGCGGCTCCATCACCATAGGCTTGGCTTCGCCTTCCCTCAGGTGGGATACCTGGAGGTCTCCGCCTACCTCAGTCAGTTGTCCAATCCCGCCTGGGGGAAGCGTTGCCAAGGAGACCGGGCCAGGTAGGGGAGGGACTACCTGCCCACACAATAAAGGGAGGATCTTACCTGGGAATCCTCACTTGGCTCCAGAGGAGCTAGATCAGGCCAAAGGCTCATCTAGTCCAGCAATACAGTATGTTCCCAGAGTGGACAACCAGATCCCTATGGGAAGCTTGCTAGCTGGACATCAGTGCAAAAGCACACTGCTCATCTGCAATTCACAGCAAAATTCAGAGAAATACTGCCTCCAAAATAATAATAATAATAATAATAATAATAATAATAATAATAATATAATTTATTTGTACCCCGCTTATCTGGCTGGGTTTCCCCAGCCACTCTGGTATATAACATGTGGTATATAAACCCTGAAGTGAAAAGAGCTTGGATAAAGTCAAGTAAAGCCCAAAACAATATGAACGAGGTGGTGTGTTGCTTCTTCTCTCAAATGTTTCTGTATATTTATTCCTCTTTCTCTCTGGAAGTATATTTAGCCAAGAGTACATGCTGGCATAAATTAGATACAGAAACACATGACTGGTCATATAAACAAGGCTGCTTAACTAGTCCAGGCTTTGGCATGAGATAAGACTGGTAGTTGTGCTTATTGCAGGCCACCAAAAAGATGCAAGAAAACATGTCCTTTAAGTGATCCCTTTGCTTTTTGAATAATACAACAAGCTTTGTTATTGGAAAGGGTCATGGGAAACTTCCAGCTTTGGAATAGGGTCACACAGGCAAAAAAACTCCCCTGACAACCCCCTACAAAACTAGATAGCAATAAATGTTGCCAAATAGACAGCAGCCCACAATGCAGTTTCACATAGTTTATTCCATTGCATGATTATATACAATTTTGTTTACATTCAGAAAACTGGCATTAAACTGCCAAGTTTTACAATTAGAAAATGCTCATTTTGTAAGTATCCAAATGCTTTGTGGAAATCTTTCTGTGCATATCTGGGAAGATTCATTTTTTGATGAACCTTTGATGAATTTAAATTTGAGTTTCCAGAATTTTGAAAATCAGAAAGAATTGAATTGGAGAAAAGCAGCTCCCAGATTTTAGAACTCCTCTCCTTGAGAAGTTAGGCTGGCTCTCTCCTTGTTGTCCATCCACCAGTTGAAAAAGACCTTTCTATTACAACAGGACTTTAGGAACTGACTAGAAAGGGCTAATGCTATGATAGTTTCCCTCTTTTGTTATAATTTGCATTTTTAGATAGATCTGTTTAGATTGTTTTTGTTCTATTAGTGTTGTCTTTAAAAAGTTAACCTGCTCTGTTTTTAGGGGTTTTCTTTATTTTAGCTGTATCTGCCTTTAGTCCTTGCCTGGGGAAAATATGGAATATAAATAAATACATACAATTTGCTCCCCCCCCTTGAAATAGTCCTGAAACAAAGGAGGCAAAGGAACAAACTGCTTATTCTTGGGAAGCTGGTATTCCCACTGACATGAGGATTTCCCCAAAAAGCAAATAGCAGCTGCTGCATAGGAATTTCCCTCAGGACTGCAACATGGAGCGAACAGGTTAGTTTCCCCCTCCACAACTGCTGCAGTCCAATAATTACACTGGTCAACAACAAATTTGTTGTCTGCGTTTTTTCAGTTGATTTAGGACGAAGCTGATGCGCTGAATCCAAAAATCACATTGCTTTTGCTAAATCAGGTCACGTTTTTGAGCTATGGCCACATGTCTTTTTTTTACGTTTTTGTTCACATGTACGCTTGTGTGGAGCATTTTAGGAGAAGTTGGTGGGGGTAAAATGCCATGTCGAATAATTGTTTTGATTGGAAATGATTATTTTAATGACAAGAAGTATTCAGGTCCGATAGTTCTGGGTGATTATGTCGAAAAGGGATCAGTTTGAAGTCATAAAACCTTGAAATCTTCCATAAATTGGTGCGGCAAAGCATAAAGTTGGGGGATCAAAACTAAGTTAATGGGGCAACCGCCCCCCGAAGTGTATAGGAAACTCCACCCGTGCATGCGCCAACTTATGACTAATTTGAAGGGGAAAAACCTCCTCTCTGACAGTGCTCACATCAGCTTCTTCCGCAACAGGCATCAAGAGTACCTCCGTTTTTTCTCGGAAGAGAAGGACTTGGTGTACTGTGCAGATATTGCGCAGCTTCTGCTCAAGCTTGGAGTGCCACAGTACGAACCCAAAGATTGGAGACTGTTCATTGGCGGCAGCAAGCGATCACTGAAATGTGTTCTGCTACACAACGGCAACCAGTTTGCCTCTATACCCCTGGCTCACTCGAGTACACTGAAGGAGAACTATGAAGCGGTGAAGTATGTGCTGGAGAAAATTGGTTATGATCAGCATTAGTGGTTTATTTGTGTTGACCTGAAGATGGTGAACTTTTTGTTGGGACAACAGTCTGGCTTCACCAAGTACCCATGTTTTCTGTGCATGTGGGATAGTAGGGACCATGCTCAGCATTACACGAAGAAGGACTGGCCTGTGTGGGAGGAATTGGTGCCTTGCAAAGAAAGGAACGTCATCAACGACCCTCTGGTGGACAGAGACAAAATACTCTTCCCACCGCTGCACATCATGCTCGGCTTAATCAAGCAGTTCACCAAGGCTCTGGACAAGGATGGTGACTGCTTCACTTACTTGTGCCAGGCTTTTCCAGGATTGACCATGGAGAAGTTGAAAGCTGGCATCTTTGACGGTCCTCAGATCCGTCAGCTCATCAGAGATCCAGAGTTCGGAAACTCAATGAACGAAGTGGAACTGGAAGTGTGGAAGGCATTTGTTCTGGTAGTGAAGAACTTTCTTGGCAACAATAAGGCCAGAAACTACGCAGAACTTGTCAACAACATGCTGACTGCTTTCAGAAACCTGGGCTGCAACATGAGCGTCAAGATGCACTACCTATTTTCACATATGGACCAGTTTCCTGAGAACCTGGGTTCAATGAGTGACAAGCAGGGGGAGAGATTCCATCAGGACATGAAAGAGATGGAGACCAGGTATCAGGGTCGCTGGGACGCAGTCATGATGGCTGACTACTGTTGGACTCTGAAGAGAGACCTCCCTGCTGCTGAGCATTCCAGGAGTTCCAAGAAACGGAAGTTCAAGCCCTGAAGTTTGAAAAATTGCAACATGCAATTTATGTGTACTTACCTTTATCAATGCCCACCATTCAGTTTACAGTAAACCTGACCTGATGGAGAGAAACGGATGCCATTTCCTGATTCAGCAGTGCTAAAATACCCTAAATCAGTTGTAGAAATCTAGACAACATTCAAAAAGTAAAAAATTGTTGCCCAGTGTTATCAGCCTACTTGTCAACTGATTGGATTGGCAAAGGTGCATTTAACACAGGAATGGAGACTCTGCAACCCTCCAGATGTTGGGTTAGGGTTAGGGTTAGCCATGCCAGTTGCCTAGCCATGCCAGTTGCCTATCCATTTTATCATAAGGTGCTGTTGTAAATTCATTACCCTAACTCAGTGTTCATTTGGGAACGCTGGTGTAAGATTACCTTTTAGTATATAAGGCTATATTTGGCAAGGAATTTAAGTCATCGGCTTCAGAAGTTAATACCCTAGAGCCAAATACGTTTTCCTCTGATACTTCAAATATTCTCTAAAAGTCATATTTGGGGGTCCACAATGGTGCTCACCAATGTTGATTACGTGTTTAGTACACAATTTGAGGGGACAACAAAATGAGAGATCAGCAGGGACTCATTTCTGAACTCGCTCTGAGCAGCTTCTTCTTCTTCTTCTTCTTCTTCTTCTTCTTCTTCTTCTTCTTCTTCTTCTTCTAGCTCCTGGGCATTTCTGAAGCATAATACAGCTTCACAGATAAGATCTCTTCCTTCCCATTTTTTATGGGATGAATAGCGTGGATGGTGACAACAATTTCTGGCCGGGTACCAAGGCTACATTTCTGTCAACACGCCGTCCTATACTGCAATTCAAAATGAGGTTTCTCTAGCATTTCTGTGGTTCAGAAGCGGATGTAACATTAATGTCCTCTGTATTCCTTCTGATTATATTTAAGCAGAGGAATGTAGAGGAAGCCTTTGTTCTGAGAAACAGGATAAAGGAGATGTTAACCTTCAAAGACTTTGCTGATTGCAAATGACAAAAGAGGTGTGACAAGACTTCATTATATTAATGCGGAGAACATAAAAGCAATGTACTTGTGACAACAACTATTAACGTAATAGCACCTTGACCATACTGGGCAGTAAAAAGGCACACACACAAAAAGGACAAAACCAAGCATAGCCCTCAGTGCTGACCCATGGACAGGGAAAATGGGGTGTTTTACTCAGTGTACAGTTGCCTGCTTTACAGTGGCCATTTTCATAGCAAGGAAAAACAGTCAGATGCTGAGCTTTAGGCGTTTTTAGAGCATCTATAAAGTTTTTGGGGTAAAGGGACAATGCTTCCAATAAGTTACTTGAATCAGTGGGGCAAGAACAGAAAGGCAACCTGTTCTTCCTTCTCAATGATTCCTTCTCATTGAGGAACTACCTGTGTATTGGTAAAATACATCACTTCCTTTCAGGTTTTAGTCCATTTTCTCCAATTTAGTGTATGCTAGTGTTTAGTTCTTGGCTCCACTTTGGCCGCATGTAAAACCTAGGCAATGGTAGTTAACTTGAATGAGGAACTACAATACCCAACTGACAAGGAAATGATCATATTTGCAGCTGAAAAGACACACAAGCTGATGAAGAGAAGGATGAACAAATTATTTGTGTGTTAGGTGAGATTGATGACGACCAACCCAGTTTTCAGTGGGTGGGTGGTATGTTTGAGAATGGACATGTGTCAATGTTATGTGTAGATATATATGAATGGGTATGTGTGAATAGGTGTGTGTAGTAGCTCTATGCACTTTGTGTTGGCCCTTCCCACCACTGCATATGGCCCTAGGAAGGTTACCTGCAAGGGAATGTGCCCCCAAGCTGAAAAATGTTCTCCATCACTGTGTTATTGCCATTGTATATCTACAGAGAGAGAGAGTTTTTAGTTCAAAACAATTAGCATAATCCAGCAATTTAAATCCCACTGATTTCACTGGGAGATTTAAAACTTGAGTTAGAATGTTATAATTTTTGTTTTGCTTTGGTGTGCTTTATTGGTTTATTCCTCCCCTCCATATCTAAGAATGGTTTTAAATTACTAAACATGTTAGGTCCATTTCTTACCCTCACAGACAATAGTAGCCATATGGAGACGGATCACCATAAACCTCAACAGAGCCCTGTTTATTTCTCCCCTGCCTCTTCCAGGCCGTGTATGCAGGTGAAGATGTGAGCCACTGGGTATTACAGTGAATGGAAGATCTGTGCATACTTCTTGGATGAATCAAGATGCTTATTTAAAAATACTGTTTCTTGAGTAGCTTACATCTGAATTATTCAACACAAACAAATCATGTCATGAGAATACAAAACTAAATCAAAACACATGGCTCACCAGAAAAATCTCAGGAAAAAATGCTTTATCCCCAGGAATATGACCTATTTGTAAAATTAGCTGTAGGACAGGTCATTTACAAGATGCTGACAATCTTGGCTGAATTACTTGAAAGGATACACATCAATATCCAAGTTCCATCCTTGGACCTTCCCTACCATAATACTTCACAGCAGGTTACTGTTTAGCAGTGCTATTGCTGTCATTCAGGAGAATTTATGCGGCTTTTGCACTTTGATCACATTGGCTCAGTCAAGAGATCAAGCAGCTACTCAGTTTAGTCTTTGTGGCAGGCAAGCCCAAGAAAAGCACTATCGGGTTGAATATGTAATAAAGGCACAAGCCACCCAAAACAATTAAATCGGATCCACCATAGATCGTGTTTTGCTTTGCTTGTTGGGGGTCTTTTGCCAGGTTGATAGAAAACAGCATAGGCTTTAACATCTTATTAGTATACCAGAAGACATAATGAGATGTAGAAAGAGTCTCTCCTTGAACACTTTGCAAGGGCCAGACATCTATAGAAGGGGAGATGAACAGCTAAAAGGGAAGAGATTCTGCTAATATAGCTTGGGTCATACATACCTTAGGTAAAATTTGCCCAGTGTATGTCCTGTGGCCTAAACAATGGTAAACCATGGGTTGTCACCACCCTGTTATGTGAGGTGACAACAGAGGTAGTCATTGTGCTGCCCTCTGGGTATTGTTGGATAATCTCTGATCATTGAATCATTGACCATTGGCCAAGTTGGCTAGTTTTAATCCTGAAACATTTGGAAGGCACCATGTTGGCTACTCCTGGACTATGAAGGGATGGTTTATTTAGCCAAAGACAGCAGTGCAAATGCAATGATGTGCTTCTTCCTGTGCTGATCATTCCTGATGGTTGAAGCAGGTTATAGGACTGTGACCCCAGCTTTAAATCTGTAAAATCTTCCCATCCAGGGTCCATTAATTTTAGCTGTGTAGAAGCACCCATAGCCTACTCTGCCCTTCTTGATTAAAAGTTTGCTTTAAATTACATTAGGGTGATGACAGCTCCATTGGGGTCAGGGAAATTGCCTGGATATCCACAAAAGCCCATTTAGTCTCTAGGATGCTACATACACAGAAGAACAACATCCTAAAAGCTATTATTTTCTATCGATTTTTCCACCTCTGGCTCATTCCTATCCTCGAGAGAGAGAGAGGAAAGATATAGATAGAAACAGGTTTTCCCCCTTTTTTAGTTCTTTCATTACAGCACCCTTATCGCCTCTACTTCAATCTGGTCTGAAGACAGCAATGCCTATGAGACCTATCACTGGTGAATTAGTCTCTTGTGATTTCAGATACACCACCCAAAATTTATCAGGAGAGCTATTTTCAAAAGGAACATTGTCTGGATTGCTAGACTATGACAAACTTCATGAGAGCACCTGTGTTTTCTTAGTATTTCAGGACAGGTAGAGTAATAAATGAATATTAATCCACCTCAAACCTGTTATGTTCCTTATGTATTGAACTCTTGAACAAACATGTATAAGGAATTGTTGTAGTGTGATTTTTTTTTTTCATATGCAGAATGTATTCCATGGAATTGTAATAATTAAGACCTACAGAGTAGTGGAGGGCAATTATGGACCAGTGCAGCTCTGGACTTTCCTGAGAGCAGGATTGGTGATGGCATCTGCTGGAACATCAGGGTAATTGAAGGACCCACCTTGTTCTCAAAACTGATAAGGAGGATTTCAAGTTTTGAGGTGTGTAGAAATCAGCATAGAGGAAGTCAGAGAAGGGGGAAAAGAATTAAGCAGAGATTGGATACTTCTTTCCATTTCTTTGATGGGGTCCTCCTTCACGATTGCAGTTAAAACAGTAACTCTTCTTTGCAAGATTTGTCTGCATTTCTAACTAAAAGCTAAAGGTTGTATTTCAGCTGGCTGAAGATCTTTTCTTAAAGCTCTGTATGTTTCATAAGTTGGACCACGCAGTCAGAACCCCTGAGTTCAGTAGAGCTGACATAGGCAATTGTGCATAGTGTTGTAGCCTTGCCGCATGCCACATGGTTTGTTATTTATGGTGCAGTAGAAAAATTGGCCATTTCCCTCTGTTTTTGTAGTAAAATGTATTGGGCAGAAATTATGTGTCTGTGTTGGGAGTGTTTTTCTTTATGTTTCTTTGCATTTATTGCTGCACTCCTTCCACCAACTTTTTCAGGTTTCACAGAACAGTTCCTTGAGCTGGATACTGAATAGAACAAATGGGTGGGTGTGGGAGAAGAGGAAAACATTGTTGCTAAAGAGCACAGTGGAGAGGACTTCCAGCATGACCTATAAAAATCATTGGATACAACCCAAAGCCTGTCATTCCTTCAATAGATATGCAGTGCAAATGTAAAATCTATACAGGCCACAATGCTTATTTGCTTAACAAATTCCTTCCTCTACATTCTCTTCTGCATTTAAATCAATCAGGTGAGAAAGATCCAAAGGCAATTTAAGCTCTGTACTGCATATAGACATGCTCAAATTATGAGTTCTCTGCCAGGAAACTCTATACAGAAAGCTTCAAAACATGGACTGTATATTGCAAAGGGGTCATTCAGATCCAGTTTTTCTGTGTGTGCATTTGGCAAGTCAGTTTCCACACATTCCTATTTTTTCAGTTGTGGAAATTCATTGCTTTCCTGCTGGTTGTTGTCCACACCAGTGGACAGAGCTTAATGGAATGCGTCTGGGTTGCCCTCCACTAACTTTTTTTCATTATGGACATGGGCAGAAGGACAAATGTTACGAGCTTTCTCCCGCCAGTTATCAAGTACCGAAATGGGCAAAATGGGTACACGAGGTATCCTTTTGCATCTGTGCTTTTTTTAACAGTGAGGTCTTGCACAAGAGTTCAAGTATGGTAAGACTGACTCCCATTTTTTAAAAATTATTATCATCATCATCATTATTATTATTCCAAATGTATGTGCTGCAATTATAGTTGGCCATTTAGCTCCCCACATCACAGGTAGCCAAACTGGTGGCATCCAGATGTTACTGAACTACAGTTCCCAGTAGCTCAAGCAGCATGACTAATGGCCAGGGTCTATGGGAGCCAAACTTGTTACAATATTTTGGATACAGCCAAAAGTGCTATAAAACATTTAGTTTCCGATTAATGTATCAAGGAATTCTTTGTATAATCCTATAAATTTAGCCTTGTTTGAAATGCATTCAGTTCTGAGATAGATACATATTTATTGGTCATTACTGAAAAGAGATAAGATATATCTACTTTCTCTTTAATTTGTCTTCTACTGGTTTTCTAAATCAAGTATTTGTTTAAATACAGCCCTTGGGGAATCATAAAATGTATTACTGGAACATCCCACAAGAATAAAAGTTCAAGAAGGATATAGCCATGTTAGTCTCTCTGATGCAGTGAAAACAACAGAGTCTCAAAGAATAACAAATTGATGATGGTTTATGCATTCGGGGCAAGAGCCGCTTTACATCATGCAATTGAAATGACCTTCAGACCATGAAAGCATATGCTATAATAAATTAGTCAGTGTTCAAGGTGTCACATCAGAACTTTGCTATTAGATTATTGGCAACACTGTGTAGATGCCGAAGTTTTTTAAGTTCATAGTCTGAAGATCAATCTTTTATACTCGTGTTAAATTTCCTCAGTGATTTCAGTCCTGTCTATTGACCTGCAGAGGCATTGCATTCCCAAAATTTCAATAGGTGGCAAATTGGGTAATTTATTTCCATTTATTTATTTATTTATTGACCACCCCCTCGTATATAAAACACCAAGGTGATGATCAACTAAATATGTAGGTACAATAAAACATACTATATCATAAAGACATTACAAAATACGCATCAAAATGATCCCGAAAAAGCTTAAACAACTAAATAGTTGTTATATTAATAGGCCTGTTAGCATAAAGGCTCCTTGAGAGATGTCTGAAAATTAGCAATGTGGATGCCTAGCGAATCTCTGGTGTAAGATTATTCCATAGTATGAGATCACGAAATGTCCAACTTCTAGTTTCAATCATTTGGGCTTCTAAAATATGGTGGGCAACTAATAGCACTCTCCCAGATTATATCAGTGATTACCCTGGGGTATAATGGCCCGGACACTCCTTAAGGTATTCTGCATTCAAGTTCCTCAGGCATTATATGAGAACTTTGAACCCGGCCTCCTAGCTTGGGCAGCCATTGCAGTGCTGAATCCCATGCAGATCAGCTGTGAAAGTGGGTTATCACTATCCCTCTGTTCTTCTAATGAGAAATCTGATGACTGAGGAGGGGCCAGTTTGCATCCCCAGCAGGAAGCTGGGTTTCAATATCCCAGAGTGCTACCTACTTTAATTTAATTTATTCCCCCAAATCAGTGAGGTGTTGAAAGGATCAGACAAATTGCCTGGGGATGGGAAGATCAGACCTCTAAAATGGGGCTGGCCACCTCTCCTTCAATAGAAAGAACAGGCTAGAGTTAACAATAGCACACTAAAGTCTGCCCCCCCCCCCCATGTAAATGAATGACTATAGAAAAGAACCAAGATACTGGCAATTTTGGATGATATCGTAACTTTGTCATACTCAGAGTAAACCCACTAAACTCAAATTTACTTAAATGGGTCTGCTCTGAGTATGAATAAAGTTGGATTTCATCCTTTATTATCAACTGATTGATATCTAGCATGCACAGAATACTCTTCCTTCTAGGTTCCAGCTTCCAACCCTGAAGTAAAATTGGAAACCTAATGACATTTTTTTTTTAAGTTGTTCAGTAGAAATTGACATAGTTGCACATGGTGCTTTAGTGACCAATAATAATAATAAAACCAAGCATAATAAATTAGTATGTGGATTAGTCTGTTGGATTGAATACTAGGGGCAGGTTGTGAAGCAGCCTCTATAACATATTTTTTTTAATGTTCCATATGAAAAAGCATAGTTGTGATACTACCAGGAATTAGTTATGAGCCATGAGAAAAACCTAGGCTTGCTGAGAAGTTAGAAATGAAATATGTGCCTGGAGTCACAGCTACTGCTATAGAATTCATCTGGTTACAGGCTATTGCTGTGGTTCTTTTATTCATTTATCTGATGCTAAACTCCACTGAATCCAGTGGGACTTACTACTGAGTAAAAGAATTGTACTGTGTGTTTTATAGCTTTGATTTACTTTTCAGTGGGATTTGGACGATTGTTTTGACACTCAACAGCTTCAAGCTGGGTAATATATTGGATATCCCAGTTTGTTACTTAAAGTCCTTTAAAATTTAGACTGATGTCAAGTCACCCATGGCTGATTCACATCCCATTACAGTCAGTTTCAGAAGTCTTGTTTATTACATTGCATGTCCTGTATTTTATTTCAAGGACTGAGTGTATGAAGCCAGGTATTTCTTTAGCAAAAGGAAAACATTTGACACTTTATATTCTAATGTTTCGCTGATTCCCCATCTCTTGCTTGGCCCTTGTATAAATTAATAGACCCACATTCAGAAGATTTATTTGTTTACTTAGCCAAGATCAAAGGTCATTTCTATAAATATATTATATAGGCCTGAAAGATGTTTTTGGCCAGTCTCCAGATATGAGAGGAAGTCTTGATAGGAAATCCAGTAGCTTTTGTTACTGTGAAAATAATAAAACCAGAAACAGCAACCATTAGAGAAAAAGTTGGGAAACAGAATGAGAGATAAGGGGATTAAATATAAACCCCGCTTAGCCTATGAGATGCATTTTTGCAAACACTTTCCCAAATATAACATATTTTCCTGCATGTCATTGTCAAAAATACATGCATTGTTTATACATGTTCAACCCTAATATACCGTATGCACTTTTGTACACATTACTTGGCTGAAAAACTGAATTGCAAAATTCACAGAAGCACAAATTTTGAAGGATGAGGGTGAAACAATAATCTCCAAAAAGTAAGTAATTCAAGCACTGCCACTGAAACACATTTCCAAACAACATTCCAGGAACCGGTTATAAATGATCCTAAAGGTGTATTTGGAAGCAAGCTCCACTTTAATGTTTTACAGGTCCCTTGCAGCCTTTTGCATTGTTCTGCCTGCGTGTTCTCATAGCCATTACTGATTCCCTAAAGCTACAGTTTCTGCTGCTGCCTGCCTCTACAGTTCTTTTGTCCCATTTCGCCTGGTTTATTTACACATACTCCTACTTGGTGCAAGCCAAACATGAACTGAATGACTGTCCAAGCACTAATCCATTCAAGATAGGCAGAGGAGGCATGCTCTTTGTGCATTGTTTTCTTTTGCCTTTATCCAAATATTATGCTCAAGCAGGGCCTAATGTGCCTCCACACAACGCCCGATTTCCCCCTTTGTACAGATTTATGCTCTTTGGCGTGTACTTTTAAAACAGCCATACAATTCCTATCTTTGGATTCATGGCTCCTTTTGGTGACCACCCCTCCCCTCTTAGCATAAGCGAGAACTACCTATAGGAAACAACATGGGAATCTAGGATTTTTGTGTGATTGGCATGGGCGGTAGGTGAAACCCCACAAATGAGAGGCTGAAAAAAGACAGGATTGTTGCTAACTGCAGGTCTTTTGTGTTTTAAAAAACAGGCATTCTCCTTTGTTTTAGAACATGTAAATACATGTTTTGCTGAAAATGCAAATGCAGCCTATTGTTATTATTTCCATATTATGGGTTAGGTTGTCTCTGTCTTATGGCAGCCCTGCACTATAGTCCACTGCTACTAAGCATATGTACAATATGAGAGATAATGTACATTGCAGTGTGAGATGCAGGCACCTTTCCAGTGTGCTGTACACATGAGGTCATCCCTGTTGTCCCTGTCCCTGTCCCTGTCCCATATTATGTGTCCATGTAAAGTGCATTCTACCGGAACAGTTACAATCCTTTTGGTGCCCAGAATGCACTTTTCAAGTTTTTGCTGGCCACATGTATATGCAGAGTGCTTTTTCAGGTCAACTCCTTTTGTGGCAGGCCTGTTGACATTGCAGGGCTATGTTTAACTTGTCTATGAATGAAATAGGAAGCAGTATAGCAACACAGCAGCCTCTGTATACCAATATATATATCCTCTGTATATATGTAAATCAACACAGCAGTTTCCAGCACCTGTCTCTCAAAAAAATGCAACACACACACTGTGGAAACTGTACTTGAGGGTAGAGGAGTGGATAACACCAGTGTGCACTAATCTGAAAACACACCCATCTGATACTAGCTGCCACAATAAGGCGTGTACAATTGCAAACTGCTATGTACAAAAGGGCATTGTGGAAGAAATGACCCCTGTGGATTTCAAAGGCTATGTGTGCACACAGCCTAAGTTACAGGTTGTCTTGAGGCAAATAGAATACTGAATGAACCTGCAGCGTCCTGGGAGCCTGCAGTGGTTGACCCTGGCGGTGGCTTTGGGGGAGGGGGGTGATTAGCACTTTCCCTGTGTTGTGGACCATTATTAAATCCTTATTAAAATAACCTATCTGCTTTCACATGTGAGAGGAAAACAGGGAGACTCCCATACCCTCCAACATTTATTCGATGGAAATAGGGGTGTCCCATTCCATAATAATAATTTTACTGTTTATACCCCACATATCTTATTGGGTTGCCCCTACCACTCTGGGCAGCTTCCAACTTATATAAAAACATAATAAAACATTAACCATTTTAAAAAAACCCTTCCCTATATAGGATTGTCTTCAGACGGCTCGAGGGTCGGATAACTCCACACCCTCCAACATATCTCCAATGAAAATAGGGATGTCCTAGGGAAGAGCGGGACATTCCAGGATCATATCAGAAACTGGGACGGCTTCTCAAAATCACGGATGTCCCGGGAAAATGGGGACACTTGGAGGGTCTGGACTCCCCTAGGTGAGAAAGCAGAACGTGGGGGTGCAGCAGTTTTGATGGTGAAAATGGCCAGTAGAAAAAGGATTGATGACACCCTCCCGCCCTACCTCTGCAAAATCAGTTTTGAACCTCCCCAGCCTGCACTTCCTTTTCTTTCTTAGAAGAAGAGTTTAGTGAGAGCCTTATTGGTTGTTACATAGCGTGTTGATTAAATTGTTGCATCCACAGCCAGGCAATACCTTTACAGTATTTGGACCCACCAAAATGTCACAAAATAGCGAGTGAGCTTTCGAGTTATCCCGCTCTCTTTGTCAGGCTGGATGCTAAGCAGTGATTAAGAGTTCTGGATAACTTGAAAAACTGCTCCCCCCTCGCTTTTCTTATTAATTAGGCTTCTTTGGCAGCCCCAAATAACCTCCTGCCAACCCCCAATCAAATTGACTTGTGCCTTAGTGACGTCCGCGCGAACGGCGCTTTCTGACGGCAGCGTAAAAGCGCAGCGTGAAAATTTCCCAAGCGTACCCCGAAGCCGAGCGGCGCGCGCACGTCTCCCTTTTTTATGTACATCTATATACGCGCTTCGCTCCCTCGCTCCGCAACCGGGGCCTCCGCCCCCCACCCCACCCGCGCTTCGAGGCTTCCGCGTTCCTCATTGGCTAGCAGCCTCGTTTTTGCCAACCCCCTTCTTCCGGCTGCGGCTCGCTTCTATTGGACGGCGGGCACCGCCTGCGCCCCATGATTGGCAGGATCGTCCCTGAGGGAAGGGCTTGGGTGGAGCCCGCCGGTGTTTTGCGGCGGAGGTGGAGGCGGCGCCGGTTTCCGGGTTCTTCAGGCAGGAGCCGAGCAGGGGGCTTTGGATGTAGGTGGTACCCGGACCATGGGGTAAGTGCAGGGAAAGGGCTGCCGCGCCCTCAAGCCGCGGGCCGGCTTCCCCCGCACAGCAGGTAGCTGTGGGAGGAAGAGGGGCGCTGACGGAGGGGCTCCAGCCAGGCCTTCCCTCGCAGGCGAGGCTCTGCCTGGAGCAACAGGGAGGCTTCGGCTCCGGCGGCGCCTCGGGGTCGCCCTGCGTTTCTGTCAGCAACCGGGCGAAGGGGCTCCGTTAGGCTCTTCGCCTTTTCGCTGGGCTGTGCAGCCCCCCCCCTCCGTTGCCTGTTCTCCCGCCTCGAAGCACCCGGCCCGTCACTTTCGGGTTCGCAGGGACTTGGCCCCGAATAACGGCGCGCGTGAACGCTACACGCAAGCTCTCCGCGCGCTTTTCATTCAGACGCGACGCTTCTCGCAGGTTTGCTTGCACGTGGGGGTTTGAGACTCCCCCGTCGCGCGTGTTTAGAACGGCGCCACCCAGCAGTGGAGTTCTGTGTCTGTTGACTCTGAAGTAAATCACGGCCTGTTCAGTAGGGTCGTAGCTTTATAACAGCACATATAATACGTATAACCTGAAGCCGTAAAAATAAAATAAAAAGGGAGCAGTTCCAACCGGGATGATTAAGGTCTAAAATAAACCCCTTTCTTCCAGCCCTCTGATAAGCACCCCGATTGTCAATAGTGTAAAGCAGAGCAATTTAAACCATACGTTAAGGAGGTATCTAGTATGTAGGCACACTGGCTTTGAAGTGGGGTTTGATCTCTTTCCTTAAGTATGGAATAGTTGTGGGTTGTTAATTGTTACTCTCAGGGTCAAAGTTGCGCTTACAGTAAAACAAAAGTAAGAGTACCTTGCTTATAATGTAAGAATCGCTGACTCTGTGTACAAGTATGTATACAAGATGCAGCTTAACCTACTGTGAACTTAGTTTATATAGTTTAAACGTTCCCACCTTCAGTTAGTGCCCCTACTTGTCTGCCTGTATTCTAGTTACCTACCTACACTTTACTTAAAGTACTGTATGTTTATTCTCAAGTGTCACAAAATGCATTGATGTTTTAATGTAGCTGCATGGCCCTCAATCAAATAAAAAGTTGTATTGAAGGTAAAAGTGATTTCATGCAAGAAATTCTTTATTAAAATTGGGTAAATGTTTCATACTAAACATGTGACAGCAGCCACACCCTGGGAAACCTTGTATGTTTCTGAGCACAATTTAGAGTGTTGCTACTGACTTTTAAAGCCCTAAATGGCCTTGGCCCAGTATACCCGAAGGAGTGTCTCCATCCCCATCACTCAGCGCGGACACTGAGGTCCTCCAAGGGTCTTGTGCTGGTTCCCTCACTGCAAGAAGTGAAGTTACAGGGAACCAGGCAGAGGGCCTTCTCAATAGTGGTGACCTCCTTCTGGAACACCCTCCCTTCAGATGTCAAGGACACAACTTTTAGAAGACATCTGAAGGTAGTCTTGTGTCGGAAAGTTTTTAATGTTTGGTGTTTTACTATGTTTTTATATATGCTGTAAGCTGCCCAGAGGCTGGGGAAACACAGCCAAATGGGTGGGATATATATAATAAAATTATTAATATTATAATTACACTGCTTCAGCTGGCTGGCTTAAGTTGTGAGTGTGGCCGATGGGTCTCAAACCTCAGGGAATTAGGGACTTCCCCTGTATGTGAAGATAGCCTCTGGTGGATTAAGTGGATGAGAACAATAGTGGGTCTAATAGTCAAGAAGGCAGTTTCTTTATGTGCTGTAGTGGGAAGTGAGGGGCAGATGGTGTCTTGTCAGCCTGGGAAGGTAGCCCACCTAAGAGATCAAAAACTCTGTTCCTAAACCCCTGCTGTCTTGCAGGATATATTTGGGAGAGGAAAAGTCTAGGGAGTAAACCCTACACAAGTCAGGAGGGGAGTCCTTAGGATGGTTGTATAGCACTTCGTACACTTCTTTCTGGCAACTCCTGCAGCCCAAGCTGGTGCCAAACGTATTGCTCTGCTTTCCTTTGGACCATATCAGTGAGGCCGAGGGGGTGTCTTGTCATCTGGGCAGCCCTGGACCTCCATACACACTGTGGTGCTGCAAATGCAGTGGTTTGACTGCACTCCGTTGTCTTGTGAGACAGATGGATGCCACCAGCAACAAAAAACATGGACTTATTCCTTGATCTTTTCCCACCCAGAACGATGGGCAATTTTTGCAACTGCAGGATAGTCCAGTTAATTTTATTTCTTGGTGTTCCAATCCTTTGCCCAGTCAGGTTTAGGAGATGAGACCCTGCCTTTTTTGATTACCTTTTTCCTTGTCAGCTATGACTATAGTAGAGAATCCTACTTCCACAGTTGGAGGCAGTATGCTTCTGAATACCAGTTGCTGTAAACCCTGGGAGGTGGGAGTGCTGTCATACTCAGGTCCTACTTGTCACCTTCCCATAGACATAAGAATAATAGAATAATAAAATTTATACGTATGCCGCCCATCTGACTGGGTTGTCCCAGCCACTCTGGGTAGCTTCCAGAAGATAAAAAAATCAAACACAGCGAAACATCAAGCATTAAAAACCTCCCTATACTGGACTGTCTTCAGATGTCTTTAAAAAGTCAGATAGTTGTTTATTTCCTTAACATCTGATGAGAGGATGGGCACAATTACTGAAAAGGCCCTCTGCCTGGTTCCCTGTAACTTCACTTCTGTCAAAGAGGGAACCACCAGAAGGTGGATCTCCATGTCTGGGGTTAATGATGGGGGTGGAGATGCTCCTTCAGGTATACAGGGTCAAAGCCGTTTAGGGCTTTAAAGGTCAGCATCAACACTTTGAATTGTGCTCAGAAACATTTGTTGTTGTTGTTTAGTCGTGTCTGACTTTTCGTGACCCCATGGACCAGAGCACGCCAGGCACTCGTGTCTTCCACTGCCTCCCGCAGTTTGGTCAGACTCATGTGGGTAGCTTCGAGAACACTGTCCAATCATCTCGTCCTCTGTCGCCCCTTCTCCTTGTGCCCTCAATCTTTCCCAACATCAGGGTCTTTTCCAGGGAGTCTTCTCTTCTCATGAGGTGGCCAAAGTATTGGAGCCTAAGCTTCACGATCTGTCCTTCCAGTGAGCACTCAGGGCTGATATCCTTACTCAGAAACATATTGGGAGCCAATGTAGATCTTTCAGGACCAGTAGTAATATTGTCCCAGTGGCCTCTCCCAGTCACCATTCTGGCAGCTGCATTATGGATTAGTTGTGGTTTCCGAGTCACCTTCCAAGGTAGCTCCATGTCGAGCACATTGCAGTAGTCCAAGCGGGAGATAAGCACAGCATGTACCACTCTGGTGAGACAGTTGGTGGGTAGGTAGGGTCTCAGCCAACATAACAGATGGAGCTGGTAGACAGCTACCCTGGACACAAAATTGTCCTGTGCCTCCATGGACATTTGTGAGTCCAGGCTGACTAGTGTGAGAATAGGACATTAAACTACAGTGGTGCCCCGCAAGACGAATGCCTCGCAAGACGGAAAACCCGCTAGACGAAAGGGTTTTCCGTTTTTGAGTTGCTTCGCAGGACGAATTTCCCTATGGGCTTGCTTTGCAAGACGAAAATTTCTTGCGAGTCTTGAGATTATTATTTTTTGCTCCCCCCCCCTTTATCTAAGCCGCTAAGCCTTTAATAGCCTTTTAGCAGCTAATCCGCTAAGCCAGTAAGCCTTTAATAGCCGCTAAACCGCTAATAGCGCTAATCCATTAAGCCGCTAATAGGGTTGCTTCGCAAGACGAAAAAACCGCTAGACGAAGACACTTGCGGAACGGATTAATTTCGTCTTGCGAGGCACCACTGTAGATGGATTTTTGGCATGATCCAGCAGGCTCTTCTTGGGATCTTGTGACTCTCATATGTTAACAGAAAAGGACACAGATGGTGCTGTGGTCTAAACCACTGAACCTCTTGGGCTTGCTAATCGGAAGGTCGGCAGTTCAAATCCACATGACAGGGTGAGCTCCCGTTGCTCTGTTCCAGCTTCTGCCAGCCTAGCAATGCAAAAGCAGACCAGTGCAAGTAGATATAATAGGTACCTCTGCAGCAGAAGGTAAATGGCGTTTCCTTGAGCTCTGGCACTTGTCATGGTCCTCTTTGTGCCAGTAGTGGTTTAGTCATGCTGGCCACATGACCCAGAAAGCTGTCTGTGGACAAATGCTGGCTCCCTCGGCCTGAAGTGAGATGAGCACCACACCCCATAGTTGCCTTTGACTGGACCTGACTGTCCAGGGGTCCTTTACCTTACGTTAATAGAAAAGGAGAATCAGTGTTGCATAAGGTCTTCCCCCTCTGAAAAGAACACAGTGCTCAATGCAGCAAGGAGGGAGCAATGCATCATGTTTTCTTAGTTATTTGATGTTAAGTGAGATTTATTCTCGAATATGTGTCTGTGGTTGCAGTATTGATGATCACAGCTGAAATCCTGTGTACATTTACTTTGGAGTAAACCCCAATGCATGCAATGGGATTTAATTCTGTGTACCTATACAGTAAGATTGCACTGGTAGGCGCACTTCAGCCCCTCTTGTGACACGCTAACATACAGTTTGAAAAGTGAAGCACAGTGTCATAATAAAGCTGACAGTCAGTGAAGTCTGATGGAGATGATCAGGGCTGGTTTGTTTTTAACTAAAAGAAAGTAAACTAGCTTTTAGTTGTTCACATTTCTAAGCTATTGTTGAGGATTAGGATGTACTCATGCAGTGTCTCATGTTGGGAAAACCCTCTGATTACTCAAGGATTCACTTACATAGTTTTAATAGAAAACATGTTGATTTTATGTTTAGCTCCATCATTCAGAGCTTCAGATGGCAGTCACTCAACGAACTCGTTGGCACTGAGCAATGAACTATGTTTGGAAGATGTTTATAGTGGTGCTAATGTTGTAACAATTTGTGCACGGGCAGGGAAAGAAGACTAATAATAGTCTTTCTTGCAATGTTGTTTAAAAGGGCAGAGTTACATGAGAAGAATGCTGTCTTAAATATATCTTGAGCATATTTTAAAGTCTGGTAGCCAGTTCAGGTAGTAAACATAAAGTTATCTCTAATTGTTTCACAGTATAGTGGCATAGGCTTTTAAGAATTGAAACTGTTCAGCAAATGTTTTGTTCCCATGGAAGTTACTACAGTGGTACCTCGGTTTACGAACTTAATCCGTTCCGGAATTCCATTCTTAAACCAAAGCTATTCTTAAACTTAGGCGCCCTTTCCCTAATGAGGCCTCCCACCACTGGTGCCTTCCACCATTTGGCTTCCATTTGTAGACAGAGATAAAGTTCGCTAACTGGAACACTACTTCCGGTTTTGCGTATTACGAACTATACCAAATAGTTCATAAACAGGGCTGTTCTTAAACTGAGGTACCACTGTAATGATGAGCTTTGAGTTAGCACATCAATCCATAAAGATTGGTTATAAACAATGGTCCAAGAAGACTTATATGTTTCAGTAAGGCTGCAATCCTATAAAGACATATCTGGAAGTAATTCCCTTTTGATTTTGATGGAGTTTACTTTCAAAGAGACATGCATAGGATTGCACTGTACATTTGTTAGCTTTTAACTGTGTGTATGTATGTAAGCAGCGTATTTGGGG
This sequence comes from Podarcis pityusensis, assembly GCF_964106645.2. Classification (NCBI taxonomy): domain Eukaryota; kingdom Metazoa; phylum Chordata; class Lepidosauria; order Squamata; family Lacertidae; genus Podarcis; species Podarcis pityusensis. Next base: position 48,652,993 of record NC_138034.1, on the reverse strand, counting down.
CAGATGAAGAAGTTTAAGAAACAGAATGTCTTTTGTTTGTGATGGATCTTTGTGTGAGGAATTGTCAGTTAGTTTCATAACTTTTCCAGGATAGAAGTACAGCAGCTAGTGCATCATTGAACCAAACAAATGTTCTCTAGTCTTAGTGAGAGTGGCTGCTTTCGTCTTATGCTCCTGCTAATATGAACAGCGGTTTCCTTTTCCTTTTGCTATTTAGCACAGCACCAATAAGTTTTTTTTGTGAGGCCAACAGTTCTTAATTCTTTCAATGTTTTCAACAAAGTATATGTGTAAAGTATATAACAGATGAGATATGAATGCCTCCCCTGTCTTATCTAGTGTATCTTTTGGTTTAATAAAGTCACCAGCTATCCATCCACTTGTAATCTTTGGCACAACATACGCAAGTTCTCCTGGTTCAATAAGGTTAAGAGGAAACAAACCCACGTCAAGGCTGCAATCTTATTGTTTATACAAAACAAAGTATTATTGAACTAAGTGGAAACTTTGTTATGAGCAAATATGCATCGAATGGTGCTTCTTGAATGCACATCATAAATCTGCTTTCTTGCAATTGCACGCATGCATAATTCTTAGTGTTGACTATCAGTTCTGGGGATCAGTCAAACAACTGTCTTTTGGCTTTTCTGGAATCTTGATGTCAGTGTTCTTGCTTTTGATCTCTTTATCTCCTGTTTGAGAGAAGAAGCATCTGTCTGTTTGTCTTTGGTGTGGTTGGGGAACTCTAATATTGTGTTCTTGTCTTTATGATGGTTACTGTGATGAGTGCCCCTTTAAAAAACACATTCCCTTGAGCAAAATATTAAAATGATAAGTTTGTGGATTATGGAGGGGAGTCTTCACTTAATTTATTGTATTAATTTTTACCAAGGCTCTCAAGGCCTTTTGCAATTTTGTGTGTGTAGCGGGGGGAAAGATAGAAAAGATAGGATAATGAAAAAGCTGGTCAGTGGATGTCTGTTCTGGAACTGATGGTATGAGCTTTTTTGTGGACTTGCAGGTGCTGCGGTGATGATGAATGTGATTTTTGCCTTACTCATCTTCCAGTACAGTATAGTCCCGTTTAACATTACATTACATAGCTGTGGGTACAACACCTAAGAGAATCCATTTACCAACTTCCAGATATCATTTGAAATTACAAGAAGTTCTGTTTTTTCAGTTCTAATATTACGACTGCAGCTGGTAAGAAAAGTATTTTAAATTACATTGCTATCTAATGTGGCAGTAAATATTTTTCTGTTCTAAAATGTCCTACAACTTGGCCTTTTGAGGCAATACCTTTGCCAAGATAACTAACGCTGCTTCCTCTACTGACCCTTCCACAGCTAAACAAACAGAGTTCTTCTCTCTGTTTATATTTTTCATGATGGAAAAAGGAAGCAAACAAAAACATGTAAATGCCAAGTAGTATGAAGTGTTGTTAGAATACCATTGAGTTTTGTGAGAAAATAACATTAATAAACTTGGGGAAGTGATCAAAGAACAGACAGCAAACACAGAAAACTTAACTATAGTTGGTATTTAGCATAAAAAGACTGAAAATATATTTGAGTACACTTAGAGCTTCATAGCATTTTAAAGAACTGGGTCTGTCTTATCATCTAAACACATAAATCACATAGATGCTAGAATTTTAAAAACATTTCCTTCAGTGGCTGTCTTCAGTCTACATCACTACTGAGTCTATTTTCTCAACCTTTTCACAGTTAGAGAGCTTTCCCCCTAATAGTCTTATAGCAATGATCTGTTTATTGAGCTTAGACATTGGTTATTTAATTAATGCATTCTTATTTGTTTGTGCAGAGGGTGGATGATGGTCGGTCAAAGGAACTGTTACCACACAGTTGTATATGCTTGGAAGCTTACCATTGTTCAAAAGGTTCCCTTTCAGAAAGTGCCCCACAGAACCCTAAACTTTGCTTTACATTTTCCAAAGTCAGTAATCTGGCACACAAGCTTTTTTGAGCTTTCTTCCTATAATGAAAAGCAAATGCAAGGGAGTTGGGTTCTGATGCTGAATGAAACAGTTCTGGGAACCAAGATTTAAAGTTCCCAACACCACTCCCACAGACCACACTCCTGATCCAGCTTCGAGCAGACTTGAGAGACAAATACGTAGGGCCAACTAAAATCCAGTGAATTTTATGAAGTGAAATTTTATGAAAAAATTATACCACAACATATCTGTTAGTCTTTAAGGTGCATCAGGTTCTTGCAGAAGACAAATAAGGCTACTTTTGGTAACTTATTTTGAAGTTGTTCCTTGGTCAGAAGAACACTTTTTCCTTGAGACTTGCCTGCACGTATTGTTTGCTATTAAAGGAAAGGATTTGGTAGGCTATTTGTGACTTTGTGCTCTCAGAAATATGTCAGAACAAGTAGAAAAATGAAAGGTATGCTCACCCTTTAATTGCAAGAAATACTGCACTTTGTGTTACAAACAGGAGTCCAAATAGAACAGTAGAAAAAAAGCTTAGCTAATGTTTTTGTTTACATTACTGTGAAGTTGAGCTAAAGCAAAAATATGCTAGAGCTAACATTGGCTGGGATTCCAGCTCTATGTACAAAATGGGTTTAACTGTACTACTTCCTGCTAATCACACCTAATTATTGTAATGAGGTCAAAAGATTGTATAAAAGGTTTAGAATGCCGTCTCAGTGTAGAATGTGTATAAAGGTGCTTTTGAGAAACATTGGTTGTTAGGACATAAAATATTATCTTCAGGAGAAAAAAAGTATGTAAACATCACTGAGAAAGGAAGTCTTTTTAGCATGGGAAAGGCAACAAAATTCCAAGCCAATGAACTGTGTCACGCAGAGAACTTGACCAAAGAACTCTTGCAAGTGATAACAGTGCAAGCACTTCAGATCTTGAAAACATTACCTTCCTCGTCTTTCTTGACAATGTCATAGAACTTGCTAATTCTATCATGATTTTAACATGTGCTTACTGCCACAATTCTGTGCACACTTATATGGGAATAATTGAACACAGTGGGACTTGCTATAGAGTGGGCAATCATAGGATCAGATAGCTTATAAAGTTTAAAACTGTTTGAAACTCATTAGATATATCCAGAGTAAAACATGTGCAGATGCTTTGTAATAAGGAATGAAGCTACTTCATAACTTTGAAAAGTAATTATTTTTTCTCTCTTCAGTCATCTCGACCCTATTGCAACATTCTAGCAATGGATACAAGAAACGAAAGTAACATTGTTCCCAGTATCACCCAGTTGGAAAATTTCCTTACTGAACATGACTCCAATGTTGTTTGGCTTCTTGTTGGTATGTAACAGTTGTCTTGTTGAATATTTCATGTATTTTGAATGCTGTGAAATATCCCATCTTAAATACATACATCCAAAACAAACATGCTATACTGGTTAATTGGAAAAGTTGGAGCAAAACATTGCTTTTTAAACTACTGAACAGTGGTCTCTTCCCAGTTTGCCGTTTTTGTGGGGACTGCTGAGGCTAAATCAGTAGAGCTTATTTGCCTAAGAAGTTCTGTCCCTTTGCATACACAACTCATTGACTGAGAGCCAACATGCATAATTTGCAGCATTGTCAGTGCCTCAGAGGAGCAGTTTGTGATTTGGAATACAATGCTTCAACAATATCTGAGACAAAGCTGGTATCGTTGTAACTGCTACTATTATTATTATCATTATTACAATAATTATACATCACTTCTTATTTGCAAAGTGCTTTACTGTTTTATTGTATTCAACCCCACTGCTGTTCCATTTTATATATAGGAAAGAGGGGTTGAGCAATAGTGGTTTGACTAAGGCCAAATAATGACTGTTCACATGTAACAGTGCACCATAGTTTAGTGTTATGTGCAGAAGCACGCGTCCCCTCACTTCCGGTGTAATATGAGGAGATAGAAGGCATTTGCTTCCAGTTTGAACTGTGTTTGTCATTGTGTCTGAATCTGGACAAATTATATTAGTGTTAAATATGCTATATTAAAACAAGCCAACTTCGGACTGTTATTAATTATTGTGGTTTGTTTGAGTAAGCCATATTTCACACTAACCACAGTTTCTGGCTTGGACATAACAAACTCTGGTAAGTTGCGTCCATTTCAGGTTACGTCTTTTCAAGTTGCGCCCCACAGCAACAAGGAAGTACCGGAATGGTTATTTCTGTGTTTCGCTGCTCGTGCATGCATAGAAGTGCTATATTGCGCTGCACACATGTGTTGACGCGGTGCTTCTGGATGCGAACGCTTCGAGTTGTGGATGTGCTTCTGCAATGGATTACGTCCGCAACTCAAGGTTCCATTGTAAATGTTTCCACTCTCCCTCTAACTTTGCTAAGGAGAAGAGAAGTGGGAACAATAAGAAGCCAAGGTTCATACTTGCAGTGCTAAAAAATGGTTTAATATTGTGTGATAAATGGACCCAAAGCAGAGGTGTCCAGGGCTCCCATACAGCAGTTTAGCCCTCTCTGGCCCATAATGAAGAGATTCAAATGCTACAGCTGGGTTTGTGTGTGTGTTTTTCAATACAATTGTTCTTTTATCTTTCATAATAATGCATTTGCACTTTTCTGGAACGTATGATCATTTCTTTTGCAGCTACAATTTTGTCCTGTGGCTGGATAATTTATCTAACCTATTACAATTCCCGGAACATTGGCCTTATTTTGACATTGGTTCTTAATAGATTACATAAAAATGGCTACATCCATATTGGTAAGTGTTCTTGGAAATATATACTATTGAATACATACTGAAATATTGTGTTAATAATAGAATGCACCATCTAGCCAACGTTAGATGTCTTTAAGTTTTGTAGCTTTCAGTAAGAGAGAGATGTAAGTACATGCTTAGCTGTCCCATTGACATCCGTGTGATAGGCAGAGCAATCCTATACTCAAATTACTTTAGGTGGGAGATCTGTGGCTACTACAATGGCAGCATGACCACAGTATCCTATATGTGTCCATATAGGAGGAGAAGAGAAAGCACGCAACTAGGAAATATAAAAATTACATATGAAAGCCTGTAAGTGGCAACCAGTTAGAAACTGCATTGGCAATTATGCTTACATGTGGCCAAAACGCAGAAGACATGGAGGAAGCCAGTGAACTAATGACTGCAAGGATATGCACCGACACACTTCCTGCATCACAATACACCATGATGCCATAACACCCAATTTTTCTGCTTCAGTGATGTAGTCAGCAATGACCCTGTTACCATGGGAGGCCAGGCATCCCTACAGGCAAGGATTCAAGTCATTTATGCTCCTCACAAGCTTAGTATGCAAAGGGAAGGATAGAGGCCACACAGTACAGCACCTACATAATTCTCACAGCAGTACATCTGCAGAGAGCACGGAAATTTTCTTAGTTTTGTATAGCGACGATGGTGTGCTGTGATAGGGTAAGAGGTTACATCATCCTGTGTTTTTGTTTGTGGTGACATGGTTAGGGCAGTTGACACAGCGTACCTCTTCTCTATATTTTTATTTTCCACCCATTAAAGTAAATGGCAGGGAATTTTCTTTAGCTAGGTCTGCGGCTGGCATAAAATTGCACTTTTGATGGGGACATGACTGTGAATCGAAGGGTTATTTGATACGTGCTTCTCACCAGCCATTCCTGCTGCGATGCTTTAATTCAGGGATAACAAACTTTTTCAGCAGGGGGCCAGTCCACTGTCCCTCAGACCTTGTGGGGGGCCAGACTATATTTTTTTGGGGGGGGGGGGGAATGAACGAATTCCTATGCCTCACAAATAACCCAGAGATGCATTTTAAATAAAAGGACACATTCTACTCATGTAAAAACATGCTGATTCCAGACCGTCTGTGGGCCGGATTTAGAAGGTGATTGGGCCGGATCCGGCCCCCAGGCCTTAGTTTGCCTACCCATGCTTTAATTTTTGCCCTTCCACTGACATATCTGAGAAGTTCTACGGTATATCTTGAATTTGGCAAATGTAGCCCCTTGCCAATGGAGTATAATATTGCACTTTTCATCTAGCTAAAGAAACAAAAACTTGTGCTAATAATATTGATGATTGACTTACCAGAAATCTTATTTTTAATATAGGTTCCTTCTCATTCTCTGTCCTGTCTGGAAAAGTCATGGTTCGTGAAATATATTACATTACAGAAGATATGTCTATTAGGTACTTAACCTTGCTTACCATTTGTTTCAAAATAGTGGTTGTTTTAAAATGTTTCTTCATCCTCATATGATACTAGGCTCTAATATGCTTTGGATGATGCATTCCATTTTTACATCAGTAGTGGTAGAAAAAGCATGAACACAGGGTAAAGTTAGCCATTTCTGTAAAAATATGAGGACTTCTTAAATGGTCTCTCTCTTTCTCTTGTTTAAGATAGTGAGCTCCCCATGCTGGTAACATTCACTTTCATCTTTGGTCCAGAGCATAGAGGATTAATGGCAGATAGTGATGAGTGACAGTGAGTCAGGTGGTTTATGGTGCTTTTTAAGGTTCTGAAAGGGGAACCATAAATACATTTATAAAAACCAAAATGGCAGTTTGTTAGTTTTTGCATTGTTTGAAATAGTTTTTAAATTCACCGAAGCTGGTCTGGGACCGTAATAAATTTCATTTCATTTCAAATTCGTTATATATAACAAGAGTACTTATTATTTCTAATTGTGTAAAAATATTTTCAGAATCCAAGATGGCTTTATTATATTTCGTTGGTGGAAGATGTACAATCCAAAGCAGAAGCAACATGGTAAGTTTTCACCCCCAAAAAAGACATGTTACTGGATTTTCTGTTGAAGGAGCAATTCTGCATGGGTTGAATAAATAGTCTTTGTATGTTAGAAAAACAAATTATTCTTATAAATATTCAGTAAAGCAAAAAAACTGAATAGCTTTTAAAGGTTAAATGGTGTATATCTTCTTAATTTAGTAGCTTACTCTTATCAGAGGCAGTATTTCCATGTTAGAGCTGGGCTGAATTAATATTTTCTTTTACTGCTTCTCTGGTCTTGCATTTTAATTATTCCCATGTAGCTCATATGTTAATAAAATTCTACCTGCATCTCTATGGTTACATGAGTTTCAGTTCATTTGAGCTATCCTAACTTGCAAGGATTGCAACATGGTTATCTAAGAGGTTTTAAGCAGGCAAATGCACCAGTCATGTCTCAAATTAAAAAGAAAGTAGAATAACGTAAGAGGAGATTTGCTGGTTGGGCCAAAGTTCCATCTGATTTACCTTTCTAAAAGTAGCTAGTTGAATACCTCTGGGAACCTTTCAAATAGGTCATGAAAGCAGCTGCTCCTCCCTCCTCCTTTGTTTCTAGCATCTGGTATTCAGAGGTATAGTGTATTTGGAAGCAGGGGTTTCACAGGTCTTCAAATAGCTATATAGGCATTGATAGACCTATCCTTAATGAATTTATCTTACTCACTCCTAAAGCTGTCAAAGCTAGTAGCCTAATCACAAACTTTGCCAGATGCCAGCTCCTCCAGAACTGTAGCATAATTACAACAAATTAAAGAAAACTTACTGATAGTAAAAACAACCTGTACGCTCTGTAGCCCCTTAATGTCTTTTTAAAAATACTTAAAGCATTTTATCTTTTAAATGACAGCTGCATGTGTGTCTCTAATCTGAAATCAGAAAAGATACAGACCTTCTTTAATTTATTTCACAAACTTTTAATGACTAATTGGATTTGTTTATTTCCTATACCACAGCTTTGAAATTGAAAACATACTAAAAAATTAAAATGATAACACTGTCCTTTATTGCTTGTGGCAATAACTTTGCTGCATTGCAATGAAATGTAAAGAAAGCATTCAAAATTAGTAATTTGTATTTTGCTATCTATACGGGCCATTGTGGGCTAGAAGTAGGTTTTCACTTTTGTCTCTGTAGGTAAGTGCAGAGAGAAGTGGTTGGCAAGATAATAATCTACTTTAAGAGACCCAGTTTACTGGATTATCAAAGGAGTTCACGTCTCTTGAGTAAATAAGTAATAGGGCTGTCTTAAAGAAAGAAAGAAAAACTAGTTAATTATAACCACATTGTTTTAACTAGGTCATAGCTTTTGAAAATATAGAAGTGATATATCATTAATGTGCTTCATTATTATATAGAAGAACATATGAAGAACCCTCTTGCATCAGACCAAAGCTATGTAGTCCAACATGCTGTTTTTATTCTGCCCACCCAGATGTCTGTCTTGACACCAGGACAGTAGCAATCTTCTGCTTGTGAACCCCAGCAAGTGGTGTTCAGATTCATATGATCATTTATAGCTTTGAATGTTGTCTTTTGAATTTATGACATGAATTGAGTTATTTGGCAGTTTTAAACAGTTTCTATGTCAGCCTTATAATAAGCCAGGGGTTGCCAATCTTTTGGGGCCAGTCGGCACATTTGGAATTTTGAGAAAGTGTTGTGGATGCTAGTTGTGAAATGGGTGCTCTGGGGTGTGTGTGTGGCATAAAACAAATGGCTACTGTGAGACCATGGCAGTGAGGGTGTGGCATAATGGCAGCTACATCTAAAAAGAAGAGGAAAAGAAGCAGAACCACAAAACGGTGCAGTCATGACCCATCAGTGGAGGGAAAGTTTCTACCTTGTTATAGACTGGCAGAGGAGGGACAAAACTCTTACGCATTTCTTTGTTGAGTGTGAAGCATTAGACTTGCGTCCTCTGGTAGCCTGCTTTGTCAGCTCAGTTGCCTGAATGGAATTTCATGCACTCACTTGCTGTGGCTAGTAGGCTGGGACTTAAACACAAAGCTTGCTTTTTGTCGAATATGGTAACCCAGTGTTATTGGGTGGCAGTATAAGCTATACATATAATGAGTAAACATCACGGTAGAAACAGGCTGAACGAGGATACGAGAACAAAAAGTTATTATGCAGTAAATCTTTAAGATCTCACCAGGTTCTACGTTGCTTCCTTACCTATTTGTAATATGCTTCAGCTTTTTCTGTCTATTGCTAAGGAGATTTCCAGTCACTGTCACAGTGTGGGTTTTTATATAATTGAACCATTTATTTTAAAAGTAGCCTACCTGCCCATGTAGTCCTAAAACAATCTATGTAATTCTTCCTTACTTCAGTGCTAGGATGTAATAGGGGGAAGCCACAGGTGAAACGGTGAGTAGTTATCTACAGGCCTCAACTTCAGTTTGCCAGTCATTCATACTGGCTAATTCTCCCAAAAGTCCACTTTTAAAGCTTTGGGCATTTGTATACCTCTGTTACTTCATTAGTCTATAAATTTGTTAGTATACATATTTTTGTGTGTGTACTGCAGTTTTTACAAAACAAGTGTGTTCGTTTTCTGAGGCTGTCTCATGAAAAGCCCCCCTGTTTTGTTGCACTTTACAGACCCAAAGGCAGAAACAAGATTGTATATCATGGTCAATGATTTTGAATTTCATGTGTATAATCGTTCTGACCTTTATGGGCAACTTCAGGAATTATTTGGTTTGGATCCAACCATAATTCCTCCCAAGAAAGAGGAAGAGAAAGCACGAGAAAATGGGAGAGAACGAACACACACAAATCTGGAAAGGTACAGCTATTTATTCACTTGAGTATCTATTTGAACATTGTGTCAGATTGAGTTATTTCATTTTGCGTTTTTGTTCAGTTGATTTACCAGCCTCTTCCTTGAAGACCATAAAGTAGCACCTTCTTCTTACTTAAAGAGTATGTTTGAACATAAACTGCTCTATTTTTTAAGGCCACTCAGCCACATAAACTCTTCAGGCTTTTAGGTGATAGTTTGATATTGGAAAATCTAACCCTCTGAAATGTGGAATATAGCACAGAGCATTGCTTGTTCAACATAGTTGGGACATGCACTTTTACTATATACACCTCTGTCAGAACTGAATGGTGCCACTATTGAAGTAAGAGTTGCAGTATTTGTTAACTTTATTACTCCCTTTTTTAATAAAAAAAAGTTTTTGTTTTGTTTTGACATGATCTAAATCTCTACCTGTGGAAGGGACACTGTGTTTATGCGTGTGTGTCCACTGCCCCATTTAATGTGGGAATAAGTGACAGCGGTGCCCAGTCTGTGTAATCATTTATTTCATGAAAGCTGGATAGATAGATCTTGGGTACATAATAATAATAATAATTTATTATTTATACCCCGCCCATCTGGCTGGGTTTCCCCAGCCACTCTGGGCGGCTTCCAAAAGAATATTAAAATACTATGATACATCAAACATTAAAAGCTTCCCTAAACAGGGCTGCCTTCAGATGTCCTAACATTTAGTTATCAGATTAAGGTACTCTTGTTTAAACAACTATGTTTCAATTTTTTGTGTTGTTCTTTGTCTCAGGTATTTGCTCCTTTTTTGTCAGTATTGTTTTGCTAGCTTTTTGTGTTTTAAATTGTTCGTGCTTTTATTGTTATTATCAATTGCTAGCTGCCCTGAGGGTCCTACTGGTATGGAAGGTGTAGGATGACAACAGTTTAATAAGTAAATAAATGGGGACATTAAATAGAAAGTGAATTTTAGAATGCTGGTAGTGGCCTTGCATATTGCAGTTGCAGTTACTTTCAAAGGTTGATGGAATTATCTACATCTGTTCTGTTTTGTGTTTCTCTTTAGAGTAATTGTAATTAACTTCAGCAGAGAGCATATCCAGGGGTTTAATGGCCTAAGAGAATTACCCAAATCAGTCACTTTCATGCAATAGATGACTGCTATAAAGTCATTTTTGCTTAAGTAAAAATTGGAGAAAGGAAATGTTACTGTGTAATGCCTAGATGGAAGCAGCAAAAACCCCTTCCTTGTATCACATCTTGTGAAGCTGTGAGACTCCCCATTATTAATAAATAAATAAGTTGATAGGTTGGCATGTTGTGTGCACTTGGCTTTTTAAGGTACTTAGTAAAACTCTTGTTTTTTCTGTAGTCAGTTTCAATATGCAGTATCAGGAATTTGATTCCATTTCTTTTTTTGTCTGACTTCCATGTATATTTGGCGCATCAGTGAAATATTTTTTTGAATGTGTTAATTATATAAATCTAAGTATGTTTCCATCCTCAGTGTTAAAGTAAAAAGTGAATCACATGACCCTTCATCATCATGGAGATCTCTTATTCCTGTGATCAAAGTCAATGTCAGCACAGTAAGTGAAATATTCCGTTGTGTTTACAGATTACCTGGTTTTTTTCTCTGCAGTTCGAAGACCTCCTACTTTAGTAGCAATTTATAATATTTTACTTTTATATAATAAAAAAATTAATTTAGACAACATAAGAAGTTTGTCACGTGACTTCCTTAGGGTTCTGAGTAAGTCTTTCAGAAATTGATTTTTTTATACCATAGTTTCTGGAAGGACATTATAAGAGTTTGGTGAGGGATTGCTATTAGATGGCTTGGAGAAATTATGAATGCTTTGTGGAAATTAGGATCAATATGTTGCAAAGAGAATAGCCCTGTTTGCAGTGGCAGCCCCATAACTGAGATGTATTTTATTCTCAAACAAATACGCAAATTGTAAATGCCATTCATTGAATTGACCTGGATTGAAAATCATGCTGGTTGTTTCCCTGAGTCTAATCTGCTTTTTCTAAATGTTGTGTTTTCAGTACAAAAACCTTGCTGTTTTCAAGTGTAATAACCTTATAAGAAATAAAGCCCAATTATTCTGGTTATAAGTTTGTAACACTAACGGGCTGCTCAGGACTGATTATAGTCCTAACTGAAGAGAATATCAATAATAAAGAAATAATTGAGAAGGATGACTTTTATGATGATGAATTAAAAGCTAACATTTAATTGTCTTACTCATTTAAGGGTCGTTTAGCCTTTGGGAATCATTATCAGCCTCAAACCATCTGCATTAACTTTGATGATGCTTTCTTAACATATACCACAAAACCACCTTCAAGTCACCTTGATCAATTTATGCACATTGTGAAAGGAAAACTGGAAAATGTGAGGGTTATGCTTGTTCCGAGTCCAAGATACGTTGGCCTTCAAAATGATGAGTAAGTGTTTACAGTTTATGTAGGAATATTTTGAAAAATATTTTGAAAAATGTACTATGTAGTGTATACAAAATTGGGTCCAAAACTCTTCATACAAAGGACCACTGTGCATCCTCAAGTACCCTGCAAATATTAATGCACAATTTTAATTGGGGATAAACACCCAACACTAAAGGGGAGCATTAGTGAGGGGTGGTTAACTTGTGGACCCCCAGCATGTTTTTGTTGACTGTATTTTTAAAATGACATTAGAATTAGTTATGTTAATCCTTGGTTGCTGATATAAGATAATTTTGACTTGATATTTTAGAAGGAATTGGTATAGTAATTGGTATCGTACGTATTAGTAAAGATCAACATAGAAGCCTCACCTCGGCTTCTCATTTCACTGAATATTGTATAACAAGATAAAATCACCACACAACTATAAAGTTACCTTCTAAGTGACTCAATGTGTGTTTGTCATAATCATGAGAGGTGTTATTCTTTCTGAAGCTCAAATGAGGCTAAACACATAGTTCTAAGGTTTCAACGCTTCAAAACTAGTGTAACTGCAAGCAGTTAGAAACTGAAAAGAGATATATTTTGAAAAAAATGAAAATGATTAAATAAATTACAAATCAGTAGGGTTGAATCCATACTAAGTTAGTCACATTTTAGCCCCACTGAAATCCATGGAATTTAAGTTAGTGGTGACTAACTTGGCCCATTGATTTCAATGAGATGAAAGTGTATGTCTGGATCCAAGTCATGGTGAACTGTTGCAAACTTTAGTATTATTACATGCACATCTTATAAAAATCAGGCTTTCTATCCCACAGATTAATTGATGGATACTTTATTTGCATCAGTCACCCACCATTGTGAAAGTGAACATGTATAAACATACTAAGCAATCAAAATTGCCAAACTAAATTAATAATTGTATCGTTTAAAACTTGCAGTAAAGCAAATGACCAAGTGAGGCAACACTGGTTTTCTATTGACTACAAATTAAGTGTAATATGAGACAGCACAGTGAGAAGGTGTATTCTGAAATTATCATGTACAGTGGTGCCTCGCAAGACGAAATTAATTCGTTCTGCGAGTTTTTTCATCTTGCGAATTTTTCGTCTTGCGAAGCACGGTTTTAACGGTATTAACGGTTTTAAGAAAAAGAAAACAAACTCGCAAGACGTTTTCGTCTTGCGAAGCAAGCCCATAGGGAAATTCGTCTTGCGAAGCAACTCAAAAAACGAAAAACTCTTTCGTCTTGCGAGTTTTTCGTCTTGCGAGGCATTCGTCTTGTGAGGTACCACTGTATTGCTTTAGCAAGGTCATGTTCAAGAAGTGAAACTACTATACATGGCTCAATTAATTGGCTAAAGTAATTACATTTTGGGGAAATTATTTCATATGAAAGTCACAAAATAACTGAATTTTTTCTTTATAGTTATAAAATGTGGATGTCATTTTCAGGGTAACATTGTTTTGCTCTTTTTTGTATGGATTTGTTACACCTATTGGTCTAATTACTGAAGATGGTCTTTCCCTGTGGGCTCAGATTCTATTTTAGCTGGAAAACTATTAGCAAATTAAAAGAGTGAATATAGAGCAAGGGTAAAGCAAAAGAAAGGCAAATCAAGTCTTCAGCGTAGAAGGTGAAAACATAAGGGTTTTGCCATTATGGTTGACTAACATTGGATTATCTTGATTTAGATATCAATTTTGATCTAACTGGATATCTTAATAAATTCATTATAGCAATTGGAGTTTTAAACTAGCCTGGTGTGTTTTCAAAATAGTGTTACAGGTTTTCTTTCTACGGAAAGTTGACAACTACCAGAGGAATTAGTCTTTTAAAGACTTAACTTATTGATTGGGGACTACTACATCACATATATGAAGTGTTATCGCTAAGAGTAAAATGGGACCAAGTGGCCATAAAATCAAAAAGTACAATCTGTAACAATTCTGTTCTGTGGTTTGCATATCATACTACAGTGGTGCCTCGCAAGACGAAATTAATCCGTTCCGCGAGTCTCTTCGTCTTGCGGTTTTTTCGTCTTGCGAAGCATGGCTATTAGCGGCTTAGCGGCTATTAACGGCTTAGCGGCTTTAAGAAAAAGGAAATAAACTCGCAAGAACTCGCAAGATGTTTCGTCTTGCGAAGCAAGCCCATAGGGAAATTCGTCTTGCGGAACGACTCAAAAAACGGAAAACTCTTTCGTCTTGCGCGTTTTTCGTCTTGCGCGTTTTTCGTCTTGCGAGGCATTCGTCTTGCGAGGTGCCACTGTAAGCCAAACCATATCATGCTAAGTGTGCGGGCTCTGGGAGAGATTACAGCCACTTTGCTCCTCCTTGGTTGTTTTGCTGCTGAATTGAGTTGAGCCACTGTTTGGTGCAATGTGGATCTGAACCTGGGCTCCTGGTTAGCTCACCCAGATAAACCACAAGCTTAGAGTGTACAGTGTTTATATCCCCCCCTTTTCTTCTTTAACAGACCACCAAGATTAATGGGTGAAGGTTTTGTTGTGATGCAATCAAATGATGTTGATATCTACTATTATATGGATGAACCAGGTAAGTTCAGTTTCTGCTCAGAGGCTAAAATTCGTTACAGGCACGTAGTTCTCATAGTTGCTTAGTACAGTGGTGCCTCGCAAGACGAAAAGAATCCGTTCCGCGAGTCTCTTCGTCTTGCGGGTTTTTTCGTCTTGTGAAGCAAGCCCATTGGTTTAGCGGATTAGTGCTACAGTACTGTATTAGCAGCTTAGCGGGCTTAGTGGATCAGCTGATAAGCGGCTTAACGATAAGCTGATAAGCGGCTTAACGATCAGCTGATAAGCGGCTTAGCACCAGCTGTTAAGCGGCTTAAAGATCAGCTGATAAGCGGCTTAGCATCAGCTGTTAAGCGGCTTAAAGATCAGCTGATAAGCGGCTTAGCATCAGCTGTTAAGCGGCTTAAAGATCAGCTGATAAGCGGCTTAGCCATCAGCTGATAAGCGGTTTAGCGGCTTGGGAAAAAGGGGGGGGAAAGGAAAAAAACCCCGCAGGAACTCGCAAGACATTTTCGTCTTGCGAAGCAAGCACATAGGAAATTCGTTTTGCGAAGCACCTCCAAAACGGAAAACCCTTTCGTCTAGCGGGTTTTCCGTCTTGCGAGGCATTCGTCTTGCGGGGCACCACTGTAAACAGCTGCTAAATAGGCATTTTTAGATTGGGAAAATAGTATGGGGGAGTGTTCAAGTCACCCCAAAGCATCCCAGCCCCTCTAGCCTCTGGTAGTTACTTTTAACTAGCTTTAACTAGTTTTCATGCAAGCAGCAGGGACAGGGCACCTTGCAGAACTGATGGGCAGGAAAGCTTCCCTGCTGCGCATTAGCTCTGCCCATCCACGGAGCAGACCTGTGCCTTTGGCTGGCACGCATGCAGGAGGGACAGGGAAGCATTCCTGTACCCTTTTCTCTAGAAAAAAAAGCACTCCATATATTAATTGCATAGTAATAAGTAAATGGTTCTGTGTTAATTGGTAGTAGTTTACAGATGATATGTTGCTTGAATATTTGTTATATTTAAAATGCTTCTGCTGTTTTCTAAAATACAGGGCTTGTACCAGAAGAATCAGAGGAAACTAATGAAGGAGAAACAAGTAATGAGGATAGTAAATTGCAAGACCTCCCGCCCTGTTGGGGATTAGATATAGTTTGTGGCAAAGGAACAGATTTCAACTATGGTCCATGGGCTGACAGGCAAAGGTACTGTTGTTTAATTATTTTGTTTTTATATCTACTGTAAAAAATGAAGAATATAATCAAAACAGATTTTCCAGCAAAGTTGTCCTAGCTACTTTCATGTGCCTAGAGTTTGAGGACATCAACCTTTATTTAAAAAAAATATATGCTTGCTTGTATTATACTCTGTTATGAATTTTGCTTTCTCTATAGTTCACACCCATGTTCATGCACCTGCATGTTTAGAGTCTAGCTGTTTGTTCAGAGATTAGACATATCCCAGTTTGATAATTTTAAAAGGAAGGCTTCTGCACCAGATGTCTTCTAAAAGTTTTGGGCTACAGAGGTCTCATATAGCTCTTTTATAAGACAACTTTGATCAA
Source organism: Podarcis pityusensis (assembly GCF_964106645.2). NCBI lineage: Eukaryota > Metazoa > Chordata > Lepidosauria > Squamata > Lacertidae > Podarcis > Podarcis pityusensis. Next base: position 48,636,888 of record NC_138034.1, on the reverse strand, counting down.
GTGTTCAGTGGTGAATGAACAGTAGTGCTTCCCTGGAAACTCATTTCATCTGTTTGTAGGGATTTTCCTTCCTGAGTCTTGAATAACTTTATGTAAGGCTGCCACTGGGTCCACGGTGCTGTTCGCCTGTTTGAGGAACACAACTTGGCTTTTCAAAAGCAGATTGGTGTTTCAGAATGATTCTTCTTATTTTGTTACTTATTGAATTTGTTAGTCGCTTTATCTTGCCCAGAGCAACCCAAAGCAACTTTCAACCAACCAGATAAAAATCCCCACATAGATACATTAAACAAAGAGAAAAAAGAAATACATTAAAAACATCCATCCCACTTTTAAATGGCTACAGATAGAAGGCCAAAGGCCTGGTTATAGAGGAAAGTTTTTGCCTGGCACCTGAAGTTATGTAAAGATGGTGTCAGGTGAGCATTCCAAATTGCAGAAAAGGCCTGTTATTGTATTGCCACCCTTTGGACCTCTTGTGGAGGGGACACATGAATAAGGACCTCAGATTACGATCTCAGGGTCTGGAATGGATAACTTTTTCTTTCTAATGAAGGCTGCATTCCCTTGGCAGTGGTGGGCAGGGCCAAAGTCAACAGTGGGCAAGAAGGGTAAACAGTGATACCTCTGGATGCGAACGGGATCCGTTCTGGAGCCCCATTCGCATCCTGAAGCGAATGCAACCTGCGTCTGCACGTGCATGGGTCGTGATTCGCCACTTCCGCGCATGCGTGTGACATCATTTTGAGAGTCTGCGCATGCGTGAGCAGCGAAACCTGGAAGTAATGCGTTCCATTACTTCTGGGTCGCCGCGGAGCGCAACCCGAAAACGCTCAACCCGAAGCTACTTCAACTCAAGGTATGACTGTAAAGCCAAAAATAGATGCACCACTTTCTTTCTGTTTCTCTCCATGCAGTGGGTTGTCAGGGGAGAGTTAAACCCCTCTTGCCGTAGGTCAACATTGCTTGCTTCCAGAGAGTTTTCTCCACCTTCCATTGCTTCATCCATTTTGGCTTTCCCCCATTCTGTTTTCCCCCCCTCTCCATCCTGGCTCCCCCTGCAATAAAACTAGGCCAAGGTCTGTAGCTTTCCACCCCTTCTCTGGACAATTTTGTTGAAGTTCAGGAACTTCATCTTGAGTAAGTTGTGCTGAACAAGGCAGGTATAGGTAGCATGCTTCACTTCTACAGCCTGTTGTCCTTTACTGCTCTAGGGAGCAGGATCGGTTTCTGTACAGAATTGCATTTTATATATGTTCATATGCACTGTTGAGAGGACGCAGTGGTTCTTCTATAGCAGGTTCTTATATTTTGACGTTAGCATTTGTTGGATGCTTATGTAACTTTCAAATAACATTGATTTATTTAAAATCTCATTAGTTAACTTCACAAGGTCAGCTGTGTAAATCTTTTTGTTTTCTTATTTCTATTTTCAGTTTCTAGGGTAATTGAATTTTATAGTGCCTTAAGATAAATCTGGAATATAGCTTCACTAATCAAGCCTTTTGAGAAATATAGCAAAACACGTATTTTTTCACTCTCCAGTTCATGTTCTTGCTTCTTGTGTGCTGTGTAGAGTGTCTTAGAGAAAATATATAAATAGCTCATATTCATTTCTAGATGAATAACTGAATTAATATTCTGCTGTTGTTTTGTAGGGACTGTTTGTGGAAATTCTTTTTCCCACCAGATTACCAAGTCATGAAAGTCTCAGAAATTCCACAGCCTGGGAAGCCAAGACAAATCCTTGCTTTTGAGCTCCGTATGAATATCATTGCAGATGCCACTATTGATCTGCTCTTCACAAAAAATAGGGTAAATAGGAAAGACATATCTACATGTGAGATTTGGGAATATACATGTATATTTTTTAGATTAGTCTTTCAAATATCATTATTTCAGTTTTGAAAGATGTCTTCTGAAATAAAATGGAATTTTCTTTGTTTGTCATTCTGTTTTTGAATATATATAAATATTCATATCCAATATATTTTGGCTGATCACATAAATCGTAACCTACCAAAATATATTACTTAAATTACTAACAATATTTCCACCCGTCTGGTTGTGAATAAAATTTCACAAAGTGAAATGCTCATCTTGGTGAGGACTGTTGAATCATAACCACTAAATATAGTATGCTGTTCATGAGCAAACATTAATTTGTCTAGCTGTTATCTGTTGCCGTTCTTATAGCTTCAGATGAATACTCCTCATGCTTTTCTTCAGCTTCATTGAGTTTTTCTTTTACTTTTTAAATGTATATCAAGCTTTTAATCAGCTGTGGCTTACTAGTTCCCTTTCATAAATCCTGGAAGTTTCTAAAGTGATAACTTGAGTCGTGATGTAGTCTGAGTTCAAATAATCAAAATAATGTCTGATTTTTATTGGCAGGAAACTAATGCTGTTCATGTAAACGTTGGAGCAGGCTCTTATTTGGAGGTTAACATTCCCATGACTGTAGCAGAAGATGGTAGGTTGAGACTGAAAGCGTTTTATGTTGAAATAATTCCAGAAGAACAGTTACTTGCAGAACCTGGTTCAATAAGATTACATGTGTTAGGGTTGAGTTTCAGGAATACCAAAGAATTTTTGTCAAAATAATTCCTGCGTTGGAATGGGTTGGACTAGATGACCCTCATGCTCCCTTTCGAATCTACAGTCTGTGGATCTATGTCTGTCCGCTGCTTGCATTCATTGTTTAAAACTTTTTTGTTGTTGGCTTCTATCCTTTCTTAAGATTTGTGAATTTTAGTTCCAGTGCTATCTACTTGGGAGCGAGATACAGTTTTACTTTTCAAGTATATGAATGATCTGGAACATTGAAGAACTATCATGCTGATCGTTCTGAATTAATAAGCGATGAACTCAAGATATGACACCTTTGGTTGTATTCTTTGTATACTTCTTTGCAAATTTTCCTATTGCAGGGACATGATAGATTCTTTTCCCCAAACACTGTAGATAAGGAAAATTGTTCTGTGTGCTCATAAGATGCTCCGCTCCCTTGCAGCATCAGATTCTTTTTTTTAACCGAGTAGAAGACTCATCTAAAAAATCTTAATTTTTAATTCTATCAGTCCATGCTATGTGGTTAGCACTGATAGACTGGGGGGACCACTACATTTTTTAAAAAAATGAAGAAAGACATAGCAGCAGTTCTTGAATTTTTTGGTTCTGTTTACTAGGTTATTCTCCTACTATTAAAGGACAGCTTTTGCATATAGATGCCACCAGCAGTATGCAGTTCCGGACTCTCTTAGAAGCAGAAATGTTGGCAGTAAGTATTCTTTTGCATAAGCATCTGAGTGATTTCTACTGTAATTTGCTTTGAAACTTACCTGAATGTAAGGAATTATTGGAAAAAAACAGGGAGTTAAGGGATTTAAAATAAATTAAACTGGAACCAGTGATTCCAGATGTTCACTTCTTTGGTATGTAGGTTCTAGGCTGCTACATTCTGCATCAGCTGCTGATTTCAGTTTTTGAGAGCAGCCCCACAGAGACTACGCTGGCTAGGTCTAGCCTGGGTGTATGTTAAGGATTCTTTGCCTTCATTATTACTCTTTCCTGGTCTTCAGAGCACCTGCATTGGACTGCAAAGTAGCAAACCAAACCAAACAGCACAGAGATTCTGATTGTGGAGCTTCTGTATCAGGCTTAGCTTAATCCTGCCTTCTGGAACTTTTCATTCAGTCTGCCTTGCCCACAAAGCCTCTTCTGATCCTTCAGCCAGTGTGAGGATTTGTCACAGACTGTCTTTGTGAACATCCCATCTTGCCAATTTCAGTCTCTGGAACTTGCTGCACATTTCAAGATACCACACCAGTTCTGCAAAATACTTCATTGCTGCTGTTTCAGAATCTGGTCTTCCAGATTTAGCAGGCTTCTTGTACAGGGGTGTGTCCTTTTTTTGATACAAAAAACTTTAGGTTGAAAGCCGCTTGATATTTTTACAGTGAAAGCAGATGGCGAAATTGCATAGTTTGAGTTCATTTATTATAGATGTTTTTAGATAAATCATGTGGGAATTGACCTTTTAACTTGACAGACTTAAACATTAGTAAACTGGGTTAACTCTCTGCTCATCTTAGGAAGAAATAATTTTTAAATTACCCATTGATTACACGGTTGTCATTTAATTTTGGCTGTTAATCACCATATTAAGAGTGAATCCTGCTGCTTGTTTATTTTGTTTAGTTTCATATTAATGCCTGCTACCCCCGGATATGGAACATGCCACAATCATGGCAGTGTGAAGTTGAAGTTTACAAAGCAACCTACCACTTTATTTTTGCTCAGAAAAGTTTCTTTTCAGGTAACTGTTCTTTTTTTGTGTACTTTGCTTTTTCAAATGGTATCAACATTGATATGGGGTGTGTTTTTGCATAGATGTATGCTTATTCAGAATTGTTACAAATGTATACTATTTTCTTGTTCACTCCCTGTTGCTTTAGTCATCAAACCCATCTGTGGAACTTTTTTTTATATCACAAGAGCATGAAAATACATGCCTGCGCAGCAATTTCAGTAAGGAGGTTTTGGTGCACTGGCCATCTAAATGATTCATGTTTCACAGAAATTATACTGTCATGATGCATATGTTTGTGTTAAATTAGAAATATTAACAAATCTCCCACAATATTCCATAGAAGTTGAGCTGTGTAAAATTGCAGCTGTGTTTTTAAATTATAAGACATTACATTTAATTCTTTTTACAATTAAAGGTTTCTGTAAATGCAGCTCATTTCATAAACACCCTAAGCCAAACATGAAGTTAAAATGAAATAAATGAGAAGCAGAGGTGATTTCCAAAGTCATTTTTGCTTCTTTTTGCAAAAAAAGGAAAGAATGTTGGACTACTTTAATTGCATAATGTTCAGCACTTGTAATATTTTAAATTTTGAGAGCTCATTCAAGTGTATTATTTCTTGTCTTCCGAAATATACTTATTTAAAACTGAAGTCAAAATTCTAAAATAGAAACACAACACTAAAACTGACTTTTGCAGTCTGTGAGACTACTACAAAAGTTAAGATTTTTGAAAATGACCGTTTGGATTACAGTTCTGGGAATGAGGCAAATGTGTATTTCTCTTTCCCACAAATGCCTTTAACTGCATATTTAAAGTAGTAGAGATGGAGTTTTGTTTGCACAACAGGACATCTTCCTCTCTCCAAATCTGATCCAAAGGTCAGATCTTAAAGATGAATGGGAGGACAGGGAGGCAGTGCTGCAGGGAGGGAGGAAAGGATGGGCAAGTCCCATTGTTTTAACTGGCCACTGCTGCATATTACTATTGCTGTTATTGTAGGCATAGATGCTTCATTTTTTGCAGTGTGGTCCTTTGCATACTTAACTAACAGTACGTCCCATTGAATAAATTGGGATTTATTTCTGAGGAAAAAATTGTGTAGATTAAAACTGCAACAGAGCAGGGTTGTTGTTTTTTAGTGCATTATGCAACAGAAAAGGTAAGGAAACTGACTTTTTAATGCAACAAAATATAATCAGTTTTACAATTGTCTTTTCCCACAAGTGACTTGCATTAACACGTCTCCTTTATTTTTAGATTTGATTCAGGACTGGTCTAGTGACAGTGCTCCTGATATCTTCTCATTTGTTCCCTATTCATGGAATTTTAAAATCATGTTTCATCAATTTGAAATGATTTGGGCAGCAAATCAGCACAACTGGATTGATTGTTCCACAAAACAACAGGAAAATGGTGAGAATATTTTAAAGCAGGCATGCTACACTCCTTTCCATATGCAGCAGTAATACATACTTAACCAAAACAAATTCCTTCTTATCTGATGATAATATTCAGTTCCTTTCCCCCTTTAATTGTGAAAAGCCTTTAAATCCCTGATGTAGCAGCGCCATTTGCTAGTTCTACTAATAGAGTCCAGTTCCTACAGTCACTAAATTTCCACTGTTTTTCAGTGTAGCTAATTGTATATTTTAAAGAGTGCTCCACAGAAAGGGGAAATAAATCAGTAGCGATTAACCAGGAAGTATGGATTTGCCAGCATAGTAGGGTAGCTGTTTCTCATACATTCATTGGGCGTCCTTTCTCAGGCATTCCTTAACACTGAGGGTATCGCTTGTCCTTTATTGTCATTTAGAAAGCAATTGATATTGAAGAGGTATTGACTCATCAAAAGGGGAATGGAAGCAGGTACAAACAAAATTCTAAGATGCCTGTTCTCTTGTTCCAAGTAGGAGTATTCCAAAACTCAGAGGTGACAAGAGTGGCTTATGTGCCGTCTGAATAAGCAGATGGAAATCCACCTGTTTTGACAAAAACCAAAGTCAGGAATGCAAGAAGGGATGACGGGCCCAACCCATGTCCATGCAGAGGATTCTGGGCACCAGTGTGGCCTGATGATATATGCCATTTTCATGGCTGTGCTCGTAGTGAGCACACTGTTTTCGATGCCAGATGACTTTTCATCAAGGGCAGTGACCATCGTAGGGATGGCTCAGGTTATAGCCTGCCCAAATGTCCTGAATCTATCAGTTACAAGGATACAGCATGACTGTACATGACTCAGTCATTTGTGGGAGCATCTTGGGCCTTCTGGATACTTTCTCATGCTGAGAAACTGTCCTTTTCCAGTAGTTGTACTGCTCATACTGTTGTTATTGGGAACAGGTCACACCTCATCACCCTCTATCAAGTCATTTACAGTCTTAACATATTGGTCTTCATTATGAATGATGATGAGTGACTCTCCTCTGCTCCCTGCCCCCCCTTGCTGGTTGTGAGTTTTAAAACATATTTTCTGGATGAATGCTATCATATGTTAAATGATAAATAAATAAAGAGTGGGAACACTCATATTTAAAACATGTGTGATAGGTTTCGGCTCCATTGCTCTTTGGTGCCACCAGGGTTGATGGCACCACACCTTTCTTTTCCTCCTCTTGCAGGTGTCTAGTCCCTTCTGCATTTGATGCAGTCCTGCTTTTTTGTTACAGCAGCATGGCTGTGCCATGTGCGGATCAGAAATATGCAGATGACACATTGTTCTCTTAATGATCCACACAGATGTGTTGCTGGGTCTTTAGAAGACACAAATTACCTGCAATTTGCATATGCTTATTTATGTATATAGATGCAAATTTAGGCCAGTGGGAAAAGTCACTCTGTAAGTAAAGTTTTTTTTTAAAAAAAGAATAAGTTAGAAAGAAGGGATGGAAGGGCTGGGGCAGAAGAGATGAGGCTCTGTGCAAAAGACTTGGGGTGCCCCCTGGACCACTCTCCATCAATGTGCTTGGTATTGCAGTAAGGAGAAAAATGTGGTTGCATCTAGTGGCTGCTTGAATAAGCTTTCTTTTGAATCTGAGTAAAAATGGAAAAGGCTCTTTCATTATCCATATAAATGATATCTATTGAATTAAATTCTTTCAGTTTTTCTTCCTGTTCTGTTAACCTTCTGTAGCTGAGTGATACATGTGTGTAATTAGTTTAGGAAGAGGAATGATAAAAAGCTCTTTCTTTGTCCTCTCATATATCTGCTGAAGCACTAGTGTGGTCTTTGTTAAGAGAATTTTAACAAATAATTAATATTTGAACCCCCCCCCCCGTTTTATTTTCTTGCAGTTTATGTTGCAGCCTGTGGGGAAACATTAAACATAGTTTTCTCCTTGCCTTTTACTGACTTTGTTCCAAGCACATGCAGTACTAGATTCTCTTTAAGGGTAAGTGGCTTTACTATTAAAACAATAAATTCCATATGCCTCCTCGTTCTTTGCAAAGAAACCCTGAGCTTTAAAGAAGAGGAGACATAGTTCATCACAACTGTTCTACATTTTTTTTTTATTATTCTTTAGTGCATATTCCCAGTGCTTTTTATCTTTTACTCAGTTATCTCAAAAGACTGTGGCAGTGCTGGTGTGACTAATGTTAAGTAACTGCATTAGTAATTGAAGGCCAAAACCTTAAATAACTGTGTTTCTGCTTGGACAATAACTCTTCATAACATGCATATCTTTGGCTAGGCATTTTAATCTTCATTCTAAAGGCATGCACACAGTGGCAATTGTAGTCTTGCAGTTAAATAATAATAGAAATACGAAGATTAACAATTTGGAACGATAAGCACAGTGCCTTTTGTATAGCTTTGAATATATGAGTTTACTAACAGTAGTAGGAAAGTGTAGTTATTTGCTTTGCGGTGAATTTATTGAGATTGTTTCAGTGATATGCATTTTCTTTAATGTAACTGATTTTATCATACGTTATGTAATTGTGCATAACAGTAAACTCTTTGTAAAAATGTTATGATGTATTATTCCTTCTATAAAATGTTCTTTAAAAGTGTAAGTTATGTTATTTACTATGAACAAAATAGTAAATTCCCCATTACATTCCTTGAAATTGTTATTCTCTACACTCAGCTTAGATTGGTGAGAACAGTAGATATGAATTGCGCATGAAAGTAATGATTTTGTTGCACATGTGTTCAAAAAAGTAATGTACAGAAATGGTATAGGGCAAATACCAGTCCTCAGGCCAAAAATATTTTCCATAAAGGTTTGCAGCTGTTGTATGGATATTGTGTAAGTCTTATATTCATGTTATATTTTCAGGGAGAAGGTCTTGATCTTCACTTACTTCTACCTGACTGCCACCCCAGTAAATATTCTCTTTTTATGCTGGTGAAAGATTGTCACCCTAACAAAGCAAATCCTGAGTCTTGCGTTTCGGCTGATAGTCAAAGTGGTCAAAAACCAAGCAAACAAAGGTGGAGGAACTTGACTCAAGAAGAGTGAGTTCTGTTTCTCTTACTAAATACAAAAATGTAACAGGGAGCTAACGTGTTACTATTCGTCTAGGTTCCTGTGTTTTCTCTCAGTGTTATAAAATGGTTAATAAAGCAGTCAGCTATTACAAAAATCTTTTATTTTATTTGAAGGGCTGGCTGGGTTGAATGCTGGACTGTACCATGCATTATGCTCACAATTGACTATGTGTGGCATCCAATTTATCCCCAGAAGGCTGATGAACAGTTAAAGCAGTCATGTAAGTGCCAACTTTGTCCCTATTATGTTTCAAAATGTTGAAAATGGCAGCTGTTATCATTTTGAAAGAGAAAATAGAGCTTAATTAGAATACTTTGGATGCAAGCAGTACAATTCTTATCAAAAGTGGAAGAAGGTGACCTCAAAGATACATTGATTAGCTCGTGTTTCATTTTCCATTTCACAAGTAATCTCAGAATAACTGAGGGTTAACTGTCCTTGTGTGTGGCTGGTTGATACCTTGGATGGTCTTGATTACTTAGTATTGAATAAAGCAATACCATATATTAATGAATTTATCAGGTTTTTTTATGTCACTTTAGTCTCCGACTAAAGCCGTTTACCAAATTATTTGCATCTTGTGCCTCTTCTTCAGGGGCAACTGGTTTGATACTTTCAAAAGGTAACTTGAAAGGTTTCTGTACGGTCTAGAAAACTTGAAACATGTTGGACCATAAATAATTTTCAGTGCACGACTGAGGCATCTTTCTTTTGTAATGGTGAATGCTATTCGTTGTTTCTCTGATGGTCTTAGTCCGATATTAATTGTTCTTAATACGATAGGGAGTCACTGATAGAGCAACACAAGCCCTGCATTTTATTTTAATAACTATTGTGGCTTACATATTTTTTTCTTTTCTGCTAACTTGGACAATGGTTGACTGAAGGACAAAAAGTACACTTTGTCACTCTTTTTTCTCTCATAGTAACAAGAAAGTGCAGAAACATAGTATGCATGCTTAATAACAGTTCTAAGTTTTCTTGATTCCTTTTTCCTGCCATGGTTTCCTAACCTATGTTACTTATGAGTAAACCCACTGAAATTAATAGATGCCAATTAGTCATGACCATTAATTTCATGGGGCTTACTCTGCATAGCAGTAATTATAGCAACAACCCATACTTTGTTCAGTGAATATATAGTCTCTAAAAGCATAAAACATGTGTTAATGTTTTTATTCAATACAATTTACATACCACTTGATTATTGTAGGAAAAGACTCAAAGCAGTTTATCCCAAAAGGTAAAACATTAAAATTATCACTTAAAAATATTACAGCTGTACTGTAATTTAAAACACACAGGTTAAAAATGCAATAAAACAGACTAAAACAAATTAAAACTCCTGCAGACTTTCTAAACATTTGGGTAGACTTGTCCAAATAAGAATGTCTTCAGCGTGCTGAAAGGAATAAAGTGAAGTTGCCTACCTGATATCAAACTTTAAAGCTTCCTTGAGTTTTTATAACTATAAATCCATAAATGTTTTAGCTTGTTGTGCAAAATTATTTTCATTTACTCCCAAGTGTCAGAAATGGAAGAATCAATCTTATCTGCATCGAGACCATCACAGAAAATGACAGACAGGGGTATATCCCCTTCCGGTTCTTCCCGTCTCCCCGTTGACCCCTCAGAGCTTCCACCAGACAGACTCCGTGTAGAACTGGAACTCTCTCCAGACTCCCATATAACTTTATATGGGCCTCTTTTGAAAGCCTTCCTTTCTATAAAGGTATGATGAACTCGCTGGTCTTACCTTTATTAAAGCACGTGGAACAAGCAATGTTTTGATCTATGAGTCATTTTACCGTGTGAAGGAAAGTCTAGATGGTTCTAGCTTGGGGAACTGAGTGTGATGTTTCTGTGTAGATATGGGTCAGCGTGTGCTGCCTTTTCATGTGGGTGACAGCAGAAATGTGAGCTGTGCAGTCTACCACCAAGTTTTAAGTGTTTGCAGTTTGTTCTGTTTTGCTCTAGTATTGGGTACTTTATAAATAATGAATACAGTTTCGTTATTGTCAAATCAGCCTTCCTCGTTGCTTAAAAAGCTTGGTAATTGGAAGCTTTTCATCTCTGAAGCTTATGATAAGATACTTAACCCTGATCATACTAACTATTCATATATAGTTTAAAAATGAAAGCTTGTTTATTAGTTTAAATGGATTGTGGGATTGGAGCTTTATTGTGGTGTCAAAGGTTTACGTTATGCTCTTTTATGATGTGTTTTGCTAATTGGTCCTGCCAGGAAAATTATTTCGGTGAAGATGACATGTACACTGATTTTGAGGAAGTGATTTCAAGCCCCGTACTGTCCATGTCAACTTCTTCAAGCTCTGGGTGGACTGCAGTAGGAGTTGATGCTGACAAAAAGGAGAGCGACACATCAGCCAGACATGCTCACCCCCTCACTTTGCGACCTTGGGATATTACCGTGCTTGTTAATGTGTACAAAGTGCATGGGCGACTGCCAGTGGTAAGTGCTTTGGGTGCTTTGTTTACCCCCAAGCATCAGATGTGCACCCAGTTGTTTAAAAAAAATAAGTACGCACATAGAAAAAGAGAATTCCTGACTTTGGTGTATTGGTCATGTTTGACTTGGGTGTGTCCCTTTAAGTAGTACACACACATCAATAGAAAATATTGTAAAGGCACATGGCAAAGCAATGTATAGTTCCTTGGACAAAGATATCTTATTGAGGTAGGGCAGTTTTTACCTCTTCCTCACTCCTTCACTCCTTTCTTTGGTAGTGATGTTGGTGCAGCCATAAGGTTATGGAGAAGCTGCAAATAGCTGCAGCCATTTTAGTAGTGAGTCTCTCACAGAAGCTGTTGGTGCTTCTTCCCTCTCCATAGGATGCCACACAGCAGTTTTCTGTATTGTGCCAATAATCACATTTATTAATTAGTTCATTATCAAGAGTTCGGTTCTATCTTTCTATAAAATATCCCACATGATCTCTCTCTTTCCGGCAGCTGCTTGTGGAGTATTTTACTAAGCCTTAAACTTAAAAAATATGTGCTCTCCATCCAGGCTTACAAGGAAACTTGTATCTGTTGGGAGAGACTTCTCTAATAGATGAATGGTGGCAAGAAGCTAGCTATTAAGAGTTACATGAGCTTTATTTTCCTTGGGAGCACTCAATGTCAGTTAGTCTCTGAATTGCATTTCAAGACCCATATGTGTCTTGGACAGTGTTAAAGTGACATCCCTGTCTCATGTGCACCCATACATAGATGTAGGCATGTGCCACAACCAGAAGCCCACTCTTTCAGATCTTGGCCCTAGAGAGATGGGCCATCATAGGGACATTGCTGCTTGTATTGGGAAAGGGAGGGGCACAAACTTTCTGCCATACAGCACTCAAGGATCTGCACAAATAGTTAAGATATGATGCTGATTTATGGGATTGAATTACTTCCCTATGTGGCCTGCTCCATTTGAAGAGTGTTGTGAGGTTTTTTCGTAATCTGACTATTTGAACAGCTTTGATATTCCATTGAGCAACATTTGATGGCATTTTTGGTGTTTTGTACTGTAGCACTGCAACAGTGAGGGCCCTGAATGTCCCACAGCTTTCTTGGAAAGGTTATGCTTTGAGATGAAAAAAGGATACAAGGAAACTATGTTACAGCTTGTGTTATCACCATTGAATTTATTCTTGAATGACAACTATCAGGTAACATGGGTAAATCATTTTCTTGTTAGTTAGTTCAAGCCTTCATGTAAGGTTCTCTATGACTACATACTTTCAAAGCTGCTTGAACAGCTGTTTGTTAATTTGACAATTTGTTTAACAAAATTTATATACTGCTTAACTGTAAATAAAACCTCTAAGCATTTTTTCCTTAAGGGTCAGTCAGTTCTGCTAGCCTTTCTTAAACATGTGCTGTAGCACTGCCAGCACTCACCACTGTGTTTACATTTTATGCCTTAAGATACATTAGTGATGGCACTGAACTTACAAGTATTCTGTGATATTCAACATTGTAGCAGCAGATGAGATGGAACTTCCCCTTCTCCTCCTCCTCCTCCTCTTTTCAGCTAACTAACTCTGTTCCCCATCTATTTGGCCAGTTCTTCACCTTCTGAGCAAATTTCAGGGGCACACTGGGTGCTGTAGGGAGGTGGAAAGAAAAGGAAGTCCAGTTCTGCAAATGGAAGTCCATTGTGCATGAGGGATGACACTATTGGATGTCGCTCGTTACAACCATGTTTTTCCCCCATAAAGATGTGTTGCTTCAGCAACCTTAACTCATATTAATTATTTTAAACTGTTTATTTCGTTCACCATAGATAAACAAAATAAGTAAGAGTCATAAGCATCTTGATCTAATTTGTGCATTTTGGCAAAATTATAGCTTACCTGCATCTGATGAACCTATAAACATTTGCTTTTCTATTTCAAAAGAAGAGCAACACTATTGCATAGCTGCAAAATATTAATCCATAGCCAGATAATGCAGGCTTATTTTAGTGGGCTTTCTCCCCCACATAACCAGTCTTTTATTCTTCACAGAGGCCCAGTGTGGATGAAGTTCTTCGTGAGGGTCATATGAGCCTTTCAGGTCTGCAGCTAAGGGCCCATGCTATGTTTTCAGCAGAAGGTTTGCCCCTGGGAGCTGACTCTTTAGAATATGCATGGTTGATTGATGTGCAAGCTGGGAGCCTGACATCCAAAGTTACAGTTCCGCAGGTATGCCACTTAGCATTGGATTTGAATGTGTGCACTGTTTTTTTAGCATGAACCAAGCGTCTGATCCAAACACGCTAAGCCATATGCAGCCCCTATACCTCCTTTCTTCACATAGGCAGAGATGCAAGTCAGGAAGTCTCAGTTAATCATAACTTCCCATTCCATGCAATCTGGGAAACTCTGGTTAAACAAGCCAGACTATGAAGCCATTCTTTAAAGTTGGCTTATGAATCCTGGTTTGCTTGGAAACCATCAAAACTCATGGTTTGCATGTAACGGGAAGTGTTCGTTGAGTGCAGCTTTCTGGCTTGTTTTCCTGCTCTCATGAAAGGGTGGCATGTGAGTCCCTGAAACTTTTGTATACCCTGGCTTTATTAAACTAGGTTATGATTCTACAAGTTAGGTCACTAATTTTAGGCTTCCTTGCTGTTTTTCTGAAACACCAGATATTGAAGGGAATATTCACATGATTGTTTCTATCTAAAATGAATTGAAATTCCAAAATGATAATCAAGGGAGGAATTTTAGATAGAGAGAAAGAAGGAAAAGAAAGAAGTACATGGACTGTAAATGTTGGTCCAGATTTTTAAACCTCAAAATGTTAAACTTAGCTCTTATCCACAATTTAAGACGATAAGCATCAGGAATTTCAAATAGCTTCCACATGCACCTTTGTTTGGTTTGCTTTAATTTACTTGGCTTGGATCCACACAATATATTTTTTTAAAGCTAAACTGTTTAAATCTGACTGCATTAGTAAACCTTAACGAAGGAGGATAAAGCACTGTCAGCTTTTGTGTTCCTTTTTTCAGGAATCTACTGTAGATAACGTTGAGGTTCTCATTTGTTCATGGCAGTTTAGGTTCTGATTGCATAGGAGAAAACACCTTGTAAAAAGACTTGAAGAAAGAGGCTTGTGGAGAACTTGCCTGTTGAATGCATTCTTACTTTTTCTATATGAACGTCATCACCCCCCCCCCCTTTATGAAGTAGTTAAATGTTGCATGAGAAACCATTGTGTTTAGCACCAGTTTCTGTGGAATATATTTTCAGTGAGAACAGCACAATTGTTCACAATAATACGCTTACTAAAAAGATTTCTCAACAAAGTGCTACTTCATACTCTCTAGGGATAAGAAGCTTGTTATAACTGAATATATTATGTATATAAAATTAGTATGGAAAGTCCATAGGCCTCTTTTCCAGTTGAAATTACTTTTTTAAAATGAAAAGTCCAGTTATTTTGTATGTGTATTTTGGCAAATACTTGGACTAACATGTGAATCAATACGTTGGTTGTCATGCAACTTAAGCACCTTTGAGCAAGCAGTGTGTTTTTCAATATCAATGTTCCATTTGTTGATCCTTTCCAGTTTTTCCTGTGTGCTGCTTTAGTGTGAATATGAAGAGTAGAAGTTATTGGTTGAAGGATTTAAACAAAGAAACAAACCTGGAGTCAAACAAATGCTATTTATAAAAAGAGGGTGCGATGGGACTTTCACACCTCCTCCTCGCTGCAGCCCCTGTCCCCATCCTACCTGTTGTGGATAGTCCCCCAAATCTCTGGATCAGATATTGGGGAATGCAGGGGGGCTATAGAGGGGGGGGAGGGGTAGGTGAAGCCACCTTTACACAAGCACAAGTCTGTTGTACAAGTGAGTTAAAACTCTATAGCAGATAGTTGGTAATGAATGTTGACTACACCTGGCTGCTTGCATTCCAAAGCTACCTTGTATGTTGCCCTTTCCCTTTTTGCAGACCTAGGATGTATGTCATTACAACGATGATTATAAGGGCAAGATTTTGAGCTCATTTTGTAGAATCAGTTCCAAGGATCGGAAGCCATGAAAGTTCAGTTTCTTGGGCCATTTTTCAAATAGTTATGAAAACCTTCAGTTTTAATGACTGTTTCACTGTAGTCAACGCGTTCTTACCTCTTTGCAGCTTGCATGCCTGCTCGAATGGGGACAGACATTTGTGTTTCATGTGGCGTGCCGTGAGTTTGAACTGGAAAGGCCAAAATCTGTAGTCATATGTCAGCATGGAATTGATCGCCGCTTCTGTGAAGCTAAGGTAAGGCCTAGCTATGATCTGATATTTTCTAGCTATAGTTTGGTAAGAGAAATTGGTCATGTAAGAAATAGGTGAACATTTGGAGATTAATGCCCTTCCAGCTTTATTAGTAGTTGCGGCGAAGCCCCTCCCCCACAACCATTGCTGCCACTTGCTCATGAAACGGGTGAAATGCTTTGCACACATTGGAATTTATAAACTAGATTGAGGCAAGCTTCTGAAATAAGTTTCGTGGAAAACAGAAATGCAGTTGCAGCGTTCAAAATGGCAATATGGAAGAGAGGGATTTCTTAAAAAGTTAAGATATTCTGCAGAAAAGTAAGACACCCCCTCCCCAGGACACCAATTTTACTGTTTAGAAGGTGGAAATCCTGTTCGCATGTTCCACAGTTTGCAGAAGAATAATGACTATTCTCATGCCTTTTAAATTATACCAAGGAGAATATGTAATTATGTACTTTTCTTTTCTTTTCTTTTCTTTTCTTTTCTTTTCTTTTCTTTTCTTTGCATAATTGTGTTTTCTGTTCCAAATTTTCTTTAGATAAGTTGCATTTCAGGCCCTTGTCCAACATCAGATGCATTAAAGTACACTATGACACGACTTGCTGTAGATGGGGCAGATATATACGTTGTAGAACATGGTTGTGCCACTAATATAAAGGTAGGTGTTCTTTTCGTATCTCATGACCCTTCATTTCTGTAGTATTGTAATTCTAAAACATTATTTTACACTTTTCTTTAAAAGAATAAGCTGTTGATATTACATAATTTGCTTGGGAAGGAGGTGCTTGAGGAGGGAGGGACATGGGTAATGCCACCCAAATTTCATTTATCATGGGTGGGGGGAGAGGCAGATTTTTTACTGCTACCTACTGATATTTTTTCTCTATTTAACTTTTAGATGGGTGCTGTACGCCTTGCCAATTGTAACCTCCACAATCAGTCTGTTGGTGAAGGTGTAAGTGCTGCCATTCAAGACGTCCAGCTACGACAATACATTGAGCAAGTGAACAGTTGCCGAGTTGGCCTTCAGCCTGCAGTGCTGCGGAGAGCATATTGGCTAGAAGCAGGGTCAGTCAATTTGGGCCTTATCACTGCTGATGTTGCTTTAGCAGCAGATCACCATTCTAAGCATGAAGCACAGAGACATTTTTTGGAAACTCATGATAACAGAACTAAGAGGTAAGAGAAGCTACAGGTGAAAAAATGTCTTTAAGTAGTCACATGGATCTAAAAGTGAAAATGTGGTTCATGCTTAATGGGCTATTGAATGATGGACAAGTGAAGTGGTTATATTTAGGATCTTGCATGAATGAATCTTAACAAGTACTTTGCTAATAACTAGAATAAATATACTAAGGCAGAATTTTGTCATTGTGATTTAATGGGTTCCATGTTTAGGAATTGATGTACTAAATCATGAGAGTTAGTGACAAGGATTTTTGGGGAGTGGGGTTAGTTTAATTTTATGCTGCAACCCGCATGCCATAGCCTAAGTCTTTAGAGCAGCAGTTCTCAACCTGTGGGTCCCCGGATGTTGTTGGACTATAACTCCCATCACCCCTAGCTAGCAAGGCCAGAGCTCAGGGATGATGGGAGTTGTAGTCCAACAACATCTGGGGACCCATAGGTTGAGAACCGCTGCTTTAGAGGCACACTCCTATTATTTTTAGTGACAGTTGGCTTCCTTAAGCACCTGTCTGCTTCTAAAAAACAGCCAACCCAGCCTTCTTAATCAGTGCAGATTAATTTGCTTGTTTGGCCAAATGGGTGAAATAATTAGCCTCAATTTCTGTGGAAGTTTGGGGGCTAGTAACACTTGGAATGATATTATTCCATTGAATTAAAATATGCCTCTTTTTAAAATGTTACCTTTTCTTTTGTAGGTTATGGTTTTTATGGCCAGATGATAATACAAAGAATAAGAGAAGTAAGAACAAGTGTGGCTGTCTTGGAGGTTGTAGGTTTTTCGGTGGCACAGTTTCAGGATTAGACTTCTTCAAGCTTGAAGAGCTGACACCATCAAGTAGCTCTGCTTTTTCAAGTACAAGTGCCGAATCAGATATGTTTTATGGACAATCTTTGCTACAGCCTGGAGAATGGATTATTACCAAAGAGCTTCCCAAAATTATGGATGGTAACTAGTGTGTGTGTGTGTGTGTGTGTGTGTGTGTATACAAATGCATATACTTGACAAAATATTAATATATTTTGGAGATTATTTAGCATCATAGTAAATAATTTCTCATTTAACACTAGCTAGCGGCATAAATAAAAAAGCCATTATTGAGGGTAAAGTGACATAGAGCTGTCACTGAAATATTGTTGTTGTTATGATTATTGCTACATATATTATTAAATTGTATGCCTAGTTTCTAATACTGGAGATGATAATGTGTTGTACTGTACAAAGATATTCCAAATTCGTAACTGGGTTGATTCATGGATAGCTTGTTACAATTTCTACAAAAATTACAAATAAAACATATATGTACTTACTCCTCAATTTGGAAATCCTTTTTACCAAGAACAAAGGGGAAATGCTAATACCTTTATTATTGACTGTTTTGTATATAATATTTTCTTGCTTTGTTCTTAGGCAAGGCAAATGGCATTAAAAGGAAAGATTGGGAATGCCGAACTGTGGGAATAGAAGAAAGAAAATCTCAGCACCTGAATTTACAAGTACCGCTACGATCTCATAGTTCTTCCTCCTCTTCAGAAGAGAATAGTAGTTCTAGCGCTGCGCTCCCCTTGCTTGCAGGTGACAGAGAAAGCCCTTCTTCCGCTGTTGAAGACCACTTGGGGCAAAAGGAGTTCTTGGCAGGTGCAAAAAGAGAAGATGCCCATGGAAGGTGAATATGCTGCTTCTCAATGTTCATTTACTACACAACAAAAGCTTTGGCTATAGAACGTAAAAACATTTGTGGCAATGCTAGCAACAGATAGTACCCAACTAACTTGTTCCAGCAGTGCAAAGATTTCCTTGTGGGCAGCATTCATCCCCCCTATGAGTGCTCCCTATATCTATTCTGGATTTCTCCCCATCACTCCAGAGCAGATTTGGGGAGGACAAGGAGAGGAGGCGTAAAGTTATTTGGCGCAGGTTGGAATCCTAGTGCTGACAAAATGGCTGATTTTGATGCTACCTTGCTATGTAGAGCACTGGAGGAGTGAAGGGCAGGAGAGAGGAACCATTAGCTTATACTGTGTATGGATTATATATAGATTATATATGTGTATGGATTATATATAGTGGCTACTGTCCAGTCCATTATATACTGTATACTGAAGATACATTGAAAATAAATTGGGACTTTAGCAGGTGCCACAGTTTGTGGAATTGTGACCTTTGTTTAATCATTTATTGTAATCTTTCATGAATCCCGTGATTATGGATTATATGCAAATTTATTTATTCAAATCATTCATATTCCACTGTTCAGCTGGAAAGTTTCTTCTTATTATAGAGAACATGTGTATCATTATTGAGAAGAATGTTTTCTCCCCCTTCTAGTTCTGCAGCAGAAGGTTCGGAAAGTAGTCCTGTATCTCCTAACCTCCAAGAGAGACCTGTTGGACAATCTCCTCTTAGATCTCCTTTGAAACGGCAAGCATCAGTATGTTCTACTCGACTTGGAAGTACCAAAAGTCTTACTGCAGCCTTCTATGGAGATAAGCAACCTGTTCCAGCTGGTGTGCAGTTCAGCAGTGATGTCTCCCGCAGTGATGAAAATGTCTTAGACTCTCCAAAGCAAAGGAGAAGCTTTGGTTCATTCCCATATACCCCTTCTGCAGACTCAAATTCATTTCATCAGTATCGCTCCATGGACTCCAGCATGTCAATGGCTGATAGCGAAGCCTACTTTTCAGCAGCTGAGGACTTTGAACCCATAAGCAGCGATGAGGGTCCAGGAACATATCCTGGAAGAAAAAAGAAGAGAAAGCAAGCCAAGCAAATTGATTATGGGAGAGGTTCAATCTATCACAGTGTAGAAGGACCCTTGACTACTACATTGCATGGAGAAACTAGTCACGATCCAAAGGTCATACCAATAAAAACTCATCCCTCCCAAGCGTCATTTGTTTCTGCTTTGGGAGTAGAAGATGAACTTGTAGAGCATTTATATGTCATAGAAGCTGAGAAGGCTCCAGAGAATGAGCAAATTACTTCCCAGCAGCCTGTCATGAACTGCTACCAAAGTTACCTTACCCAGTACCAAGTGGTTAACTGGTCAGTCAAACATCCGACAAACAAAAGAACCTCTAAATCATCCTTACATCGCCCTTTAGATCTTGACACTCCGACTAGTGAGGAAAGTTCCTCATCTTTTGAACAGCTTTCTGTCCCAACCTTTAAGGTAAAAAATAGCACAGTGAATTTGAAATCAATTTAAAGGAAAGCAAGCACTTGATTGGGTTGTAAAAAATGCATGGGGAGTGCATAGTTTTAGTGAATCTTTGTTACGGTGAACTTTGAAATGACTTGCTAATGTTATATAAAATATAACATTATATGTTATATTTATATATATATGTTATATAAAAATAATTATCATGGATAAGTGTGTTGGAATTAAAGTTGTAACTTGGGAAATGGGAATGAGTTAGGGTTAGATACATAATTACATAGCAGTCTGTTAAATGGTTAGCATACCTGCTTTACCAAAAAACAATTCACTTCAGTCCTTCATAGCCATACGTACATTTTGTTTGAATTGTGAATCAGTAAACAAGAGCTGCAATATTCTGTTGTAAATCTCTTCAAAGTGTTCACAAGACTGATTTTCATGAAGAAATGCTCTAATTGGGTTTCTATTTCAAGGTTCAGTCAGGGCGTTTTGTATCTATTAAATATGTGGTTTTGTGTAACATCTTTACAAAGTATCGATCCATTGAACACTTAAGACTTATGTGTCTTGTTAGAATCATAGAATTGTATAGTTGGAAGTTACCCCAAGCATCATCTAGTTCAGACCCCTGCAGTGCAGGAATCCTGCCCACAATCGTATCTTGGTGGGCTCGAATCAGCCAACCTCCTGGTTAACATCCAGACACACTGACCCCTTGTGTTGCTTTCAAGCAGTGTTTTTAAAAGTATAACGTGGAATTATGTGGTGCTCTTGTTTGTTTGCTTTTTAACAAATCTGTATCATCAGTGCAGATTTCAGCTGTAAATTCAACTGTAAAGTCAAATGTAGACATGTAGCAGTGTTCATAGTGATAGGGGAAATACAAATAGGATATTTTATGTTAAACTCCTATATAGGTTGTAAGGTTAAAACCCCTAGAACAGAAGTAATAAGAAATTTTCTCTTCTAGATTGTTAAGCAGGGTCTCACAGCGAATGCTCTCCTGGACCGAGGTATGCAGTTTACAGGATCAACATCTAAGTGAGTAACAAATTGCAATATGTTTGTTATATTGTAAAAGTCAAGGTCCCTTCCTGTGCACTTGAAAGACGGTGGCACTGCTTCTGTTGGATGCAGTCCTACACTACAAAAGGGTATATGTAAAAACCATGACCATGTCAACAGGGCTGAATCTTTCCCACCCAGTTGCCACCCTTCTTCTGAATGAGATGCTAATTGTCTCATATTCCCATGCACACCATGGATTTGCACACCACTCAAGCAGCTTCCATGCTGCTTGAAGCATATAAGAAGGGAATCTTAAAAATAGGCTGATACAGTGGTACCTCGGGTTACAGACGCTTCAGGTTACAGACTCTGCTAACCCAGAAATAGTATCCCGGGTTAAGAACTTTGCTTCAGGATGAGAACAGAAATCGTGTGGTGGCAGCGCAGCGGCAGCGGGAGGCCCCATTAGCTAAAGTGGTGCTTCAGGTTAAGAACAGTTTCAGGATAAGAATGGACCTCTGGAACGAATTAAGTTCTTAACCCGCGGTACCACTGTATGGGAAATAATTCCTTTTCTTTGAGTCTTCACCAGTTTGAACAATTTCCCCATTTTGCAGTAAGGACTATACTGATCTATAAGACCAGAGCATCATTAAACATGCTTCTGCTTTCCAGAATCTCTCAAAGTATGGTGCTGAATCAGAGATAGACGTCTTTCCTGTTCCTTTCCAATGATCCCTGTGTTAAAATTCTGTTTGCTTTGAAATATCCTTGCAGTTTGATGCTGTTAGACTAAAGAGCAAAGTGTACCTCCCCATTGGCTATCTGCTCTAAGCACAAATGGCTTTTCAGGGGATTATGGAAATGATTGTGAAACATTCTACCATCTGATGGATAAAAAGCATGCACAGGCTTGATAAGTGGTGCCAGACTGTGTAAATGTGAGAGTCTTATGTGTCATTTTCCTTACGTTTGTTCCCGATTAAAAATTTCCCATTCAGTGTAGCTTGTTTATGATGATGAATCAAGGCATGCTGCTTTCAAAACAAATTTCAGTCATTGGAGCTGTTGATAATCTCATGCATACTAGTCACTTGCAGTTTGCTTTCCATAATGCATGCAGTCGTGTACAGCTCATCATGTAGAAGCTGTTTAATGCTGACACTGTTGAGATTGTACTCTGATTTCTTTGAAGCACAAAGCTTGCAAGCTCTCTTTAGATAACCCACATTTCTTCCCTAGCATCTTTTCCCCTTTGAATGTCCATGTAATGCTTTGTAGTACATTTCATTAGTCATATTGGGCTGAGTCTTCAAGGAAATACTGAAGGAGACAAAAGAAGTATATGTGCTCTGTGGGTACTAGTAATCTCTGATTTACATTGTGACTGAAGGCACTTGCTAATTGGCTAAAGCAATTATGCCTTTAATGTCCTGAACTGACAGCATAAACTACATCCTTATTTACGAATCACTGAATTATGTACCAAAAATTTGTTTTTTAGGTTAGCTTAAGCTAGTCATTTGAGAAAACACCCAACAAATAAAAGTGGCAAAGCTGCAATCTTACTGGGATTCTTATCTTTGTGATTGAATTGGCCTTGTGTGAACACCTGCCATTCTTCAAATTAGACAGCTTATTAAACTCTCTCACCTTGTGCTCTTAGCACTGCAAGATAGTTGTATCTTGAAAAGAGGGTTAGCCAAATAAATGCTTCTAATAAATTCTGCTGTATCAAGTAACAATAGAAAGCAGCTGCATATTTTCTTTAAAAACTAATAATTTGTACTTTTGTTTGTTTAGTAACCCGTATACTCCCTTGGATAAGAAAATCCTTGATAATACAGATGATGAAACAATAACGGAAGAATGGATGCTCGATCACCCAGTTTCCCAGACACGAACAACTGCTATTGTGGAAATAAAAGGAACTGTGGATGTAGTTCTCACGCCTCTTGTAGCAGAAGCTTTAGACAGGTATTTCACATTTTGGGGAGAAGAATGAACCTAACAGTCTGAACTTATAACAAATAGCTGATGGGATCACATACATGGGCCTGTTGCAGTAGCACAAGTCATGGTGTTGTTTTTGTGCTTCAAATGGTCAAGGATAACGAACCTCCATGTTGACATGGTAAAGTATTGCTATATGTCAGCCTAATCTCTGAGTGGTGTGAGGTTCCAGGTGCTTACTCAGGGTTCGTGTTTCCTTTTGGAAATGAGGCACGGCGGCAACTATGGTGTTTTTAGGATATATGATTTATTTATAGATATATACAACCTGAGCCTATAATAGAGCAGTTCACAGCATCAACACCCTGAAAGGGTCTTGTTTCTCCAATAGCCACAGCCTTGGATTCAAGCAGTTTGCTGCTTTACTCTAGGCCACCTCTTTGCACTCTCAACTCCCAACTCTGGGTTCAACTTCTAACTATGAGCTGGGGGAGCGGTCACCCATTTGCCATCTCACACAAAGCCTCTCTCCTTTGTTTCCCTTAATGGCCCATCACCCAGGCTATCGCTTCATCACAGGAAGCTAGCCTGACAAATTTTAAGTAATGAGTTCCAGCCAAATAAGGATCACTTCAATGTTCTTTCTTATCTGTCTCACTAGAACTAGAGATATCCCTCCCTCTTGCATGGTCGAAATACTGTGGTTGCAAAACATCAGTATTAATGAGAGGCTGCCTCCTCTGCTTGCTCTGCTCACCAACCCTTCCTACCCCATTGCCCTTCCCCCACACCTTACCAACCTCCTCCCTTTATACCTTATCCACCCCCTTGCCTATCCCTCTCCAGCTTGACCCAAGCCCCTCCCCTATTGCCCCACACCCTTTTCAAGGAATAGGGAAGCAGTTTGCTAAACCGCTGGGTGAAGGGCCTCTCTCTGTTAAGCACCTTGCTTGGGCCTACCTGCCCTTCCCCATGTTGATATGACTGGCTGTTGGCAAGCGAAGTGAACTGCAGCGTGTGACAACACATTACGTTTTTAAGAATATAGGAAGATAATTTGTAGCACATGCCAAGGCCAACTAGCTAGGCAGTCCCAACAAACTATTAAGTGTTCATGTTGTGTCACACTCCAGTAATGCAACACACTGACTTGTTCTGGTCCTGACAGAGACCCTACTCCATTATCCCATGTTCTGCCAGACCAGAAAAGGTTGGGAGAAGCATACGGCTGCCAAAGGTGAAACTTAGTTAAGCAAAGGTAAAGGAACCCCTGACCATTAGGTCCAGTCGCAGACGACTCTGGGGTTGTGGCGCTCATCTCGCTTTATTGGCCGAGGGAGCCGACGTACAGCTTGCAGGTCATGTGGCCAGCATGACTAAGCCACTTCTGGTGAACCAGAGCAGCGCACGGAAACATTGTTTACCTTCCCGCCGGAGCGGTACCTATTTATCCACTTGCACTTTGACGTGCTTTCGAACTGCTAGGTTGGCAGGAGTAGTTAAGCAAAGGGTCCCACAAAAGCAGGTCACTACAGTAGGTAGTGACAGTAGGTCACTACTGTCTCTTTGCAGGGATGGATTGGAGGGCTTCCCATGTATTGAGGAAGCACAAGACTCCTGCTTGGTGTTTGTAGGAGAACCTAATATTTGTGGAAATTTGATCAGTTGCCAGAATCAAATGTCTAGGTTCAGAACTGGCAAATGGTTTTAGAGAAAAGGTTTACACTCAACTTGCTTCAGTATCTCCCCTTCCCATTGTCCCCACCCCCACCCCGCACCCATATTTTTCTTTAGAAGGTAAGCTAATAAATGTTTGTAACCTTTGTATGGTTCGTGTCTTGATTTTATTTCTTATGAATGAGATTGTTTTGAACTAATTTTCCTACAGGTATATAGAGGCAATGGTTCACTGCGCTTGCACGTGTCACCCTGCAGCCATTGTGGATGATTTACATTGTAAGGTCCTCAGAGAAGCTGTACAAAACAGAAAAACAACCTTCTCAGAAAATGTATGTTTACTATGTCATAATATCTTTACTAAATGCATAAGGTTTATTCACAGAAGGTGGGGTTGGAAAGGAAATAGCCATGGTGATGTTTGTTTCTGTCTCTCTTTTGTAAGTAGTAGTGGTCTGCTTCAGAACAGGGAGAGACACCACAGTTTTTGATTACGTTATTTTGCTTTAGTTCCTGCCCTAAAAGATCTTTCTGAACTCTCTGAATTATGTGCCATTTTTACTTCTGCTAGCTTAAATGGGCTAAACGGAGCACTAACTGGCATCACTTTCTCCCCAGCTGTCCTCCAAGCAGGATATCAGAGGAACAAAAATAGAAACCCCTGCTGCAGGAACAACACAAGTAAAAACACAGACAAATCTTTCTCTCAAGCAAGATAATGTGACCATTAAAGGTCTTCAAGCCAATGTTTCACTGCCCAAGGTAACAAGCAATATGACCAAGTAAACTTGCAAGACGGGTAATTTTATGCATTAGCTTAATGTTATATCTTATTGTGCCAGCAGCATGGAGTAGGGCACCAAGGCATAAAATTGAGAGCTGCATGGGGAGAAGACACTCCATTTTTCTTTATACCACTTCAGACAAGATAGTTTGGCTGTTCAGTTAACATTGTTATTTTAGCAGCATTTGGGTGAAGTGATATTCAGGTTGTTGTTGGTTTTTCTGGATTCAGTGGGATGAAAAGTAAGCCTTGTTTTATATCCTTAAAGAACACGGCAAAGGTTTTCATTATTCTTTCGGATCGCTTTTTGTAGGTAAACTTATGTTTACTGCAAGCGTCAGTGGAAGAATCGTCAGGCACAGCTCCAAGCAAAAATGTTACCCATGTTTCTTTAGTGGCTTTGTGTTTTGATAGGATTGCTACACAGGTTCGTATGAACAGGTAAGGGAGTACCTTTGATAATTCATAGTGTCTGTGTGTAGTCACATAGCAGAGCTTAATAAACTTCCCGTCAAGCAATTTCTTGATAGCGACTTCTTCCTAAATTAGAAATTAAGTCTCAAACTGAGATGGAAAAAGAAAGGAATGGGTTCAAATCATTCCAGATTTTCTCAAAATGAGTGCAGTGTAGATTTCTGGGGAAAATGTTATGAATACGTTAAAAACGGTTTAACCATCTTGTCCTATGTATGATAGGCATTTCATATTAGACGATATAGGGCAGACTTGTGATGTATATCTTGCAGTAATGACTGTGAGAACTATGACTTTCACCTGATTGCCCTGTTTAGTTATTGTTGTTTGCTATTAGCATTTATTTAGCCAACAAAAGCACTTGAATTGTAAATATGTTTGCTGATGGTACAAATGAAGTTTAAGAAACGACTTAAATATTTCCTTTTCATTTAAAAGGGGTGTTGTTGAAGAAAATCCAAACAGTACCGAAACGAGGAGAAGCTCTGTAACTTTTGACAAGTATGTCCATACCAATAAAATGCAGCCTCAGTCTTCTGGTTCTCTGCGATCAAATGCTGGAGCAGAGAAAGGAAAAGAAATTGCAGCAAAGCTTAATATTCACCGTATTCATGGGCAGCTCAGGGGCCTTGATACAGCAGGTAAACTTGCTTGTAATCCTAGTTTCAAAGCGTTTCCGCTACAAAACACTTATCAGAACTGCATTACCCATTTCTTGTTAAAATTTACTCATTGCAGCATATTTTCACTGTTGGAATAACGTATAGCCATAGCACAATGGCCTAAAATGTGCACTGTTCTAGTCTTACGTCTTGAACTGTATCTACATTCCCAAAAATGAAATAAATAACATTTTACTGGACAGATATACTGATATCAATATTTTCCTCCCTGCAGATATTGGGACCTGTGCCATAACAGCGATTCCTTTTGAAAAATCAAAAGTCCTTTTCACATTGGAAGAGTTGGATGACTTTTCATTTGTAGATGAAACAGATCATCAAGCAGTTCCAGATGTAACACGGATAGGTCCCAGCCAAGAGAAATGGGGCTGGATAATGTTTGAGTGCGGAATTGAAAATTTGACAATAAAAGGTAAAGCAACATATTGGACCATTTATTTTGTGCCCTAACATAATAAATTGAGCAAACCAACATTTCCCTCTTTCTTATACTTCTAGGTGGCAGACAGTCTGGTGCTGTTTTATATAGTACCTTTGGGAACATGGGTAAATCTTCAGCTGCAGAAAGGGGTGGATTGCTTGCATCCAACAATTCTTCTGATTCTCCAACCGGTAGTGGTTACAATACTGATGTCTCTGACGAAAATCTCCCCTGTGATCAGTTAAGTGCTGCATCAGACACTCATCCAAATTCCATTTCAGATGAGCAGGTGAGACATGTTTTGTTTTTTGTTTCTTCTATATATACATATATATACTGATTTTGACAAAACAATCATAAATAAATAACCTCTTGCGATGGTTTTACCTCTTTCCATTTTAACACAAGGCATGTTTTCTATTGCTCTTGTTCGGTAGCAACACATTTTCTTATTTGCTAAATGGATCTGATTTTCCTGTCATTGGTCACTTTGAATGCATCCCAGTGGGAAAGCTTGCAATCCACGAGCACTTTCAGAATATTTTAAAGAACTGGAAGCATTTCTTCCATTCTGAAAAACAAATTTATTTTGCACCTTTCTTTCTTCTCTCTTCCCTTTATCTTTTTTATTTAGGATGAAGGGGTTGAATCAGATGATCTGAAAAAAGACCACCCTCTAAGGCCACCTCCGCCTGATTCTTGTAGCATGAAATTGACAATCAAAGAAATTTGGTTCAGTTTTGCTGCTCCTACAAATGTGCGTTCACCTGCCCATATATTTTCAAGGTACGGTGGTTTCCACTTTAGAGTATTCAGGCTGCGTGCTATAGTCTTTTAGGCCAAACCACATGGTATGTTAGCTATGTATCTTTGCCTTAAAGTACAGGATCCCACCCCCTCCACATACACAAATGGGGGCCCTGATGTGCTCTCAGTCCAGAAGAGTCTCCCCTCAGTGTCTGTAATTTGTATTGGGTGGGGGAACTCCCCAACTCCCAGTTAAACCTTTCTTCCTATGCAAATTGCAGGCATGCTAGATCAGGATCCTAGCAGGAGACAAAGAGTTAAAGCCCCCAAGCTATCCATGCTAGGGTCTTGATCCAGATCAAGCTCCTCGCCTGAGTTTCCTGAGCTGAGGAGCTTTCACGTCAGCTGTTGCAGTAGGTAGTTATTGTCATAACAAAGGTCTACTTAACAATTACCTCAGTTCATAATTATCCAAATTTGGCATTGCTCGCTAGCATTGTCTCCTTGATCTGCATTGCTAAGTCTATAATAAACTTTTGGAACTTAACATGCTTTATATGAGCTGGCTTTGGATTGGGTTCCTAATAGGTACAGATGAAAGCTGGGTTTCAATTAAACCTTTCAAGTGTACAGTTAAAGAATATTTAAATGGAAATTCCATATTCAATCACCAGAGTTGAAGGAAGGTGAAATTATACTTTTATATCTGATTTTTTCCCCCAACAGGCAGCTGAACCTTCTAAGCACAGCAACTCCTGCTGTTGGTGCTTGGCTTCTTCCTATTGATCAAGTGAAGTCCTCCTTAAACAAATTAGAAACAGAAGGAACACTACGAGTTTGTGCTGTCATGGGCTGTATAATGACCGAAGCCTTAGAGGTGGGTGTGTTGTTGATGAATAGATAAACAATTAAGTGCATCACTACTTTCTTTAAAAGTGGTTTAATTTTCAGAAGTGTGTTGGCAGGCCCTTCTGGGTTCATGGTTGCAAACACTTCTTAGCTCAGTATAGTTTTCCTAGCCTGTTCCTTTGGAATACATGGAATAACCTCATGTATACTATCTTGGAGGACAAACAGAATGCAAATGCGAATATTATAATGCCGCTCAGGAAATGGATATTGATATTGATATTGGCATCTTTGTCTTTTAAAAATAATTGTACTTCTACATTCAAATACCTGAACCTTGGAAAGTACTGGAACAGTGCTGAATGCTTTTTTCTGGCCAGATATTAACACTTCTACTGTCCTTCTGCATGTGGCTTTGAACTAGTTATTTGCCTTACAGTAGTTATATCTAGCCCTAATATTTCATTAGTAGGCTATCATATGAAACCAGGCCAAAACATTACTCGATATATCATTACATTTTCCATGCATCTCAAATTGTTATTAGGGTGACCCTTGCAGAAACAGAATGAATGCTTTTTGGTGCTCAGGTGATTTGTATTTTAATTTATTCTGATTGCATAATGATTTTCATTACTAATTGCAGTACTTGAGTACTTAGTATTTTGTCATGTACTGATGTGGCTGTGGTAGAAGATGAATACTAGACATGCAAATGAATTCAGCCGAAAAGGAGTAAAACCACATGGAAACATCAGCATGGGTCCTATAGGAAGAGATTGAAAGACTAGGGATTTGTACTCGACAAAGAAATTGTGGGTCCACAAAACATGTTGTTAGGTTTATTTGTTTTCTGTAGTTTTCATATAATGTGAAATGCATAAGAAGTTAAGTTTTGTCAACCTTCTGTTTTAACATCAATCAAAAATAATGAAATATTACAATGTTGCTAAAATGGTAATGTCTTTAAATAGTAAAATCCTAATATAATTCTGTATGTAGGTTTTGGTATATGCACAATATGTGCAGGCCTGGTGCTAGATTTGTAATGTGTTGTGTATTGATGTATTCTTATGTATTGAATCAGTGAATTTAATAAATGTAACCACTTTTATATGTTCAGAACAAAAGCATACACTTTCCTTTAAGAAGCAAGTACAACAGACTGACTAAATTAGCCCGTTACCTACAAGAAAATCCTTCTTGTTTGCTGTGTAATATACTGCACCACTATCTTCATCAAGCAAACTATTCCATCATTGAAGATGCAACTATGGTAAGCTAATTTGTCATGTGTTTACAAATGTATTTAAGTGGAAGTTGTTTTCTTAAATTTCCTAGCCCAAACCTGTATGTTTTCAAGTGTCTGAATTGCTTTGGCCATGAAGTGTTCTATTGAAATAGCACAGAGACGTTAATGTGGTAAGATAAAAGAAAAAAATAAACCTTGTTTTCTTTTAATAAAATCAAGAACTTGAAGGTCCATCCCAGCTGGGCTGTTGTGGGCTAGCTGGTAGGATCTGTTGTCTGAAAGACGTATGGGTTGGCTCCTTGCATACCCTGGTTGGGTCCCCCTTTTACAGCCTAAAAGGAGTTCTCCTATTTGAATTTGTTTTTCGAATGTACTATGTGTTTGTCTTCTAGAGTGATGGCCTTCCTGCTCTGGTGACATTAAAGAAAGGTCTCATTGCACTTGCTAGACAGTGGATGAAATTCATTGTGGTAACGCCAGCCTTCAAAGGGGTGAGTTTACATAGGCCGGCTCAGCCAATGAAACTCCAGTCAACTGTACACCATGAGCAAGAGGATGGCTTTGGCCTAGACAATGGAGGTGGTCTTCAAAGTGACACGAGTGCTGATGGAGCAGAATTTGAGTTCGATGCAGGTATCTTTGTATTTCAACTACACTTTCTCAGCTTAACTTGCTTCTGTAAATGTATTCTGTCAAACTTTTCTTTTTCTTCTTTCTTCTTTCCCACTCCATAAATGTCCTCTTATTTAATGACTGTCAGTTGCACAAGCACACATTGGGTTTTGTTTTCTTTAAGTTAATCTACTTTGCTTTGGGAATAAATAATAATAATTGCTTCTGTCTTTTCCTTCTGTGTGCTATTGCATATTTCATTATGGAATGGAATGCTTAAGGCTAGTATATATGTTCCTTGCTTATCCATGAGATAAGGTACTCAACTTAGTTGCTTCACAAGCTGAAGTTATAGCCTCTAATACAGGAATAGTTAACCTTTTTGGCTACATTCACCTTTGGCCAGCCTTCTGTGGGCTGCATGGCAGCAATAGGTGTGACTATGCTGCACTCAACATGCACACACAGGATGTGCAAACAGAGACAGAAGATACTCAGGCAGATACACAGATATACAGACACACAGACTCTTCCTCTGATCAATTGAGATGGAGAACTTACGATTCCCTGCCCACTCATTAAATGATTGATTTGAAGATTGAAAATTTGCATCCCCGTCAGGATGCTGACTGGGTGAAAAGATGTAAGCCCCAAAACCGTGTCTACTTAATACTTTTCATTTTTGCTACCAAAATTTGTGATCTTGGAGGGCCAGAAAAAATTGCTTGGGGGGCTGAATCAGGCACCCAGGCAATTAAGAATCAAGGAGATCTTAGTGTGTAATAATTTAAAACATAGCATGGACAGTAAGTTCAGTTACATATCTGCTATTGCATTTCTTCTTGCAAATTTATCAGTTTTAACATATTTTGATTTCAACTTACACAGAAGTGTTGTCTGTGCCATGTGGAATTAATTAGTAGTGGTTATGCAGTCTTTTTCTATTTTTCAGGTATTCCCTTCTCCACACGATTAACATTGCATACAGAAATAAGCATATTCTTCCCATCCCTTTCATCCCTGCTTCTTTTGCTCTACATGAGTCGGAGGGTGACTGCAGCTGGAAGCGTATTTTAATTGTGTAGGATCCTCGAGTATTTTAAAATCTTGGTTATCCAGGGTTCTAGAGCATGATGGACCTACATGAGAAGAGCCAGTTTCCTGCTGCAGACAGTTGCTCTACAGTTTATACAGGGAGGTGGACAGTTGGGTGATTTTGCTTGTCTCTGCTGTCTCCTGTTCACATTGTTAATGGCATGGAGAAAGGAACACTTGGAAGAGGGCTCTTGTGTTAGGGGAAAACTGGGGGGAAATTAATCAAAACGTTTAGAAATGGACAACTATGCTAGAGTGTGCAAGTTGGCAGCAAATATTACACTTTGGAAGCAAGTGCATACTTATTTAGTATTGGCAGCACCTTCTGAAGCTTTTTAGCCCAACAAGAAAGAAAATCTTGCAGTTCTGAACACTAGTCTTGTTACCATTATGTAACTATATTGAATTACAATTTTGCTTCCCACACAACTATTGAAAAACGTGTGTATTAGAAAAGACTCAACAAATCGATATTTGTGGTTCTTAGTAATTTTGCTGTATCTTAAGTACAATATGAAGAACACTCGTAACAATGCTGCTACATAAAGCTTTTCACTTAGATTGCCATAAATTGACAAAGAAGATCTTGATGCAAAGGTAATTGTGAAAAGAGCATACAAATGGAAAACTACTTTATAGTTGTGGCAAAGAGACGAGGAAAAAAATGGATGTGAACAGCTCAGTCTTCAGAAATGCATTATACTCTTTGAAATGTCAACAGGCCCACATTTTAGGGTCTCAAATTGGGTTTAAATCAAATGTCTGCAATTCTGTGTACCAGATGTAAATGAGCACTTACAGGGCAGCCTAGTAATAAGCATCCTCAATAACCAATAGCCTTGGCTACATTTCTCCTATAATTAATCTGTGCAACTGTTGGATGTTTCAGCCACTGTCAGTGAACATACAATGCTTCTGGAAGGAACTGGTGCCCGCCCCCCGCCCGCTGGTGTTTCTTCTGGTCCTGTGACAGGGGCTGAGATTATGAGGAAATTATCCAAGACTCATACACATAGTGATTCTGGTCTTAAAATAAAGGTAAAACTGCTTTATTCTTAAAACAAGGAGGAGATCGGATATAAAACAAGCCACTTTGTGAAGTGCCTTCCCCTGGCATCAAATGTAGCTTCATTGAGGTTTCACAGAGAGGAGTTGATTCAGAAAACCATACTCTGAAGCTCTTCTCCATTCTTTAAAGCGGGTGAGGGCTGTGGGGTGAGTGTGAGGAAATATGCAAGCAGGTGGGTGAGGTGTAAAGGGGTGGGGGTTTGTCATGTATAAAGAAAGGAGGGGTTGGCAAAGGCGTTGTGGCAAGCAGAGTGACTAGGGGCAGCAGCGCCTAAAAGTTACAAATAAATAAAAACCTCAAAAGAATTATGTATATATATATATATATATTACCATCTGATCTTAACAGTGTTTACTGAGAATTCAGACCTACTGATGTCTAGCTATGTCTTGGGCTGCAATCCAAGCTATGCTTTGGGCTGTAATTTACAGGAATTGACGCTTCCTCTGGTTCTAATTGGTGTGACTTGTACATAAATAAACATGTGCAGGAGCTGACTGTTGGTGGACTTACTGCGATGCCTATGTTTACATTTCAGGGTATCCATCCATATCACTCCCTGAGCTACACTAGTGGGGATACAGCTACAGACTCTCCGGTACATGCTGGTCGTTCTGGGCTGCTTACCAAAGAAAGTCCAAGAAAAGAGAGCCTACTCAGCTACTTGACAGGAAGCTTTCCTAGCCTACACAATCTCTTGGAAGGGACCCCTCAAAGAAGTGCTGCAGCCCCTAAAAGTAGTTCTTTAACAAGAGCAGGTACAGAATGCTTGTATTATGGTTCAGTTCTAGCCGTGAAAGCGTTGATTGATAGCTTAATTTCACAAAATTGATGTTGCTCTACTTGTTGCCTTCCAATAGCCCAGACACTAAGGTTGATGTTCTTCCCTCCTTAAGTGTAAGATGTCCTCAGGTGGGATGTATGCTACCCCGAGTGCTTGAAGGCAGGAACACTGTTGTTTCAAAGGACATGCTCATTTTCTTTGAAGCCTCATTCTTGTCTTTTCTTGAAAGTGGACAGTGAATTCCACTCTTTCTCTTCCTTCTCTGCTCCTCAAATGTCTAAATTTTTGTGTCTTCTGTTTGTGCATAGTTGAGATAGTATTGTGTATTATTATTATTAATTATTATTAGTTATAGGGAGCAGGTGGTGCTGTGGTCGAAACCACTGAGCCTCTTGGGCTTGCCAATCGGAAGGTCGGTGGTTCGAATCCACACGACGGGGTGAGCTCCCATTGCTCTGTTGCAGGTTCTGCCAGCCTAGCAGTACAAAAGTATGCCAATGCAAGTAGATAAATAGGTACTCCTGTGGTGGGAAGCTAAGCGGCCTTTCTGTGCTCTCTGGCACTCGTCACAGTGTCCCTTTGCGCCAGAAGCAGTTTAGTCATGCTGGCCACATGAGCAGGAAAGCTATTTGCGGACAAACGCCAGCTTCCTTGGCCTGAAAAGCAAGATGAACGCTGCACCCCATGTTGCCTTTGACTGGACTTAACCATCCAGGGGTTCTTTACCTTTTACTTTATTATTTGTCCTCAGTTGACACGATTTTATAGCTTGGGGTTTTTTTTGGTCTTTCCCCCTTCAGTAGTTTGATAGTTGTTTGCTCTTCTCAGGGACTTCGCTTTGTGACATACTTGTAGCACATCACCTGTTGGTGGTGATGTGTCCTGACCCTCTGAAGTCTTCCCATTGCTTTCTTCAGCTCATATTCCACTTGAGGACATCTTTACACTCCTGTAAAGGCCAGCGTTCCCTTTGTCCTTTGGAGAAAGACTCAGCAAGGGCTAGACAAAAAATCACCTCCCTCTTCTTTCATAGTTCCTATTGAAATAGCATTATATTACCTAGCTCAAACACTACTGCAAAGATATATTAAGAAAAGGAAAGACCTAAAGCATTTTAACTTTATCAGTAGTAACTGAGACTAATAAGGAAATGCTAGCTGCCTCCTAGTCTGTTCCTCAGACAAATCTTCCTTCCAAGAAAGGTCTTCAGTGAAGAATTCAGTCTAATGACTGGAGCATTGTTTAATGAACAAGTAGAAGTCTTATTTTTGCAACCTTATTTTTAATGCTCTTTTGACGGTTACTGATGTTCAACAATAGAAATGTGTGCACAGATTTTTACATAGTTAAAATGTACAGCTAGTTTTAAGCACACTAGTTAGCACCAATGCGTTTCTCTGTAAAAGAGCAGAAGAGAATAATAGTGAAGAATTTTCAGAGGCAGGAGGATAAAATATTAATACCTTCAGATCAGTGACATACTGATAAACGTGTTCATTTAAGCACAGGAAGGAAAGGACTGTTAGCTCAGTGAGAGGTATGGGCAAATGTCTTCTTCCCTCCTCTTCATTCCCAAATTGTGATATTTTTATTTAACAAGAGCTTTCAAGTTGACATTCTCTGTGTGCTTTGAAATATTTTTCTGTCTGTCAGAAGTTGAAAAATATATCACAAGTATAACTACAGAACTCACGTTTTATGGTACATGAAGTGGTCAGTTGTTATTTTATATCCTAGTGAACACCATGCCCTCTGAAATGTTATCTGAACATCCTTTATTATCGGAACCATCATCTGTGAGTTTCTATAACTGGATGTCAAATGCTGTGGGCAACAGAGGAAGTGTGGTTCAAGAGTCTCCTGTCACCAAATCTGCACACAATAGTCTGCCAACAGGTACTGATCGGAAATTCAGTGTTTGCTTGAATATTGACTATTGTATGCAGTTCTTATGAAATACTTAAGGAGCTGACTGTTCATTTAGAAATAATCTTCTTTGGTTGCTAACTGAATCTGATAAATTTCAGGCATGGGCTGCTACATTCAGACAAAGTAGAAACATAAGTTGGAGCGAGCTTCTTTTTTCCTGCTCTATAGGGTGGGACTCAAGCCAATGGCTTCAAGTTACAATAAATGAGATTCCAACTAAACATCAGGAAGGTTGTGGACTCTCATTTGAGGTTTTTAAGCAGAGGTTGGATGGTCATCTGTCATAGATGCTTTAGTTGAGATTCCTGCATTTCAGAAGATGACCCTCAGAGTCTCTTCCAACACTACAATTCTATGATTCTAAGAGTCCTGCTGGATTGAACTACTGATTTATCCTGTCCAGTATTACATTCCCAGCAGAGCTCACTAGATACTTCCAGAAACCTACTAGCAGGGCGTCCCTCATTGTTTGCTCCCCAACATCTGGTTTTCAGAGATATGCCATCTGTGAACATGAAGTTGCTATCAAGGCCATGGGTTGTGGAAAAACCAGAATGGCAACTTCAGGCATTTGATTTCCTGAAGAAAGGCCAGCCATTAATTCCCCTTCTCAAAAATAAAAGGGTGAAGACAAAGCAGTTATTAGAATCTTAGAATTGTAGAGTTGGAAAGGGACCGTTAGGGTCACGTGATATTTGTGTCAAGATGTTTTGCTTTGCCAAATGATCGGAGACTTAAGGCCATTTATCATGCTGTCCTTCTAAACAAAGGTGGTACAGACTCCAGGCACTAAAGGATATAGTTTTGAAATCTGATTTTCACCAGCTGGAATACAGCTTGCGGGTGGTAATTTTCATACTTCAGTTCCTCCTCCTCTGTGAGTAGATGATATGCCAGCTGAAACTGGTGCTGTATCATAAAAATGTCCCTCTTCCCTGACTTGAATTTAATTCTCCTCTTGCTCAGTAAACTAAACAGCTTTACATATTTTAGCACTACATATGCTGCTGGATAATTAATGCAGGAACTATTTTGTAGGGGTAGCTCCAAATCTTCCGACTATACCATCAGCATCTGACTTCAATACAGTATTGTCCAGTGATCAGAACACATTGGATGGTACACATTCACAGCACAGTACGAGTCAGGATGACATTGCTGGAATCGAGGAAGGTAACCAGGGATTTCCTGCAGTTCAACTTGCAGATGCCCAGGTGAGTGTTTTGCCTTTAAAACTGGAGGATAAATAACTTATCCAAGAAACCAAAGGAGGAGCTAAAATAGTTACCCCAGTGTCCAATTATGGTAACATTTTAGCTGCTCCAGTATTTCATTTTCCCCCTAACCTATAAAAGGTTCTTTCTCTGAATCAATTTGTGATGTCTCACCAGCATTTCATTATGAAATGACAACCTTTGAAATGAGTAATAATTATATCTTGCCATCCCAGAATAACTGAAGGCATATCACACACTGCTGATATTGGGCCATGAGAGCAGTAGGCCACTGAACTGAGGCGAGTCTGGCAGCTCTCCTAAGCAGAGAATGGAAGGCACCTGTGCACATACATAGACAGCATTGATCTAGACCAGTGCTTCCCACTGTGTGAGCTATAGACCCCTGGGGTGTAGCGGAGTTATCTCACAGGGTTTGCAGATTACAAGGGCATGGGGAAAGAGAGAGAGAGATTATGGCCCCTAACTATCAGGTATTTTCCTCAGGAGGAGCTGGACAGAAACTGGACACCAGAGGCCTCATCCAAAAATAGGGTGGAGGAGGGAGAGGGTGACTGTGCTGGCACAAATCCCACTGCTGCCACAGCAATAGCCAGTTCTCATGCCTGGATGCTGGGTCTCCTGCAGTAGTGGCAGATGCGCAGGGAGGGCAAGGTACTGTTTGTACTAGGCTCTCTCTGATGTCAGCATGGCAGTGAGGTAGCGAGCCCCCTTTCTTCTTTAACCCCTCTTTAATCCTTCCTTGAAAGGTGGCATTCTTCATACCCTTGTGGCAGGCTAACCTGGAGCGAGTGCCTGTGTGGCACAGAGACATCATACAGGGGATGTGGTTCATGAACACTTAACCTGACTCAAAACATGGACCCTCATGGGCAGGGCAACCACCCATTTTATTGGGGCCGCTTTTCTCATCAAGGTTACTGCCATGTTCTTGAACTTGCCTGTCCTGGACCAACACCTGGTTCAGGGAGGGGTTTGTCACAGTCTCCTGCTCAAACGAAGGGTTTTTTGCCACATTATACTCAAATGGAATGGAGAGGGAATTCACATCAAAGAAAGAGAGTAACAGAGAGCACTTGTGTCTTGAGCCTGGTTTTTACAAATGTATGTTTTTCTTTCTGATTTGGACTACACACTGATTTGAACACACTATATTATTCCAATAATACTGTCATTTTGAAATGCTTAAAGTATGAGAGATGCTTTTAAGATTGCAGCTATGTTTTCTGCAGGTGTTGAGCAATTTTTATAGCTCTAAATAAATAACTTGATTCTATTTTTAATAGGTTGTTTTCAAACCACTTCTAAGCCACACAGGAATTCAGTCTCAGGATGCAGCACCACTGTGCTACAGGATGTACTTTGGAGAGCATCTTTCATTCTCAGGGACTCTGGATTGCCTTAGGGCAGATATTGTGGATTCAGATACAGCAAAAGAGAGGAGAAGCAAAAGAGCCCGAAGGTATATTAGCCAAGTTACACGAATCCATTCAGCATTAAAGAGCATGAACATATTGCTTAATTACTTCATTCTATTCTATCTGCTTTCCTTTTTCCTAACAAGTCAAAAATAATTTAATCCTAGACTTTAACAAAATTATGAACTGAAAACTAGTTAAGAGTTGAAGTTACAATTGCAGCTTTTAAATTTTAACCTTAGAATAGATGTGTTTAAAACATTAGGCTGCTTTGGTGGCTAAATTGCCCATCAACAGAAGCTTACAAGCAAAACAGTGCAAAATTTAAAACTTAACACTTCGAGTCAATATGTGACACTGAGTTCCTTGAGGGTGTCAGCAATCACATAGATACTTGTATACGTATACAGTCGTACCTCAGAAGTCGAACGGAATCCGTTCCGGAAGTCTGTTCGACTTCCAAAATGTTCGGAAGCCTCAGAAGCCGCTTCAGACGTTCAGGTTCCAAAGAACGTTCGCAAACGGGAACACTCACTTCCAGGTTTGCGGTGTTTGGGAGCCAAAACGTTCAAGTCGCAAGGCATTCGTCAACTGTACTGAATTAGACTATTGGTCTATTTAGCTCAGTATTGTCTAAACTGATGTACAATTGCTCTCCAGAGTTCAGGCTTTCCTTAAGATGCCAGAGATTGAAGCTGGGACTTTCTGTATTCAAAACATTTGCTCTAACACTGAACTATGGCTCTTCCCTAATATCTTAAACAAAATATACGAAGGGATAGCCTTCAAAAAGAGAATGATTTTAACATTTAGCTGTTGCAGAATCTTAAAAATGTTTTGTATTTCTTTCTTAGGCAAGGAGCAGTCAATCTTCCTCCCCTTGAATTCAAACCAGCATTAATGTTGGAAACTTTTAGCATCAGTGCTGTTATAATGGAGAAATCAGTGAGCACACCTCAAAACTCCACCAGTGCCCTTGCTTTTCATGACTTTAACAAACGTCATTATAGCACCTTCCATTGCAATTTTACAATCTCATGTCAGTCTATAAGCCAGCATGTAGATATGGCACTGGTTCGTCTTATTCATCAGTTCAGTACCATGATAGATGACATCAAAGCTACGCAGACAGACATCAAACTCAGCAGATACACGGCTGGTTCAGCTTCTCCAACGCCCACCTTCAAAACCCGCAAACACAGAGATTTCCGTTCCTCTGACTTCAGTCGCAGCTCTCGCGGGAGTCTCAATGGTGTCAACAGAGTGAACAATGCAAAAAACAAGCGATCGAACAATGAGAACAATAAAAGAGAATCTCGAAACAAAAATTCACTGGGGAGATCAGAAAGAAGGACTTCTAAAGTATCCAGGAAAGGTTCAAAGGATGTTGTTGATCATGTGACCATTCATATGGACGACTCTGATTCAATTACAGTGTCAGAGCAGAGTGAACCTTCTGCAGAGTGCTGGCAAAATATGTATAAACTGTTGAACTTTTATTCTCTTATATCTGATCCAACAGGGATTTTAGAAAAATCTTCTGAAACGTTTTATCCAGCAGGTAAGAGTTTTTGAAGATACAGAACATGCATAATTCTTAGTTCACACTTACACAGGCAAGTCCTTACTACAGTGTATAATATCTATATTGAATTTAGCAGAGTATTACTGCAGTAACTGCCCTGATAGCATTTATACATAGATGTAGCATGTGAATCTTTTGATGACTAAAGTAATTGTAGGTTCTGGTCTTGTCAATTTTGCCTAAATACTTCCTGATCTGATGCATTTTCTTGTAGGTGTTCGGAGCCCTACTGAACCTGCATGTAGGGTTGCATTTGAAAATGAGCAGGATAACAGCAGCTTAAGTAGAACACAGAGGAAACGCAGTTTGGTCACATCAGAACCGCAGCATGTGACCCTGATAGTCTTTGGAATAGGCATGGTAAATCGCACACATCTTGAAGCAGATATTGGTGGGCTAACGATGGAATCAGAACTGAAGAGAATCCATGGCAGTTTCACACTCAAAGAAAAAATGAAAGGTAGAAGAATTATCTGTAGAAACATACTTGTTTTGTCGAATTTATATATAATATTTGCCAAGTGTGTGTGATATAATCAGATCGTTTTTGATAATCCTGCTTTTGCTACTGAACTACACAGTAACAGAGAGAGAGAGAAAATTCCCAGCCAAGTAAGTAGAAAAATCGAATTAAATCAGCGTAAAATATTTATTTAAATTAAAATGTTCATAGCATGCCACTGTGGTAGTAAAATTATTTCCAGGTGGTTTAGCTTTTACCACAGTGATAACGATAAATATCTTCTAGCACAGGAGTTGCCAACTTTTTGGGGCCCATGGGCACATTTGCAGACTGAAGAAACGCTTACGGGCACCACACACACCCTGCAACCAAACACAGCAGCCTGCCCTATTGGTTACAGCAGAATGCATCTTTCAAGCCAAATTTCAGTGGGGTCAGGGACCCCTGTGAGCTACAGGAAAAGCCCTCTGCGAGCACATGCACACCCCTGTTGACAACCCCTGTTCTAGAATTAAAATTTAACAGCATCTTCGTTATGCTTTGCCTGTTGCCTCTCCAACACAAATATGCATGCAGGAAATACATATTTTTGTACTACATCAAACGCATTTGTGTTGTTGTTTTTCTGTTTGAAGATGTACTGCATCAAAAGATGACCGAGACATGTGCTACTGCTCATATAGGTGGTGTTAATATTGTCCTTCTGGAAGGGATCACACCAAATATCCAGTGAGTGTACAATTTAAAAAGTGATACATATTCTCTAAACAGCAGTTATGCCTCCATTATAGCCCGTCCTGCTCTTTTAAGGCTTTTATGTGACTGGATTACAAGGAGCTGTCATATGTAAGTAAGCTAAAACTGACAAAGTGACGAGAAAGAAATGCCTTTGTGTACTCTTCTGTCAGGCTTCAAGCATTTAGATACAACTGCATAAAATATAATAATCTGAGATGACTAAAATTAAATATTTATAACATTGCACAGTATTTCTGAGCAGCCAGTTCGTAGTAGGAAATGGACAGAATATTTTCCGTAGTCAAGACTGTTTTGTTTCAGCAGATTTTGCATCATCATTGAAGTGTGTCAAACCAGCCACCTTTTATAAACCTAAAAGGATCTCCCTGAGTATCTTACCCTTTGACCTATTTTCTGGCATATATTTGACCAAAAAGCTTTTATCAGTTTCAAACTATCCCCAATCCCATTTCTTTTATACCACTGTTCATTTTATTATTATTATCATTATTATAACTATTTGAATTCTGTACAGTTTTTTGTGACTGGATGAAAATGACATCGCAGCATTGCTGGAGGTTGGACTAGATGACCCTTGGGGTCCCTTCCAATCCTACAATTCTATTATATATGTATATTTATATGAAATGACTTATGTAAATTTTTGTACTTCGTTTCAATATCCTTTCATATTATTCTATCTTGACAGATCCACTGTGTACAGTAATTCTTAGAACAGCAATTTGTTTTTTTTAATGCTTTATAGTTTTTAATTCTTTATAGTTGCATCTTATAAGACAATCTGAACTTCCTTTAAGTGTGGCCCTATTGTTTCACTTTTATATTTGCGCTTGGGTGTTTAAAACAAATCTACCCACCTTTTCTGCATGAGCACCTTGAATGATTTTCCTAATACATTCACATTTCTAATAGTCACACACTTGTAATTGCATGATATTGTCATACACTTAAACTTAGAATAGCAAGACACTACAAACCATTTCCCTCTGATCTATGTACTATATGAAATAGTACTCTTTATTTTTTGGCAGCATTTTCATCACCAACACACTTTTAGAATCTGTATTAGTCCCAATAATTTGTAGATAAATATGAATTTAATATAGGCAAGCAAAGTTTGTCTTGTCGTGAAGGATAGTTGAAGTTTTTCACAAGAAGCAATTAAAAGTTGGTTCAAAGTGTAGTTGTTGCTTCTGTTGACAGTATAGTGTGTGCTCCAATGGAACCAAGAGGCTCTTGCATGAGTTGACTTCCTTATTCCCAACTGGGGCAGGAACAGCTCTGCACATACCCTATTGGTACAGGCAGAAATGTTATCTGCACTGAAATGAAGGGGTTTGCTGAGGATTCCTTGGATCCCCCATGCTTGCAAAACGCCATTGCTTAAAAAAATAGTGTTTTCAGACAATTGGTCTTATTGTGGGTTACAAATATGACTAATTCTTCTGCATGACTGTTCTTTATTTTGCTTTGTTTTTGTTTTGCTTTCTTCCAATCTTCACTCGTAGACTGGAGGATTTCCCTACATCACCAACAAGCACAGCCAAACAAGAATTTCTGTATGTCACATTATGTTTAAATGGCTTGCAGTTAACACTGTGTGTAGTGTAGCTGAGATGTGTTTTTGTGTGTTTAATGTAACCAGCTGCACCTT
Source organism: Podarcis pityusensis (assembly GCF_964106645.2). Lineage (NCBI taxonomy): Eukaryota > Metazoa > Chordata > Lepidosauria > Squamata > Lacertidae > Podarcis > Podarcis pityusensis. The sequence continues at coordinate 48,594,507 of NC_138034.1, read as the reverse complement.
AATTGTAATTAACATGAAATAGAATTGATATAGTATATTGATCTGCCTATATTAGAAAAGCGCTGGGTTAAGTATTTTTACTCAATAACATAAAATAGTTTTGAAACAGGGTTTTCGTCCCTAATCACAAACTACTTATCTAGAGTCACTAATATAGACTGTAATATGTCAGATAGTTCTATGAGGATAACCCAGGTAAATTAGATTGATTTTATATCTTACCTTATGATTTTCCACTAAGTTATGCAAGCTACTAAATAGTAATGACTTTATGTATTCAACAATGGGTGGGTGGGCTCACCTCAACTTTTAAAAATAAAAGAGTAAAGGCAACTCAGTATGTGAGTTAGAGACTTCATGCTTCCAGAGTCTACAATTTTGCTTTTTACGTGAATGCCTCCCTCTAGTAAGAATAACAAGATGCAGCCCTTTTCTTGATATTGAAGCTGGATAGGTGGGCTGGGTTTCATCCCCGCAGTTGTGCTGTGCTTTGGAGGTACTAGATTTGGCAATGCACACATACACAAACACACCTCAAGTGGCAGAAGCCTAAACTGTGGTTTTGTGGACTTAGATCAGGCTTCCTCAACCTCGGCCCTCCAGATATTTTGAGACTACAATTCCCATCATCCCTGACCACTGGTCCTACTAGCTAGGGATCATGGGAGTTGTAGGCCAAAAACACCTGGAGGGCCGAGGTTGAGGAAGCCTGACTTAGATATTTACCTCTTCTGCTTCGGTCTCTGCTACATGAGTCAAGGAAGTTGACAAACCAAATAACTTGTGATCATGCAGCTAAACTTTATTCTAAAAACCTGTCATGAAAACTCTGGATGTTGCACAGAAATAAAGAAAAAGCATTAGGTTCAGGTTACCTCAGGAACTGATGGATATCACCAAGGTGAAATTGAACAATATAACTGACACAAAGAATGATTCAGAGCAGCTTTGTGTGAGAGATATTTTGGCCTATGGATTTTGGATATTTGGCTTATGAAAGCAGTGTATGGAAAGCAGGGGAAGAGGAAGGGGTATGTGGTGGGGCGGACTGTGTCTTCACTGAGGGGGGTAACATTTGGCAGTCATGGGCGGGCAGTGCGCCAAATGTCCACCATCGGCAGCTCGCTCCGCCCCTGGCTGCAAGGTGTGCGTGCCACTCCATGCACCTAAGCAGCCATCCCGCACCTGGGAGGGCACCCTCCGTGCCCCGTCCCGTCCTGGGCAGCACGGGCATATGCTCTGCCACTGATGGAAAGAGTTATTTTTCATCTGAACCAGGGGTGGGCAAACTGGATCCAGCTGGCAAGCTAGAGCCTTACCTTACCCACCCTTCATAGGCCAAATTTGACAGGTTGGTGATAGTTGATTGGTACTTGTCAAAGTCCAAAGGAGGTCACCATTCATTGGTGATCAGCTGATAGAGAAAGCAACTTCCTTTGAAGATGTGCTTTCAGGCCCACCAGTCAGCTAATTGGCACAGAAGGGGTGGCTTCCAAAAAACCCTTTGAAATCTCTGCAGAAGACAAAATGCTCCCCAAACTGGAGCATTTTCCATCTGCAGAGAAAGCAGTTTGTATTCAAAGCAGTTTCCACAATAACTGCTTCTCTGGAATGAAAGAAAAAACGTTCAAATTTCTCCAGCACTTTGAATACATACTGCTTCCTTTGGAAAGAAAAGAAATTCCTTTTCAAAACAGAATGTGTTTTTTTCTTTCCAGAGAAAGCTTGCAAAGCCCTTTGTGCAGTACTTTCCAATCACTCGACAGCTAATGGTTGGTTGCTTGGAAAGTGATGTAATGGCCTTTGCAAGCCCCTGTGCCTGACACTTGGGAAGTGCTAAGCACAGGACTAATTGGTCACTGGGCAAGCACTGGGGGAAGAGCTTTGTAGGTGCCTGCAAAACCTCTTTTGTCCAATTTCTTCCTTTACCTGCCTCTCACGTGGCATCATATAAAATGTCAGGTGTACAGCAGGTGGCACAGCTTGGCCAAAACAGCCTCACAGGGTCAAATGAGGCGATCTGGTGGATCTACATAGACCCAGAGGCAAGAGATTCACCACCTTTGATCTAAGCAATCGGTCTCAACAATACCATTTAAGATCAAGTATTTCAATTAAGGCTGCATTTCTAAACCACATACACAAAAGTAAATTTCAATGAAATGTTTCACAATTTTTTCTATATAATGAGTGAAGTTCACAAGACTTGTGAGAGTTTTATATTTTTTTCTATATAATGAGTGCAGTTCACAAGACTTGTGAGAGTATTAGGTTTTGGCTGCAGGTGTTGGAAAGGCAAGTATAGGGGAAATTTCTCCTTGCCGAAGCCAATACTTAGAGTCTTATTTGGATAGATAACATTTTGTATACTTATGTCTCGGTTGAAAGTATGAAATGTTGGCTTCTTGATCCCCAAGAAAATTGGAAAGGATATTTAAAGTACAGATATGGTACGAGTAGTATTTGTCATTCATACATGTCAGTCAACTGTGATGAAATAACTGTGTTTCAAGTTTTCTTTTTTTTCTATTTAAAATAGATTGCATTTGCTCTTTTTCTGCTTACTTCAGAAACATAAAATAGCCACAAAGTTTTCATTGAAGCTTGCATTTTAGTGGGGAAAGATATAGTTCAGTGTTCTTGTTAGGTAATCTATTTGTCTGTTTGAAATTAGCTATTGGAAAGTTTATCTTCTTAAACAGTAAAAGTAAAATCCTTTACTGGGAGATTTGCATGGTGGTATGTCTGTGTTGTCTTTTTGCCCAGAGTGTGGTGTTGTTTTTTTTAAATGATTGGAATTATTTTGATGCATATGCCCATGCATGTCATTAAAGCAAATGACTGCATCAGTTGACAGTAGTCATGCTTAATTTGCGGTCGTTCTTTGCTGGTTTCTAGCCACAATTGTCAGCTTCAGTTTAGGTTCCTGGAATGGGAATCTCCCATGTAATATGAAATTTGACTATTAGTCTCTGCAACTATGCAATCTTATACATCTCTACCCTGAAGTAAGCCCCATTTAGTTCAGTGGAGTTTACTCTTAGGTAAGTGAGGATAGGGTTACAGCGTGAATTGCTGATAAATTCTACTGAGGATGCAAGATGATTCACTAGAGCTGCTTTGTATTTTAAAACATGTAAACAAGTCTCTTCTTCTTCTTAGAACTGTGGTGAAATGTAGCATTGCCAAATCGCAGGCTCTTTATAGTGCCCAAAGGGGGCTGAAAACAAACAATGCTGCCGTCTTCAAAGTAGGGGCTATTAGCATCAACATTCCTCAGCATCCAGCTACACTGCACAGCATGATGGTACGCAGCTCTCATCAGCTCTCGAAACAAATCTCTGACCTCATCAGACAGCCAACTGTAGTGTGAGTATCGCAGTTGATATATGTCTATTTGGAGGCTTGATGCTAGGGTGAGCTAAATTTGCATGCTCAAGCTCATATGTTACAATGTTTTTAATATCTAGTAATTGGTATTCTTTTTTTAAAAAAATAAATAAATAGTGCCCAGCCTACAAAAGAAGATATTGCAACACCAATGCCTGCAGAAAAAACACCCACAAGTGTAAATCAGACGCCTGTAGAAACCAATGAGTTTCCACAGTTGCCAGAAGGTTTGGAAAAGAAGCCCATAGTTCTTAAATTCAGTGCCATGATTGATGGAATTGCGATTGGAGCAGCACTGCTGCCATCTTTGAAAGCAGAATACAAGATGGGAAGAATGAGAAGTCATGGAATGACAGGTAACATTGCTTCATATTGGGGGGTGTTCCCAGGTTGGTTGGCACATGTGGGAATGCTCTAAGTGTAAAAAAAAATGCATTGATTTTGAGTGTGGAAAGTAGCTAAATCATTAAACAACAGTTGTCTGTTTTGCTTTTGCAAAGAGAAGAGTTCTGCATCACAACAAAGCGTCATTAGTTCACATTTTAGTGGCTGCTTGAATTGCTATTACCACACTCAGGAAGGATTTTAAAATAGACAGCAATATGTAATATTTTGTGTTCAATATACAGTTAGGTCTTCAGTGATGTTTGAGTGCCATGAAACAAAAAGGTTTGGGGGTTTAACTCTCAAATATTTAAATATGAACCTCCACCTGTCTTACAGAGATGATATATTATCTTAATATTGCATATGCAGTGTACTTTGTTCATTGATTTCTGTTGTTTATTTTTAGCTTGTTAATGGAGTTGAATAGCTGTTAATGGAATAGAATAGGTCCTAAAAAGTACTGTTTGGCCTGAATATAAGCCTCACTTTTTTTTTTCAAAATTCTGACTGTGAAAAGTTTAAAGTTCGGCTTAAATTTGCAACCTTACATAAATTGTCTTTTGCGATATCACTGCTGAAACAGATGTACGGTAAAACAGAATGGGTGTGAGTGCCTGCAGAATTTTAAGGAAGCGGCTTATATTTGGGTATTGTCTTTTTCCCCCTTGAATTTTAAAGGTGCGGTTTATATTCGGGCCAATATGGTAGTGGTTGTGTTTTGGGACAGCTGGTAGGCATACCTCCCTTGCACTTGCATAATTTCCATACCATCTGAGGAATGAGATGAGATAAAAACTGTTGAAATCCAGCCTCATCAAGGGGAAGGGATAGCATTGGCATGGAAAGTAGGAAGTGGGTGACTGTTTCTATAATTGCAGTGCATTTATGTAGACTAGTCAATTGACTGTTTTCTTTTCACAGGTGCACAAACAATGTTTACATTTGAGCTGCCAAATCACAGGTTGCGGTTCACTTCCAAAGTCTCTGCCACTGATATGTCTACCATACCTCCTTCAGCCAGTCTTAATCTTCCTCCTGTAACTATGTCAGGCAAATACATAATGGAAGAACATGATACCTATTCAGATCAAATATGGAGTATAGATGAACTGCCCACTAAGCAAGGTTACTATCTCCAGGGAAATTATTTGCGCTGTGTAGCTGAGGTATGTAGTCTACATATATATATATTATTTATCATTTTTATTTTAACAGGATTTATATGCAACTTAATCATCAAAGCCTCACAGTGGTTTAGATAAAATATGCATTAAAATTACTGATAGAATCAGGTGTTAAAAGCAAGTTAGCCTGATTTTTTCCAATAAAAAAGCATTAGCATTTATACATTATGCCTGTATATTTAAAGTTTACATAACAATATATTTTTATGATTGTTCTTATGTAACTGTAAGATGTCTGAAACAGTTCTGCTTCTACCATGTGGCTCCTTACATCCAGGTTTTGCAACATAAATCTTCCTAACTATGTTGTATCTTGAGTTGTGTGCATTTTAGTTTTAGAAATTCTTCCATCTCAAAAATAAATGTTACATTTTTTCCTATTGTTTGCTTCAAGCCTTTCATCATGAATCAACATCTGTTAAAAGGCTTCTCCCTTTCCTCCCAGGTTGGGTCCTTTGAGCATAATCTTACAACAGACCTTTTGAACCATTTGGTTTTTGTGCAGAAAGTATTTATGAAAGAGGTCAATGAAGTTATACAGAAAGTCTCAGGTAAGCCTAACTGCTTGAAAACATTACTAAACTGAACAGTCAGCACTCAAAGCTCCACACTAATGTTGCTTCCTACTATTTATGGTATCTGAAGTCACGTATTTTATTCAAAAAATGTGGACTGTGATGTTTCCATTATGCTGTATTAGACACAAGCAGGCAATAGTTACACACTGTGGGTGATATCCAACTAAGTCATATATTCGGAATAGACCAATTGAAATTGATTTCAGTGAATCTGCTCTGGAAATGATTAATATTAAAATACCACCCTTTGGTAGGAATGCGTTTTTGCAAAATTTCACTGACTTACTATTTCTTTTATTATGTAATTTTCTGGAACTGTGTTACCACTCGTCAAATGCCGTTCATTGTTGGAGAGATGGCACAGTTACTTTGTTGTCATTAAAACTGTGCTGTTGTTATTTTAGTCAGATATAATAGTAATCAGTGTGTTGTAGCAATTATCTCTAAGTCAATGTATGCCGTTTATACATGCCAGCATGTTTTGAATGGGTTGGGGTACTATGAAAACAATGTCTGTCCATTTCTAATACTATATAATCGTTTAATATTTGTTGTTCTTACAACTACTCTGGAGTTCTCAAATCTTGTTTCACCTTTGGGACTGGAGAAGTGACAGCTGGATCATATTGGGGAGTTGCATTTAGAAAGTTGGATAGGTGTGGTGTGTTTTTTTTTAACCCATCCTCTTAATCTTGTAGAAATGACAAATGCTTAATTGAATTCTGGAACTGTGTTGTTTTAATTATAAATGCAGGAGGGGAGCAACCTATTCCTCTTTGGAATGAACATGATGGAACAACTGATGGAGAAAAGCCAAAGATTCTCCTCTACTCTTTGAGTCTGCAATTTAAAGTATGTTTGATATTCATGGGTTCTTCCAAGTGTGGCCAGTGGTTATATTGTAATGAAATGTGAAATCAATAGAGAATGGGAATGCAGGGAATCTCTTGGGTATTAGGATGTCTCTCAGTGGTTTGTTTTCCTCCTCTAATAATATTTTCCAGATTAAAGGAACAAACAAAAGAATTATTACCCTTCATGGAAACTATTGTGAAAGGCAGAAGGTTTCTTAAATGATATGTTTATAAAAATGTGTTTGAGAGACTGAGGTGTGTATTTAAAGTCCTTCCTTTACATTATTAGGGTATCCAGGTAACAGCCACCACACCATCTATGAGGGCGGTAAGATTTGAAACAGGACTAATAGAACTGGAGCTCTCAAATAGATTGCAAACCAAAGCAATGCCTGGTAGTGCCAGCTACCTAAAGCTCTTCGGTAAATGCCAAGTGGACTTAAATCTGGCATTGGGACAAATCGTTAAACATCAGGTGAGTTATTATGATTTTATAGCCTGCTGGTGACATTTTCTGGTTCTCAAAATGGAATGAAGAAAGAAATGTTAAACATGGCTTTATAAAACTTTGGATTAGATCCCCATGTGCCCTTCTGTAAACAGGATCCTGAAAAGCTTCCGTGAGTGGAAGTAGAGGGGACACAGAAAGCTGAAAAGGGAGCTGGAAGCACCCTGTTCTAATAAGCTGAATTCCACTCACAAAATGAGGTGCTCTCAGCTTCTTTTTTGGTCTCCCACTCTCCCCCAAATCTGCTCCAACTCTGGTCCCTAGCCAATAAGTGTACATTTAAGAATACCTCCGTTTTAAAATTATTATGTTTGTATCCTACCAAGCTTGGTTTTTTTGCTCTGCTGTATTCTCCCTGTTGATATGTTTGGAATGTCTTAAGGTTTATGAAGAAGCTGGATCAGACTTCCATCAAGTTGCTTATTTTAAAACCCGAATTGGATTAAGAAATGCTCTGAGAGAAGAAATCAGCGGTTCGTCAGATCGGGAAGCTGTGCTCATTACTTTGAACCGACCAATTGTTTTTGCTCAGCCTGTGGCCTTTGACAGAGGTACTAGTGGACCCTGTGTTGGTTTTTGTTTTACCAAAATAGACGTGTGTACTGAAAACTATGGTTAGGCAAGGAAATATTACTTTAATTAAAAGGCCAAAAGCCGGAATCATGTTGACTTGGTTCCATGCCATATTAACATATATTGTAGTCCAGAAGCAGAACAAGACAGAGAAACATGTGTTCAATAACTGACAGGGCACAGCAATTTATTATAGCTGAACTTAGAATGATTTTCTATATTATTTTGTTCTAAAATAGTGAAAACACTTTTTCCTCTTGCTAAGCTGTGCTTTTCTGGCTGAACTACAAGGCTGCTTATGACAACTGGAATGAACAGAGAATGGCCTTGAATAAAGATATTCATATGGCTACAAAGGAAATAGTTGATATGTTACCTGGAATCCAGCAGACATCTGCTCAAGCTTTTGGGACACTCTTCCTCCAGCTAACTGTTAATGACTTGGGAATTTGCCTTCCCATCACCAATACACCACAGGTATTAAAGAAAATAACATAATTTTTAAAAATTAAATGATACTGAAGTTTACTATTGCAGTATCAGTATTCTTCTGGGTAATAATTATTGTTTGAGAGAAGCTACAAAACTCAAAAATTTCAGTAATCCTTTTCATTGATGGCTAGATATCTCAAAACTGAATGTGTTGAAATGTTTGAAGACTTGCAAGTGGTTTATCTTAATTTCAGAAATACATTTTTCAGATTATAATTAATATGGTCATTTTACTAATATTTATAGATTCAATTTATTTTCTTAATATTCTTTTAAGTATTTGATAAGATCTTAAAGTATACCTACATAGTAACCATTAACAATGTACATCTTTTAAAAAACTAAAACTGTGAATATTTCATAAATTAATCAGTTTAGGTTGTATTCAGTGCTACTGTTACTTGGAATAGTTCCGCTGATGTTAGTAAACACAACTAAGTTTGGTTCATTAATTTCAATGTCTGCTCTTAGTAGAATAGTTGAGTCCAATTCTTTGAGTCCCTGAAAGTTGAATTAGTACTGCGTTGTATTTATGCTGTAGAGAGAGCACATATCACAAGCTATGTTTCTTACTCACTTTGTTAGAAAACATTTTTTTTTTAAAAAGTCTCCAAATTCTACAGTGAAGTTTTCTTATTATTGTGATGGTACAGCTGAAATAAATGAGAAGCATATGTTTTATGTCCACCTGCTTTTGATTTGCACATTAGAGCACAGTGTAAAAAAACCCTACACTGATGTTGGAACTAGATGATGTGACCTTGTCCCTGAAAGAATTAATATAATATACACTACTCTTAAAGCCTTATAAGGAAAACACAACCTATAATTTAATAAATTGTAATTGATATGGATTAAAATAAATGAAAGAATGTATATTTACTGTTATATCATAATCTAATAATTATCTATAATGATGGATACAGTTGGGATTGTATGATATGTAGCATAAAATTGAATTTTGTAGTACAACTAAAGCTAAAAGGTTTGGGTGACTTAGTGTTGAATACAATACATACCTTGTTATACTTTTGCTTTTAAAAGATCTCAATGACCAAAACATATCAATGTAATGCTTTTAATATTGGTACAGATTCAGAGGCAGGGCCACAAGATTAATTTTGGGGGACAGAAAGAAAAACAGAGTTACTGTGTAAGTAATAAGTGTTATCAATAACATCTGATGAGCTGTATTTCCCCATGTGTAATAGAATGTAGAATGTTTCTGAGAGCGCTTTATATATTCCTGTGAAGTTCATGCTAGATTTGAAACTGAAAAACTGCCTTTTGCAGTTATATGTTGTGCTGCAGCCTCTAGATATATGCTAGCTTGTTAAAAATGCTGCTTATCATGGATTTATCCATGAAAAGGATGTTTTGTAAAACTAGATAATGCTAGGTACTGTAAAGTAAATAACTAACTTTAGGAAATAACCCTTAAAGTTAAAACTCATAAAGATGGGCTTAATTACAAGTTTGTGCATAGTTGTAACGAAAAGCAGTAATTTGCTGTAGGGGGTTGATCTTAAGAGAGCTGCCAGGGATCCAGTTATTGATTAAATACTAATTTATATAGGTTAATTTTTATGTGAGTGTGTTTACCTACTTCATAAAGGGAAACTAGAAATGACTATGAGTGAGGAATTCAGCCTGAATTTTTTCTTATTTCTGAAATAGACTTTTATACAATAGCTCCTTGCTTTTTTCAGTCTAATCATACAGCTGATCTGGACACTGGTTCTGCATTAGTCCTGACCATTGAAAGTACTTTAATTACTGCCTGCTCTTCAGAATCTCTTGTCAGCAAAGGTCATTTTAAAAACTTCTGCATTCGCTTTGCTGATGGCTTTGAAACAAGCTGGGATGACTGGAAGCCAGAAGTGCGAGGAGATCTAGTCATGAATGCCTGTAAGCATTTATCTTATTGTCTCGGCTATTGCTAATTCTGAACATTTTGAGAAGCTCCACAAAAAAGCATAAGGTGTTTCCTACATAGTGTTCCATGAACGTTCTCTCAGCACAAGGATTTCTGCTTGCACAATAGAACTCGCTCTTCCTCTCCTTCCCCTACTAAATCTGTTCTCAGGGTTTCCCCAACCCTCTGGAATATATTTGGGGAGGGTGTGGGGCATGCACAAGGGGAGGAAAAAAGGGGTGGTGTCTCATTGCTCAAGTGGGAATACTTGTACTGATGGTATGCATTCATGGAATACCACCCTAACTTGTGTTTCACCTTCATGTTTAGAAAAATAAGTAAGACAAGTGTGGTGTGGTGGTTAAGAGCAGTAGATTCGTAATCTGGGGAACCGGGTTCACGTCTCCGCTCCTCCACATGCAGCTGCTGGGTGACCTTGGACTAGTCACACTTCTTTGAAGTTTCTCAGCCCCACTCACCTCACAGTGTTTGTTGTGGGGGAGGAAGGGAAAGGAGAATGTTATCTGCTTTGAGACTCCTTCAGGTAGTGATAAAGCGGGATATCAAATCCAAACTCTTCTTATTTCCTGGATCATCCATTGGTGTGTCAGCACTGACGGAAGGCTTATCTAGTGGAACAGGAAGAGAAGTCATTTTTGTCGATTTCCTCTCACTTTTGCTGTCCTTCAGAAGTTCTTCCCAGAGCAGATTTATAGGGGACATGGGTTGGTGTCTGTGTGCTGAAACTGGCTCCTGTATCTTTCAATTGATAGGACCCTTCCATCACCGGACAGACACTTTCAGAACAAATGGCATCCAAAAGTGCTTGGGGGGCAGAATGCCTACCCTATATAGAAGAATACAGAAATAAGAATTTAGTATTACTATAAGAAATGTCCAAATGCCAGTTCAAGAAAATTAATGGGGTGGATACAGTCTTCCCATGAACAGAGTTCCATGCATGGGCCACTCCTGCCAATTTAATAGAGGAAAGTGATTTTCAGTGATTCCTGCTTCTTTCTGCAACCCTGTATGCCCTCCCAAAAAAAGTTCTCCAGAGGTGAGGAACCAATCAGAACCATGTGGGGAGGTGGCACAGGGCACTGCAGGAAGAAGGGAAGGTTGATCTTTAATTTACAAAGAGTCCATTCTGTGGACAGAAGGAATCCTTCTGTTTGCTGAAAGGAGCGTCTTGATCCACTCCTGTTTATTTAACCACCACAGGAGAACAAAATATCATTAGGAAATGGTTGATTATATATTAGTGCAAGTTTCACCTAAAAAGCCTTGTGATGTGATGTTAGGTTCACTGTAGTTTTCTTACATCTTTAGGCGTAGTGCCAGATGGCACCTACGAAGTGTGCTCAAGAACAACAGGGCAAGCAGCTGCAGGTAAGAGCTATTTCAAATAAGCACTTATTTCAAAGCAGCTTTAGTCTCTGTGTGAGTCTTCCTTTTTATTGTGCATCTGTCATCCCATCTTCGTCTTTAATACAGGAGATTTATATTCAGGAACAAATTGTAGCCTTGTTGGGGGGGGATCTTAACAGTTGGATTAAAACATTATAGAATGTTACAAAAGCTGGTACAGTGGCACCTCTGGTTACGTACTTAATTCGTTCTGGAGGTCCGTTCTTAACCTGAAACTGTTCTTAACCTGAAGCACCACTTTAGCTAATGGGGCCTCCCACTGCCGCTGTGCCACCGGAGCATGATTTTTGTTCTCATCCTGAAGCAAAGTTCTTAACTTGAGGTACTATTTCTGGGTTAGCGGAGTCTGTAACCTGAAGCGTACGTAACCTGAGGTACCACTGTATAGCTTTTAATCTCGGTGTCATGGGTTTGAACAAACTATTCCATTGCAGGGGTTTGGACTAGATGACCCTTGTGGTCTCTTCCAATTCTATGGTTCTAGTTCAGTGTGTGATTATTCTGTTCAGCCTTTGAATAAGAGTGTTAAAATATAAGAGATGTTGAGGTAAATGTTAAAGTAATAGCAATAGTAAATAAAGCTTAATTGCCCACTTGAAGAAAGCACTGCACATTTTTTCTTGTTCCTGTGACAATCCTTCATTATTTTATCCTTTTTTCCCATCTGCCAAAAAGACAAAAAGAGTATGCAGCATGTGCGTTGCAGAATGTGGTCAACTGCTATGATGTTTCTAACCATGTACAGTACAACTGAGAAAAAATGTTTTAAGCTGCTGGTAAAATACTATATATTAGTTTTTGATACCTAAATAAAAAATGTGATTCTCTCTCTCCCACCCCTTTTTTCTGTCAAAACAGAAAGTAATAGTGCTGGGACATGGACCCTTAATGTGCTATGGAAGATGTGTGGCATTGATGTGCACATGGATCCTAACATTGGGAAAAGATTAAATGCTCTAGGAAATACCCTTACAACATTGACAGGAGAAGAAGATTTAGATGACATTGCTGACCTTAACTCTGTTAACATGGTTGACCTATCAGATGAGGATGAAGTTGATAACATGTCTCCTGCTGTTAGTGTGGTTAGTAAACTGATTAATAAATCTTAAATATAATTCTAATACATGAAGCAAAATAGCAGCTTGGCATACTGCATATTTGCTTAGACATAAGAATTTTGTAATATGTATTAACAGAGTGCAGCATGATTCAAGTTATATTTGTGGGCTCAGACTCTTGCAAGGAGCTTTCATTAAGCTCAATGGAATGTGTTTGTGTTGTTTGAACAGCTAATGAACATAGCACAAACTGCTTTTAGAATTCCCCTTAGTTTCAATTGCTGAACTGTTGTTTAGAGGAAAAGAAGTTTCTTTGGACCCCCAGAACTAGGTTTACAGTTCTTTGAATGTTGATATTGGATTAAGGCTGCAGTTCTGCATATGTTTACTAGGCAAGTCCAATTGAGCTCACTTCCAAAGAAGCATGCATAGTATTGGTCTCCTCAGTTAAAATTAAAGAGCTAGTTATCCCAGTACTGAAATTTATTTACAGTGTAGTAGTAGGTTTTTTTTAAAAGAAATGATTTGTTGAAGACTCTTAAGTCAGGGGTAGCCAACATAGTGACCCTGGATGTTGTAGTCTAGCAATTCCCATCAGCCCCAGCTAGTATGGCCTGTGCCAGGAATGATGGGAGTTGTAGTTGAACAAGCTCTGGAGGGTGCCACATTGGCTAACACTGCTTTAAACAACAAACCTAAATCTAGTTCAAAGATTATCTGCAAACCAGTGTCAATCTGCAGACCCTGACAAGTAGAAATTCCAGTTAGTTGATGTCAAGTGAGGGACAGCTTGGTTATGTACAGGAGTAACAGGACCGGGATCAGTGGAGGGTAGATGAATTTGCTACATCTTTCTAGAATTAACAGTAATACATAGTAGCTTGCATTTGTAGACCATGTGGGAGCCAAGGTTTGTGGGAAAGAATAGAAAGAGAACCTGCAAGGAACCCTAAGAGAAGGGCCAGACGATAAGGAGAATGGTGGCAACGTTTCCTGAGTTATTAATCTTGCTATTTGTTATCATTTAGAAATCAGAAGGTGGTCCACTATGTGGAGATGTACACAAGCTCACTTTTGGGCAGCGGATTGTAAATCACCTGCTGGGCTTGAGCCCCAAAAGCCATCGTCACTCTGTTCCTGTAGAATATCTGTCGGGATCAGCATCAAGTGATACTGCTTATCCTAACAATTCACACTTAAAAGCGGGCAGGTCTTGCTCATGGGGACATGTATGTAGCATATATAGCATCTCTTTAAATGAATGGTGGAATCAGTGGGTCACTGGCAAATCAAGAATCAGCTGGCTTCTTTTCAAAATGATTTTGCATGCTATTTTGATTGGTGGTAGAAAACCTGGTCTTCTGCTTAAATGCTACCACTTTTAACGGACAATGACATGAAATGCTTTTCTAATTCTTAAATAGGAGAATGCTGACTATAGGAGGCAGGGGATATCTAATAACCAGACTGGAGAGCAGAGAGGAAGAAAGTATGTGAAACGTTTAGTGGACATAAGGGAGCTGAATGAACAAGCCAAAGTAATTGATGATCTAAAGTAAGTGTGCGTGTTTCCTTTCTAAAAAAAATCTTTCGGTCAGAATAATTAAATCAACCGTGAGAGACCTGCCTTTTTGATTAAAACTGTATCTTACATTTTTATACCACTATGCTTCCAAACATATCCTTGGCATATAGTTGTCCTCTTTTATCCTCGCAACAACTCTGTCCGACAAGAAGAAAGTGGCTGGTGTCAGAATTTCATAGAATTGTAGAGTTGGAAAGGACTCCAAGTGTCATCTAGTCCAACGCCCTGAACCCGTGCCTCCCCTTTCCAGGTCCACCACTCTAATCATCACACCAAATTGTCTTTAGTTTTCTACTCAGAGTTTTCACCATTCTGTCCTCAGGAAACTGGGTGCAAGTGAAGGAACCATAAACCAAGAAATTCAACGTTATCAGCAATTGGAGTCGGTTGCTGTCAATGATATTCGCCGAGATGTTCGTAAAAAGCTGCGCAGGTCAAGTATGCGGGTGAGCAATTCTTAAGATTCCTTTGTAGCACAGTAACATTGCTACATGAACATTGTTTTCACATTTTAAAAAGATAGTAGAACACTGTTTCTGATATGACATGACCTTCTCTGTAGTGACCCCCCCCAATTACGGAATGCCCTCTGTGTAGCTGTCCTCTTCGTTATTAGTGTTTAGGTGGAATTTGAAAACATTCCTGTTCAGCCAGGCATTTGGTGACTCCTATTTTGAAATGATTAGCTATAGTTTGTTTTGAAATGTTCTTTTTCAAAATGTTGCATTGTTCTTACTGTTAATTCTTCTTATTGATAATTTTACTGTTTTACCTTTTGTAAACCACTTTGAGGGGTGTTTTTGTTTTACAATCAAGCAGGGTGTAAATTTTAAGTAAATAAATATCAAGACACAGGTACATAAGTCACTCTGAGAGCCCCTTTTTTTTCCTAACAGAAGAGGGATGCATTTTAGCAATTTCTGTCAGCTCTGGGTTTTTTGCACCTATTTCCATATAATATATGAACCCATCCTCCTTTTCCTCTCTCCATTTCACAGTACCTGCTGTCTTATCCCTTTAAATGTGTTCTCTCATCCCATACTCTCTTCTTACCACCACAGATCTGTGCTGGCCTACTATTCTCTCTGGAGCTGTGTTCACAATTACTATTTTTTTCTTTCTTTACATCAAAGGAGTGGGGGAACCTTTTCGGCTCCAAAGGCCAGATCCTATATCAAGATTGGCTTCCCGGGCCAAATCTAATGTACAGCACTGTGAGCCCCCCCCCCAAGCCCCCCTTCCATTTTTACATCTGATCTGGGAAGTTTAAAAGGAGCGTGAGGAGACTTGCCCAGGCTTTAAGACAGCCCTGTGCTGCCCTTCTATTTCAGCTTGAAACAGGAGCACAGGGCCCTTTTGCTAAAGTCTTGTTTGAAGCAGCTGTCCCCTTCTATGTTAAATGAAGGAGAAACACATTAGAAAACCCCAACTCTCCCATTTCATCTGAAACATGAGTGTGGAGACAGCCTTCCATTGCTTTTTAGTAGCACTGTTTGAAGCATCTTATGCATGTCTCCGGTAAGCAAACAGTGCCAATCATCTACTTGCAGGAGAAGTGCATGAGAGGCTTTAAACTACACTTTTCAGAAGTTCTCGAAACCCTGCTCAACCTTTTGATCCAGCCCAACAATCATTTGAAAGTTCCTTGGAACCTATAGCTCTAAGGAGCGAGTCTAAATCTATTCACAGACCTTACGTTAAGCAGACCTAATGTAGAATGTGACCCAGCTGGCCAAATAGATTCAGATCTCAATGGAACTTCAGCATAATTAACTTTTTCAGTATCATACTTTTGATTTACAATATTGGCAGCCTGTGTGAATGTGTAGGTAAGTAGCATTCCTAAATAGTTGGTTTGCCTTAGTGTCAAGCTATGTAAGTGTCCTGTTGATGGAATATTGAAATAATGTTGTTTTTGTTTGATTGTTTTTAGGCAGCATCTCTGAAAGACAAATGGGGCTTAGGCTACAAACCTAGCTATAATCGATCCAAAAGTATTACAGCATCTGGAAGGCCACCATTGAAAAGAATGGACAGAGCAAGGTAAGGTGATTAAAAAACACACACAAATGCATGTACTTGTCCAGAGGTCAAAGGTGTTAATCTGTATGTTTTCTGCATCTGCTCATTATTGTCTAGTAATTTAGGTTTCCCCATGGGTTGAACAGCAACTTAATATACACCACCATGGGTGAATTCAGATTTGGGGTAGAGATTCAGGTTTTGCCTTCCATTTTCTTTGTCCCATAGAACTGGATGACTGAAAATTGAGCCAACCCCACCTGAAGAGCCCCACCACTTAAATTTTTTACCACTTTAGTTTTACCACTTTAAATCAAGTATTATATACACCTTCTGTATCCAGTTCAGCTGTGTCGCTCCTAACCATGTGAAATAGTTGGTTTCTTGCAAGTCAGTGAATTGCCATTTAATCTGCCTAATCCAAAGACTCAGGACTAGAACATCTAGAAGATGTTCAGGTTGTGGCTCTAAATTGAGAAGGAGTCCCACAATAATGGAGCAACTGTCAGAAATGCCTCTGTGTTTACCCTTTATTGTCTAGATTTACTATATGAATAAAATACAGTGGTGGCTCGCAAGACGAAATTAATTCGTTCCGCGAGTTTTGTCGTCTTGCGATTTTTTTCGTCTTGCGAAGCACGGTGTCGGGAAAGTTTTTGAAAAGCTTCAAAAATCACCAAAGTCTTTAAAAACCTCAAAAAAGGCTACCACACCGCGTTCTATGAGTTGCTCCTCGAAGTCAAGTCGCAACTGTATTAACGGTGTTAAGAAAAAGGAAACAAACTTGCAAGATGTTTCCGTCTTGCGAAGCAAGCCCATAGGGAAAATCATCTTGCGAAGCAGCTCAAAAAACAAAAAACCCTTTCGTCTAGCGAGTTTTTTGTCTTGCGAGGTACCACTGTAACTGAGAAGTTCAGCATTAATAATATTAAATGACTTTTTATATATGTAATAGTACACGTCTTGGAGAAAGTGAGGACCTCCCAGAAATACGTGTAGATGGAGCATCTCCTGGACCCAGAGTCACTTTCAACATACAGGACACGGTAAGACAGCCATCAGCTGTTGTGCTGCATTCATTAAGTCCCATGATGAAATATATACTAAGAATAGGTGATGGTTACATAGAGATGGGAAAGTTTGTCTGGCAATTCAGTACCCTAGCTGCATATTTCAAATATCGCAAGTAAAGAAACATTAAAATGTATTCAGATTTAATTCTGCATTCTTTAGACTACCTTCAGTTCAGTAACTAGTGTGTGAAAGATATACATATTTTAAGTATGTGTATTCATTAGTGTATTTGTATATAATGTTACATACATGTGCATGTTATCCATATAATGCATTCTGTCATGCTTGGTGTGTTAAGTTTTTTAGTAATTTGTCATATATAGCCATTGCTATGTTCACTAATGAAATTTGGTTTTTATACAACGTTACCACATTAAACATGCCAGTGTCTTTGATATGCTTATTTTAATTTTTGTTTCTTTTTTCACTTTTAATTAAGTTGAATAAAACAGTTTTGGGGATTGCACAACAATCCAGCCTTCCAGGGGAAGGGTATTTTCAGGTATTTGCAAAATCAATAAGTATACTAATTAATCGCATGGAAAAGCGCTTCATTGATCATCTCTCTTAGCTAATCATAACGCATACAGGCAACACACTCGCAAACCTGGCAATATGGCAAAGTGCAGTACTTCTTTTTCTTGGGTGGTGTTAATCATTTCTCTTTTTCTGGAGCTTGTTCTCCATGGAAGTCTGGTAGGTCGTAAGATGCCTTTAACATATTTGGATTGCTAAAACTTTAAAACTACAAATAGATATCTCTAAAACAAAGGCAGGCGGTAGAGGACCTTATAAGTCAGAAATATGAAGCTAAATTTTAGATTATTGTCATAGGCTGACTGTTTCAGCTGATGTGGTCAGTGACAGATTGCTGATGAAAGATCAGTTATTCCTCATCAGAAATGTATCTTTGTCTCGCTAAACAAACCAAGAATGTTGACACTGATAGTTCTAAAAAGGCCAAGACAAGATTCCATTCCTTAAAATAATGGGCGGTGAATGACAATCTAAATGAGTGCCCAAAACATTATATCAGGTTGTTTAAACCCAAGATCTTGAGGCATAAATCATTACTCAAAGTATGGGAATCAAAACACTTTAAACATGTCATTTTCTAATGACATTCGAATTGTATGTGCATATTCCCTATTATGTCCAAACCAATGAACTTTGGTTTATTGTCGGTTAACAAACCAGGAAAGCAAGCCAGGATAGAAGCATAAAGTTGGAACATCCTGATCCCTATACATATTGCAGCGTTCCTTGAAACTTAAATGCTCGTCTAAAACCAAACCAGTATTCATGAAGGCCTCTTGAAACCTTTTAGCCTTAAAAATGCCTAGGGTTGTATTAATTATTTTACTTTGATCTTTAAAAGCATATCTGTAAAGATAGTATTATACCTTTTGTACCACCAGAATTTTGCATGCACTTCCATTCACTAACAATTTCTGTTCATTCCTCTTATTTGCAGGTGGTCTTGGGGTTTCTTGCTGTTCTGTAGCTTTGCTTTTAATTTTTTTAATAAAATCACCATACATATTAGTATGTATTCCCAACCTAAGCTTATTGCTTTGTTTTTTAATTTCTCTTTCTAAGGTGCTTGTCTTAGATCATTCACTCATCTGTTTGTAAACATGTTTCATGGCTTAATTTCCTTGGACTGTCCAAAGTAATAAATATTACTTCGGATAATTTTTTGATGTGCTTTGCCTTTCAGACACCTGATTTCTCCCCACTCCCTCTGATAGAGATAGTAGCTATAACTTGGATGTCTTTTTTTTTTCTTTGCAAT
Organism: Podarcis pityusensis; assembly: GCF_964106645.2. NCBI lineage: Eukaryota > Metazoa > Chordata > Lepidosauria > Squamata > Lacertidae > Podarcis > Podarcis pityusensis. The sequence goes on along the minus strand of NC_138034.1, from coordinate 48,575,658 downwards.
TAGTTTCCAGAGGAGACAGAATTGGATCTTTTGTCAGTAACCATTGATGGTCCATCCCATTACTCATCCACTAGTGAAGGATCATGCTCAGTATTCAATTCACCCAAAACTCCAGCTGTCTTCTCACCAAGCATTCCCTTCCAGCCTGAAGAAGGAAGACGAGATGACAGCTTGTCTTCAACTAGTGAGGATTCTGAAAAAGAAGATGATCATGAAAGAGAGAGGCCTTATTTTTACAGGAAAACACAGTGAGCATATTATTAAAAACAATACCTTAATTGTGAAAGTTAAGCTTTTACAGTGGTGCCTCGCAAGACGAAATTAATCCTTTCCGCGAGTCTCTTCGTCTAGCGGTTTTTTCGTCTTGGGAAGCAACCCTATTAGCGGCTTAGCGGTTTAGCGGCTATTAAAGGCTTAGCGGCTTAGTGGCTAAAAGGCTATTAGCGGCTTAGCGGCTTAGAAAAAGGGGGGGGAAAGCGAAAAAAATCTCAACACTCGCAAGACATTTTCGTCTTGGGAAGCAAGCCCATAGGGAAATTCGTCCTGCGAAGCGCATCGAAAAACGGAAAACCCTTTTGTCTAGCGGGTTTTTCGTCTTGTGAGGCATTCGTCTTGCGGGGCACCACTATAGTTAACAGTAATTTAGATAAAGAAACCCATCACTCTTAACATCTGGAGGGCTACAGGTTGGCTAATAGTCTGCTTCCATATAAAGCATTTGCTGTTTTCCTAAACCCCTTGTAAATGCTTGAATGATCTGAATCACATGTGCACTGCAATATCAACTTAAGATAAGTGTGCTGCATGTATTCGGATTTTTTTTTTTAACTTCCTCCCCTTTACTGGAAGAGTATACCTGATTACGGATCTCCCAGTGTCTTTTATGGAAGCAACAAGAGGGAGGGTGATTTGGATGCCCCCCTGTGGCTTGGGGGGAGTCAGATTTAAGTGTTTTAAGTCAGAACAGACTTTAAGTGAGACCTGGAGGAAAGAGGTAAGCCTCCTTCCCCCAGCATCACAGCGCAATCCAACCAAGTTGGGGGGCAGCCTCTAGAATAAGGTTACCAGATGTCCCTGTTTCCCGGGGACAGTCCCCGTTTCTACAAATCAGTCCCCATACAAAATCCTATCATTCCTACTGAAGTTGAAAAGTGTCCCCGGATGCATTGGAAAAAAATCTGGTAATCTTACTCTAGAACAGCTGCTTCCAATGAAAGTAAAACGCATCCACTTCGCATATAGTTTGGCCCTTACATGTAGCATAGTAAAACACTAAAGAAACATTTCAAGTTCTTGCATGAAGTACCGTATTTTTCGCTCTATAACACGCACCCGACCATAACACGCACATAGTTTTTAGAGGAGGAAAATCCGTAGGCATGCCACCTGTAGGCATTTCCTCCATAACATGCACAGACATTTCCCCTTACTTTCTAGGAGGAAAAAAGTGAGTGTTATAGTGCAAAAAATACGGTAAGTTGGATAGGCTTCTTTTTGTCAAGAGCTCCAAAACAGTTGTTTGCTTTCTACAGGACTCTTTCTCGCAAGAAAGCAACAGGTTTTGCTGCTGTCCACCAGTTGTTTACTGAACGGTGGCCAACATCTCCGGCCAGCAGAAGTGTGACTGGCACAACTACAGAGAGGAATATTGACTTTGAACTTGATGTGAGAGTTGAAATTGATTGTGGAAAGTGTGTGCTTCATCCAACAACGCTTCAGCAAGAACATGACGACATAAGCTTAAGGAGGTAAGAGCCCTGCTGGAAGTGGAGCAGGTTCACTAAGCCATACTGAGAAGAGCAGCATGCATCTGACACAAAACTTCTCCAAGTCTCCATAAGATTAACCAGTAATTTACATTATATGCCATATGCTACAGGGTTCATGGTAATTTTTATGTCCCGTATATGAACAATTTTATTTTAAGGCGATCTAAATAGGTAGCCATTGTTTTTTCCATTCAGCAACATTAAATAATATCCATTCTTTTTATAGATGTGAAACCTTGGTTAGTATTGAGAACTCTGATACAGAACTTGATGGATCAGATCTGTCTGTCTTCTCTAAATCATGAATATATAGATGGAACATAACTACATTCAGGTGGCTCTTTTCCATTGTGATAGGAAAGAGTCTTAGGACGCAGTTTTGCATAGATGGAACTTGTATCTACTTCAGCTGAATTTAAGCAACCAAAACGTCTGCCGGGTTGCAGCAGCAGTCATCATATTTTATTACTTCCGGTTTGTGTCTGTGTAAATGGAGTCCTGAATAAAATGCTCAAGGAGGCAATATAATAAATGAAACAGACATAAATATTAAACTATATACAGTTAGACCCAGAGGTAAAGGTAAAGGTACCCCTGCCCGTACAGGCCAGTCGTGTCCGACTCTAGGGTTGCGCGCTCATCTCGCTCAAGAGGCCGGGAGCCAGCGCTGTCCGGAGACACTTCCGGGTCACGTGGCCAGCGTGACTAAGCGGCATCTGGCGAGCCAGCATCAGCGCCGCACACGGAAACGCCGTTTACCTTCCCGCTATAAAGCGGTACCTATTTATCTACTTGCACTTTGGGGTGCTTTCGAACTGCTAGGTGGGCAGGAGCTGGGACCGAACGACGGGAGCTCACCCCACCGCGGGGATTTGAACCGCTGACCTTGCGATCAGCAAGTCCTAGGCACTGAGGTTTTACCCACAGCGCCACCCGAGACCCAGAGGTACTCCTCTACAAATGGAAGGAGTCTTTGCATTCACAGAAGAGGCTTGGATCCAGTAGAGGCTTCCATGAACAGAAGGAGGAAGCATTTTGCACTAATTCCACATACAGCCTTCTACACCATCTCCTACACTCTGTGGAGCCCTCAACTCTCTGGAGAATATTTTTTGAGGCAACAGGAGCCTTCAAGAGAAGGAGAAGCTAGGACACAAAGCACCTCATTCCATGTACAGAATTCTGCTTACGGAATTCTGAATCCAACCCATGGTTTATCTTCAATTATTCCTAGCAGTGCTCACTTTCAGCTTTGGAAATAACATAATGTTACACTTACATTCCTGTTAAGTCATGCTGTGCCTTGCTGTTTACTGTTTAGAAGCTATGATCGCAGTTCCAGAAGTTTAGATCAAGAGTCTCCTTCAAGAAAGAAGAAATTTCAAACTAACTATGCATCAACTACTCACTTACTGGCTGGAAAGAAAGTTCCATCATCTCTGCAGACGAAGTCTGGTGACCTGGAAACAACAGTATTTTACATTCCTGGTGTAGATGTGAAGGTAAAAAAGCATGGAGGAAAGCTGGGAGATGTTGGTCTTTTCCTTGAAACAAAGGTGATCAAGTACAACCAAAGTTTTTTTTATCCCTTAACTCCTAATCTCAGTGGTGCAGCTTCAGTGATGCTGAAAATTACACATATGCGTTGAAGTACAAATCCTATTTTAGATAAGTGACAGTTATTTTGGGTTTACAAGGTATGATGCAAATGTGGATTGTCTGTTATTATAGTCTCCATAGTTTACAGAGCAACCTTGTTACCAAGTTGAAGTATGGAAACCTTCAAGATAAGGTAAATCCTGGAAATGCTAACCTAACCAGACAAACAGCTTTTAGGAACAATATATTGGGCTAGATGGAACTTACATTTTTAACCCAGCCTCTAGTATAAAATCAGTACGTGGCAAAACCTGGATTTTACCATTAAATAAGGTATCAGTACAAACCCTGAGATATATCTGCTGAGATGAGCATTCCATTCTAAAGCATATTATGGTGGGTAAATGCCTGGGTATTGTCAGTGTTTTGAGTGGATGGAAACTTCATGTAGTGAAAGTTAGGTTACATAAAGTGCTTACAAGGATGGTGCTTTTGCTGTTCTTGCTCTTCTGTAGACATGGCATTGGCAATGTACTGTTTGGGCATTTGTACCATGAGCCTTAAAGGCCATAAAATGCAGAAGATACCACCTGCGATATTTCTAGGCAAAACAAATACGCAGAGTTTCTAACACTATGGAATGCAAACTAGAGCCTGAACAAAGCCTGTTTATTTTCTTCTAAAATACACCGTCTTTTCTGTCTCTCTCTTTTAAAGAAAATACTCCAGGCAACACCCAGTAACAGTTAAAAATATAATAGATGATAAATCACAATAATAAAATTATCAAACTTGTATAAATGATATAAGGACAGCAGCCCAGAAACCCAACGCAAAGACAATAATTAGCTTTGAGAAATGACAGCTAGAATATTGCCAGTTTGGCAAGACTTTCTTCTAGTGCATTAGAGCAGTTTTGAATTGAAGATGTTTATGTTTCAATATAAAGCTTTGCTTCAAATAATAGGCTTCCTTCTTTTCAAAAATAAGTTTTGATGAAACTATTACTCTGCCTAGATGTGGGAACTGTGGCTGTGAATGCATAAATAGGCAGGGGGTTTTTTCATTTGTGGCACACACTGGTGATGGATCTACATTTTTCTTTCATTTCAGCTACATTATAACTCAAAGATGTTAAAGACTGAATCGCCAAATGCGTCCCGAGGGTCATCTCTGCCAAGAACCCTTTCCAAAGAATCCAAGTTGTATGGTATGAAAGATACTGCCATGCCTCCTGCCTACAGCAAAGCTAAATCTTTACTTCCTCCCCAACCCCCACCTCTCCCATCAGGTAGAGATTTCTTTTACATGCTGTACCTTTGCTTTAATTCTCTCCATACTGTGGAGTTCCATGCTTAGATCTAAATCTGCTTCATAGTTTAATAAAGCATCCTACTTGATTGATATGGTCATTAACTCCTAAAACATACTGATACCAGGAGTCCAGTACTATTCAATAATTGTAGTTTTTGCTAAAATTTACAGGATAGAAACTTCCCTGTACCTTAAAGACTCTCATCGATTTCTTGTTCTTTTTCTATTAGATTTTCTCTCTGTAGAAACTTTATTTCACCAAATAAAACTAATTTTCCCTACTTACTTTGCCTTTACTTCAGAGGCCTCGGCACTGAAAGTTGTGTGACTGAAGTCAAGCATTATAATATGACCCAGTCTACATACATATTTGCCTGGTTTGCCTGACACAGTGTAACCCAAACTGTGGCTTATCAGGATCATGCGAATGTGCAGATTTCTGGATAGGAGCTTGCAGCGGCTTTGCTCCTGCCCTGTTCTTATGCTAACCTTAGGTTTAATTTATTGTGTCTTCAGAACCAGAACTCAGGGTTAAACTCTCTCCCCACCAGCCACAAGCTAAGAACAAACGAAGAACAAATCACACTTTGTTCTTGCATGTTGTTTCTTATCTCGAAGAAACAGTAAATATGTGCTCCTCCTTTTTATCCGTTCTTCTGAGTGTAGTATGTCCTCAGCTGGGACTTGAGCTCCCCCTAGCGTTTGAAAGCGAGACTGCTGTTGCTGCAAAGAAAGTTTCTGGATTTCTTTCCTTCTGAAGTCTCAGTGTATTCCTGCCTTTACGTGAAGCAGATGTTTAGAGTGTGTTCTTTCCCTTGTCTTCTACTTCTCAGGCCTGTGCGTTATTATTTGCGTTTTTGTGTGAGTGCGTTGTGAGGTAACAACCCATGTCTCTGGTTGGTTCCTGATCTTTTGAGACTTGAGTGGTTTACTTTGTTTTCTCCTCAGTGTGGTTTTATCGCAGCCTTTTCCCTCCTCCTTACCAGAGACTTTCGCCTCACTCTTCGTCTCTACTTAGTTGTTGCTGCCTGTGAAAGTCTTACAGGATTTTTTTCTACTCCTCCCCATTTGTTCTTTTTTCCATTGTTCATTGTGTCTCCTCAGCTCCCTTGTCAGTCCCATCTGCTTTAGGCCGCTAGCTACAGCAGCAGTGAGCAAAATACTAACATCTAGACCACTGTGCTCATGTCCCAAGCATGTGTGCAGTCGGCACCTGCCTCACAATCTCTCTCATCAGTGGCTGCAGTGAGGCTACCTTCTTCCCTGCAGGGATTGGTGGGGGTGGCACTATCAGAAACCTATAAGGCAGGCCAAAAGGAACTTGACTTCTTCCTGTGTGGCAACAGCCACGGGTTGGGAGCAGAATGCAACAGTGCCATGGGGGACCAAGCTGCAAGCATTGGAGGGGAAACAGCAGTGGCAGCTTGTTGGAGGGGAGAGTGCTGAAAGCAGGAGTTAGCAGAGCTGAAGACAAAGCACTGAAATATGTTTTAGTTGAATCAACATGAAGCAACATTGTACATGGAAAAACCTCATGGGATTTAGTCCATTGGACAGGAGTAAATTGTCGTTTTAATCATCCAGAATGGTTTGAGTGATATTGACTTAAATAAACACACCTTGTATTTTAATTTGTACTCTAATTGAAATGGTTGAATTAGTATTCCACTAAACGGTTTTTTCCTCAAACTTTTCAGCCAAAGGAAAAGGAAGTGGTGGTGTAAAAACAGCAAAACTATACGCTTGGGTTGCACTCCAGTCCTTGCCAGAGGAAATGGTGATTAGCCCCTGCCTGTTAGACTTCCTAGAGAAGGCCCTTGAAACAATCCCTATAACTCCAATAGAAAGGAATTATGCAGGTACCACAGGTTGTTTCTACCACATCTTTTATTTTATGATCCACTTCCATTAAAATATTCCTTTCTGTTTTAATGATATCCTTGGTTCTTTTTTTCTTTTCTTTTTAGCTGTCACTTCACAGGATGAGGATATGGGGCAGTTTGACATGCAAGACCCTTTGGAAGAATCTACAGCCTCCTTAGTATCTTCATCAACATCGGCATATTCATCCTTCCCTGTTGATGTTGTAGTTTATGTAAGAGTCCAGGTGAGGACATGAGTTACATATTGAGGGCAGTTCATGTCCCATTAGAGTCAATGGCAAAACTGATAGTTATTTGTATGTGTTACAAAGTTTTTGGAAATGTTTAAAGGGGGAGAACTGACACCTTAATATCTTGATTTGTTACATTGTATCCCACCCTTATTCCAATGAATTTACAATACAGCTAAATCCTAAGACTGCGGAAACAGCTAGAGAGGGGACAGTCAATCTGTGCACTTAGCATAGTTGTCCAAATTATAATAATCCATGCATCTATGCTAGCACAGATAAGAGCCTAAGACAGGCTGATTCATGTGTCATTCTTGTTATGTGAGAAGTGTGATAAAGCAACCTAAATTTCTTGATTTGCTCTTATGGAAGTTGTCCTCCAAGCATTTCTCCCACAAACAATATCACTTTGGTTAGTAGAGGATACTAACCTCCTTATTCCTTACTGTTTTCTCCCTGCTGTCAAACTTTATATGGTAAGCTCCTTGGAGCTGAATGATGTCTTCTCCAGTGGGTGCTATGTCACCGCCAAGTGGCTATCATTATAGTTCACTCGCATAAAGGCATAAAAGAAAAGTTAACAGAAGTTGCTGGTAGTTGTTCTGTTCTGATTATATGGTTTGATATGTGTCCTAAAAATGTGTTTCTCTCTTGTTCAGCCTTCACAGATCAAGTTCAGCTGCTTACCTGTGTCACGGGTAGAATGCATGTTGAAACTTCCCTCCCTTGATCTTGTATTTTCTTCGAATCGAGGGGAACTAGAAACTTTAGGTACAAGCTGTCCTACAGAAAATGCTATGCAAAGTGGATCTAAGATGCCTTCTAAAACTGTCTCGCCAGGTAAAAAAATGAAATTAAAAAATCCTGTTACATTTCTAGTTATTCAGAGGGGCTGGATTAAACCGACCAGCGGGCCACATTAGGCCCTGAAATGGACTTTGGACATGCCTGCCTTAAACCATAGGTAACACTAAGGTTTGTCTGGGTTCAGCTAATTGAAAATGGAAGCTTTTTATCTCCTGTGCAAGAGGAGGCGAGGGATGTGCATGAGTCTTGAGGCTTGTGCATGTAACACTGAACCAAAGTATTCAGTGCATTGTTATTTCCTCTTTGGAAACATTTAAATGTTTAAGTGATTTACTTTTTTAAGAAGGGGGAAACATCTCTTCAATCTTCCTTCTGTTTCTCCAGTTATCTCCTCACTGTCAAAATTTAGATTTAATATCCCAAGGGCAACATTCATCAAAATTTTGTTTCTGTTGTCCGTAAAGCACCATGTACACATAAATAATAATTTGTTGCATGTATCAGAATGGGAATTTGAGTTGTAGATTGTTTTGTCTCATGTAAAGCTACTTTTTTAATTTGAAGGAAAAAGCAGGTTTCTACGTTGCATGAGAAGGGACGTGGGTGGCGCTGTGGTCTAAACCACTGAGCCTAGGGCTTGCCAATCAGAAGGTCGGCGGTTCGAATCCCTGTGACGGGGTGAGCTCCCATTGCTCAGTCCCTGCTCCTGCCAACTACCAGTTCAAAAGCACGTCAAAGTGCAAATAGATAAATAGGTACCGCTCCGGCGGGAAGGTAAACGGCGTTTCTGTGCACTTCTCTGGTTCACCAGAAGCAGCTTTGTCATGCTGGCCACATGACCTGGAAGCTGTACGCCGTCTCCCTTGGCCAGTAAAGCGAGATGAGCGCCACAACCCCAGAGTCGGCCACGACTGGACCTAATGGTCAGGGGTCCCTTTACCTTTTACCTAGAATATAGTCCTATTTGGGCATTATACTCACAAGTAAGTGGAATATGTAAGTGAAAATAAGCGCAATAATGGAGGGAAGCCGTCTACAATGCAGAGCTTGCTCTGCCCATGAAGGCTTCCAGCGTGAAACAGAATCTTGAAAAGGCAGGTTTCTACATTGCATGAGGAGCCTCTGTAAGTATAGATGCTCCCTGCTGAATACCTGGAGGGTTATGGGGGGTTGAGCTAACATACTCAAATCCCTACTCATGGGAGTATAACTCCTGAATTGGGCTCATATCTTTACATGTCTGTATCATCATATTTGATGGTTCAAATGGAATAATCAAGAGAGAGCTCATGGCTGATCTTTAGGATTGAACTAAGGTACATGTAATTTATTTAATCTGTGCTGTTTTTTAAATTCTTTCATTTTGCACTATAGGTTCATCGCCTGGACTGGGCAGTCCTTTTGGCAGAACACGTCATAGTAGTAGCCAGTCAGATTTGACAGGCGCTAGCAGCAGTTCTTCAGGTCTGAGCTTCACTGCCTGCATGTCCGATTTCTCTCTCTATGTATTTCATCCGTATGGAGCAGGGAAGCAGAAGTCCAGTGTGGCAGGATTGTCTTCTGGATCAGGATCCCTAGGTAATTGCAGAATATAAAATTTCACAAACGTGTATTGGTTGTTCTTAAGCTTTGGTGGGGCGGCTGTTCTTAGAGAAATACAAAAGAGTTTCTGCAAAAAGTATTTTTCTATTGCTATGAAAAGCTAATCATTTCAATACATGTGGACGTACATTAAAGATGCAGTTTTCTGTGTATGCATTTCATAGAGTTCATGGGTGTGTTAGTGTCCTTTCCACTAGTATATGCAAAATCTTTCCTAGCTGATTTTTACAATTTTTTTAAAGAACAAATGAGATATATAGCTGCTATTATCAACAGTTTGTGTTACACAGCCCAAAGTGCCTATGTCTTTTTGTGCTAAGCTGAAATATGCAGGCACTAGTAAGAACAACTTAGGGTGCTTCAAAACAAGTGAAAACTGTTATACTGTTCCTTATGGTTTCAGGAAATGTAGATGAAGAACCCTCGTCAGTTACTGGTCGTAAAGATTCATTGAGCATCAATCTGGAGTTTGTAAAAGTTAGCCTTTCAAGAATAAGGCGTTCAGGAGGTGCTACCTTTTTTGAGAGCATGTCTGCAAGCAAATCTGCAAGCAAAATGGATACTACATTAATAAACATATCTGGTATTTATCAATCTTGTTTAATGTTGGACCTAGTCCACCATGCAGCCTGGTTGTATATGCTCCATTGCATTTATGGGTGTAACAGTAATTAGCATTGTTTTCTTGCGATATTATATTCTACCCCTATTTTCATCTCACTTTTATGTACCGTCTTTCTATATTACTATACACAGTTTACAAGCTGAAGAAGCAACAAAATATACAACAAAGATCATACACCGTATGACAATCTGATCCAGTACAAAAAGAATCATAATAAAAACATAACTTGCAAATAAACAACTTGTAGCAAAGTAATATTCAGTAATCCACTAGAGTATAATAGTACACAATAAAATTAAATATCAGCATATAATAATTAAATAGAGATTCAGTTTTAACAATTACAATAAAAAATTACTAAACTGTAATCAATAAAAGTAACAGCAAGTCAAAATGCATGAAATACAACACACACAAAACCGTGTAAAAGGATCAAATTGAGAAACATAGACACACAACTTATAACATTATTTTTAAACAATAAATCCCTGAACTCATCTTCTTTCTTCCCAGCTGCTTTGGCTGTTTTTAAAGTTGTGGTCTAAGAAAGGCTCCTAGGCGGGGCAAGGCAGGTAAAAAAAGCCATTGCCTGGTGCATCATGGGTGCACAGCTCATTTTGCATTAAATGAATTGATCAACAAGCTTTTTAACAATGAGACTCTGCTGCAGTTCTGCTGGCACAACAGATTTCCATGCACACAACGGAACTTCCTCATCCTGTCCCCTCCATTCCCTGCCTTGGAGCAGACTTTGGGTGGAGAAAAGGGAAAGGAAGTCCTGTTGCACAAGCAGAACTCTGCTTGCACAGCATTGGATATGGCCTGTGCTCGTATCATGTCATCAAGTTGATTTTTTGACAACATGGGCTTTGACTGGAGCTGTGACTGAACTAACACAGTTCTGGATGTTGGATGCATACAAATTCTGTGAAATCTACAGTTATCTGCATCACAGACAGGATAAGGCCTGATTGTTTAGAGTTACACTTCCTGTTCATGAGACGTTCTGCTAAAATGCAGACAAGACCCGGGTTTGCCTTTGAACATTTTGCTTGAATTAATTTTGATTTCGAGCCCCATTCAATAAGCATGATTTTTAAAGAAAACGTGAACAATTTACAACTTATAAGATTACGGCTAATATTTGCCTGCAATATGTTATAGTTGAAACCAAATATAATTACACTCTAAAAATGTGGGTCTTCTAGATGTGATTGTGTAAAGCCCTAGTTTTCATGATAGAGATAATACATTGATAAATAATTCATAATTTGAATGAATTATGGGCTCCTTCTCAACTATTTCACTTGGCATCAATGTAAAATCTGAATTATCACCATGAGTAGAATCCAGAGCCCTTCAAACTACTCTGGGCTACAGCCTGTTCAACAGCTAACATCCCATCATCTTGCTGCTCTCACTTAGTTTTCTGGATAACGAAAAGATAGTGAAACCAAATGCAACTTGCCAGACCTCTTGGAATTCCCATGGTTTTGGATAAACTGAGCTTCTGATCAGAGTAGGGGATTTACCCAGGGTGAAACACCAAAATCCAATGGGAAAACTTGAAAAGATGGCCTTTTCTTCATACCAACACTTGTAGTATTTTATTGAACAAGTTATTTAGTGTTTTATTATTTCATTGCATTTTTTATGTGTTTTATTATTGTAAATAATTTTGGGATGCCTCTGGTTGTGTGAAGCGATATGTAAATATACTATGTAAATATAATTAGCTAAACTTACTTTAAAAGGAGGAAAGCACTTCGGAGCATATTGTTGCACATCCAGTTTTATTACTTATTTTTTTAATTCTTTTATTAGCTGTGTGTGATATAGGATCTGCTTCCTTTAAATATGACATGAGGAGACTAAGTGAGATTTTAGCATTTCCAAGAGCCTGGTACAGGAGGAGTATTGCAAGACGCCTCTTTCTCGGGGACCAAACAATAAATCTCCCAGGTAAGTGATTAAAAAAAAAAATCCACATTACAATGTAGAGAATTTTTAGCTGTTGTACTTTGCTCATTTTATTATTTATTTATTTATTCATTTATTCATTCTTTTGCTGTATTTCAACAATATGATTAGTTAATATTGTGAACACTTTTTGTGGTGGGGTCTGGACTGTGATGGAAGTAAATAGCAAAGGTGTTTTAATATATGTATGATTTGTCTTGGCCTTGAATCTGAACTTTTTTAAAAACAGGGTTCACTCTTAAGCTTATATCCAAGTATGGTGTCCCGCTTGCACAACATACTTTCATTTGTACAATGGGGCTTTCTCTCTTCCCTTCTCTACCCCATCACACATACCCAAGATCTGCCCTGGGAGGTTGGGGGACCCTCTAGAGCAGGTTTGCGTGGTGGGGAGTGACTTCTGTGCACACACTCTGGTGCACTATTGGATCCCACCCTTAGTAATTCATTAATTTGATATAGGATGGGCTGATAAAAAATAAGGTCACATTGGAGAAACGCATGCTTTGACAATCTGATAACATTTGCTTTTGGCTAATAATAGCCTGCCATTCAGTGCAAAGAATGGTAACGTATGCTTTCTTTTATTTCTCAGTAGCATCTGGCCCTGGGACACCAGATTCTATTGAAGGAGTAAACCAGCACATGTCTCCTGAATCATCGCGAAAAGCATACTGTAGAACCTGGGAGCAGCCAAGCCAGTCCGCCTCATTTACGCACATGGCTCAGTCTCCTAATGTTTTCAATGAGCACAGCACAAACAGCAATATGTCACCTGGAACAGCAGCACATAACTTAAAATCTCCAGCTGTTTCAAGATCCAGGAGTGTGTCAGACTCTTCAGTTCCCCAGAGAGGTACAAACATCATTCTTTGCTTTTACTGGTTTAATTCACATGCTACTGTGTAATAGTATCTTTGGGTCATGCCCTATATCAATTATATTTATAGCGATTGTAATCTTAGTATAATGGTATGGGGTTGCTCGTGCGTAAGTTGCCGCCTCTCCTGGCTATGTTGCCTTGTTAAACCTTTCTGTCTGGACAGCCCTTCAATTCGTGGCTGCCTCAGTCGCTAGCAGAATCCGTCAGTGGGCGTTTCTTAAACCTTTTCCAACATAAAAGTTGTTTGACACCCAGTCTCCTCCTACTTTCTCTGCGCGGAAGTCTTCTGCGCAGGGAGGGCGTGGGTAGCGGAGGACCAGTGCTCTCCCCGCTGGTGTCCGGTGAAGAGTCTGGGAGCCCTCTCGCCGATTCCCCCATCTGCCCCTCCTTATTCCTGGTGTTGCACTGAATTGCTTCCCCATCTGCTGAGCTGCCTCTCTCCCTGCTGGGCCCTTCTCCAGCATCATTAGAGAGCCTCCCCTCCACCTCTAGCTCCGATGTCAGTTCCCTGACACTTAGCATGCAAGAATTTAATCAGCTATGACAACCATCATGTCACTATCATCAGCCACTGGGAGATGATGTCATGTTAGCCGTTCCTTTGAAGCCAAATTTGGAAATTGATTCAAGTCGTGTGGACTATTTCTGCATGAGAACTCTTTGCTTTTAGCCACTGCTGGCGTTGGTGTAGAGATGCTCCACAAGATCATACAAATATATAATGGTAAGAAGTTTTTCCCCCGTGAAGTCATCACCACTACTGAAACGTTTTCTAACAAAATTCACATAGTAGTGGAAACAAATTGTATCTAAAACCAGCATGTCATTATTAGTTTTTAATATTAAATTTACAAAGTCTGGTGATGTTTTATTCTAGATACTGTCTCAAAAACATCAACTCCATTTAATAAGTCAAACAAAGTTGGAAGTCAGCAAGTGACACCATGGGAAACACTGGTTGTGTTTGTTATGAATTTGAAGCAATTGAATGTCCAAATGAACATGAGCAATGTAATGGGAAATACTACGTAAGTAAATTTCTGATTCCTGTAATCAAAAGAAATCGTTCAAATATGTGTGTATGTGTGTGCGACCTTTTCTTCTAGTAGTCTAAGTGAGATGCTTGAAACATTTCTCTCATTGACAGAGTAAGAGATCAATCGAAACAGAATGTATATAAAGAATGGAGAATATTTAAGGAATATCTAACAAAATTATTGTAAGAATAAGAATCTCCTGGCAGAACTAAAGTGATTCTTGTAAATAAAAGGTGGAAATGATATTATGTTTGGATGTACGAAAATAATTAAGTTAATTTGAGACTGCATTATAAAGGAAAGAATAGATACAGTAAATGAAAATATTTGGAAGTCTTTTTTAGCTAATTTACAGTAATGGTTTTGTTCTTTTTTGTTAGTTTGTAAAGATATGGCATTTGCATATGCAAAATGTATAGTATTTTTCCCCCCTCTTTTTCTCTCTTTTATTATATTCTTTCTTTTTTATTTTCTCATTTTGTGTCTGTATTAAATGTTGTTGCATTTTGAAGGGAGAAAAAATATTTTTCTCTAATTAAACATGTTAACCTTGCCAGTAAAAAAGAAAAAAAGGGGGGAAAGAAACATTTCTCTCATCTAGATCCATAAATATATTTCCTTTCTAAAATTTAAATTTTGGCACTCAACTTTCCTTGTTTTTTGTTATGCCCACGTATGATTTTAAAAAATGAACATTTTCCATAATACTTAAATTACTTTTAAAGTTTTAAATGCTTTTCCCAACTTTTATTTTTGACATACGAGAGGCAGAGATGGCATACAATGTATTTTTCTCATTTTTGTCCCTGTTTTAGGTGGACTACTAGTGGTTTGAAAAGCCAGGGCCGTTTATCTGTGGGCAGTAATAGAGATCGGGAAATTAGCATGTCAGTCGGTCTTGGGAGGTCACATTTGGATTCTAGAGGTGGAGTGGTTGGAGGTACCATAGATGTTAATGCCTTGGAGATGGTGGGTAAGTTGGAATGTCTGTGTGTGTGTGTGTGTGTGTGTGTGTGTCTTTCTGTGTGTGTGTGTGTGTGTGTGTGTGTGTGTGTGTGTCTGTATGTGTGCATGCACACAATAAGTCAATCATTTGTTTTGATTTTTACATGTACTTTTCCTTGGCAGAGAAAGGCTATAATCCAGTCTTCAAAACCATAGAAGTTGTATGGCTTTTAATGTGAACGTTAGCCTGTTATTAAAACCTCTCTTGTTGAAGTTACTGGGCCTAAGAAATGCACAACTTTGGCTAGATTGTGTCCAGTTTTTGCCTGGCAGCTTCCACTGTGCTGTTCAAATCTTGAGCTGAATTCTGTGGCACATTTCAGTTCTTAATAGCAAGAAACTGTCAGTTGCCCATGCTCACTAGAAAGTTTGCTGAAAGTAGAGAGCAGGTGTGCTACAGAAAAGCAGCTGTCTGAGGCAACCCAATTCTCATATTGCAAGTGATCCACTCTCCTACTGTCATCCGCAGCTGGGAGAGACCTCAAATCTTATGACATGGATTGGGCTGTGTATTGGCAAACCATGGAGGAGAGACGGGCCAGATACTATCTTGTTCCCATTTAATGCAAATGTTGTTGTTTTTTAGCTCATATTTCAGAACATCCCAATCAGCAGCCAAATCACAAAATTCAGATTACCATGGGTTCTACTGAAGCACGGGTTGATTACATGGGGTCCAGTATCCTAATGGGCATTTTCAGTAATGCAGACCTTAAACTGCAGGATGAATGGAAAGTTAATCTCTACAATACTTTTGAATCCAGTATTACTGATAAAAGGTAAGGTTTCTTGCCATATCTAATGGTGTACATTTCTGCTCATGTGGTTTCTAATCAAAGCTATTTTTAAAAATTGCCTTCTTAAGCTGTTGTCCCATTTCTACTGTAGTTGTTACATTTATATACATTGACTATCCTCCCATTATAACCAAGTAAAACAATATGAATTCACAAGGGATATTATCTCATTTAAATGTTTCAGTGAGATATTTGTCCATGGAGATTTGAAGTGGGATATTTTTCAAGTAATGATTTCCCGATCAACCACACCTGACCTCATCAAAATAGGAATGAAGCTCCAAGAATTCTTTACTCAGCAGTTTGATACCAGCAAGAGAGCTTTGTCTACATGGGGACCTGTTCCTTATCTTCCCCCAAAGAGTGTGGTCCATGTTGCAGAGAAAAGCTCACACCAGCAATGTATGTATTGAAACTGCTTTAGCCCATTTCGTAATTAAAAGTTTTATATTCCGATTTCATGATATGCTTGAACAATGTTTAATAATTTAACTAGGGGTGTTAGTACTGCAGGTTCCAAAGTCTCAAAAATGAGATGTTGTGAGCAACTCCTGCCCGGCTAATAATAATAATAATAATAATAATAATATTTTTTATATATACCCCGCCCATCTGGCTGGGTTTTCCCAGCCACTTTGGGCAGCTCCCAACAGAATATTAAAAATAGAATCAAACATTAAAAACTTCCTTAAACAGGGCTGCCTTCAGATGTCTTCTAAAAGTCAGATAGTTGTTTATTTCCTTGACATCTGATGAGAGGGCATTCCACAGGGCGGGCGCCGCTACCGAGAAGGCCCTCTGCCAGATTGGCTTGAAATAATACGAGCTGTTTCCTAAGAATCAGGAAATAGCTCTGCTTGGCAGCCCACCCACTAAGTAAGTCCCCAATTCATAGGCTGACACATTTCTCAAGCATCTCCCACCCCGCTTAACCTGGCTGCTACTGATAATGTGGTAGCAAGTGGCTGGGCAATCTCTTTCCTCCTGATTTTAGAAGCCCTTGATAAAAACTATACAGCCCAGAGGCTTCTTGCATAGGAGCATGCCGGGTGCAAGTAGTCCTGGGATAATATAGTTTAACCAAAGGCTACTACCGTATTTTTTGCCCTATAGGACGCACTTTTTCCCCTCCAAAAATGAAAGGGAAATGTGTGTGCATCCTATGGGGTGAATGCAGGCTTTCGCTGAAGCCTGGAGAGCGAGAGGCATCTGTGCGCACCGACCCCTCTCGCTCTCCACACTTCAGGAAGCTATCCACAAGCCTTGCGCGCCCGGCGGGAGTTCCCGCGGGTGAGCAAGGCTTGCGGGCGGCAGCCTGCAGCCCGAAGCATGGGGCGGGCTGCAGAGCACCCTCGTGCTTCGGGCTGCTGTCCGCAAGCCTCGCACGCCCGACGGGAGGTCCCGCCGGGCGCGCAAGGCTTGAGGCGGCAGCCTGTTCTGTGGGCTGGGGTCGGGGGAAGCTCGGGCTTCCCCCGCACCAGCCCCGCGGCTGGGGGGGGGGAATATATTTTTTTTATTCATCCCCCCCCCAAAAAAGAGGGGTGCGTCCTATGGGCCAGTGCGCCTTATAGGGTGAAAAATACGGTAATTCAGGGCTTGTTGGGACAGTGGAGGGAAGTAGAATTATTTGACTTGCATTAAAATACAAAGCAAAGGAGAATTTACAGGTTGTAATGCTCACCTTATATTAGATGTGAGTATTGTGAGCCTACAAACCTTGTATCTCCAAGCCCGGAAATGTGTATCTCAAAAACATCTCTATTTTTAAATGTGTGTGTTAAAAAAAATATATGTATCCTGCTGTGAAAACCCACAAGAACTTTGGCATAAGTCCTTTGAGGTGAAAACTCATTTTTCTTTTCTACAAACGGAAGGAGTTTTGAAGCACAAAGTACTTCTAAACATCCAATCTACCTACATCAGCATTGCAAGGCACAAAAGATGAGCAAGCACTTTGCATCAAAAGAGCCATACTACTCAATCAAAATAATACTTTATTTTGGGCAGACTACCCATGTCTTAAGAGAGTGAATTGGTATGCAGAGTACCAGTGTATGAGAAAGTGAAGTGGTATGCAGAGTTGTAAAGTGCGTGCTCATTCTTTATGCCTTCGTTTTTGATGCAAGTGTAGATTAGATGTTTAGAAGTACTTTGTTCTTCAAGCTACTTCCTTTTGGGTAAAAGAAAATGGAACTTCACCTCAAAAGACTTTAGTCCATGTTCTTGTGGTTTTTCACATCATGCATTTTTTAAACACACTCATTTAAAAATGCTATTGAGATGCATATTTTTATTTAGTAGTATAGCTCTTTCTATGTTTATATATGGGGATAATCTAAGTTTTATAAATCTACGTAGATAGTTTCAAGAATCCGTTCATACCATTGCTGCTGATCTCTCTGCAATAAATGTACCCTCAGCTTTGGAAGAACCTGACCTAAGTATATATAATTAATGTGTATATTTCTGGATAGGCTCAGAAGTTTTAGATTCCCGAGAGAGAGAGACAGAGAGAGGCAGGGATTCTATTAAATAGATATTAATGCCACTTTTTCTTCTGTGTGCTTTCCCCCACAGTACTGGATGCAGCACATCATCGTCATTGGCCAGGAGTTTTAAAGGTGGTGTCAGGGTGCCACATATCCTTATTTCAGATTCCTTTACCGGAAGATGGAATGCAGTTTGGAGGCTCTATGAGCCTGCATGGAAATCACATGACATTGGCATGTTTCCATGGACCTAATTTTCGTTCAAAATCATGGGCTCTGTTTCATCTTGAAGAACCTAACATTGCCTTTTGGACAGAAGCACAAAAAATTTGGCAAGAAGGTATCAAAACTTATTTCTCCTTTCTGTTTGTAGATATTTTTTATCCTTTTAAGTTGTAAATTCTACAAGCGCATTAAGTGCATAGATCTGGGCTGGACAACTTCATACTCTGGGCTGACCTCTTGGGCCAAAGCTTGGCTGCATGTGGGAATCATCAGACCAATGAGTTTATAACCCAATGACTACTCAGGAACAGGAGAAGTTTTTTCCATGACTTCTTGAAGCTAGATGAATTGTGGTTGTGGTGTGACAGTCTAGTATTCTATGAAGCTAGTGATTGCATGTCTATATACCGACAAGAGTCTCCAGACAAAGGAAAATACCAAATTAAATCCAGTATCTGATACAATACATGGTGGGAGTTTTTCTCTACTTCCGATTATTGCATACATGCTCTGTAATTATGCAAACTACACTTTTTTTGGTTAAAAATTACATTCAACATGATTAGGCTCTTCATTAAACAAATAACCATGTTTTTAAACCACCCCACCCCTCCAGGTTCTAGTGAACATTCTACCTATGTTGTGCAAACACTAGACTTCCATTTGGGTCACAATACTATGGTCACAAAGCCATGTGGAGCCCTGGAAAGCCCAATGGCAACCATCACCAAGATCACAAGGAGGCGCCATGAAAACCCACCACATGGAGTGGCGAGTGTGAAAGAATGGTTCAATTATGTTACAGCCACAAGGAATGAAGGTGAGGCCTTCTATCACATTTCTGCTTGCTGATCTGGTTATTGCTGGTGGAATTGCATGAATTTACAATTCAAAGTGAAAGAAGGTGGGGCAGCAGCATACTAACCACATAGGACTACAGAGTTCAGCAGAACTTTGCTGAATTAATTTCAGTTATAGTATCTGAAATGATCTGTGAGTAGCAGTGAGAACAATCCGAAGCCCAGTGAAATCAAAACATAGCTCTACTTCCTTTGTATTTGCAGAGTTGAACCTTCTCCGAAATGTTGATGCAAACAACCCAGAGAACAGCACAACAGTGAAAAGCTCTAGCTTGTTAAGCGGATTCAGAGGAGGCTCCAGTTACAATCATGAGACCGAAACTATCTTTGCATTACCAAGGATGCAGCTGGACTTTAAATCTATTCACGTTCAGCAGCCACAGGAACCTTTATTGCAAGGTAAAGTGTGATGTGTTATACCTTCTGAACTACAAACCTAATTCATACCTTATGAAAAGTTAATTGAGTATTATTCAAAATCTGAGATAATCTGGCATAAAAGCATTAAATATATAAACTGTTTTTGTGATGAAGACCATTTAGCAATCCAGTTCAATAGCTGAAAAATTAGATCAGTTCTAACTGTTTAATCCAAAGGAAAGAAGAAAGGAAAGTACAGTGGACCCTCTGGATATGAACCTAATTCGTTCCAGTGGTCCGTACCTACTCCAAAAAGTCTGCATTTAGAGGCGCTGCTTCTGTGCACGCACGTGGTGTGATAGAGCACTTTTGTGCATGCACGTGCAGCGAAACCTGGAAGTATACACTTCTGGGGTTGCCACGTTCGCAACCCAAAAGTTACATTACCCGAAGGTAACATAACCCGAGGGTCCACTGTAGTAAGTCTGCTGTCACTCTGATCCCACAAGCAATGGCATATATACCATTTAATGGGCTTCCTTGACACCAGTTGCACTGCACTAGTGTCCTATTTAGAACTTCTGCTCTGTGGGCCTAATTCGGCTCACTAGAGCTTCTCATTTGACCTGTAAGGCCATTTCACCCAAACTACAGCTACCTGCACTACACCTGACATCAAACATTGCATCTGGAGTGGGATTAGGTAAAGGAGGTTTGCTGGCATCACCAATAAGCTTGATCAGTGGGGCCTGCAAAGCCCTATACAAAACCCTAGGCCAAGATTGAAAGAGGCTTCTGAAAACCCAAATATCAGAACTTTAGCTTAATTTTCAAAAGTCCCTTTCAAAGCACTGCTTAAAATACCACTTTGAAAATGGATTCTGAAGGCCCCTGTGGGCAAAATAGTCACGTGATATAATTGTGGTATCAGGTGACTGGCAGATGGGTGTCTCCACCCCACTTGTCAGATTCGACCTCCGAAGGGCAGGAAAGATAATCTGGTCCACCGGCCAGATCCAGTTCCCAGTCCTGGTTTAGAACTTCTGTTTGGAGATGTAGTGCAGAGCAGTAGTTGTAATATCATCTTGAAGCCAGTGTGTGCCTGCCTCGCCAAGGCGAGATGCCAAATGTATCAGTAGGATTTTTATTTTAAGATCACGCTGCAAATGATTAGCACTTTTTAAATACTAGCGCATTTTAACATTTGCCATTAAAAAGTTTGCATGCAAATCACCTTTGCCAAAATTATAACATTTTGTTACAGATCCCAGTGCTAAGCCAAAAGTGGAGTGCAGTGTTGTTACAGAATTCACTGATCACATATGTGTAACTATGGATGCTGAGTTGATAATGTTTCTGCATGACCTGGTATCGGCTTATCTTAAAGAAAAGGAGAAAGGTATGTAGATCAGTTTCGGGATGATTTGGAAATGATACACTTCACAAATAGTTAATGAAGCCTAGCACATTAAAATGAGCATTTTTTTAACTACAGTTTATTACAGTTAAAATACTATATGTAAACATGCCTTGTAATTATATTGCTTTTATTGTTATATTGTAAACCGCCCTGTGAGCTTCGAGTGAAGGGCAATATAGAAATTTAATGAATAGTAATTATACTTAGGAACGTCTTTGGTCATTACATTAACAATTCAATCTGCATTTAGATTTTAAAGAAATCTAATATCTATGCCTTATTGTTTTTACCCTTTTCTAGCCATCTTTCCACCACGTATTTTTTCTAGTCGGCCGGGACAGAAAAGCCCCATCAGTGTACTTGATGAGAGCTCTGCTGAGAAGGGAGCAGAAGAAAGTATTACTTACACTACTGTGGATTGGAGAGAATTTATCTGCAATACATGGCATCTGGAGCCCACACTCAGGTAAATGAGTCATTCTGTTTGCAGTAAAATTGGGAAAATTGGAATATTCCCACCCTTCTAGATTGGTTCTACATAGTGAGAGAGAAACAAGGGAACTTTACATTGCAGTGTGGAGTGCTTCTGTTTAGTATTGCAGCCACTTCATTCTATTCCCCATTCCCTAATTTTTTTCCTCTCCCCTTCTCAGTGGTCATGTTTATTTCATTTGCATGTTCAGTTATTGACAATGCTAACATATGTTAACTTTTAGATTAATCTCCTGGACTGGAAGGAAAATTGACCCAGTAGGTGTTGACTACATTCTTCAGAAGCTAGGCTTCCATCATGCAAGAACTACTATTCCTAAATGGCTTCAGCGTGGGGTCATGGACCCACTGGACAAAGTTCTGTCAGTTCTAATCAAGAAGCTTGGCACTGCACTACAGGATGAGAAAGAAAGAAAAGGAAAAGATAAAGAAGATCACTGAATTAACAGGGCAACTGAAAGAACCCAGCAGTTTTTTGCTACTTTATTTAAAACTTGATTGACGTTGTGAATAACTGTTTACCGTGGTGTACATGATGCCATTTTGTATTCAGTCTAGTACTACATGACCAATGTTTGTGAAGAAAAACTGTAAAGCTGCTGTTTAGCATTCACAATTGTATTATGTGCAATATTTTGCATCTCTAAGCTACAGATTAACTGTGAATTTTCATAACTTTTATTTGCCATAACACTGAAAAAACCCTTTTGGATAATGTGATTCCCTGAATGGCTTTTTCTTGTCAATGTAGATTGTATAAATTCTATATGTATTTAATTTATGGAACCGTGATTGCTATAGTGCTAAATCATTTTAAGTTTGTTATACTTGGAATAAAAATTAATGTCAACACGCTGGTCTTTTTATTATTATTATTTTTAAAAAATGTTATCCTGGGAGTGCTGAGAGTGAGGCAGGCAGGCGAATAATGACAAAACTGTTAACACTAAATTCAGTGTGATCAGCATTTTGGCCAAAGCATTCATGGGATTTGCCTACAGATAGTAGCTTTGAGAAGTTGGCTGTGCTGTGACAGCTTCCTAAATAATCATTTACAATGAAGCAAACAAGTCAAAAGAAGCTGCAAGTCTCAGATGGAGAGTTGAAATGAGAACTCAGATGCCACACCCATGGCCTCCTGCAGCTCTAGTACTAAGTCTGGACTTACTGAAGGAACTGAAAGTACATCTCCCTTGAAGTCCAGAGGAATGAGGAGGAGGGAGAATTTGCCACTTAATCCCACCCCCTTGGCCTACAACTCCCATGATCCCTAGCTAGCAGGACCAGTGGTTAGGGATGATGGGAACTGTAGTCTCAAAACATCTGGAGGGCTGAGGTTGAGGAAGCCTGGGGTTGAACCAATCTGGAAGGGTGAGGACCTGCCTCCCCTTGGAGATACAGAAGATTGGCCCAGACAATGAATCCAAGGGGATAGGTAACAAATCGGAATACCCTCCTGTGTCATGAACTGGCAGGTCAACGGGGAGGAAGAAGGGGGTCTTTACAAGGGGTGTAGCTGGGACTGGGGAAGCAAGTGCTCTCAGTGTGATGGGAGGATGAAGAGGAGATTGGGGTCAGTGCATAGGAACCACAGCTGCTGGACCCATTGCCAAAGGGCCCCCTGTCTGCACGAAACACAGCAGGCTCTGAGGCTTAGGGAGCAGCAGGAAGGACACTCCAGGAGGCTGAGACAGGCAAGAACCACAGCCCAGCTCCCATATGTGGTGGACCTGTAAAAGAATAAAAGTGTATTGGGAAATAATTCAGAATGAATTGAAAAAAATGTTTAAAAGTACTTTTTTTTAAAAAAAGTACTTTTTGTTGGGGATAATTCAGACGGAAATTCCCAGGTGTCAGAAAAGGTTATTTATGTATGCCACTACTGTGGCCCTTGTTTTGTTAGCCCCAAAATGGAAAACGAGCAAGGTCCCAACTAAAGAAGAATGGCAATTTAAACTGATAGAATATGCGCAGCTTGTGGGCCTAACATATAGAATAAGAAAACAAGAAGAACACACGCTTAAAGAAGATGTTTATTGAATATATGGAGGGAAATTGTGTACACTTGAAAACATTGGCAGCATTAAGTTAAAATCAACAGTGTAAATAAGTTTTGATGGATGTAATAATGGAATACTGAATGGTTTAGTTTGTGTAAAATAGGCAGGGATTTATGTTTTGCAAAATGAACGATGAAAAGAGAAGTAGGGAAGTCACTGATATTTTAAGGTTGTTTAAATGAATATTCTAAAATGTAAAACAGAACATTTAATAAAAAATATAGTGAGAGAAAAAAGATCCACAGCTCAGCTCCCTAGCTGGCCAGCTGGGACTCATTTGCTCTGGGAGGAGGTGTGTGATTCCTCAGCTGAATCAAGCCCAGGTGTTGCAATTAGCAGGCAGAGAACAAAAGGCAAGCAGAGCTGAGGTGCTGGGTCTGCTGAACTGCCCGTGTTGCTGGACTTTGACTGGGATACTCCTGGACTTTTACGGGACTGTGCTTTGGACACTATCCTGGACTTGGAGTGACCCTGGACTGTGTTTCCTGACCTTTGGATTTGGCATAACAACTCACTGCCAGGTAGGCCCGGGAGTCCAGAACATCCTGAAGGAATAAAACATCTTAATATTAGGGATTTCTTAAAACAATTTATATTTTTCAAACCATCCAAGAGCCTTGCTGGTCTTGCTGGTTTCCAAAGTGCTTCTGATGTTTTCATCTCCTCATTTTTTAAATTTAGTTATAAAATGATATACAGTATTTGGGGATGAGGGAGGACAGGTTGAGAAGGATTTCAACTTGATTTGCCAGGGACTGTAGAAAATAAAGCATATTAACATTTTAAGGACATTTTCACACGTCACTAAAAAGTGCCTTCAAACCCGATGTGAATGTCAACGTGGGTCCAAAAGTATTCTGCTCAATGAAAAAAACTTGCCCAAAGCTTCTGAACTCCTTCAGGCAAGCTAAAATGTTATAGCCAGGGAAACAAGAGCCACTGGGAGTTTGTATACTTTGGATACAAAGAAGAACATCACAGAAAAGGGAAGGCCAACTTAGCAGCATCCATCAATTAGAGCAGTGATGGCCAAACTTGGCCCTCCAGCTGTTTTGGGACTACAACTCCCATCACCCCTAGCTAACAGGACCAGTGGTCAGGAATGGTGGGAATTGTAGTCCCAAAACAGCTGGAGGGCCAAGTTTGGCCATCACTGAACTAGCGGAACAGCAGCTGGTAAGGCATCTATGTTCATTGTTTCAACCACAGGCTGAACTTATTGTTGGTGGGTAAGAATATAGATACTGGAAACTTCTGTAGTCTTCTCTAATGGCTATACATATGTGTATCTTGTTCTTATTCATTTCATTGGATAAGGCAAAGACAATCAGAGAACAGAATTATTAAAATCTGTCAGATTCTTGCTGGGTGTGTCAGATTGCATGGGTTTTAGCTATGCAGTCAGCACTTCCTGTAATTTTAATTGCTTCTGAATATAATCAGTTATGATAAGCAAATTTGGAAAGAAGTGCAGAGGCTTGTGGCATTCTAAGCCAAACAGATTTGAACTTTTTAGTGACGTCTGAACCTTTTTAGTGACGTCCTTCTTGAACTAATAGTGGTATCAGAATATTTGCTAAAATCAGATTGTGCTGTGACTCAGATTTGTGTCCATGTTAATTCTCTGGTTGATACGTTGCAAGATCTCAGGAATGGGGAGGGGCGGGCAGGGAGGAATTCACTAAAATTGTGGTGGTATGGATGATAAATGTATAAAGACATTGTTAGATTGACAAAATATTAATCAAAATCCTTCAACCTTGAAACTTGTCAGTCATTTTGCACAAGTGCCTAAGTATTGGCTTATGCAGTTTATTTAGATCTACATTCTCCTCATTCTCTTACAGTGAGTGACAATCTAATCTGCCAGAGATGGGTGTTTAGATACACAATCACATGCATTGGGTTTCTTAGGTTTACAGAGCTCAGGTATCTGCCTGCACTGGTTCAAAAACAACTGTTTTCTTTAGAATGTATTGTTTCGGTCTGTTGAATTTGAATGTGAGGTGACTCTGCACTGTTTGAAAGCCTTTTTCCTAACTATAATTTGGATTTGGTTAATATATGCTCCATACAAAATTATTGCATAAATTAATCAGTATTTACATGATTTCTCATACTTCGGCTATGACGCTTTAAAATAAGTGAGGCTGAATGGTTTAAAAGTTAAGAATTGTGTGACTGGCAATTATTATTTTGCTGGGTATGGTACCTGTTTGTAAGGGCAATGCAAATTACCATGCCATCACCTTGCTTTAAAGGCTGGTTGCTTCTATTTTGGCTTTAAAAGCCACAATTTTCCTTATTAATCATTGTGAAACTTTGTGGGCTTTTTTTTTTTTCAGTTGTGGGCACTCAACTTTTTAAGCCTGTAGGAAACTACAGCAGCAGAAAACCCCACAAATAAAGTGCCAACCAAATATGTGAAATACTGGTGCTACATTATGGAAAACAGGTCTGGTATTTTGCGCATAATTGTGTTTGCATATGGAAGCAAGTTGGAAATTGTATCAGGTGTCTTAAATATTTAATCTTATTTCAGAAAAGATGTTGATTACTTAAGGATTTAGAAGGAAGGGCTTGAAGACTGCATGGTCTTAATCACGCACAATAGTTTGCCATTTAAATTAATTCAGCCAACGTCATAAAATGTTGTGTGTGATACATTCACGTCCAAGAACTAGCAAGCACACAAATTTTCTACTGCTTTTGTTGTCCAAGTGGTTAAAATGTGCAAACCAGTGACTAAAAGTATATTTAATGCCATTTCTTTGAAGTTTGTGTCCCCCTTAAGGAGTTGATTTATATATGTGAAAGATATATTGGAAAAGGCTTTTACTGTGTTTAAGCTGCTTTCAAGAGTCTTCATTAGCTAAGTTTTAGAATCAAAGTGAAGGAAGTTTCATGAATAGTGATGGGCATATGGTAACCATCAAGAACATGCTTGGATATGGATGGCTCCACATGCAGCTGTGTAATGTGTATATGACTTACTGCATGGAGAGTCTTTATGGTGTCTGCTGGCCCCAGAATTGAAGTGGAGCTGTACAGTTGTAGAAACAATGGGGCAAACAGCTTTTATACCATGTGACGCCACTGTGGTCTAAACCACTGAGCCTCTTGCGCTTGCTGATCAGAAGGTCAGCGGTTCAAATCCCCGTGATGGGGTGATCTCCTGTTGCTCTGTCCCAGCTCCTGCCAACCTAGCAGTTTGAAAGCACGCCAGGGCAAGTAGATAAATAGGTACCGCTGTGGCAGGAAGGTAAATGGCATTTCCGTGTCCTCTGGTTTCCGTCACGGTGCTCCATTGCACCAGAAGTGGTTTAGTCATGTTGGCCACATGAC
The DNA here is from genome assembly GCF_964106645.2 of Podarcis pityusensis. Lineage (NCBI taxonomy): Eukaryota > Metazoa > Chordata > Lepidosauria > Squamata > Lacertidae > Podarcis > Podarcis pityusensis. Next base: position 48,548,876 of record NC_138034.1, on the reverse strand, counting down.
CCGGAAAGCTGTCTGTGGACAAACGCCGGCTCCTTCGGCCTGAAAAGCAAGATGAGTGCTGCAACCCCAGTCGCCTTTGACTGGACTTAACCGTCCAATGGTCCATTACCTTTTTACTTTTTTGCATCACCTTCATTTTGATATTTTTGTGAATGAAACAGGCCTGAGCCTGACTTACACTGTAACATGTAAAAAAAAAAATGCTAATTTGTTTGACTTGCTGTGTTCTGATTCACATTTAGGAATTTTAAATCTCATCTTCCTAATTTTTCCTTACTAATTAACTGGAGTAGCCTGCATGATGCTCTCCTCCTGGGTTACAATTTTCCCCATCCCTGACCACTGGCCATGCTGACTGGGCCTGATGGGAGTTTAGTCCACCAAGATCTGGAGGGCATCACATTGACTGCTCCTAAATCAGTGTGTGTTGGAACAAATAGCCCAATGAAGCGTTGGATGCTTTTGTTAAATGCTGTGAATTGTTGTTTGACTTGTGTGGCTGAAATATAATAATGTGTTCATTTTCACTGGAAAGTTTGATTTCCCCCGCCCCTGCTCTCTTTAGTTATTCATAACTAAACATTTTCAGTATGCCATTTTCTCCATAAGCATATGTTCCCACAACTCACCTTAATGCCAAACGTCATGCACTCATGCTGCTGTGTTAACACTTTTTAAATATCAAACAGTGCGCTGGGTTCATCACAGGACACAAGTGACAATAGATCTGAGGAAGGTGCGTTCTAGCTCCTTTTAGTCTAGAAAAAAAGCACTGTATATACCAGGGGTGGGCAACCTAAGGCCCGTGGGCCAGATGCGGCCCGATCGCCTTCTCAATCCGGCCCCCAGACGGTCTGGGAATCAGCATATTTTTACACAGGTAGAATGTGTCCTTATAGTTAAAATGCATCTCTGGGTTATTTGTGGGGCCTGCCTGGTGTTTTTACATGAGTAGAATGTGTGCTTTTATTTAAAATGCATCTCTGGGTTATTTGTGGGGCATAGGAATTCGTTCATTCCCCCCCCCCCCCAAGAAAAAATTAGTCTGGCACACCACATGGTCTGAGGGACGGTGGACTGGCCCCCAGCTGAAAAAGGTTGCTGACCCCTGGTATATACCCAACCCTTTGTGGCCATCCCATGTCTAGCAGTAAGAGAGAGAAAGAGAGACTTCCCAGTGGTCTCAGAGCTCATGTGCAGAGAGCTTAAAAGCAGAGAGCTTATCACCTGTTGTGATAAGAGCTTTAAGGCTCTCTGTCTTGGTGGATGTGGACCATAGCTGTCAACTTTCAGATTTGAAAATAAGGGATCAGCAGCCTCACCTGTCCCGGGGACAGTCTACGGGATATCTAACAATCCAGGATAGCAGCGGGAAGCAGCGCTGGAATAAGCGAATTTTCCGCAAAAAAAGGGAAGGTTGACAGCTATGATGTGGACTAGGCCTCTCAGCATGCCAGCTCTGGAAGGCTAGAGATGCTTACCTAGGATATTGTGCAAACTTAGGGTGGCCCCTGCAAGATCTCATGAGGGCCTCACCCCAGAGTCTACATGCTGAGCAGGCCTTGCCCCCACCCCACGAGTAAGGCAGAGAGCTTAGAAGCTCTTTTTGAGCCAAGTAACCCCAAGAGGACTCAGCACAAAAAGAACTTTTGAGCTCTCCACCTTGCTTGGATTGAACATGCACAATTTCAACCAGCCTGTCTTCAGCCATGTATGGTTGAAATTGTGTAAGTTAAATGTGCATAAGATGCAATAGTACTGTATCTGCAACAAGCACAACAATTTATGACTTGACTGCTCTGTCTGTAATGCTTTAGGTTCCCTGAATGTTGACTCTGCAGGGGACAAAAAGGGCAACTGTGACTGTCCAGAGGAAACTCATTACATGAGAAAGATAAGTTTCTTTCAGGCAGTCTAAACCTTCCTCTGCATAAAGTGGACACACTGCCCGTTTAGTACAACCTTCTGTTTTATGTTCTTTAACCAGTTTGCCCATTAATACTAACTGGGTCCTGCACTCAGGGTTAAAATTTGCTCAGCTCCATGTCAGCAGTCATGAATCATACATGGCAGCCATGGAAAAAGCCCAGATCATTTAAATAGCAGTGCAGATGATTGAATCTAGAATATTAGGGTTCTAAGCATTCCCTGTAGTACTGTGCTGGGACCTCTTTTGCTTCTGATTGTTGGAGATCAGTGGTATGTTAGAAGCCTTTCACAAGAAAGCTTGAGAAAACAAATCTCTTTCAAGGCAGTTGATTGATAGTCTACTGTTTTTTGTTCCAGATAATAGCTGGGTTTTTGTTTTTTGTTTTTTCATTCTTTAGCTGCCTGTTTATTGCCTGCTTGAGGTGTACAAATATCTTCATTCTCCACCTACAGAGTAGAACACATCAAAGAAAAAACGATAGACAGATACTATACCAGTGGAGCTTTCTTTAATCTTATGTCTGTTGTAGAGAATGCTGAAATGATGTTTCTCATGATATATATGTTTTGTTTCATGGTCTTCCAGTCTGCTTTATGCTTGTGTTATTTGACTAATTTGGGCTCTACCACACAATTTCAGGAACTAATCAAAATGTTGTGACGGAGAAGCAGAATGTGTGTTCAGATTTGTCTGTGAGCTACACTTAACTGTAATGATGAACTGGGACATAAACGAATGTTTACTAGGCTCTTCCAAAATATGGTTCAGCTCCCTTATCAAGGCTGACTTAAATGTTGCATCATGAGAGCTGTATGTAGAGTGTAAACCATTTGAGTTACGTGAATGCTCTTTCCCACCATCATTGCAGAGCAGCGCTTTTCACCAAAGAGAAGCAGGAGTTAGCTGGAAGTGACGTGACAAGAGCCGAGAGATTGTGGGAGAGATATTGGGGCTGGCTGTGAGAAAATAAGCGAGTTTTGCCTTTGAACTGGGGTTGTTGAGAGACTGGATTGAACTTGCAAAAGACTTCTTCTTTGCTATTGTTTGCTTTTGTAGTGAGAAGAATGTCTGTTGATACTCACATATAATGGAAAAATGCTTATTGAGGGAGCAAAGTATTAAATGGAATGTAAAGAGTGAAATAATTCAGAACGCGAATAGCGAGGCAGAAAGGAGCAAGGAAAAGATGGGGTTTTTTTTCTGTGAAGGTACAGGTATGTCACTAAATTCTCTCTAGGGCCCATCAGCATTACATGTGCTTCCCTTCATTTGCTGTCGCGTCACTTTATTTATTTATTTATTTTAAATATTTTATTAAGGATTTTCTTGTTTTACAGAAGTGTAGTGCCTCGTATTTTTTTTTTCATGTAACATTTTTACAAATCTGTTTCATTTGTTGAGGCATTAGGGGGAGAAGAAAAGAAAAAAAAAGAAAGAAAGGGGGGGTGGAGAGAGGGAAGATGGATGGGGGTGGGGTCGGGTGGTGGTGTTTCTATTATGTTTAATGTATGTAGAGTTTGGTGTCAGCGTTGCTTGTGTTGTTCACTTGTGTTCCTTTGGTGGTGAGAGAGGTTGGGGTTGGCCTAGGGTGTGATTGTTTGCTTGTGATTGGCTGTGGTGGTCTTTGTTTTCGTGTGTGAGTGAGGTGGGTGGGTGTTTTGGATCAGGTTAGCCATATTGATTTGTATGCTGTTGGTGGATGTCACGTCACTTTATGAAGGGGGGATATACATGCAGAAATTATGCACACAGAGCATCTTAATCAAAAGGAAAAAACTAGTCTTGAACTAATGTTGCCCCCACCTCTGCCTGGTTGTTGTTTTTTAATGAGCTAAAAATAGCTTTGTCATGGATAATAGGATGCTTAAAACGTTTTCATTTTGGGATATATATTTTAGAATCTCTGCCTTACATTGTGCCTTGGGGAGCTGTTTTGGGGCAGCAGACAGCCTGTTCAGCCCAGTCTCTTCCAATGGTCACCAGTTGTGGCACTATAATAATTTGAGAGCCACTATGCAAAGTTGCTGATTGGAATCCTCACAGGAAAGCATATTGGGGAAACAGAACTTTGCCGTATGTTTTGCCTTTTCTGATCTCGTTTTGTTACCTCCTGCTTATCATTACATATTGACTTTACAGCTATAGGAACATCGTTTTAAAGGTCTGGTAAAAAAGTAAAAGTTGACTTTGTCTGGGCCACTAGGCATGATTCTCAAAGGTCTGTCCAACTAACAGTGCAATCCCATAAGTATCTACTTGGAAGTAAACCTCACCAGACTCAGTGAAATAGTTTTGTGTCGGATTGGAGTCTCATTCTGCGTAGCAAAACAAGTTTCTGGTCTTCTCTGTCTTCAACAGCAGTCTCTTGTACAACACGGCAAACTGCTTTTTGAGCTTGTGAGAGTGTTTCAGGAGGGAAAACATCCCTCTGATCACAGCCAAGCCTTTGGACATGCCACTTCATGATGCAGTCAATGACAAATAGTAGGTGAAGGGGCTTCGCTCTTCCCAGCCACTCCTCTCCTGATTTAAAGTGGGAGGTTGGTTGGCCAGGAGCAAGGTGGGGTGAGAGCGAGAAGGGATCAGTGAGCATCTGCAGGCGAGTCCCAGGGATGCACTGGGTGGGCAAAGGAAGGGCCTGACCTGGGCGTGCCCTGCAGGTGATGAGTCTGTTACTCTTGTGTGTGTGGCCTTAACATTGCTTGTCTTGGGCTTAACCGGGAGTGGTGTGAATGCGTATCAGTGTCCCTCTTCTTAGGGGCTGCTCCAGCTTAAAGAACCAAACTGTATTTTTGACAATAAGGAAGCCGGTGTGGAAGGGCCATAATTAAATTATTGCTAAGTTTTTATTGCTAAAATGTTTGGTTGATATATATTTTATGGAAAACCTTGGAGTAGCTTGGTCCCATGTATCTTTAATTGGAAGTGTGATCTGGCGTACCTCAAAGTAAGTGTACATAGGACTGCAGCTAGTTGATTTTATTGAACCGTGAACTTTCACAGCTGGCAGCATCAGATACATTAAACCAGTGGTTTTCAGCCAGTGCATCTGACATCATAATCAAAGGGGAACAGTGTCTCAGAGCCTGTACAGAGTGCCTTTCATTTCCATTTCCTCACTGAGTCGCTGCCAGTTGGGACTGTTTAATAACCTTGTTGTGATTTTATTTTATTGTGTGCCACCTCACGAAAACGTTTAGCAGGGCAAGGAATTTAACTGGGTGTAAGCTAAGGTAATTGTGAGTTGAATTAATAGATAAAATTTTATCTCTTTCCCTGTCTTATGTATATGTTTGTACAAATATAACTATTAAAATATAGCTATTGGTTTAAAAAAAATTGGAGTTCACAAATGAAGGACTAGATGTAATATGAAATAATTTTTTAAATTATTAAATTATAGAACAATATTTTAATCAGTTAATCAGGTCACATAAAAGGTAACTAAGAAAAGCAAACACAATAAATTAGACTTTAAATAAAATAAATTAATTAATTGTCACATGATGTGCTGTTAGTTTGAGTAACATTGCTGGAGAAATGTATTTATTTCCTTAAAAGCATCTTCCAGTAAGAGATCTTGGCTTACTTGGCTTACTTCATTTCCTCCTTCTTCAATTCCTTTCTGCAATGAAAATATTTATGAAATTTGTCATTAACCAATTCTAAAGACAAAATGAAAGAGGTGGGCATTATATCCCAAATAAGGCATCGTAAGGAAGCAAAAACATTTAAACTGGCACAGAAACATCAGTTTGCAAATGTATAACAGGCTGTGCATTCAGTCTTTTCCCCTTTTCTGGGCTCAAAGTAGCTTATCTGTACCTTTCTAGGACTTTTTGCTCTTTTTTTCAATTGGTGAGCAGAGAAGCCACTGACCCCAATCCATACATTTCCTGCAGAAGGGGAGAGATTTGCAAGGTGAAGAGAGATGTCTCCCCTTGGTGTTGCTATTGTTCCTGGTCCCTGGCCACCAACCAAGATCTCAGGAGATCTCAGAAGCTCAAAACTCACAAGACCCAGGATTTTGAGGGCCTTCCAAGATAGGGAGGTGGCCCAGATCAAGGCATTGGCACCACCTGCCCAGATTTTAGGCTACTGGGAGGTAGGGCTGCCCTTCAGCTGAACCACATGACCATGCTCTGGGCTTCCCATAGTCACAGGTGACCAAGAACACCTGGGGGGCAATCACAGCATGGGAAGCCACACCATTTCACCCTCAAGGAACATGACAGTGATAATATATTCCCCGCCTCACTACTAATTTTACTGATACCATTCTAATCGATTTTCTGTAAAGTTGTTTCTACAGTGGTACCCCGCAAGACGAACGCCTCGCGAGACGAAAAACTCGCAAAACGAAAGGTTTTTTCGTTTTGGAGTTGCCTTGCAAGACGAATTTCCCTATGGGCTTGCTTCGCAAAACGAAGCTTGCCCCGGGGACAGCGGGTCTTCTCTTTTGAAGCAAGGGGCGGCGGGGAGAAGCGATCTTCTCCCCGCAGCCCCAGGTCCGGGGACAGCGGGAAGCGCTTCCCGCTGCCCCCGGACCTCTTTTGAAGCAAGGGGCTGCGGGGAGATCACTTCTCCCCACCGCCCCTTGCTTCAAAAGAGGTCCGGGGACAGCGGGAAGTGCTTCGCGCTGCCCCCGACCTCTTTTGAAGCAAGGGGCGGCGGGGAGAAGCGATCTTCTCCCCGCAGCCCCAGGTCCGGGGACAGCGGGAAGCGCTTCCCGCTGCCCCCGGACCTCTTTTGAAGCAAGGGGCGGCGGGGAGAAGCGATCTTCTCCCTGCAGCCCCAGGTCCGGGGACAGCGGGAAGCGCTTCCCGCTGCCCCCGGACCTCTTTTGAAGCAAGGGGCTGCAGGGAGATCGCTTCTCCCCACCGCCCCTTGCTTCAAAAGAGGTCCGGGGACAGCGGGAAGCGCTTCGCGCTGCCCCCGACCTCTTTTGAAGCAAGGGGCTGCGGGGAGATCGCTTCTCCCGGTGCTCCGAAGCGGGGCGGGGGGCGGGAACACCTGCCCCAGCCGCCCCACTTCGGAACGCTGCTCCGAAGCGGGGCGGGGGGCGGGAACACCTTCTGAAGGCGGGCGGGGGGCGAAAGTCTTTGTCCCCCCTGCCTGCCTTCCCAGGGGCTTTTAAATCGCCCCGGACAGCGGAGAAGTCCTCCGCTGTCCCGGGGCGATTTTAAAATGCCGCCCGCCAGCATTTTAAGATCGTCCGGACAGCGGAGAAGTCCTCCGCTGTCCCGGGGTTTTTTAAAATGCTGGGGGTGGGAAGAAAAGCCCTTGTCCCCCCCCCCAGCCTTCAGAAGAGGTCCGGGGACAGACTGTCCCCGGACCTGGTCTGAAGGCGGTTTCCCTAGGAACGCATTAATTGATTTTCAATGCATTCCTATGGGAAACCGTGCATCGCAAGACGAAAAACTCGCAAGACGAAGAGACTTGCGGAACGAATTAATTTCGTCTTGCGAGGCACCACTGTATTTTGCACCAGCACTGTGTCAGTCTTCTTATTTGCCATTTGCAAACAAGGACCACTCAGTTGTAAAACAATAAAATTATTGTGTCATCTCTGCTAATATTCCAGGAGTAGCTTTAGAATAAAGATTTATTGAAAGCGGTTTAGATGGAATGACAAATTTCACTTGCTATACTGTATCATGTGACATCCTAGTAAAGTCCCACCTTTGGAGGGCAGATATGAAAACACTTTAGTTTTGTATACTGTGTTAAAATGCATTGTTTTTATATAGTCTGTGAGGTGAATCTGGCAGGATACCAAGGCAAAATTAGAATATGATTCCTATGCAGGACCACTTGTCAGCATGCGATGTGTGTGTTGATCTTAAATGCAAAACAAAAAATCAAACCAAAATTAAATCTTAGGTAAACTTACCCAAGCAGCATCAATATTTTCCTGGATATTTCGTATAGTAGTCACAATGTGATCTTTGCCAACATTTTCTTCTACTAGAACATCAAGTTCCTTCTTGAAATGCTCTATGGTTGAACGTGCACATGGCCTCTTAAATAAGAAGAAAAAAAGCAATATTATGCAGGACTGTCTTTTACTAAAATCAATTGTTATTTGAATAGCCAGTATTATTACTTTATTTTAAAGCGGGCATCCCCAAACTCGGCCCTCCAGATGTTTTGGGACTACAATTCCCATCATCCCTGACCACTGGTCCTGTTAGCTAGGGATGATGGGAGTTGTAGTCCCCAAAAATATCTGGAGGGCCAAGTTTGGGGGTGCCTGTTTTAAAGTCTCGTCATTGTGACTGTAATCAGAAATAATTCATTATAAAATACTTCCCACCACACTCCCTCTCTTTGAGTACCAGTGTAAAGACAATTTTCAGTACAATAAAGGACTTTGGCTACAATCCTACAAACACTTATTTGGGATTAAACCCTTTTGAGCGTAATGGGACATTCCAAATATACAGCCATAACTATTATATACAGCTGTTTTTATGCAGTGTTTTAACCACTGGATGACTAGCTTGGAAAACATTTAGTTGTACTGGTGTTCATGCAGTGATAGAAGGGATATTCCCTCATAAGTAGCTGCTTCATACCAAGCCGGGTCCTTGTTCCAGTTGGGCCAATAGAGACAACATTGATTGGTTGCGGCTCCCTGGGGTTTCAGACAGCAGACTCTCCCAGGCATACCTGGAGCGGGCACTGAACTGTTGGCCTCTCTGCCTTCTGCCCTACCAGTCCCAGTTGGTACTAGCCACCATTGTTATTTGTAGTAATGGAAAGTACAAGGTGGGGGAGAACTAGATCCAGCTCTTCTGTTTGCCAGCTTAATTCCTAGTTGTAAGGGGTGGGGGAACCTCCTTTCCTAGCATGGGAACTATCTTTGTAAACAATAACAACCTCTTATTCAGAACCAGTCAGTGCATTTTGATGTTTTTTATTTGGTCCTACTGGCATATCTAGAAGCTGTGGGAGAGTTGTTAATAGTGTCAATATTTATTTATTTATTTATTTATTTATTTATTTAACTAACTAACTGGCTGCAGTAAAGGGCTAATGAACTCATTGCCACCAAAACATAATGACAGAATAGATTTTTTTAAATTAGCAGTGGTGAATCTCCAGCCTGTGGGCCTAATTAGGTCTGGCAGGCTCCCTGTCTGGTCTTGGAGACCGTATTTTTTATTTATTTTTTAATAAACCACACCCACCCACCTACCCTACACCTGATGTCCTATTCAACATCAGATGTGAGCCAGGTAAAGAAACAGCAAAGCAAGGATTGCAGACGCTGCTCCTTAGTGCTGCTTGCAAAGCCTCGTGCCATTGCAAATGCTAATGATCACACAGTTGGCTGTGCTTGCAAAGCCCTTGCCCTGACAGCACACCTTCAAAGTCTGTTTGCAGGCTCAGTTTGGATTTAAACCATGCCTGCAAATGGATGGGGGGGCACCTTCCACAGATGAGCTCTTTAAGTATTTATCGTGCTGTCATGCAAATTCCTGGGGCTACTCAACAGCAGCATGCTGTGAAAAGATAACGGGCAGCCTTCATGAACGGCAAAAGTCAGATTTTCAAGCAAAGGTTTGTACACTAAACTCACACAATAGGCATTGATATTATCTGTCGTTGCTTTTTTGCTTAAGACATGCATAGTTCTGCAAACCACAGGCTTCAGGTTACACAGGGTGTAACCTGAAGCCTATGTAACCTGAGGTACCACTGTAGATCCCTTGCCACAAATGAGTAAAGGCAGCACGTATTTTTGTGTTTTAAAGTCACATACAGTGGTACCTCGGCTTACAGATGCTTCAGGTTACATACGCTTCAGGTTACAGACTCCGCTAACCCAGAAATAGTACCTCGGGTTAAGAACTTTGCTTCAGGATGAGAACAGAAATCGTGCTCCAGCGGAGCAGTGGCAGCAGGAGGCCCCATTAGCTAAAGTGGTGCTTCAGGTTAAGTACAGTTTCAGGTTAAGAACGGACCTCCGGAATGAATTAAGTACTTAACCCGAGGTACCACTGTATGTGGAAATCCCACATGTATATGGAGCGCAATACAGTCAAAGGTTAAGTGTTCCTTTGTCCCATTTGTTTCTCTGGGAAAGCTTTTTAAAATGGCCCTAATAGTTTGAATCAATCATAGCACAGGAATTCTACTTACCCCGGTGCTGCTTGGCATATATAATGTAGCTCCATTATTCTGAAAAAAAGAAATAAAATAGGTATGGAGTCTGGCTTAACAGATAGCAAAATCAGTGCAACAAAGAATAAATTAACCACTTACTGGTAAAATCTGCTGAAGTTTGCTGATGCCCACCATTATTGCTTCTAGATATGACAGGCGAATCCCAGGGGCATCGGTCACAGGTGCACAATTCCCAACCATTGTAGCTAAGCTTAGTGTGATAAAACAGAGGCTTAATTCTGTGTACATGACGGCAATAGTTTGAGTCTGACTAATTAGTTCTTCAACTAGTTGGTGTGGGTATATATACTGATTTTGGAAAGGAAAAAAAATGTGAAAAGTTATTACGCCCTTCTCATCTTCTGAGTAGCAAGTGTCACCATTTTCCCCCTTCCACTGATGACATTTTGGAATTTCTTTTATGAAGGGATGTGGATAAAGTGCATGTTAGTAACAGAAACCTAAACCAACCTTGGGCATCACTTGAGTGTGCTTTTTCCCCTGAAACTTTCCCCTCCACCTTCTCCATTTGGAAAGACTGGGCCAAGCACTCCAACGCTGATGCTGTGGGTATGTGTGGGTGGGGGAGTGGCCACAACAGAGTGGCAGAGCACATTGCATATTGTACTTTGATTGCAGAAGATGCCAAGCTCCACCCTGGGCATCGGGGGGGGGGGGGGGCGGGACATGCAGGAAGGAAATCTTATGTGAGAGACAGTGATAGACCACTGTCTGAGGCTTGAAGAGCTAGGGCCAATCAGAGCAAGCAATGCTAGCTGAATACTGCAGTGAAAGGTTTAATGTGATTGCTTAACAGGTTTAAGTTTAAAGATCAAGAAACAATTGGGATTTTTCTTTTGCTTTTAAAGAGCTCTGTGGGACGCGGGTGGTGCTGTGGGTTAAACCACAAAGCCTAGGACTTGCCGATCAGAACTTTGGCGGTTCGAATCCCCGCGGCGGGGTGAGCTCCCATTGCTCGGTCCTTGCTCCTGCCAACCTAGCAGTTCGAAAGCATGTCAAAGTACAAGTAGATAAATAGGTACCGCTCCGGTGGGAACGTAAACGGTGTTTCTGTGTGCTACTCTGGTTCGCCAGAAGCGGCTTAGTCATGCTGGCCACATGACCCGGAAGCTGTACGCCGGCTCTCTTGGCCAATTAAGTGAGCTGAGCGCCCCAACCCCAGAGTCGGCCATGACTGGACCTAATGGTCGGGGGTCCCTTTACCTTTACCTTTTAAACATAATAACATACATAAAACCTACCCTCCTATACATGTTTTTACCTGTCATATCCACATAGAACTAGTTTGAAAAGAATGATGCAGAGGTAAGAGTTTTGCATGTCTTTGTGCTTTCTTCTCTGACATGCAGGCAGTGCTTTTTTTTCTGGGGGGACTCAGGGGGTCGCATACCCCTAAACCACTGGTGTCGCAAGGTGGGGGCGGGGGGGGCGATGCACCCTGGGTTCCATGTCTGGGAGGGTGACAAGAAGGCACCCCGTGGGGTGCTTGCCCTGCTGCCCTTGCCTGGGCATCCATACAGCGTTCGAGCGATGCCGGCAGCAAACTGCTATGTACAACGCATGCGCGGTGTCGCACGCATGAGCTGTACATAGCGATGCTGCACATGCGCTGTACATAGCGGTTTGCTGCCGGTGCTGCCCGAGCAACAATGGACGGGAGTGGGATGCCTCCATCGCTGCTACAGCCACAAGCAGAGGATCCCGCCACCACCCATACGGCTCTCGCGCAGCGCCAGCGGCAAACCACTACGTATAACACATGCATGATGTCACATGCCTGCGCTGTGCATAGTGACATTGCACATGCGCTGTACATAGCGGTTTGCCACCGGCGCCGCTGGAGTGCTGTACGGACAGCGGTGGGATCCCTCTGCGACCAGAAGGAGCAGCTTACAGCGAGCCGGGGGTCCCTCCCAGCCTCCCTCCCTCCTTGGCTCGCTGTAAGTGGCTCCCGCTTTGGGAGCCCACCCATCCCACTACAATAAATTGGGGGCACCCCGTTAAAGGGGTCCAGGGGAAGATGATTCTGTCCAGATGGCCAGTTGGGGGCCAATGGGACACAGCACACACCCACACCCCAAATGGCAGTCCTGGAGGAATCATCCCTATTTGAGGTACGTTATAGGGAGATCCTTAACCCAGGATCAACCCTGCAAAGTAATCAACCAGCAGTCAGGTTGAATGATTCGGTATACATACCCAGTGCCTATGCCAAAGGCTACTTACATCTGTAATCAATAAAGTTGTGGCCTATTTGAACCCAGGATGTTTGTCCTGTCTGTTAATGATATCTTCTCATGCTTTGGGCACCACTGATCACGGATTCCCTGGACCTGCAAGTACCTTTTGCCAGTTTAGGCTTGTTTGCCAGGCATTCTTGAGTAGGGATAACTTAGCTTCAGTAATCCATGTTATGGTAACTTCCCAGTTGTGCTACTCTCATGCATTATACATGGGGCCTACAATGCACTGCATGTGGAGCTCTTGAAGCTTCCATTGGTTCCACCTATACAGTGGTACCTTGGGTTAAGTACTTAATTCATTCCGGAGGTCCGTTCTTAACCTGAAACTGTTCTTAACCTGAAGCACCACTTTAGCTAATGGGGCCTCCTGCTGCTGCCGCGCCGCCAGAGCACAATTTCTGTTCGCATCCTGAAGCAAAGTTCTTAACCTGAAGCACTATTTCTGGGTTAGCGGAGTCTGTAACCTGAAGCGTATGTAACCTGAGGTACCACTGTATTTAAGGACACTGTCTGTTCGCTTTCAGGAAGGTGTTGGTGCTTACCATTAAAGCCCTAAATAGCCTGGAACTTAAATACCTGCCTGAGTGCCTCCTCTCATACCAGCCTGCCCACGCATTAAGATCTTCAACATAATACACCTGTCTTCAAGCATAATACACCTATCTTGGTATATTATGCTTGCACAAAATAAAGGTCTTCTCTGTGGTGGCTCCCTGAGTTTAGAACACCCTCCCCAAAGTAGCTCAACTGGTATGAAAATTACAGTCTTTTCAGTAACAGATTAAGACTTCCTTGTTTGTGCAGGTTTTAAAAAGAATGTCTTTTACTGAGATAACAAAGGAAAACTAAGTATAAACACATTGACAAAAGGGAAAATATATAGAATAGATGAGACATCAAACAGCCCACATATGATATGGTTGTGAGCTCCAGATTTCATGCATTGATGCAGTTAAGGAACACTGCAGATTATTAGAATTGGAAGATGTAATCAGTGCCTACCAATTAGCATAGGAAGTTTCTGGGTCTTTTGTTTTTTTTCTGGTTGCTAAGTCAGTGATTTATCTTATCAGATACTGCTAAAGTAGAAACATTGGTGTACCACAAGAAATGTTAAGACCTTACAATATTTTCCACTTCTGAGCAATGGAACATATAGCAGCAACAAATAACAACAACAACAACAACAACAATTAGTATTATTTATAAAATTTCTATACAGTACTGCCCTTCATTTGAGGATCATAAGGCAGTTTACAATATGAAAACACAAAAAGGCATACCATAATAACAAACAACAACACCCCTAAATTGTGCAATAGGATTTGTCCTCTCTCCTCCTCCTGTGAACCCCTTTAATCTGTTTGGGTGCTTATACCAACCCTCCAGGGCAGAATTGGGTAGGGTTTGGGGGTGCAGAGGGGGAACAAGTGCATTGGCTACTGCCCCAAAAGTTGTAACAATTCAATTAAAAATAAAAACAATTCAAAAATAGACCATTTCATTTTCCCAGTTTTCCTTGTTTATTTGTTGACTATGTTAACGGAGAAATCCGAGGGCTCCCTTGGACAAAAAAGCAAGGACACCCACCAGGAAAATTGGAGCAAAACGGCAGCCAGTAGGCTTGAAGCTGTCACGACAGGACTGCAACTCACTGCAAGACGAAGCAAGATAGAAGCCCCAAACAAAAGAGCCCCCAAACTTTTATTAGCTGCTAATCCCCATGTTACACCCCCCCCCCAAACTACATCACTAATACATCATTAAAGGGGAGGTCTGGTGACAGTAATCTGAGCATCCTGGACCCTGCCCCATGCTTCTCCTTGCCCTCCACCAAACACCCATCAAGTGTAACAAAAGAGATATATACATTTCCCTGTTTCCCAGCCAAATTAATCACACCCTTTTGTTTTCATCTGGGTTTGTTATTTCTGGAATGGCTACCTATCTGGCACTCAGGTATCAGGATGCCAGGGATTATCACTCAGGCAGAGGGGCTGCTGAGTAGCTGAGCTCACATGTCCATATGAATCTCCGAAGTTTTCCCAGTGAGCCAGTACACAGATAATATTTATCAGTGAATTGTTACATTTGGTATCGTGCAGCAAAGGCCCTTTGAATAGATAGGAAGAAACTGTGATGAAGTGTTTTGTGGGGACAAATCATACAGTCCCAAAAATGATTGTGCTGATTTTGATACTGGGCTGCATGTGCATGACATCTACTGGAGGGGCAACCCCCCCCCAACCTATACATAAATTCCTGCAACAACTAACAGTAGTGGTAGTGACCTGTTGATTAGAACTTTTTGTTTAACAAATCCCTCCCTGCATGTAGAAAATTAAGAGAGTAGGGACTAGGTTGGGCTAAGACCTTTCTCCCTAATATGCCTGTTTTCCACTCACAGATTATTTTGGGGAATGGGGGAGCTTTTAAAATTGGTGTGTCTCAGTTTCAACTTGATGTAGTGCTGGCCATTAAAAACCAAGCCCTGCATATAAACCAGCTTTTCTTTGTTAAAACTCGAAGAGGTGTTCTTCTTTAATACTTCAAATTCTTATTTCCAATTAAGAGCAGCCTTTGGAATGTGTGTCCTGAATGAATTACAGTATGAGTGCTGTGGGGGAAGATGTTCAATGACATTTGTTCCTCTATCCCCCGCCCCTGGGGGTTCAGTTTAGAACATAATAATGGCAGGAAGAGCGATTTAGCACCTTCTTCACCAGTACCCCAGCACCATTCCAGTTTAGATCTGTAGTTAGGAACATTCTGTCATAAATGGGATCAGAAATGGCCACAGAACAGAAGTCACACAAGAGAATACGAGTGGTATTCGCTATTCTTGTTTGATAGTCCCCAAATGTAAATAATTATATTAGTTGCTGGGTTGTTTTTGAAATCACTGCTTTTTTATATCCCTATGTGCAGCTAATTTTAAATTAAAATACATGTGTTGGTAGGGGGGTCCAATCATGGAATATTTTCTCTGTAGTTTGACCCTTGGTTAGAACCCTCTATGGGTTCTAACCTGTGCTCTCAAGGTTTTCTCCAGAGATGAGGCAGGGAGGGGAAATCATTTGAGTCATATAAGCCTATTTCATCCTATGTTAATGTGTAACGGAATAACCCCATCTGGTTTTGTTTCAGGAAACCAATACCACTTTTACTATGGAAAAGAAGTATAGTCAGATTAATCACGGTTGATGCCTGGTGTCCTTTCTCAGTTACTCATGCTAAACTCACAAAGTGATTTGAAGAGGGAATATAGATACACGGTGCATTTTTTTTCATTATTTCACTTCTTTAGCAATGATGTGAAATAAACTGTTGGTGGGCATTTTTAAAAGAGTGACTTTAGCGCTGTGTGTGTCACTGGTTTAGAATAAGGAGAGAAATATGGTGGGTTAATGGGTAACATCAGTATTGAACAGTTCATATTCAGAAAAAGATGGGCTGTATCTGACAGAGGCTGCATACAGGCAGCACTTTATCCAACTTCCCCAACATTTCCTTACATGACAATTTTTGTGTTTTATATGATCTTACACATGAATCAAAAGCCACTTGCGGAAATCTCACAGAATCTAGTGGAAGTTTAGTGTTCATTTATAGGTTAATTGCTTCCAGGGGAAAAAAATCCGGGGTGGTATCCTGGCACACAGTTATTTCCCACCATTTTAATGGGTGAATCATGGGGGAATAGAAATACACATGTACAAAAATGGTGGGTTGGTAATGATGTGTTCAGTGACACCTTCTGTTATGTCACATAGTACGCACTGGTTTGAATGAAATTTAGCATGACAAATATTGATCAAAAAGCCACAGTTCCATAATGCAACAGGTAATACACAGTGTAAAAAAGAATGTTAGAAACCAGGATAGAAGTACTAGCAGTATAACCAGGAAAACTAAAACCATAAGCCCTGTGTCGGAATGCAGCCAGAGTCCTACTCCGAGTAGACTAATTGAAATTGATGGACTTACTAAATTAAGCTCATTGATTTCAATGAGCCCATTCTGAGGAACAACCTGTTGTTTCAAAAAGATGATTCTTAAAAGTTATTAAAGTATCATAGTATTTCAATAGCAAATAGAAAGTGTTGTTGTATTTTCATTATGGAATTAGCATGCTTGTTGTGAATATTCTTATCTTAGAATCATAGAGTTGGAAGGGACCCAGGGGTCATCTAGTCCAACCCCCTGTGATGCAGGAATCTCAGCTAAAGCATCCATGACAGGTGGCCACCCAATGTCTGCTTGAAAACCTCCAAGGAAGGAGAGTTCATCACCTCTCGTGGGAGTCTATTCCACTGCTGAACAGGTCTTACTGTCAAAAAAAATTTCTGAATGTTTAGTCGGAATCTCCTTTGTTGCACCTTGAAGCCATTGGTTCGAGTCCTACCCTCCTGAGCAGGAGAAAACAAGCATGTTCCCTGTTCCATGTGACAGCCCTTCAGATATTGGAAGATGGCTATCATATCTCCTCTCAGTCTCCTCTTTTCCAGACTAAACATACCCAGCTCCTTCAAACGTATCTCGTAAGGCTTAGTTTCCAGACCCCTGATCATCTTGGCTGCCCTCCTCTTATTCCAAGACTGCTTGTGTGACGATATGTGAGCTCCTTGTTTAGTGCTTTCTTGCTGACCTTGAAGCATGAGAACTGATGTCTTTTAGGGAGAAGGGAGGGGGGTCGCCTGTCCCTTCCATGTTAAACTTAATGGGATTAATTCTTGAATTCCTGTATCTTTGGAGACACACACACACACACACAGAGAGAGAGAGAGAGAGAGAGAGAGAGAGAGAGAGAGAGAGAGAGAGAGAGAATGGTTATCAAGTGAGTAAATGCCAATCCTTAAGATGGCAGGGGAGCAAGGACCCATATTTTGCAAGGATTATAGAGGGCAGCTCATGAACATGATGATTATGGCACCCCCATAACCTGTCCCTGCCAAAGAAGTGACAGTGATTCTAATGAGATCTCTTGAGAGCTCTGCAAAATAATAATAATAATAATAATAATAATAATAATAATAATAATAAATAATAATAATTTATTTGTACCCCGCCCATCTGGCTGAGTTTCCCCAGCCACTCTGGGCGGCTTCCAACAAAGATTAAAAATACATTAAAATGTCACACATTAAAAACTTCCCTTCAGATGTTTTCTAAATGTCAGGTAGTTGTTTATCTCTTTGACATCTGATGGGAGGGCGTTCCACAGGGTGGGCGCTACTACCAAAAAGGTCCTCTGCCTGGTTCCCTGTAGCTTTGCTTCTCTCAGTGAGGGAACCACCAGAAGATCTTGTGGGGCTCTTGAAAAATCTTGATGGAAGCTGCTGCTGCTGCCACCACTTATTACTTCTCCAGTTGGCACCATGGGCATCCCCTGCCCCCAGCAGCAAAGAAGCAAGGAGAAGCAGCTGCAGTCATGGTTTCCCCATTTCCAGCAAGATCTTGTGGGGCTCTCACAAGATCATGCCAGAAGCCTCTGGCACCATATGACCCCAATAAGCAAGACTTTACTGGTAGTACAGAAGCAGAGGGAACGCACCTTCTTCTTTCAACTTAGGTGGGATGGGCCACCCCGACTGATACACACACCCACACCCCCTTAACTATTATCTTAGTGCTTTTTGCAGTTGAATCTCTAGTTGGCCTGTTGGATAGCTGGCCTGTTGGATTTTGTCCACCTGCTTCCTAAAATCTGAAATGGCAGTCTTGGGGGAAAAACAGGTGCACCAAGACCTTCCAGGTGTTGAGTCTCTGCTGAGAGAGCTGTGCTGGCTGCCAATTAGGTACTGAGCCAAGTTCAGGGTCTTCTTATTGACAGCCCTGAATGACTTGAGATCTGGTCACCCGGAACACTTCCTGCCCCCTATATAGACCTATTCACCTGGACGAGCTAGTAAAAGTTATTTCAGAGATGTAGTAATAACAGTTCAAATGAAAACTGAAACGTATTACTGCCTTTCCTACTCTTAATAATACTTCTATAAATAAACTGATACAATTGCTTGTGGTTGAGCAGGATAGTATCTTTTGTGCCAGGTATGATACATGGGTAGGTTGGAACACAGGGGATTCCCCACAAAACAGTATTTCCCTGATTGTGGCCACTTAGGTGTTTTTCCTGTCTCCTCTCTCTAGCTCGTTGATTATGCTGTCAGCTTCTTCTCTTAAGATGTGGTATCCTCTGTTAGCTTAATTAGGTAAAAAAAAAAAAGTAGATCTACCTTAAACTATTAGAGTAGGGGTCCGCAAACTTTTTCAGCAGGGGGCCGGTCCACTGTCCCTCAGACCTTGTGGGGGGCCGGACTATATTTTGAAAAAAGAAAATAGGAACGAATTCCTATGCCCCACAAATAACTGAGAGATGAATTTTTAATAAAAGCACACCTTCTACTCATGTAAAAACACCAGACAGGCCCTACAAATAACCCAGAGATGCATTCTAAATAAAAGGACACATTCTACTCATTTAAAAACACGCTGATTCCCAGACCGTCCGTGGGCCGGATTGAGAAGGCGATTTGGCTGGATCTGGTCCACGGGCCTTAGGTTGCCTACCCATGTATTATAGGCCTTTTAGTAGAAGTGTTTTGGGTGAGTGCATACAGATCTAGCATATGCTCCACCTTGAAATCTAATGAATGCAACAACACTGTTTCTATATCTTATGCTTACCATGAGTCTTCCCCCCACATTTTTAGACATATGTTTTTCTCAGATGTTTGAGTCCAATGACTTGTACAGAAATCAGAGTGCCCACTATTTCAGACACTCTAAGTGTCCCTATTTTCCAAGGATGTCCCTGATTTAGAGAAGCTGTCCGGTTTTCTGATTTGATCCCGGAATGTCCCACTTTCCCTTAGGATGTACCTATTTCCGTTGGAGAAAAGTTGGAGGGTGTGGAGTTATCCAATCTCTGAGCTGTCTGAAGGCAAGCTGTACATATAGGGAAGGTTTTTTTTTTGTTTTTTTTAATGTTTAATGCTCAATTATGTTTTTAAATATGTTGGAAGCTGCCCAGAGTGGCTGGGGCAACCCAGTAAGATGTGTTGGGTATAAGTAGTAAAATTATCATTATGGAATGGGACGTCCCTATTTTCATCGGAGAAATGTTGGAGGGCATGCTATTTCACTCTCAAAACATGTGGTGTACCTGTTAATTCGGCTTCATATTTTTGGATCCTTAAGCAGATGAAGGCATTGGTACCATGGAATTTCATCAAAATGAAATTTATCCAGAATATCATGCCTTGTTCAAATAATTTGAAACCTACATGCTTCATATTGTTTCCATTTTAAGAATGCTGATGCTTACCTTCCTGGTTGAAAGAAAAGTTGGACCAGAAAAGTATAAACTGGAGAGATTCCTAGTCAATCATTTTTCTCCATTATACAGGATTAGCAAGTTGAACGTAAGGTATGACTTGTGAGCAATACTTTGTGGCCTATTTACTCTCCATGCATATCACTGCCTTCAGGGAACAATCCTCTGTATACATTTTTACCAAGGCCAGCCTTTTAGTTTGACATGATGATTCAGTCAACACATTTCCAGCATTTTTAAAGCTACCCTTTCTAGGAGGAACGCTAGATACGTCTCTAAAAATTACCCACGCTGGTGTATTCATCGAAGAAGAAACTTGCCAAACATTTGTATGTGCTAAAAGACACATCTTGCAGTACCACTCTGGAACTTTCAGTGGAGAATAGGGGTCTCCTAACAACTCTCAACGTTCTTAACAAAAGACAGTTGTTAAGAGGAAGCCATGGTTATCTAAAGTGGTATCATAGTGCTTTAAATGTGTGGTGTGTGTGGCTCTTCCCCAAATGCTAAATTGCTCATCTTTCCAAATTGCTAGAAATTTCCATCAACGTATTTAAATTCATTTTTAATCATTTGATATACATTTCTCAGAACCAAAATGCCTAGTTATGTTATGACTTCCGGGCACCAGTGAAATAATTAGCTAGTACACAAAGTATGTGATTTACAATTGCCCACTGGCATTAATTCAGACTTTAACCAGTATACGCTGAGACACTACTTGTCTTTATGAATTCTGAGATAGATATTTCTCGTCTGCTAATAATTGTAAATCATCCATGTACAAAACTAATTCAAATTCTACTTGACCATGAACAAAACCAGAAATCTCCCTATTCTGTCAAGTTACTCATTTCAGCATTTCCAAGCAAAAATCAATGGAGGATGAAAGCCTTGTCTTGTACCTCTCTCCAAAACGAACAGATCTGAAAGGATTCCATTCTTAATTGCAGTTTAGAAGAGAATAATAATATCCCAATCCACTTTATAAATTCTTGAGGAAATTCATTTTTTCCCCAAGGTAACAAGCATATTGTGAATATATGTTTAAAACCATTTTTTCAGGCTGTACGGAAATAAGTGCAGATGGGTCCATTCTATGGCTATTTGGTAACACATTTGGTTGCCTTAATCTTAAATAGTTTGTTCCCTGTCTATGCTTAGCAAAAACCTGCTTGATCTGAATGTACTACTGCTGTTATCATGGACTAAACTCTGCCAAAATCACTGCTCAGAAGGTAAGCTGGTGGATACGACCTCTGCTACATTTATCCAGCTGTTGCAATACCAGTAGTGGGTCTGTGATGTACAGCACTACATCATCAAAGAAACAATTTTTTAAAGTTGTCTACCTTTTGTCTATAAGATACCCATGACAAATGCCACATGACATGATAAGAGATATGAGATTTCCTCCAGGCAGTCACGTTTTCTTTGCATCAGGCAATAAGATTGCCAAGGAGATCTTTTTAGATTTACATGTTGTTTAGTCGTTTAGTCTTGTCCGACTCTTCGTGACCCCATGGACCAGAGCACGCCAGGCACTTCTGTCTTCCACTGCCTCCCGCAGTCTGGTCAAACTCATGCTGGTAGCTTCGAGAACACTGTCCAACCATCTCGTCCTCTGTCGTCCCCTTCTCCTTGTGCCCTCAATCTTTCCCAACATCAGGGTCTTTTCCAGGGAGTCTTCTCTTCTCATGAGGTGACCAAAGTATTGGAGCCTCAGCTTCACGATCTGTCCTTCCAGGGAGCACTCAGGGCTGATTTCCTCCAGAATGGATGCGCTTGATCTTCTTGCAGTCCATGGGACTCTCAAGAGTCTCCTCCAGCACCATAATTCAAAAGCATCAATTCTTCGGCGATCAGCCTTCTTTATGGTCCAGCTCTCACTTCCATACATCACTACTGGGAAAACCATGGCTTTAACTATACGGACCTTTGTTGGCAAGTTGACGTCTCTGCTTTTTAAGATGCTGTCTAGGTTTGCCATCGCCTTTCTCCCAAGGAGCAGGCGTCTTTTAATTTCGTGGCTGCTGTCACCATCTGCAGTGATCATGGAGCCCAAGAAAGTAAAATCTCTCACTGCCTCCATTTCTTCCCCTTCTATTTGCCAGGAGGTGATGGGCCCAGTGGCCATGATCTTCGCTTTTTGATGTTGAGCTTCAGACAGTATTTTGTGCTCTCCTCTTTCACCCTCATTAAAAGGTTCTTTAATTCCTCTTCACTTTCTGCCATCAAGGTTATGTCATCTGCATATCTGAGGTTGTTGATATTTCTTCCGGCGATCTTAATTCCAGCTTGGGATTCATCCAGCCCAGCCTTTCGCATGATGAATTCTGCATATAAGTTAAATAAGCAGGGAGACAATATACAGCCTTGCCGTACTCCTTTCCCAATTTTGAACCAATCAGTTGTTCCATATCCAGTTCTAACTGTAGCTACTTGTCCCACATAGAGATTTCTCAGGAGACAGATGAGGTGATCAGGCACTCCCATTACTTTAAGAACTTGCCACCAAAGTTTGCTGTGGTTGACACATTCAAAGGCTTTTGCATAGTCAATGAGGCAGAAGTAGATGTCTTTCTGGAACTCTCTAGCTTTCTCCATAATCCAGCGCATGTTTGCAATTTAGTCTCTGGTTCCTCTGCCCCTTCGAAATCCAGCTTGCACTTCTGGGAGTTCTCGGTCCACATACTGCTTAAGCCTGCCTTGTAGAATTTTAAGCATAACCTTGCTAGCGTGTGAAATGAGTGCAATTGTGCGGTAGTTGGAGCATTCTTTGGCACTGCCCTTCTTTGGGATTAGATTTACATAGCTCTGTTATATTTATGGTATGCCTTGTTCCCTGCCTTTCAGGCATCTATTCAGGCACGCTAGTTGACTTTCAGACTAAAGGTAAAAAGGTAAAGGACCCCTGGATGGTTAAGTCCAGTCAATGGCGATTATGGGGTTGTGGTTTTCATCTCGCTTTAGGCCGAAGCTGTGGGAGCCGGCATTTGTTCACAGACAGCTTTCCGGGTCATGTGGTCAGCATGACAAAACCGCTTCTGGCGCAACACAGCACCATGATGGAAACCAGAGCGCATGGAGACACCATTTACCTTCCCACCACAGTGGTACCTATTTAACTACTTGTGCTTTCAAACTGCTAGGTTGGCAGGAGAGCCTAGGGCTTGCCGTTCAAAAGGTCGGTGGTTCGAATCCCCGCAACAGGTTGAGCTCCCGTTGCTCGGTCCCTGCTCCTGCCAACCTAGCAGTTCGAAAGCACGTCAAAGTTCAAGTAGATAAATAGATATAGCTCCAGCGGGAAGGTAAACAGCATTTCCGTGCACTGCTCTGGTTTGCCAGAAGCGGCTTAGTCATGCTGGCCACATGACCCGGAAGCTGTACGCCAGCTCCCTCGGCCAATAAAGTGAGATGAGCGCCGCAACCCCAGAGTTGTCCGCGACTGGACCTAATAGTCAGGGGTCCCTTTACACTTTACATTAATATTTAACAGGAGGGAATTCTAAAGAATAGGTTGGAGAGTGGAGGGTGAACTTCTGAGGCAAGGAGGCCCCTGGACTTGTGGTGACTCCCCGCCCCCGTCCCCTGCCTTGTGAGTTCAGGATGCTTCCTGCTTCACAGGTTCACCTCCAATTTGTGGAGACCGACCAAACAACAAAGGAGCGGTGGTGGAGCTTAATGTTCTCAGCCCTGACTTTTCCTCTTATGTATTTTCTCTTGAAACTCTAGTACAATGCCTGGAGAAGACTTTTGACTCCTTATTAGAAATCCGCTTACTTAAGGACTCTAGCATTTTACTGAAGC
Source organism: Podarcis pityusensis (assembly GCF_964106645.2). NCBI lineage: Eukaryota > Metazoa > Chordata > Lepidosauria > Squamata > Lacertidae > Podarcis > Podarcis pityusensis. The sequence goes on along the minus strand of NC_138034.1, from coordinate 48,525,364 downwards.
TGTTGGTCAGTAATGAAGGGAAGATCTTTGTGCCTTGATTAAGTGAGGAGATTGGCCAGTATGATCCTACTGTTACTGCCCATGCCTGGCTTGGAAAGTACAACAAACCTAGATGTGGGAGTCACCTGTTCAGAGAGTACTCCATAAATATGAGAGTCAAGTTATTTCTGAAAGACTTTCTTGTGACAACCTATCCCTTCCCAGGGCCTCTGTATAATTCGTTTTTAAGGGTGTTTTGCCATTGCCACACACCTGAGAAGTTTTAACCTATCAGGTATAAATCCACCAGGTGTGCACTTGGAATACAGCAAGTTTTATCCCATTTGCAACACTGCTAAAATACCCGCTCACTGAGGTGCAGACACATTGATGTACTTATGCAGGCAAGCACCTAAAAATTGGGAGAGCATGGTGGATATGTTTTCCATCTTCTCTGCCTCCCTGCCCCTCTCCACCCTGCCCCATGACCAGAATCAATCTTTAATAATAGAATGTTGATTTATATGTGCATCCACAGGCTTTCTGTGGTGAATCAGGACAGTTGCTGTAGCTCATCCATGCCAAGATTGTTTCAGGCTCCAAAAATTTTTGTGGCTGCCTGTCCTTCTCTAGCTACTTGGACCAGAGGTGGTCCATCTCACTTGGATGGGTCTGTTCTTCCATTTATTTATTATTATATTTATATCACACTTTTCCTCCAAGCAGCTCAAGGTGCAATACATGATTCTCCCCCTCCCTATTTTATCTTCACAACAACCCTGTAAGGTAGATTAACCTGGCCCAAGATTCACCCAGGGAGTTTCATTGCTGAGTGTGGTGTTTGGCTTTTTAGATAGTGAAATAGTTTAAATCCCCCTTTCCCCCTCTTTAAAACTGACCTGAGGCATAAAGATGCTCAGCTAGTTACAGAGAAAACCAGCAATGCTGAAAGACTGTGAGGTAGTTTTCAAACCAAGAACAGCTAAGAAATGTGAGAACTCAAATTTTCCTGCATGGTAGTCCTGCTTCAGTAAATTTAACTTAAATTGAAATGTTCCATATATTTAAAACAGCTTTGAACTTTCTAACTTGTTTGTATGGGTTTCTATTAGATTAACTAAACAGTTGGCTTGTCAATATCTTGAGGCTCTTTATCTTTTCAGCCATTTAGGCACCTGGGTTCTAAGGTAACAGCAACAACAACTGGGTTCTACAGCCCTTTCAACAGATGTCTCCTAGCAGGGATGTGGAACAGCCACTGGAGGGCACTCTAACACAATTTTGTAGAAGGGTTGTGCTCCCTTTTGTCTGATAAACATTCTGACTTTACCAGCCGAGTATCGCTTGTGAACAGCACCATGCAACACATAATTCCTTCTTTATGTGCAGTATCATACCTAATCTGATGAACGGATGGATGTGCTGAAACTGCAGGCACTTGTCAGAAAAGCTGTTAAGAAGCAAGGAAACTGAATGTGTTGCTTACTCTACTATATGGGCTTTGCAAAGCCTTTTGCTTGTCTCTGATTTATTCTTGTTGATTAAATATAGCAGCTTTGGGGGTGCTTCTTGTCAGAATCGTGGTGCATTAAATAGTTTTACATGCCATTCCTGAAGTACTGATTCTGCGTTGTGTCCCCAGAACGAATTTTTTTTTTTAAAAAAAATACACTTAATAGGTCAAACCAGCCAACATTGGTACATCACACACAATGCAGCTTGTTAAATAGTGGGAAAGATGGACGAAGGACACAGCTCTGTTTTACTCACAGCTCTTTATTACAGCAGTTAGAACTGGAGTCAGACTGACTGCAGCCTAGCTGGCTGCTTCATATAATACTAAGTAACTTGTAACAGTAACAACTCCCAACTAGCTACCCAATCAGTGAGCGACAGTTCTCAATCCTTCATTTGCATACTGGTGGCCGTGAGTGAGAACTGCAGCTAATCTTAATACATAACACAACTCACACACCAGTAACATGTAAAAAGGAAAACAAAAAATAAGAAACATAGTGCCATTCAGTAAAAAGAACAGCCAAGACAACAGAACATACCTGTACGGTATACCCTACAATAAAGACAAATGCAATCCACAGATGAAAATTAATTGCATTGTTGCACGCCACCCCAGTCTCTGAGTGATGTGAGAGTCTGGGGGTTCCAGACGTTTATCCAGGGTCCAATTTCCTCATAATGTGGGACAGTGGAGATTGTGGTGCCTTTATGATATATGGTTTATTTACATATATACAACCTGACTTGAAGATGGAATGACTCACAGCTTTAACACCCCTGAAGGTCTTGCTTCTCTCGTAGCCATAGCCTTGGATTCAAACAAAAATCAGGTGTATCTCTTCCTCCTAGGCTTGTGTCTGCCTCTTGTTTCTGGCTGTCACACACAACTCTCACTTTTGTCTTTCTAAATACCAGCAAGTTGAGGAAGGGAAGTCCACCCATGTGCCCACTTCTTTTGTTACCCTAATGACCCATACTTAGGGAGCGGGTGGCGCTATGATCTAAACTTCTGAGCCTCTTGGGCTTGCTGATCGGAAGGTTGGCGGTTCGAATCCCCGTGACGGGGTGAGCTCCCGTTGCTCTGTCCCAACACCTGCCAACCTAGCAGTTCGAAAGCATGCCAGTGCAAGTAGATAAATGGTACCGCTGCGGTGGGAAGGTAAATAGCATTTCCCTGTGCTCTGGTTTCTGTCACAGTGTTCCATTGCGCCAGAAGCAGCTTAGTCATGCTGGCCTGAAAAGCAAGATGAGCACTGCAACCCCAGTCGCCTTTGACTGGACTTAACCGTCCAGGAGTCCTCTACCTTTACTTAGGGACCATTACTAAGAAACTGAAATCCTCCATACAGTCTACCCCCTTTACCAACTCACAACAGTATTAACAAAAAAACACTAGATGCATTACACCTAGAATTAAGACACCAGACCCTTCCCCCCTCCCCCCCCAAAAAAAATTCAAACTCATGTTAATGAAAAAACTGGATGGAGTGGATTTATAAATAGAGAGATGTAAAGTTGAAACAAACCAAATATGGACTGATCAATCCCTTCATTCCAGTGTCTTTCAGGTTCCTTTTTTCCATATGCCATTGGCCCTGCTTTTGTACTATCAGAAATAAACTGCTTCCCTGTGGCCCTTCATTTTCATGCCACCTTACCAGTACACAGCCTAAATTCAGTCTGAAAACAGAACTAGCAGGTCTCTGGTTTTTAATTAGGCTCTTGTTACAGAGTGCTCCTGAGGAATAAAACTAACGCTTGCTTTGGACCAAACTGCACAACAGATTCACTACAGCTTCTCATTAGTGCTCATGAATGCGTACTCGTTAGTACAGTGCTTATGTTTATAGTAATCTTTGTCTATGACGGTATCTAGACAGGGATATTATCTCTCAAATGAGTCACTGAGATGCATTTTTTCTTACTATATATATTTTTGTTATAGGATTGGGGAGGTTGGGTTGGATTATGCATTTGGGTCCCCCCATGCATGCAAGGCTGAATGAACATAACCAAACTGTTTAGCATACGTCTCAGGGTCAGCTACATCCTGCCCCACCCCCCATCGTGGCTGAAGAAGCACGTGGTATAGCATCCTATTCTGAATTGTTCACATTGATGGCAGATGAAGGTGATGGACTACATGGAATTGGCGGAAATGACTGGCAGAATCCGAGACCAGGGAGAAGAGTCGGTGGAAGAAGATTGGAAGAAGTTTAAAGACTATTTGCAGAAATATTGTAAAATTAATGAATGTTAGAATGATGTCATATTGAAGTTAAGTGGTTTTAGCATCAATGTCATAAAGGTGTATGTAAAAATGGATGGTTAATAGGTGAGAATCTAAAGCTATAATATATTAAGTTAAAGGACTAAGACAAAAGCAAAGAGGGAAAGGAATTGCTGAATTAACCAATTGAACTGGAGTGCAAAAAAGGGAGGTGAGAGGAGGTCAGGGAAGCAAGGAAATGAAATGTAAGATACGGAAGAATAAATTTGTTTTTAAGTGTTTTTTATTTTTATTTTTTCTATACTTTGTATTTTGTATGTTTTTTTTCTTTTTTTCTATATTTTCTCTTGTCTCCTTTATCTTTAACTATGTAATTTTTTGTTTCTGAAATGTTAATAAATATCATTTTAAAAAAAATGAATTGTTCACATTGACTCTGTTTTTATCCAGTCAATTTAGCTTAAGCTTTTCAAAAGTATTTATATCCCATGGGGAAAGTCTACTACCAAAGTTTAAAATAGATCTCATGAAAAGGAGAGTACTGTATCTAACAAGATATCTCGTTCTGAGTATTCATTTGAGTATATTTTTTGTGGGTAACTCTTATTAGATATTTGATGCTTTAATTTTTAACACGTTGCCAACACAAATTGTATCATCCCTGAGTGATGAAAAGAGTGAACTTGCACCAGACAGAAACTTCCTTCCAAAATGATGCTGATGATTTATAACACAGTAAGCAATAGTAGATGCAGGCCTCATACACAAGGGGAGATGTGTCTGGGCAGAAATGGGCCGCTATCTCCCTCATCCTTTGGTGATGAGTTTAAATTCTTACTGTTAAGTTTTGGGTGGACATATCAGACGACACAGCAATTCTTCAGACAGCTCTTGTTTATTCACAGGCCAGAACAGAACTGAACTGAAGGGTTCAGCCAACCTGCTAATATAGAGCTCATTTACAAAACAACAGTAACAACTTTCTGTAACTATCCAATCACTGAATGTCACTCTCAATTCCTTATTTGCATATGCGGACCTGAGTGAAAACTATCTACAGTATCCCCCTGCTGGCCCAGGGTGAGAACTTCAGTACATAACATTTACATAGTGCCTTCTTTCAGTCTCTCCCAGGCTAGGCTGTACAGGAGCTCTGGAGATGTCCTGCTGCATCCAAAGTGATGGGAATGTCTCTTTGACCAGCCTGTTAATAGTGGTCATAAACCCAAACAACCATGGAAGCAGAGTTTTTATCTCCTGCATAGAGTTTTCAAAAGCAGCATGAGACAGTAGTCCTCCTTTGATCAGAGCAAGAAGCTAGGTTAATGACACCAAACATCGCTTGGGGCAAATCCATCTATGAGGAGCCACATCAGCAGTAATGGAGTGGATTTATGGGGGGACAGGACACATCTCCGGGACATTTTTCACAGTAGGACTGATGCCTCCCAGAGTGTCTGGCAGCGTATTGACTGACCTTCCTTGCTCTGGGAAGTGAATGAGGGGATAATGAATGTGCTGCCAGACTTGAAGGGTGTGTGTGTGGGATTCTAGAAAGGAGTCTGTTCAATTCCATCCTCATTGTGATCCACCACTCTCCATCTGCCTGGTTGGTCTCGTCAGTCTGTCCACAGCCTTTTACCAGGGTGGTGGCTATGGCCCTGGACCTGCACCTGGTAGCTCAGCCCAACTTGGTTTGTATTTCTGATTACAGTAAAAGTAAAAGGTTGCATTTCAGCTGCCTGCTGGTCTCTTCTATTGAAGCTCAGTGTATGTTACAAATTGAACCTATGTTGTCAGAAGTAAGCATCCTTGAGTTGAATGGGAATTATTCCCAGGTAACGCTATTGAATAATGGCTAATGCACGAGATTAAATCCAGTGTAGTCTAAGCAGATGGGCAAATAAGTAATATAAATTGAGCTGCTATTAGAATAACCATTAAGCTTTGGTTTTTTTCCCACTTTTGGCATTTGCATAATCACTAGGAAGGTATTATTTTGTTTTATCAGTGGCAAAGGGTAGTTTATATACTGCATTTATATTTTACTTTGCTTTTGAATGAAGCACAAATAACTGACTGTTTGGGGACATAATATAACCTAATTGTTCTAACCAATTTTAGTATTGTTTATTTTTTATTATTATACCTGCTCTGGGACCTTCATGGCAAGGGGGGGGGGAGAATATATATTTTCATAAATAACACCAGATAAAGTTGTAAGGTTAAATAACATGGCAAATCTGAAATGTTGATTGTTTCCTTGCAAGTAATGAGAATCCTTGTAAGTGATGAGAAACAAAGCATATCATTTGAACAACATTTTAATATTCTGAAATTTTTAAATAAATTTTATCAATTGGCATATAAATAAACAACATAGTTGCAGTATTTCACACAGTTCGTGTAATAAATAATTATTAAATAAGGACACAATGTATAATTTTGTAGACACAAGAATGCAGGAAAGTCTCCAAGCCGTGTTAGAATACATATTGAAATGTCTGCTGACAACAATTATGACTGGTACCATAAACAGATTCTTAATTCTCCGTAGGAGAAAATTAATTCTCCACCATTCAGCACAGTGTAAATCTTCACTCAGAAAATTTAAGGAAAATGATAACGCTGCAAATTTCCGGCCACTCCCACCTGCCACAGTCTGTTCTGTAGTAAGTGAGAACTATTCATACACTAAAGGGAATTGAGCTTGATCAAGTCCATACTGGCTTTCTTCGAAGCAAACAGTTTCTTACGTTTGATTAATTTAATTGTTAGAACATAGTAATAAATAGGAACGCAGGAAGAGCTCTGCTGGAACCAACTTAAAGATTCATTTAGACTGACATCCTGGTCTCACAGTGACTAATGAGATGCAAAATATGGATACAATGGCACTTCTTTCACCTGAGAACATACCCTGGCTTTGTTGTTAACTTGTGGCCAATAAGATGGAGGAAGAGTAACATTCATTAAGAATGAAAGTCTCTGCAATAACACTAAAAGGTATTTTCATGTAATCAAAATAGCTTAATGAAGGGCTGCCATATGTCCTGGAACTGGGCTACAAAATGGCGTCTGGGTGGATTTATGCTGTGCAAGTAGGGTGATTGGGGGGAGGCTTTAAAAATGTTCCCCCAAAAACTTTGTCCAGATTTTCTCTTTGGGGCATATTCACATTTGTATATGCCCTGTATGTCTGGACAACAAAACAGGTTCATATTGCTTGTAGGGTTCAAATGAAGATGCATTTTAGGAACTAGCAGGCCGTTTTAAATTACTGTGCACTGCAGTGGTCGGTGGGTTTTCTGAATCAATGATTCCCATAAAAAGGTAAAGGTAAAGGTAGCCCTGCCCGTACGGGCCAGTCGTGTCCGACTCTGGGGTTGCGCGCCCATCTCGCTTAAGAGGCCGGGGGCCAGCGCTGTCTGCAGACATTTCCGGGTCACGTGGCCAGCGTGACGAAGCTGCTCTGGCGAGCCAGCACCAGCGCAGCACACGGAAACGCCGTTTACCTTCCTGCTATAAAGCGGTACCTATTTATCTACTTGCACTTAGGGGTGCTTTCGAACTGCTAGGTGGGCAGGAGCTGGGACCGAAAGACGGGAGCTCACCCCACCGCGGGGATTCGAACCACCGACCATATGATCGGCAAGTCCTAGGCACTGAGGTTTTACCCACAGCGAGTGGTACAAACAGTAAAAGGGCTTTATCTATTAAAATATCCCTCACACCTCCTTACTTTGGGACTACAAATATGAACAAGACCTTGTAGCAACTCTGCATATTTTTTAATAGTTTAGTTTCAGTTCAAGACCTTTCCCCAGAACATTATGCAGCCTAGAGGTAGCTTATTGGTCACAGTACTGAAACAGTCCCCTTTTAAAATGGTGTATTACATCTTACTTCATAGAATTACAGTCATACCTCGGGTTACAGGCACTTCAGGTTGCATTTTTTTGGGTTATGGACCTGCCGAAACCCGGAAGAACCGGAACGGGTTACTTCCAGGTTTCGGCGGTTGTGCATGCGCAGAAGCGCTAAATTGTGCTTTGCTCATGCGCAGAAGTGCTGAATTGCAACCCACGCATGTGCAGACACACCACTGTGGGTTGCGAACGTTGTGGGTTGCGAACGTGCATCACAGATCACGTTCACAACCCAAGCTTCCACTGTATGAATTAATTAATTGGGTTTTTTTAGAGTATACTTTTTGTTCTCTTTTCTTTTTGCTGGCATTTTGGAAATGTCCAAGTGAACCCACATGCCCACACTGAATAGTTCAATATACCCCACCCACCCACCCAAAAGAAGAATGTGGCTTGCAGACAATATTTACATTTATATTACTGACATAGCGGGTGTTGAAACAGCAGGTGTCCTATTGATTTTGGTTTTCCATGTGAAGCTGATACATCTGTAAAAATAGACATTACAAAAATGTTAAACACTAGTAGACAAGTTGAAAAAGCAAATGCCAAAAACAAGATAATGATGATTGTGATTACACTTTTATTACCTGCTGTAGCAGTGTTATAAACTCATCCAAAAATGTTCTTAGGCTCTGTTTCTTATAACTGGTACATGAAGGGCACGTCTGTCAGATGAAGAAAAAGTCTTAATTATTTTTCATGTGTTTTAAAGAGATTACACAATAAAATTAATTAGCTGTCTCCATTTTTTAAAAAAGAAACAAAGGTGAGAAAGTAAAATTGTGCTGTCCCCTATCTTAAGTGTTACCTATTCACTTTTGTAATGTTTGTGCCACCTGATACCCTTGGTCGCAATGCTTAGTCTCTAGGAAACTTGTTGGTGATCATCTTTTATTTCATATATCCCAGGGCTGAACACAAACACTTTCTTTGAGATGTGGTATTTTAGCCTCATCACCTGGAGCCATTTTCAAATGGTAAAATGAAGCAGGAAGCTCTGGGTTCAGCCTTCTCCTTAAGAACAGGTGTATGACTTGAGGTCTCACAGGTCCAACACAGCATCTCAAAATTCTAAGTTTCTGTCATTGAAACTCTATGGTATATAATCCTATAGGTCTGAATGCAAAACTGGGTGGCAGAAAAGCCAGCCCAGTCTTCACACTGATTATTCTAGTTTATTCGGACAATCCTACATAAGCAGTGAGTTTTTGGCAGAAGGCTGCCAAGGTAGCAAAGTGTGACTTCAACCCCAGCATACATTTTCCATGAATTTCAGGAAATTGTAACTTGCAGTCTTACCACATCAGAATATCGTTTTGCCATTTAAGAACCAAAAGGAATCCTTACAAGAATTTTCCTAAGTAGGTTAGTATCATCCATTTGCTTAAGATTTGGAGATAGTGACATGTTTAAGGCCACGCTGACCAGGATCATAGAGAGCTGTAGCCCCACTGTAGCCCCTCATGCCACCACAGAAGTCATTATAGAAGACCAGAATTCAACACTGCCCAAGAGAATACCGCTAGAAAAGGAGAGTGATTTCTCCAAAAGCCAACAAGAGTGTGTGGGTCTGGCCAATGTTTGTCATAATAATAACTGAGCTGCTACTTGAAACAGGAACTTGAAGCTTATATTCTTACTCCTGATCATGTTACACCATAGTTTAATTCACTCACTGTTTATCCAAGTTTTACTTCTCAGCTGGGGGAGCTACATACCTAGCTTCTAAAAGCAATTCTGCTCTTAATTCTATTGTCCCTGAGGACACAGCAAGGAGAATAGAAGTTGGAAATAAAGTGTCCTATATAATCATAAGAAGTTGTCTAATGGCTTATTCACAGTGCCATGTGATGATTCAAGCTGTGATGCTATATAGTTTATGTGTTGACTCCTATTGTATCAGCTTCCATTGAGCTTTCTAAGCACATTAATCCACTGCCCATCTGTTGAGATAGACATGTGAAACGTAATTATTTATAAAGTTAATCTTGAATGATACAGGCACAAATCTTTATGTCTGGTAAACCTGCTAGCCCCCTTTATTGTTGCAGAACCTAATGGAACATACCAAAACATCAGACAAATTATTGGGTCAGTCCATTTACTATAAAATAACATGTTATCATTAGCCATACCGAGTCAGATGCACCGGGAATAGGAGGAGGACGGAAATATTTGATGCGAGTGAGGATCACACCTGTTTTGCGATCCTGTAGTGGCCTTAATAATATGGTTTCATTTTTGAAGCAGTCTAAGGCAGGGAGGAGGCAAGTGCCCTGGAAGGAAAAACATATATATCGTTATATTGATGCAAGATATTCTTAGACTTCTGGTCATATTTGAACAGTCAAATTTGTCTTCCCACATGAAGTGTTTTAGGTCCGTACTCATTTTACCACTTCATGTTGCCATTCTGACAGCTTTGCAAGTACAACTGGCATTTTTCCCATTTCAGTTTTGCATGTGCCCTTCACACATACAGTGCAAAACCAGTCCAGTTTCCAACAGCAGCCAACCCATTACCTTCAGGAAACCTGCAAGTCAGGTGTGAAAGCAATAGCCATCTCCCACTCTTGCTCCCCAAACACTGCTTACTCAAGCTTGTAATCTGCCTTGAGCTTCCCAAATTTACAACAATGGGACCTTTTCTCCCTCTGCAGTTTTCAATTATAGTACTACACAGTAAACTAAGACCGCTATGCCCAGAAAACTACTAGTACAGAATGGTAGGTAAGGGCATTAAAAGACTGTTGTGTGTGTGAAACCGCTAACTTCCTGAGCCTAGCAGACTGTATTGCTTGAAAAGTTATGATTAAGCAGTTAGTCACTAACTGTAGATACATTGCTTCTGGGATCCTGGCAGGGTTTTCTCAGAGGGAAACTAGTTCTGTTTGTTTTAACACATACTGAGCTATTTAAAGAATGCTAATTTGATGGGAACTATAATAATATCTTACAGTTAACAAATGTAGCAAAGAAGTGGAAGACCTTCCTTGCTCAAGTTATGAACAAAAACAGAATAGCATTCTGAAGCGTAACAGAATGTAGTAAGCAGAAGGAAGTTGGGTGAGTTTTTTCTGTTACTTTTAAAATGTAAGTTTTCAGTTATATTGTTGTTCTGTAATTGAAGCAATTTCTATTTGGTCTGATTTATTTATTTTTTAAGTCAAGGCAAACAAGAGTGCTCAATTTTCATACTTCAGCTTTCAGAAATATATACCTTTTTATAATGCATACTGATGTCAAGTGTAATGCAACTAGTTCATGGAGCAATGTTATTTGCCCTTCTAACTATTTTCAGGAAACAATTGTATTTACGCACATTTAACTCCAAGATCCCTTGCTGAGTAAAAACAATCTTCTTCTTTCTCAATTATTTTAAATGCAAAATGCCAATTTAAAAGTGAAATCTCTCTTTCTCTTTTAATGTTATCCTAGATCATGCTTAGAATTACAGTCACCTTTCTTGTGTTAGTCCTCCTTCATCAAAACAATATTCAAAATGTCTCTGGTGATAACTTTATGTTGACCAACTAGGTTTGTAGAATAGCCAGCTGATGGTGGCCTTGGAGAACCTGATATTATAGCTAAGTGGATATTATGACCCAGTTTTAAGCAAGGACACCGTGGAAGCCTCGCCTAATAGGCTTTGAGCTTCTGAAAGAAGAGTGCTGTACAAGTGTAATAAACAACAAACTTTTGACCTGCCATTACAAAACACTTGCTGCTCTGCCTGCAGAGCTGGTGCAATAAAAGGTATAATCAGCTGCCTTTGTTTGGGACTAAAATGGCATCAGTCCTTTCTACCACACACCCTGTTAACAAATCAGTAATCCGTTTGGATTGAAAGAGCTGTATGTTCTAGCCTTTGGCCAATGTATATTTATTACTTAATTAGAACAAAATAAGAAACTAATCCTGCAAAGCGATGAGTGCTTTTTTCTCCTGAGATCTGGTTAATCCTAAATCACTGCTTCTTTGATAGCAGCTTCTACCAGGGCTATTTCCCTTGCACAAGAGCAACCCAACAATGGATGACCAGTACCCATGATATAGGGATTCAGCACTATGCAATACACATGGCATCAACAGCTACAATTTGAAAACAAATCTAGAATGTTTAACAACAGAAAGCAAATGTTGAGTCAGTCTTACCAGGATATTTCTTGGTGAATGTAGTTCAACAGTATCCTAGATAAATATAAAAACAAATACATTTTTATATTTCATACTTTCATTTAAAACTTTGTTAATTCCCCCCCCCCCCAATAAATAGAAAATTTACATTTCGCTTGCATTGCTATTGAAACCATACTTACATTTTGTATCCTACGCTGCAAGTATTTTAAGTTCTCAATGAGTTCATTAAAGGCCGTAGTGGGTCTCTTGACTGTAGCAGCCTGAATTAGACTGGTAGAAAAGGCACAGAGCAGACAGTAAATGAGCACGCTTGACATATCTGCAGGAATTTAATTTTAAATCATAAGGAGAATAAGTGCTCTCTGAAGAGTTAGGTTAATTTAGCTGTTCTCAGGTACGTTATACCTACCTATTTATTAAGACTTTCTGGCGAGATAAGAAAAACCACACATTTCACTTTGGAAAGCTTTATTTCATGGATTAATGAGTAACCCCTTTTTCTTTTCCACTGGCTTGATGCATATAGGTGAGAGAGTTTGTGCGTAGGAGCATGGATTCATGAGTTAAAATATGTCCCATTCGCATATTGGGCAGGGAAAAAGAGTGAAAGGGTGAATTCCCATTTTCAGTATGAGTCATGTGCCTCAATATGATGTATACGTAATAAATGAAGATGATGTATGTGCATGACGGACTCTTACCTGTCATAATTTGGCAGACCCAATTTCACACCAGCAAATCAAATCTTAACCCAACTTTTTCCCCAACAGAAGTTGGGGTAAAATTTTAGTTGCTAGTTTTGAACCCTTAAAACAGAAGGGGAATAAGCATTATGGATGGAGTTGTGCTTTTTTCAGAAATTGCTCAGCTCATGTATGCCAATTGGTCATCCAAATTATTAAGAGTTTGTTCAAACGCTCCAAGATCTGAATAAGTCCTTTCCTGGGCTGTTTCAGACTTCACATGGCAAATTGCTGGTCTAGAAGTATCCTGTGTCATGATTCCACTTATCATGAAAAGCATACACGTTAGAGAGATGTGTCATAAGTTTTTCCTCTCACCATCCCCCCAAGGACATCAGAATGGCCAATATAGTCCTCTCATTTGATCCTTCCAGCAATACTGTGATGTACCTTAGATTGAGAGATGGTGACTGGCCCATGGTCACCCAGTCAGTGAAGGGATTTGAACTTGTGTCTCGCCCGTCTCAAACCAGCACTCTAACCACTACACCAGGGGGAACTGACATGGCACCCTCCAAATGTTGTTGGAGTGCAACTCCTATCAGCCACTGCCAGCATGGCTAATGGTCAGGGATGATGAGAGTAGCAGTCTAACAAAATCTGGAAGACGCTGCATTGGCTGCACCAGTGTTACCATCACTAGCATCATAGGATGGTACCACATAGAATTAATGCTTGAACTGCCCCATAATAATAATAATAATAATAATAATAATAATAATAACAATAAATTTTATTTATATCCCGCCCTCCCCAGCCGAAGCCGGGCTCAGGGCGGCTAACAACAATAAAATAATACAACATTCTAAAATCATTTCATTAAAACTAATTCAACTCAAATTGATGGCAACCATTAGGCTAAAGTTCTGTGAAGATTGCCAAAGGAGGGAGTCAGGCGGTGCCCTGACCCAAGGCCTGGTGGAACAGCTCTGTCTTGCAGGCCCTGTGGAAAGATGTCAAGTCCTGGGAATTTGGATGACGGCTTGTCTATTTGTATCATCATTCTCCCATTCACTGCTGACTGTTCAACTGTGGTAGCCTAAGAGGCACGTGATGGAAATTCTGGAAGGGTTTAGAGCCACATTAATAGCAAAACCTATTAATTACCTCAGAGGTAATTCCCACCATTTTTCATGGAGTTTATTCTCTAGTAAATGTATTTAGGATTGCCATCTGAATGAGCTCTGGAACCTTGAATGAGCTCTGGAACCACATGCCAGCATTCAACACTCCTATTGTTCTAGGTGCATTTTGTGACAGGGAATTTCATTAATGTGAGCAGTTTCTGAGCTCTGGACGCAGTACTGAACCTAAGATTTCAGATTAAAACTGCCACTGCTGAAAGAAAAGGAGGACCTTTTCTGTCTCTCCACTTCCAGCCACTCTCTGAAGACTGGAGAAGGGACCCTCATAAGAAATTTGGGGGGTGGGGGTGGGCAAGGGAAGTATGGCTTTGTTTTTTGCAGTCTTAAGATGAGGACTGGGCCAAGTGAAAAATGAATGTAAGTTCATTCATTTTCAGCTTTGTATTCTTGTTATTAAAAAAAGCGCGCCTACACTCCATTGCGACGCCCATAACCTAAGTTTAAGGTGCCATTTAGCTCCTAGCTTTCATATCACAAGGTGCTGGTGTACGTGGCTTTCCCTATTTCCTTAGGACCCCACACCACAGAAAGGGGTTGCTGTGGTGATCTCTTGGTGTTGTGTCATCTACCTGCTTTTTGCCCTTCATGATTGTCTTCTTTCAAGAAATACAGTTTTTGATGATGGAAAATATCATTGAAATCGATGTGTAATAACGCAGATAATTTTCTCTCTCTCCATTCTCAGATATGAAGGACTTTAAAATATGGCTATTTTTTTTATAGCTCAGCTTCAGTGGACCAGTAGGGCTTTTTAAAATGTAGGATGCTTTATCCCAAATATTTAGGATTTGAAACAATAGATAAAACACAAAATTATGCCAAGGCTTTCAGAAGATGTTCCAGCTTGAGACTTTTGGGGGAGGGAGACTCATTGGGGCACCTTTGCATATACCCTAGTTGTGTTGACTAGCTAGTACAGATGGTGATGTCACTCTGTGTTAACTGTAGAGGTCACAACTGAGCATAGGGCAGCAGATGATTTTGTTGCTCTGTTGTAGGGGCATAAACTAGAAGGTGTCACCAACCCTGAAGCCTCTCTTGTGTGGTGGTGCCCATGAAGTGGCGATCACAGGTTCTGGCAAGATTTCATGGAGATTGCATGGAGTGCACGAGATTTCATGAGATCTCACCAGAAACCACTGGCACTGCCAGTGCTGCTTCTCCACTGGCAGTGGTGCAGGTGGGGAGCCCCTGGAGGTACCATCTCTTGGACTTCTTCAGCCCACCTTATGAGCAGACTGTCCCTGCTCACTTGTTCCATTTTGTGGTTCACTTTGTGACAGGAACCCTCAGCTTTGCTTAGGAGAGCCAGTGTGGTGTAGTGGTTAAAAGCAGTGGACTCGTAATCTGAGGAACTGGGTTTGAGTCCCCGCTCCTCCACATGCAGCTGCTGGGTGACCTTGGGCTAGTCACACTTCCTTGAAGTCTCTCAGCCTCACTCACCTTACAGAGTGTTTGCTGTGGGGGATGAAGGGAAAGGAGATTGTTAGCCTCTTTGAGACTCTTTAGGGTAGTGATAAAGCAGGATATCAAATCCAAACTCTTCTCTTCTTCTTCTAGGAGGTGAAGACACACTACAACATTGGGAGGACTTTAAAGTTGTGCTATGTCAGTTGAACATTCTGTCCGTTCATGCTCTTCAGCTTCCCAGAGAATGGTTCCCCCTCTCCTACCCACCTATACTGTTCTGATTCTTCTTCCAGCTCCCCCTGCCCCCCAAGCCAGTTTTGGGGGTGGGGGCAGAGAGAGGAGAAAGCCCCATAGTGCAAGTATAAGACCTTGCACAGGGCTTCCACTGATGGAATTCATTAGGTGAATCCCACCCATTGTTTTCTCCAGGTTCTCCTTGTGTAATTCCATTATTAATACTGGGTTGGATCCTAAAGGCTGCATGTGCAAATGGAAAGCACTCCTGTTCACATAAGGGGGTTGAGGATGACACTTGATGAATTCCTTTTCTCAGCCTCCTGCACCACAACCAAAGGACTGCTTTTTTGCGGATGTGTGGAGTTGGCACAGGGGGTTGCAGTGGGAAGGAGAAAGCTGGAAAAACCCCAATCCAGAGGCATAAATTTGCTCACAGTTCTTATGATCTAACCTTTTGAGTGTTAGGTAAAGGTAAAGGTACCCCTGACCGTGAGGTCCAGTCGTGGACGACTCTGGGGTTGCGCGCTCATCTCGCTCTATAGGCCGAGGGAGCCGGCGTTTGTCCGCAGACAGCTTCCGGGTCATGTGGCCAGCATGACTAAGCTGCTTCTGGCGAAACCAGAGGAGCACACAGAAACGCCATTTACCTTCCCGCCGGAGTGATACCTATTTATCTACTTGCACTTGGACGTGCTTTCGAACTGCTAGGTTGGCAGGAGCAGGAACCGAGCAATGGGAGCTCACCCCATCGCAGGGATTCGAACTGCCGACCTTCTGATCAGCAAGCCCTAGGTTCTTTGGTTTAGACCACAGCGCCACCCACTAGTCACCTGCTAATTTATATGATAAAAGCTTACCTTAGTGATCTGAAGCATTAAGCACTTCCACAGATATTGATTTCTGTGTTTTATACCCCTTTGCTGCCACACTGCAAACCTCTCTCAGAATGGCAATCTCTTGAACATTAATAAAAACAAATCAATAAAACAACTCTTAACAGTAAGGCACAACAGCACAAAACGCAACACAACATGGTCAGTTAAAAAAAGTATCAGATGGAACTAGAGATGGACAAGTTGGTCAATTTTGTTTCTCCCACATTTCTCATTTTTCCAGTTGTAAGTTCACTTCTCCACATTTCCACATCAGTCTGTGTTTTTAATGAGTGATGTTTTAATGTACTTTTAATCTTTTGTTGGAAGCCGCCCAGAGTGGCTGGGGAAACCCAGTCAGATGGGTGGGGTATAAATAATAAATTATCATTATTATTCAGCATTGCTGTGGCATTTAATCCTTGCGATTATTTTATCTGCTGTTCATTTTAATTGCATTTCATGTGCTTCTTCTTTTTTAAATTATAATCCTGTTTTATCTAATGTTGTGCTGTAAACCATTCTGCAATCAGGATGTCTACACAGCCTGATTGGTAGATAAATAAATAAATATATAAATTCTCCAGGCAGGGCGCCAACCAAGGATTTAAAAGTGTGTGATCTCTCTACGGTATCCTGTGCAGTTCATGCTCTTTGAAGAACTGATATAGTCCACATCTGATAAGAGCAGGGGTTACTCCTTTTCTAAAAGCTCAGTTTAGGAACATGCTGAGTCAACAGCTCGTGGGCTTTAAATCTGAATTCTATTCAGTGGAATTCTAGAAACCCTGGGCAACAATTCTCTGTTTCCCCTCACTTACCACCCAGCTACGGTGACTTAAGCCCTCGTTCACAACCAGGTTTCCCCACCCACCTGTTCTTAAAGTGAAGAGATGCTTTTCCTATAGCTTAGTCACTATTGGGTTAGATACAGTTCAACCCCTTTAAAGGCTAATGATGAAATTAACTGCTTTCAAAGAATTTTGTTGAAAGTGACCCCTGTGAAGTTTCATTCATTGCAGAATAAGGAAATGATTGGAGTAGAGAGAGAGAGAGATTGGGAAGCATAAGAAGGGATCTGGGAATTAACTCTGGTTCGAACTTGTGCTGGCTAGCTATCACAGATTATAGAGGGAACTGCACTGAGAAATGGTTCAGAAATAGGTGATTCACCCTTTCTCCGTGCTCCACTAAAAACAAAACAATTAATATGATTCACTATAGAAAGTATAAACGAAGTTAATAATCATCACGTTCTCTGTATCATAATCTATACAGCATTTATGAGGTTGCCTTTGTTTCTGGCATTGTGGTTGCATTTTACTTGAAAAAGGTCTGACAAATTCGCTGATGCTTCTGGGGACTTTTCAGATTTCTTTTTGCTTGTTAATGCAGTTCTCATGACATCATTGAAGGGCTAAGCTGTTTTGCTCAGTAAACTTTTTCCATAGAACATGTTGCATTGCTAAGCTTTTAAAGAATAAGAACACATCCTGCAGGTTGTTGGGTTTTTTTTTAAGTAGTTGTATTCAGTGCTGTTATTTTTGCATTTCTGTTATTTCCTTTCAGCATTTTTCCATCAGCTATCTGTGGCAAATCAGTTTAAATGGGAACAATGGGTGAAAACGTCAATGTGAATTTGAATAAAACATGAGGAAAATTTCCCCAAAGCTTAACAGTTACCTTTGGAATTAGTTATGTGTATTCATAAGTATTTATAATTTTTTTGAAAAAATTAAGCTTTGTAATGTTCTTCAACAGAACTTTTGGCACATAATTCAGTTGGTTGTGAACGCATTTCTGTTAAAGCAGTATGGAGTAAACTAGATCCATGTAACATATGATTTTTATTTTTATTTTTTACAATCAAGCGATATATATAGATTTAATGCACTAAAGAATAATAAATAAAATAATAAGTGCCACTAAATATTTTAAATGATGTTTTAGAATTCCTTCTTCATCACTCTGATCTGTGTGCATATCACATGTGAATTAGGAGCCATAATTTGACGTAAATGAAGTGTGATCTGAATTTCTCCCTTCAGTGGGAATCTGCTTTCAATTTGATGTGTATTTGAATATGCATCAGTGTTATGCCTCAATCATTCAGACACAGAATTATCAGCGCGCCTCAAAGAAGGGGCAGGTTTCTAAAGCTACCAAAAGCTGAGACAGAGAAAAACTGCCTCCTGCTCATCCTCTATTCTCTATTGTACTTGCTGCCATTCCAGCTCCAGCTCCCCACTTGTTTTAATACACGTGTCAACACAGGCAGACACCTAGTGCTGCAAGGAGGGAAATTCCTCTCCCTTCTTTCTCTGGCATATTGGGACAACAGCTTAAAGGTTTGTGGGAGATGTAGTTCTCCCAGGGGCTCAGTCTTTCAGAGGAATCTATTTCCCAAGTGCTGTTAATCAGCATACTGGAGTGTCTGAGAAGGAAGTAGAAGAAGACCCTTCTCCCTTTGAACTATGCACCTCTCAGACTGTTGACCAGTATACTAGATAGCACTGCAATTCTTATTGCATAATATACATAATTTAGTACAACAAAAACAAAAACAAAATGTGTACACGTGTAAATTCTCTAATATATTTGAAATCGAATGAACACACGTCTGCCAATCTTTGAAAGTCCGTAGAAGTATAATAGTTGAAACAAAGTAATAGGTGCTATCCTGTGGGCTAAACAGTAAAACTTTTTAGGTGTTCATGGTGCCGAAGTAGTAAGTGAATAACAACGTAAGACAGTGATCCCGGATAATCTGACTATTTTGCTGGAATCTTCTTCAGCACAACTCATAGATTAGAAAAATGCACAAGGAGCAGTGGTCATATGACGTGTGTTCATTTGATTTTAAATTCACTAGAAAATTTGCAAGTGTACACATTTTGTTTTTGTTGTACTAAATTATGTATATTATGCAGTAAGAATTGCAGTGTTATCTAGTATACTGGTCATCATGTTGCTTGTGTTGTTTGTTGTGTTAAGTTTGCAACACAAGGGTTTGTTGTTCTGTACCTCTCAGACTGTTGGCATCATTGTATATATTGAAAGTAAATGGTGAGGTGTGTTTCAAGGGTGTGTGCTGATGGGGCATGCGTCTGGAAACAGAAAGGATGGATAATGTAATCTGAGTCCTACGAATTTCCCTAGTTTTCCTCTCCCCTCCCTCCAGGAAATCCCTTCCCCAGTTAATTGCTAAATTAATCTGATGCAGGTCTCTGAGATAATATCCATCTCTGTTCATGTATGACTCCAATCTTACATGTAGCTAGAGTTAAATATAAGGCTATCATGATCATCATTGGCTACTTTAACCATAACCATTATTGCTTTCAGTGGGACTTAATTCTTAGCAGATAGGTTTAGGATTGAAGTCACACTCATTATTTAAATAGTGGGCCACCACTAGACCTTTTGGTGTAGTTTCATAGAATTTTTCTCTGATTACTTGGAAGTTTCTGAAAAATGTCTGCTGTTGATTTAATAAAACACTTCCCAGTCAGAAAAAAAAAAATCAAGATAGTGCACAACATATACAAATACAATAGTCTAAAACAATACAAAATTGTCACTAAAATGACTAATTTGAAAATTAAACAACTGGACAGGCCTGCTGGCATTAAATGGTCTTCAAGAGATGCCTGGAAATTAGTAGCTAGGAAGCATGCTGAATCTCTGCTGGAAGGAGTAGTCCACAACGTGGGACCAGTGACACAAAATGGCCTAGTTGGAGCAAGTTGGGTTTCTGAAACCCTGGATAATTAACAGCACAGCTGGGATATAAGGGCTCAGGCAGACCGTGTCAGGCATCAGAGAATCCGATCCTCCCACAGCAGGCTGCCAGGGACAGACAGACAAAAAAAGCTCTTACCAAAGTCTTTTATTCAATATTCACAGAGAGAGGCTTAGAAAGGCAACCTCTTGGAGTAATGGCATTGCTCTGAGTAAACTCCACCCTCCTTTCCTTCTCAATTGTCAACAGCACCCCCCCCCCTTACGGTGGCTGTTTAAGGCCATTTGCCTCTTAGCTCTTTGCTCTCCTACTTTCACTGCTCACCGGGTTCTGGGAGAAAGGGGGTCTGGAATGCTTTCTAGTGATAACGTGTCAGCTAGCTGCTCTGGTTCTGCTTGCTTCCCCCCCTCTCCCGTTATTTCCCAGCTTTGCCCCTCATCTATCTGAACCATGACCTTCTGGAAACCACTGTTGTAAATTTTTCTGTCTTCCTCTTCTCTGGAAGATTGAGGCGGAGGGGGAGGCAGTCTCTACCATTCCTCCTCAGTCCAGTCCCTGACAGTAAGGTACCTTGCCCCCAGTTTGTCTGGGGCTTTGTATATTATTACAAGAACCTTGTATATTGGTACTAATGGTATTAATATTGGTATATTGGTATTAATATTAATGGTACATTGCAA
This sequence comes from Podarcis pityusensis, assembly GCF_964106645.2. Taxonomy (NCBI): domain Eukaryota; kingdom Metazoa; phylum Chordata; class Lepidosauria; order Squamata; family Lacertidae; genus Podarcis; species Podarcis pityusensis. The sequence goes on along the minus strand of NC_138034.1, from coordinate 48,504,736 downwards.
TGTTACTTAAGCCTCCCATGTATCATACTGTAAACCACAATTAGTGAGTCAAAATCTAATGAGATGCCTCTTTACAGCCCAACAGGAATAAGTGGTGAAACTGTAAACCCACTGAAGAATTAAGTGAATCATACCTACATCTAGGCCTCCCTCAGTTCCCCAAGGCAGCTGCTAAAATATAAAGTGAAAGGAATAAAAGCACTAAATGATTTAGAAGTACAATAAGGATTCAATTGTCTTTATTAAACCAGAACCAAATCAAAATATAACTCAGATATACATGTAAGCAGAACATTAAAAACAAACAGGAAATTGGAAATGAGAGCAGAGTAGCTCCAAAGTGTTATGCCTTGGAACATGAACAAGTAAATAACTTCAGACTGCAATTAAAGAAGAAGAAAAGATCAGAGAAATAACCCACAGGTGTACAGATGAAGTAACTTTCAAGCTTGGCCCATCTTACCAAGTTTCACTATGAATAATAAAATGGAACTTAAACCAAAGGGGGGGAAATCACTACTGTTCCCCATTATTACCGTAAATGCAAAGAAAAAAAAGTAGGTGGAGATCATGTTTCCAAGGCATCCCGTTAATCTGTTACATATCAACAGTCCCCAAAAGCCCCAAACGAAGAGAAATCCCCCCATTCATTGGCAGACTGCATGCCGCACTTCACGTTTTCTTCACCGCCATGCCCAGGCGTTGTGACGCCAAATGAAATTCTGACTTCTTTTTTCACATTTCCATTTCTGTTTATCAGATTTCCTGCCTGCCCCAAATTGTCTGTATCTCTGGCAATCTAAATCTTGATCCTTGTACACAGTGGCTGGTGACTAATGTAAAAAGTAAAAGTTCCTCTTCAGGCTCCTCTCTCAAAGTGTTCCAAAGTGCGCTTCCTAGTGTCTAAGGCTCACTTGTCAGGCTTGCACTTCTTCCAAACATATATATGGATATAAGAGCCCTGCTGGATCAGCCCAAAGGCTATCCAGTCCACCATCCTATTCTCACAGTGGCCAACATGAGGCCTATGAAATGCCCACAAACAGGACTGCATATAACAGCACTCTCTACCCACTTAGTATAATGGGCAAGTCAGATTCAAAGGCATACCATCTGACAATGGACCTTATCCTTCATGAATTGGTCTAATCCTTCTTTAAAGCCATCCAAGTTGGTTGCCATCACTACATCTAGAGAGAGAAAGGATTGTATAATTAAACTTTCTCCATCCTGTGTTCTAGCATTAGGAGAAGAGAAGGAAAACTTGTTTCTATCAACTTCCTCTTCTATTGTGTCTGCCCCTTACTCACTTTTTCCTAAATTAAAAAGCTCAAAACGTTTCCTCATTGGGGGCGGGGGACTCAGGCAAGGTTTCTTTCATGAGAGTGTTGCACTCCAAAGTACGCACAACCTAAACACTGCAAGAGCTGGTTTAGAACATGCTGGAAGTCAAACATCGGAATCCTCTGCTAGGCCCATAACCTACTGTCAGTAGATCATTGATGGCTGACCCAGCAAAACTGTAAAATCATCCCTACCTTGAGAAAGTACCATAGCTGCCTGCATTTTTAAAGGGGGGGGGCCTCTCGGGTACAGTCTAATGCTGGTTTATTGAAGATCTCATAAAATTAAAAACTGCATCATATGAGACATCAAGCAGTAGATTACATACATGCATTTCCTACATATAAAACACCTAGAATGGAAGGAATTGACAAGTGGTCCTGCTTAGACTGTGAGACAGTAATTTCTTATATAACGGCCCAGACACTAGCCACAAAAAAGCTGTTAATCAACACCAAGTAACTGTTTCTAGAAAAAATGAACTTTTTAAAGCATTTATTGCACTGACGCTTTCAGGGAAGGTTAGGAATTTATATGCACTTTCATTGGAAAGATCACCCACATATTTGCTTATTTAAGATATTCCACATCACAGATTCAGGCACCCATGTGGAGGATCATGCCACTCAGAAGAAGCTGCCATGTGAAAAGCAATGATTTGGCATATGGACCTCACTGTGTGGCACTGAGTGCAAGACCTAAGCAAACCCGACATTAAAAACATGCCAAACCAAAGTCACCCTTAGATGGCTTGTGTTAACTTCACTGGGGCTACTCCCAGAATGAAAGAAAAAGTTTACGCTTAGGTCTTTGCAAAACTCAAGGGCTTTGTATAGCAAACATTTATATAATTCTATAAGATCTGACTCAGGGACACGGGTGGCGCTGTGGGTTAAACCACAGAGCCTAGGACTTGTCGATCAGAAGGTCGGCGGTTCGAATCCCCGTGACGGGGTGAGCTCCCGTTGCTCGGTCCCTGCTCCTGCCAACCTAGCAGTTCAAAAGCATGTCAAAGTGCAAGTAGATAAATAGGTACCGCTCCAGCAGGAAGGTAAATGGTGTTTCCGTGTGCTGCTCTGGTTTCGCCAGAAGCGGCTTAGTCATGCTGGCCACATGACCCGGAAGCTGTACGCCGGCTCCCTCGGCCAATAAAGCGAGATGAGCGCCGCAACCCCAGAGTCGGCCACGTCTGGACCTAATGGGGTCCCTTTACCTTTATAAGATCTGACTAACAAGATTGCAGCAGTGTGGCATACACTGTAAGTACCTCCATATACAGCAGGGACAGGGAACCTGTGGCCCTCCAGATGTTTAGGGATGTAACTCTCCACTGGCCAGGCTGGCTGCGGCTGATAGGAGATGAAATCCAACAACAGCCTGAGATACACAGGTTTCCCATTCCTGATACAGAGCACTGTTGCTAGCTGAATCCCAGTGATATGGGTTAAAATTCAAATAGTGGGGGGTCAAACAAGATGCAAGAGAGGAGAAAGGTGATCATGAGTGACTGTCCATTTGATCAGAGGAACAACAGGAGAAGGCAGTGCTTAACTCTTCCCCCTCCAGATGTTTTCCTGCTCAAAATTCCATCCCCATCTGCTCCTCACTAGCTGAAAAGGGCAATTTCGAGAAGAAACTACTGGAGGGGAGAGGGTTAAGCAGCTCCAATTTGTCCCCTGACATTTCCCTGATAAAACTGGAAGCCTCTCGTGACCACCCTCACATTTAAGTTGCATTAAGGGTCAGGACTCTGCTTGGCACTCCGTAAGGAACTGCTGGCATCCAAAACCATCTACCTCATAATCTCTCCCCTTCAGTTCAGAGTACCATCCTTTCTTCTTTCAGTGAGGAAAAAATTGAATGTTTCTACAATTAAGGCTCACACATATTCACCTGTGTAGCTGAGCGAGGAACATGTTATTGACAAATAAAGATCTTATCACTTTACCATCCAAACCAAACATATGTTGCTGCAAATTCTTTAATGAAGAATTACAAGTCACAATTCTGGTGTAATTTTTGTTGTTTTTAATGGGGTAATAAATCATCGTGATATCTCTCAAAGTCCTAGGAAGGAGGTTACCTGTGCTCTTACATTTTGCAAGTTTTATAGTGTGAACAAATCTTAATTCGGTCAGATACGAAGCAGAGTTTTTGAGTCAGGAACTGTTTAAATCCAGCACCTTAAAAAAACAACCCCGAACCTATTTGGCAGATATTCTCTCTCTCAATCAATCTCAATCTCTCTCTAAAAAAAGCACCACTCATCTCCCTCCCTCAATCCAAACCTGGCATCCTATTGAGCTCATCAAAGAATAGCAGAAATATTTTTAAATCTTTGCGGGTCACCTTTTAGGTAACATAGCCATTAATATAGACTGGTCTTTTTCATGATTCTCAAGAACTCCTGTTCATCTATTTCACCATCGCCATCACGGTCAGCTTCATCTATCATTTCCTGTAAAAAAAAACACTGAAGATTAAGCACTGACCTGGAAGCATCCAGCACTCATTTTGTTAAGTGTTTTCTCAGCTCCATTATAATGCCCAAAATTGAAATGCTTGATGAATAAATATCCTAAATACAAACAGCAAACTCTTTTGCCAAATGCCTCTGCTTATGTAGTCAAAACAGAACTGTTTAAACACAAGGTATCAGCAGGATTTGAAGACACTCATGTTTTCAGAACTACAAAAAATAGTCTTCTTTTTTTTCCCTTTCTCTTGGGGGAAGGGGGGGGCAAACTTCCAACAATCAGGACTGAGCATGTTCAGTTCTACAAAATGATCACTGCATGTTGCAGGAGTGCGGAGAATACCAGCAAGGGGGAAATAGAACACCATATCCTGGAAGAAGTGATGGCTGAACAGGTGTACTTCAGAGCCCTCTGAAATATGCACAAATACAATTAAACAACCCAATGACCCTCAGTGCTGCCAGCTCCAACTATTACCCAACTATTTAAAATATGCAGCATCTATGAATCAAGGCTTACCAAAGCAAAACATTTACCTGTAACTCTTCATCTGTTAAGTTTTCTCCAAGTTCCTTGGAAACTCTCTTTAGGTTTTTAAATGAAATCTTGCCTGTTGCATCATCATCAAATAATCGGAAAGCCTTTAGGATTTCTTCTTTGGTATCTTTTTCACTCTTTGAAGAAAAGGAAGGGGGAGAGAAGTAAAAAAAGAAGTGCTGACTCTTACTCCAACTGCACAAAAGCAAAATTATGTCTTACCATTTTTTGGGTCATCATAGTCAAAAAGTCTTCAAACTCTATGACACAGCTTCCTTCTTTCCCGATATCTGCTACCATCTTTCTAATTTCTTCTTTCTTTGGCTCAAAGCCAAGAGCACGCATTGCAACCTGTAATAGAATGCAAACCACTTTTACATACACAAGTTCGTGTTGGAAACATAAGGGAGAGCCACCTGGAAGCTTGTGTGACTTATGGGCACCAGCTGATTAGCACGACAGGAAGCTGCCTTAAACCAAGTCAGAAAAATGGTCCATCTAGCTCAGTATTGTCAACACTGGCTGGCAGCAGCTTCCCAGAGTTTCAGACTGGTATATATATTTTTCCAGTCCTATCTAGAGGTTGAAGCTGGGACCTTTTGCACGCAAAGCAGATGCTCTATAACTGAGCTATGGTCGTTTCAGTTTGTGTATTAATAAGCTACATTTTTATGTATGTAGAAATAGTTCTGAAGCAAGAAACAGTCAGCCTTCACTTACAAAAACCACAAACCTGAGAGTATGCCTCACTAAAATCAATAGGGCTTACTTCCAAGCATACATGGTTAGGATCACACTAGGTAAAGGTAAAGGGACCCCTGACAGTTAAGTCCAGTCGCAAACGACTCTGGAGTTGTGGTGCTCTTCTCGCTTTACAGGCCAAGAGAACCAGCGTTTGTCCGCTCTGCAGACAGTTTTTCCGGGTCATGTGGCCAGCATGACTAAGCCGCTTCTGGCGAACCAGAGCAGTGCACGGAAACGCCGTTTACCTTCCCAGTGTAGCGGTGCCTATTTATCTACTTGCACTTTGATGTGCTTTCAAACTGCTAGGTTGGCAGGAGCAGGGACCGAGCAAAGGGAGTTCACCCCGTCGTGGGGATTTGAACCACCGACCTTCTGATTGGCAAGCCCAAGGCTCAGTGGTTTACACCACAGCACCACCTGCATCCCTAGGATCGCACTATAAATCACTACAAGAATACACACACATACCTTTAATTCTTTAACATCAATGGTGCCAGATCCATCGGTGTCAAACAAATCGAAAGCTTCCCGGACCTCCTGCTTTTGCTCCTCGGACAATTCATGTTTCAGCCCACTTTTCCTTCGCAGGTTAGCACCCAAGGTTGGTCTTCTAAAACCAGATGCCTTTCATTAAGCGAGAGAAAGAGAGAATTTAAAAAGATTATTTGCAGAAAGCTAAAAATACAAAAATACATAGTTATCACATTCTAAAAAAAAAATATTTATGTCTACATGTATTTGATTTGCCAAAGTTGCTAAAATTAAAGAGCAGAGGACTTTTGGGCTGCAATTGTTTACCTCCCCTCCCCTCACTGTTCTGTATTGAAGTACATATTATGACTACTCGCGCAAAGGTGTTCTCACAGGTCTATATTAGATATGGAACCAGATCAGGCAATACAACCCCCTTCCCCCAGATCTGGCCCATCACATATTGGGGAGAAAGCACGCACAACTCCTTCCCTCCTTCCTAGCACACCAGCGTCACCTGCCCCTCCCCATCTCTACCTGTGGGGATGGAATGTACAACGGCCGCCCACATGTGTACAGTTATCAATGCACATAGGCAAAAAGAAAAACATCAGGTTTGATTTTCCTATTAAAAGCAGGAAATTAAGCACGCACACAATTATCATCTACGCACATAGAATTGTGCAAGTGTCACTGGGTTTTTCCCGCCTCGCATATACCATGAAGGGCATGGCAGACATGGTGGGTGGAGACAAGCTGCACACACATGCTCACCTCCACAAACTGGGGAGATGCATTGTCCAAGGCAGCTCATTCAACAAATACATGTTTGAACACACACAGGCAGTCCAGCTGTGTTGTATAAGCCTTTGCCCCAAGTAAGCATGCAGCCGTGCCACCTCACCCTATGCAAAGAGGAGCTCTAAGTAGATAGGCACAGACCAGTACCTTTTAATGCAGCTACTAAGCTCGCTTTTCACTTTCTCAACACCACTTCTGAAGTCACTTCTCTCTTCTGTTTGGCAGCCCTGCTTTGCACCCATTTTCACCTTCACCCCTGTGTCTATGCCTCCCCTCTTATTTTGTGCAATCCACCCTTGCACACAGCCCCTCCCACGCTAAGCTGGAGCTTCCTCCCCATCCACATATTGAACTACTAAGCACCCTTTTCACCTACTGCCCACTTATTAAGCCCACCTGTTCTTCAAACACTTTCCTGTCCTTGTTTTCATTATCCTATACCTTCTGCTCCCTTTTTTGCAACTCCCTTCATACCCATTTTCACCTTTACCCTGCATTCTCTTCTTCATCCTCCTTCCACACAGACCACACCCACTTTCATATTTCCTGGTCTATTTCGCAGCCCACACACTCCGTTATTATCTTCACCCTAACTCCTTTTTTCAACTCCCCCTTACACAGAGACCACATCCGTTCCCATGCTGTAGCCACTTTTGCTGTGATTATATAAGTTGCTGTATCTTTAAGGCAAATAGAATCTTAGAGAAGCACACCTGCCAGTTACTTTGTTCAGTTAGAGAAGGTTCAGTTCAGTTGATAGATGTTGTACCTATACATACATGGGTGTTTATGCTTGCTAATAAAATACCTATTCTAAATGATTACATTGAATCTGGAACTTCATGTTGAAAACAACACATGGTACCAGGGATGAAATACATTGTGCTAAAGTACTGTGGAATATTTGAGGGCTCTGCATCCTTTTAACTCTTTCACACAGGGCAGCTGAGGAAAGGAAGAGGGAGAAAATTTGAGTACAGTGGTACCTCGGGTTACATACGCTTCAGGTTACAGACTCCGCTAACCCAGAAATAGTACCTCGGGTTAAGAACTTTGCTTCAGGATGAGAACAGAAATCGTGCTCTGGCGGCGCAGCGGCAGCAGGAGGCCCCATTAGCTAAAGTGGTGCTTCAGGTTAAGAACGAACCTCTAGAATGAATTAAGTACTTAACCTGAGGTACCACTGTACGAGAAAAAAATGAGAGGCGCTGAAAAGAAAATGGCAGTTTTAAACAGTGGCAGAGGGCGACAGTGAGTGGAAAATTGAGGTTTTAAATAACAGAGTAGAGCAAGCAGAAGGAGATAACTGAAGGGGAAAGTGGTGGTTTAAAACAAAGCTTCAGAAAGGAGTGGAGAGAGGCTCTGTTGTGTTACCTTTTCGGTCTTAGCTTCTGTTTTGCATGCACCTCTGCTATTTCTCCTTGTTAAAACCTTTTTTGCAAATCTATTCAGACTTTTCCCACTTCTTTCCCCTCTCAGTGTCCTTCCCTTCTAGTTCTCATGCCACAGCCACAGCTGTTGTGCAACCTGTCTTCTCTTTGACTCCCCTACCTCTACCCCACCACGACTTCATGCAAATCCAGGATTGTGATGTGACACTGCAAATCTTCTAGTGGAGGCTGTGTGATGGCGGTCTTACCATTATACACACACATGCACATTGTGTGAAGAAGGCGTGTTGAATAGTGGCTGTTCAAACTGCCTCAGAGAAGGAATGCTGCTTGCTACATGGAGGCGCGACACAAGTTTGCACAGACGTCTGGAGTGTCTGGGGCAAACCGAGCAGACCCAGTCACCCTGAAAGCCAAGTAACCCTTCCCCCAACTAAGTCTAAAAAGTGGAGAGGGGCAGGAAAGATGGGGGCTGGCACAAGAGATCTAGGGCTTGGGCACTGCTGCCCCACAGTCTTCTAAATTTGAGATGGAGGCATCAGTTATAAAGCTAAATGGCACACTTACCTGCAAGGAACTCAGTGGGTCTTACTTCCCTGTAAACATTCAAAGGAGCATTGTGTGCTGCCAGATTCGTATTGGCGTTGTTTTTACTCGCCTCAGCTTATCATAGGAAACCGCGAGAAAACCACGAATAACATGATGGGTGGGGGGTGACAGATGTTCCGGGGTGGGCAGGCTTTGAAGAGATTGGAATGGGCGGGCAAACAGACAGATTTACCAGCTCTGGTCCTCCTAAGTAGGAGGCGGGAGCAGGCACTGTTTTATAATGCATGAAGAACTGCGGGCAGGAAGCACAACTCACCATTCTGTAAAGTCTGTCTCGCCCCGCGCTTGGTTCGCTCAACGAAGAGGCGGATGCCGACTCTTCAACCACCTGCGTTCTCTGACTCATGCCGCTCCGCCCCTAGAAGCTGAACACTGTCCAATGACAGAAGGGATTCCCGGCAAGCCCCGGCTCCTTTTCTCTTCCTAGGGCCAACCAGGCGGCAGGAGGGGAGTTGCGGGCCTTGTGACATCACGCAGAACGCTGTTGCCGTTTCTGGCTGGATACACAAACAAAGCGGAGGCGGTGTCCTGGCAACCGCCCCCCCTTCCCATCGGAGGGCGCCGGCGCGCTGTGAACAGGGAGGAGAGAGAGCGGCCAGGGGCTTGATTTATGTCAGGAAGCTGGCCCCTTCCCCATTTGTACTGCGGAGTCCTGGAATAAGTGAGGGAGCAAAAAGAAGCAGGAAAATAAACTGCCTTTTAGCATGTGCAGAGTGTCTCTACTAGTACAAATCCCTTAGAAGATGATAGTCACATTGACCCGGGTGGGGAGAACCCTGAACGCCATAGTGCGGTGATGCCAAAGTTCTGAGCAAGCTTTGGAGCTCTCCAGGACGCTTCTTCGGCGTGAATGTTGATACTGGACGTAGGTTGCGCAGGTATCAGGGAGCGAGGGAGGAACAAGAGAGTATAGGAGTCAGAACATGAGGTGAAAAGGCTTCAGTCTGCAGTCTGTCCCTGCAGAGGGTTCTCCCTGCACGCTTCACACATTAACCACGCAGTCCTCTTTTGCGCCCGCTGACTTAAACGGGACTTGGCTCTCCGGGAAGGGCACCCAGTAATAAGGCTGCAGTTAATGTGGTTCCTGGGGGAGGAGAGTTTGAGCCGCAAACACTTCCACTTTGAGAAGCGAGTTCCAAGAATTGGCAGGCAAGCAGTCGCACTTTCTAATCCTTTCGGTGTTGGTTTTGCAAGTCGAGAGGCGGGTGAATACACGCACGCATGCACAGTGCACTTCTCTGAAATATTACACTTAAACGATACTTCAAGGCAGCATATTCAAACTAATTACAGTCAATACATCTCTTTTCTGCGAATCTACAACGGCTCGGAAGAAAGAAATACTGTAGCGGCTATGACTGAGCACAGAGAAGCGCGGGGGAGGGAATCGAGAAAATCCAGTAGCAGCAATTCTTGTGCCTTAAAAAAATTGTGTGTGTGGTCCCTTCCCTCTTCAGAGACCACCCAAAAAATGCACGGGGCACACCTCTGCCCTTTTGTATTCTCTGACTGGTCTCCGGCCAACGGCCACTGCTCTTCCACTTCTCTTGTCCCGCCCCTTTACCTTTGCATCCCCACTAACAGCAAAGGCTGGGCTATCATCCCAGCAAGGGCTGGGTAAGGGCAAGGGCTTCAGTAGATGTTACTGAGCGTGCTCGGAGCTCAGGAGCATGCTCAGTAGAGTGCCTTGAATTCCGTCCGGGGCGGGCAAGAGAGTTTGTGCTTGCAGGCTAGTGAGGGCTGGAGGGAGAGAAAGAGAGAGAGAGAAGATACACACAGAGAGAAGCGAAAGCAGTTGGGAGCTCTGTGGAAGGGAGATGAAGAACTGATGCTCAGGCTCAAGGCACAGCGTGATGCCATCTTTCAAAGGGGAACCTAAAGTTAAGCAGGTAATGTATTTTTTTAGGGCTGGCCGCTCCGGGCGGTGTGCTGGGAAGTATTGGGCTATGGTGGTCCTGCTGCCCAGGGAGAGGGCAAGACCTACGCAGCCCTCTCTCCGGGTGCTAAGTGCAGGTGAGCCACCTGGCTGGCCCGGCAAAGTTGCTCTGTGCCTTCCCCTTGGGGGATGCAGCAGTATGGCTCGAACCTGCTGGGTCCAGTTCCTTCCTACAGCACACAGCTCAGGCGGAGAGAGGGAGCAAGCAAAGGTGCTGGCAGTTGCCTTGGTCACTTGCTGCGTTGCTTAGCACAGCACAGAGCAGAACATCCCGCAGTAAGTGATGGCACCCACTCAACAGGACTCAAGCCTTCCAGGAACCGCTACGGCTTAGTAGCAGCTGTTATGCACACAGCCTTCCTGGGAAATTGAGGCCTTGGCAGCTGCCTAGCTATGCAAGCTCTTCATGCAAGCCTTGAATATTTTTTCCAGGCATTACCTGGACACCACAAAGGACAGAAGGAAGGTACAGAGATAGGGTCACATTCCCTTTATTTGTTCAGCCCGTTATCCATCATGAACCAACAAGTTAATAATGCATGTGAGTTTTAAAACCACTTGACCTGCATGTTCATGCTACTTCAGAAGTGGGAGATGTATTTATTTATTGCCTGAGGGCTATTTTGCCAATTTA